>NC_083401.1:98844569-99469569 GCF_020745735.1 Hemiscyllium ocellatum
ACCTTCCATCCCGACCTCAAATTCACCTGGACTGTCTCAGACTCCTTCCTCCCCTTCCTAGACCTTTCCATTTCTATCTCAGGCGACCGACTCAACACAGACATCTACTATAAACCGACTGACTCCCACAGCTACCTGGACTACACCTCCTCCCACCCTGCCCCCTGTAAAAACTCCATCCCATATTCCCAATTCCTTCGTCTCCGCCACATCTGCTCCCAGGAGGACCAGTTCCAACACCGCACAGCCCAGATGGCCTCCTTCTTCAAGGACCACAGATTTCCCCCCAGACGTGATCGACGATGCCCTCCACCGCATCTCCTCCACATCCCGCTCCTCCGCCCTTGAGCCCCGCTCCTCCAACCGCCACCAAGACAGAACCCCACTGGTTCTCACCTACCACCCCACCAACCTCCGTATACAACGTATCATCCGCCGTCATTTCCGCCACCTCCAAACGGACCCCACCACCAGGGATATATTTCCCTCCCCTCCCCTATCAGCGTTCCGCAAAGACCACTCCCTTCGTGACTCCCTCGTCAGGTCCACACCCCCCACCAACCCAACCTCCACTCCCGGCACCTTCCCCTGCAACCGCAGGAAATGTAAAACTTGCGCCCACACCACCTCCCTCACTTCCCTCCAAGGCCCCAAGGGATCCTTCCATATCCGCCACAAGTTCACCTGTACCTCCACACACATCATCTATTGCATCCGCTGCACCCGATGTGGCCTCCTCTACATTGGGGAGACAGGCCACTTACTTGCAGAACGCTTCAGAGAACACCTCAGGGACGCCTGGACCAACCAACCCAACCACCCCGTGGCTCAACACTTTAACTCTCCCTCCCACTCCACCGAGGACATGCAGGTCCTTGGACTCCTCCACCAGCAAAACATAACAACACGACGGTTGGAGGAAGAGCACCTCGTCTTCCGCCTGGGAACCCTCCAACCACAAGGGATGAACTCAGATTTCTCCAGTTTCCTCATTTCCCCTCCCCCCACCTTGTCTCAGTCGGTTCCCTCAACTCAGCACCGCCCTCCTAACCTGCAATCTTCTTCCTAACCTCTCCGCCCCCACCCCACTCCGGCCTATCACCCTCACCTTGACCTCCTTCCACCTAGCACATCTCCATCGCCCCTCCCCCAAGTCCCTCCTCCCTACCTTTTATCTTAGCCTGCCTGGCACCCTCTCCTCATTCCTGATTGAAGGGCTTATGCCCGAAACGTCGAATTTCCTATTCCTTGGATGCTGCCTGACCTGCTGTGCTTTAACCAGCAACACATTTTCAACTTCCCTTATTTATATTTGGTTCATTTTGAAATAATGACCAACATTTAATTTGCCTTCCCTCTTACCCACTGAACATGGATGTTAACTTAGTGATTTATGTGCAGTGACCCACAAAATCCTCTCTGCTGCAGCTTTCTGCAGTCTTTTCCTATTTAAATAATGCTTAACTTTTCGATTCTTTTTTGCCCAAGTGCATAACTTCACATTTTCCCCCATTTCATTTCATCTACTAAGTTTTTGTCTTGACTTGACCTACCTGTATTCGTCTGTAGACCCTTTGTGTCATCTTGTCCTCCCACCTATTTTTGTGTAATCTGCAAACTAGGGTGATAGTATACTCTTTTCACATCAAAGTTATTAATAGGTACTGTAAATAATTGTGGCCTGGCACTGACCCCCAAAGGCACTTCACTAGGTTACAGGTATCCTAAAAAGTTCCCATTTATCCAAACTGCCTGGCTGCTATTGGTTGGCCAATTCTCTATCCATACTAATACATACTATCCTTAATACTGTGGGCTGCTATGTTATTAATAGCTTATGTGCAGAACCTTACCAAAAATGTTTTGGAAATCCAAGTATATTAAATCGCTAGTTTCCCTTTATCTCCCTTTTTGCTGCTTCCTCAAAAAATTATAATTATATCCGTTGGATATGATTTCAACTTCATGAAGCCATGTTGACCAAGCTTGATAATATATATTTCCAAATGATCTGCTATTATATGCTTTCTAATAAATTCTTACATTTTTCCAAAGATAGATATTAAGCTGGCTGGTGTATAAGTTTCTAATCTGCCTCCTATTTTAAATAAGATGGTTACATGGGCAGTTTTCCAATCACCTGGGAATGATTCTTGGCAGATTACAAAAAGTGCAGCTGAATAGTAATGTCTTTAATGTCTGAGCTTGTAACCCATTAGATCCAGGGGACTTATCATCTTTAGCTCGTGAGTACTTTTCCTCTACTTATAGTTATTGTATTCTCTCTCACTTTTGCCCTTGACCACTTGGTATTTCTGGAATACTATTAGTGTCTGCTACTGTTAAGACTATTACAAAGTATTTATTCAGTTCCTTTAGGGACCTGGCTTCTCTGTATGATCTCTAGTTGCAATTTCCAGTGTCTTTTACAAGATATTTTACTCACATGAGTCTCCCCAATTTGATTTCCTGTAATAAGGTCCACCTTGGCCTTAAATCTATAAAAGTGTTTTCTTCTCTGTATTCTTTTCAAATGTAGAACCAGCTTCCATCAGACTCCTGCATGGTTATTAACACAAAACAACCATTTCCTGCACTTCACTATAACTGCATCCTCTCTGTCTGTCATTACCTCCCTCTCTTGGTGTCTCTGTATCCAAAAAAAAATCTGATCTTTTCTGTGTCAAGATGTGAATATTGTCAGTTGATTTTCAACAGATTTTGATTTGAGTTTCTTTTTCATTGCCAAGCAGATCTAGTGGACCTTGTTATTGCAAGGCTATGAAATCCTGAAGTGCATATATGTAACTCTAAAAATGGTAATGGAGTTTGTTTGATGTCGTTGAAAATAAAATGCAGTCATTATAGTTTAGTAATGTGAATGACATAAAATGGCACTTAACCCTAATCTATTTAAGTCTTTTGTTATAACTGTGGATTTAATCTAAATAGTTTGGGGGAGGGATTCAGTTGCATAAAAAGTTATGGAAGAAGTTGGGGGGAGGGGTGCTTAGCAACGGTTATTAATGTTGTCAGAACATGTAAAAGGACAGAGTATGGAAAGGCTCAGGAATCTAATTTCAGATACAGCAGATAAAAGGATAACTATGAGAAGGGTGATCATCAATGCAAGGCTGAGGGTATTGTACTTAAATGCAAACAGTATACAAAAGAATGTAAATTAGCTTTCAGCGCATATTGAAATTGGAGGGTTCACAGACATGTGCTTTCAAGCGGATCCGGACTGGAAACTAAATGTCCAAAGATGCAGATACTATTTTGGAAGGATAGGTTGAGGGGCTGGGGTTGCCTTGTTAGTAAGAAACTAAATTAAATTAATGGCAAGAAGGTGTAAATTCCGTGTAGATGGGTTTGAGGAAAGGAGAAAAACCATGATGGGAGCTTTGTCCAGACCTTCTGGCTGTAGTCAAAATGTGGGGAAGAAAATAAATTAGGAGATAGAAAAGGCATGTAAGAAAGACACTAATACGTAGTTATGAGGGATGTCAGTACGCAGGTGGATTGAGAAAATCAGGTTGATAACGGATCCCAAGAAAAGGAATTTGTGAAATGTCTAAGAATTTTTTGGGGTGCAGTTTGTGGTAGAGCCTTTCGGAACAGGCAATTCTGAATTTGGCGCTGTGTATGAGACAGACTTCTTTAGGGAACTTAAAGTGAAGGAACCCCAAAGGGGTAGTGCTCATAATAGAATATAGATAGAATTTCACCCTGTAGTTTGAGAGGGAGAATCAGATGTAACAGCATAAAACTGAGTCAAGAGACATGAGGGAGGAACTGGCCAGAGCTGATTGGAAGCGAAGCCAAGCAGGGAGGATGGTGGAGCAGCAATGGCAGGAGTTTTGGGGTTAATTAGGGAGGTACAGCAGAAACTCATCCCGAGGAAGAAGAAACCTATTAAAGGGAGGACGAGGCAACCATGGCTGACAGGAGAAATCAGGGATAGTATAATAGCAAAAGAACAAGGATACAATATGGTGGAAGATTAGAGAGAAGCCAGAGGATTGAGAAGCCTTTAAAACAAAGCAGAGGATAACTAAAAAAGCAATAAGGGAAGTAGAAGATGAAATATAGATTAGATTACTAACAGTGTGAAAACAGGCCCTTCGGCCCAACAAGTCCACACCGACCTGCCGAAGCGCAACCCCACCCAGGCCCATTCCCCTGCATTTACCTCTTCCCCTAACACTGCAGGCAATTTAGCATGGCCAATTCACCTAAACAATTCACCTGAATATGAAAGAAAGCTAGCTAGTAATTGAAAATAAATTTGCAAGTTTTTTTGATACATTAAAGGTATGAGACATTGGATCTCTAAAATGAGGCTGGAGAAGTAGTAATTGGGATCAAAGAAATGGGGGAGGAACTGAACAGGTACTTTGCATCAGTTTTCACAGTGAAAGATGCCAACAACATACCAAACCTTCAAGAGAGTCAGGAAGCAGAGGTAAGTGTAATGGCTATCATGAGGGCGAAGGTGCTAGGGAAACCAAAATCCTGAAGGTAGATTAATCACCTAGACCACATGAACTACACTGCAGAATTCTGAAGGAGAGAACTGTGAAGATTGTAGAGGCTTTGGTGGTGATCTTTCAGGAATGACTGGACTCAAGGACGACTATGAAATGGCTATTACAATGCCCCTATTTAAGAAGGGAGGGAGGTAGAAGGCGGGAAATTATAGGTTGTTAGTCTGTCCTCAGTCATTCATAAAATTTTAGAGTCTATTATTAAGGATGAGAGTGTGGTGTACTTGGAAATGGATGATAAAATAGGGCTGAATCAGCATGGTTTTGTCAAGTGAAGGTCATACCTGAAAAGTCTGTTAGAATTCTTTTGAGGAGATAATGAGCAAGTTAGACAAAGAAGAACTACTTGACATGATATATTTGAATTTCCAGAAGGCCTTTGAAAAGGTGCTGCATGGGAGTCGTCTAAATAAGATAGGAGCCCATGGTGTTGGGGCAAGGTACCAGCACAGCTAGAGGATTGACTGACTGGCAGGAAGTGGAGTGTAGGGATAAAGGGGTCTTTTTCAGGATGATTGCCAGTGAATAGTGGAATTCTGCAAGGGTCTGTATTGGGACCACAACTACTCACATTATACATTAACGATCTGAATGAAGGAATTGAGAGCATTGTTATTACTTTTGCTGATGACACGAGGAGAGGTGGAGGGACAGGTAGATGAGGCAGCTAGGAGGCTGCAGAAGGACTTGGGCAGGCTATGAGAATGGACAAACAAATGGAAGATGTAATATAATGTGCAAAAGTGTGTGGTTATACATTTTGATAAGAAGAATAAAGGCGTAGGCTATTTTCTAAATTGGGGAAAGACTGCCAAAATCTGAAGCATGAAGGCATCATTTGGGGTTCTACTGATGCTGTGTAAGGCTGTGGTCAGACTGTCTTTGGAATACGTGAGCAGTTTTGGGCCCCATTGCTAAGGAAAGTTGCACTAATGTTGGAGGGTATCCAAAGGAGCTTTACAAGAATTACCCTAGTGATGAAAGGCTTGTTATATGAGGAGCAGTTGAGGACTCTGGGTCTATACTTGATGGAGTTTAGATGAATGGGAAGGATCTGATTGAACCTTAAGGATACTGAGAGGCCCGGATAGAGTGGACATGGTGAAGATGCTTCCACTAGCAGGAGACACTAGGACCCAGGGGTACAGACTCGGAGCTGCAAATGTGTTGCTGGTCAAAGCACAGCAGGTTAGGCAGCATCTCAGGAATAGAGAATTCGACGTTTCGAGCATAAGCCCTTCATCAGGAATAATCAGGAATAATTGAAGGGCTTATGCTCGAAACGTCGAATTCTCTATTCCTGAGATGCTGCCTAACCTGCTGTGCTTTGACCAGCAACACATTTGCAGCTGTGATCTCCAGCATCTGCAGACCTCATTTTTCACTACGTACAGACTCGGAGTGAAGGAATGACCTCTTAGAACTGAGCTGAGGAGGAATGTCTCCAGCCAGAGAGTGGTGAAGCTATGGAACTCAATGCCACAGAGGGCTGTGAAAATCAAGTCAATGAGGCAGAGATAGGTAGGTTCTTGACTCGTAAGGCGATCAAGGGTTGCAAGGAGAAGCAGGATAATGGAATTGGGAAACATGTCAGCCATGACTGAATAGCGGAACAGACTCCATGGACTGAATGGTCCAGTTCTGCTCCTATATATAATGGTCTCATGGTCTTATTATCTTGAACATAAAAACTAAACTTCATGCATTTTCTGATAAATGTACTAATTCAAAAATATAATGCTGTATTATTTAAATTCAGAATGTTTATGAAAATGTGAAATGTAAAGATTGAGTTTTAAGCTGGCTATGAATAAAGGTAAGTCAGGTACTAAATTGGGGGAGGGCAAATTACGTTGGTATTAAACAGAAGCTAGGGAGTCCAGATTAGAAGCTGGGGGAGTGTTAATTGGGAGAAGCTGTTATCAGGCAAGTCCACATTTGAAGATGGTCACTTTAAAAGATGAGAGATTTCACAAATAATCCAGGTCTTTTTCAATATATAATTTGTTACATCACACTAAAATTTTCCTATAAATTCTGTGTCTTATGATCTTATACTCAACAACCATCTGATGAAGGAGCAGCGCTCTGAAAGCTAGTGCTTCCAAGTAAACCTGTTGGACTATAGCCTGGTGTTGTGATTTTTGACTTTGTACACCCCAGTCCAATACCAGCAACTCCAAATTTTGACATGTGAGAGTTGTTCAAAGTCTTTCTGATGAGAATTCAGAATTTGCATATTCCAATAAAGAGGAAGGACAAGGATGGCAAGGTAAGGCACCTTGTATAATGAGAGACATTGTGTATTTGGTCAAAAAGAAGAAAAAACATATGTAAGGTTCAGGAAACTAAAATCAGACATGGAAGAACTCAAGCTGGGAATTAGGAGAGCAAGAAGGGGCCTTAAACTGACCTTGGCAAGTAGGGTTAAAGAGAATCCCAAGCCATTCCATACATACATTAAAAACAAGAGGATAACTCGGGAGAAGATATGATCACTCAAGGATAAAGGAGGGAACTTGTGCATGGAGGCAGAGGATGTGGGTGAGATCCTAAATGAATACTTTAGGATCAGTCAGTATTCACACGAGAAGGATATGGAGGGTAGTGAGATGAGTTGAAATCAAGAAAGTAGTAGTGTTGTGCCTTTTGAAGAGTATTAAGGTGAGACCCGAGGATCCAATGGTATCTATCCCATGCTATTGAGAGAGGCAAGAGAGGAGATTACTGAGGGCTTGACCAAGATCTTTGTATTCTCACTAGCCATTGGAGAGGTCCTAGAGGACTGCCTAATGCTGTTCCTCTATTCAAGAAGGGAAACAGGGATTATCCTGAAAACTACAGACCCATCAGTCTCACATCGATGGTTGGAAAGTTATTGGAGAAAATTCTTAGGGATAGGATTTATACACATTAGAAAAAGCATGGCCTAATTAGGGACAGTCAGTGTGGCTTTGTGCAGGGCAGGTCATGTCTTGTTAATTGATTTGAATTTTTTGAGAAGGTGATCAATGAGGATAGAGTAGTAGATGTTGTCTTTATGGATTTTAGTAAGGCTTTCAACAAGGTTCCTCGTGGTAGGCTCATCCAGAAGATTAAGATCCATGGGATCTATAGTGACGTGGCTGTGTGGATTCAGAATTGGCTTGCCCATGGAAGGTTGTTTGTTTGGCTGGAGGTCTGTGACTAGTGGTGTTCCGCAGGGATCCATACCTCTGCTGTTTGTGATATCTATAGATGACTTGGATGAAAATGTAGGTGTGTGGGTTAGTAAGTTTGCAGATGGTGCAAAGATCAGTAGAGTTGTGGATAGTATAGAAGGTTGTCAAAGGACATAGCGGGATGTAGATCAGTTGCAGATATGGACAAAGAAATGGCAGATGGAGTTTAGTCTGGGTAAGTGTGAGGTGCTGCACTTTGGGACATCAAATATTAAGGAAAATTATACATTTCATGGCAGGACCCTGAACAACACTGATGTGCAGAGGGATCTTGGGTTTAAACCCCATAGCTTCCTGAAAGTGGCCACGCAAGTAAATAGAATGTTAAAGAAGGCATATGGCATGCTTGCCTTTATTGGTCAGGGAATTGAGTACAAGAGTCAGGATGTCAGGTCACAGTTTTATAAGACTTTGATTAGGCCACAAGTGATTCAGTTCTGGTCACCACTTTACAGGAAGGATGTGGAGATCTTGGAAAGGGTGCAGAAGAGGTTTACCAGGATGTTGCCTCATACACAATCTCTCTCTCAAACATTCACACATACACACCCTCTACATTCACACCCACACACACACCCTCTCACAGACAAGTTTGCACTCGCTCGCACACACAAGTTTGTGGGCTGAATTTGCACTTGCAGAATTACATTTTATTTTGCTAAAAAACTGCATGAATCCATGTAAGGTTCTGTAAATCCCTTTTTAAGAAATAGAATCAGTCTGAACATTGGGGCACAGGCAGACAGACTTTAACTCACATGTTCAATGCATTACCTGAACTGATATTGCACCTATGGGCGGCACGGTGGCACAGTGGTTAGCACTGCTGCCTCACAGCGCCAGGGACCTGGGTTCAATTCCCGCCTCAGGTGACTGACTGTGTGGAGTTTGCACATTCTCCCCGTGTCTGCGTGGGTTTCCTCCGGGTGCTCCGGTTTCCTCCCACAGTCACAAAGATGTGCGGGTCAGGTGAATTGGCCATGCTAAATTGCCCGCAGTGTTAAGTAAGGGGTAAAGGTAGGGGTATGGGTGGGTGGCGCTTCGGCGGGTCGGTGTGGACTTGTTGGGCTGAAGGGCCTGTTTCCACACTGTAAGTAATCTAATCTAATCTAATCTATTATTAAAATTCACTTGAAAATGTAACTTTAAAAAAACATTCTGGGATGTATATATGAAAGAACATGGTCGTTCTAAAAGATGAGAGACTTAACAAACAATCCAGGTCTTTATCAATTTATCATTTCAGCTGCATCAAACTGCAAACTTTTGCTACAAATTCTTGTCCTACGATCTAATACTCCACAGCCACCAGATGAAGGAGTAGCGCTCCGAAAGCTGGTGCTTCCAAATAAGCGTGTTGGACTGTAACCTGGTGTTGTGTGATTTTTAACTTTGTACACCCCAGTCCAACGCCAGCACCTCCAAAGCCTGGATTAGAGGGTATGAACTACAAGAAAAGGCTAGAAAAACATAGGTTATTTTCTCTGGAGTGGTGGAGCCTGAGGGGAGACTTGATAAAGTGTATAAAATTGAGATGCACAGATAGGGTTGATGGTTGAATCTCTTCTCCCAGAGTTGAAATGTCTAATATTCGTGGGCATGCATTTAAGGCGACGGGGGAAAGTTCAAAGGAGATGTGAGGGGCAAGTTCTTTCACAGAGTGGTAGGAGTCTTGCACGTGTTGCTAGGGGTGATGGTTGAGGTAAATACAACAGGGGTGTTTAAGGAACTTTTAGATAAGGATGTGAATATGCAAGGAATGGATGGATATGGACCAAGGGCAGGCAGAAGGGATTAGTTTAATTTGGCATCATGTTTGACACAACATTGTGGGCTGAAGGTCCCTTCCTGTGCTGTACAGTTCAATGTTCTATTATAGTTGAAAAATGTGGTGCTGGAAAAACACAGCAGGCCAGGCAGCATCTGAGGAGCAGGAGAATCGACGTTTCGGACATAAGCCCTTCTTCAGGAATGAAGAATGAAGGCTTATGTCCAAAACGTCGATCCTCCTGCTCCTCAGATGCTGCCTGGCCTGCTGTGTTTTTCCAGCACCACATTTTTCAATTCTGGTACTCCAGCATCTGCAGTCCTCACTTTCTCCTAGTATGTTCTATTATGGTCCTGGTTCAAGAAAAAACATCTGTTGACGCATCTCATTTAGAAATTTGGTATTTGATGCTTTGAATTATCTTAATTACATGACTTGCGTAGTGGATAATTTGAAGAGTGGAGTTTTGTTGTTTTCTCTGTTCTGATGTGCAAGCTATTTCAAGGGACTATTAGTGTTTTCATTTATGGAAACCATGTGAATATAATCAGAACTGTGATTGTATCCAAGTGCTATGTCATATCCAAATGATTTCTTTCTTAACTTTCTATTGTTTTTGATTGGTTATTTATATAATCATGGGTATACCTCACTTAAATGATATCAAGTCTACATTTACTCCTGCCAGAAATTCTTTCTGCTTGTTTTGTGCATTGACGCAAATGCTTGAAGTCACTGGTCCAAGATTTGGATCATATGACCTGTAGTGAACAACACACTAGACTTGATAATACTAAGGCTAAATTTATGAAACTGCACTGCCAATATGGAGCTTCATCTGTTTGAAACATAAATTAAAAATGTTATCCCAGAAATTGCCACATCATCGAGAAATGCGAACCCAAATTTCTAATTTGGGAAACCCAAATGGTTGAGTATGGCCACTAACAATTGAGACTCCAAAAATGAGCCCCTTGAGTTAAGTAATTTTTGGAACCATCTGACAGTAAAAGTCTGTTACTGTGAGACTGTTTTTGTGCTATTTTCATTAATGATAAAAAAAAACAGGCAGCCAAGGAGAGCCAGAACCAATCACTTATAGTGCTGTCATTTGTGCAAAAACACTAAACTCCTTGGAGAAGAACGTTAATATTTTTTAGATCGAAAAATATTGCGAAATTGATGTTAGAATCGTGTCTCAAGATACCTTCAATATAAAAGTCTGCTTTACCAATTCTGGAAAATGTTTGCCTGCTATCTGTTTTTGATTCCATTTAATTGGCATTACTTACTTTTTATTTGCTGCAAAATGTCTGGAATCTTCTGTAAGAATGATTTTCCTTTTCTATAAATGCTTCTTGTTTATGCAGATTAATGTACTGGTGTTGGAAGGAGTCTTGGTTTTATTTGCAAGTTAGTAAGGTATTTATAGATGATGAAGGTTATGTGACTTGTCTTAATTCAGGCATCCAGAAAGATTTTAATGTCTCTCTAGCCCTGCCAATTGTTTCTCAAAGCATTCCAGAAATTTCAACCTCAATGTCTTTTTCAAGTGCTGATTGCTGTTTGTGAAGACCTCCCTAGTATCGCTCCTAAATTTCTTTTAGTAGTTTGAAACTATTGCACCCTTGTCATGTCATTGCAATTTAAATAAAATTCCAGATTTTTGTTTTCCGGCTCTGAAGCTGCTTTTATGTACTAGTATAAAGCCATCTCTTGACTATCTCCCCTCCAGTATGAAAATGCTAATATTTTGTAATCTATCCTCGTAAATCAATAACCACTAAACAAAAAAAAAATTAACGGCTGATGCTGGAAATCAGAAACAAAATCAGAAGTTGAAGAAGGGTCAATATACCCAGAACATTACCTCTGCTTTCTCTCCACAGAAGCTGCCAGTCCTGCTGAGTTTTTCCAACAGTTTCTGACTATTTGTAAATCAGATGCTTGACAATAATCATCCACTCTCAGGTTCTTATGTACACTTCCTCTAGTGTTTCAGTTTGTATTAGGTCTGATGGAATGATCATAATCTCACAAACAACATATTTGCATTTTAACGATACCTTTAAGATAATAAAACATTCCAAATGCTGTACAAGCTATCAATGGAGTGGTTGATGTTAAGGAATTACTTAACAACAATTATTTGCATTTATTTAGTGCTCTTGACAGAATAAAACATCTCCGACACTGCAGAGTAGCATTATAAAACAGTATGGTTCTGTGGCAAGTTAGGCAAATTAGGTCACATGATCAGAAGTTTGGTCAAAGAGATAGAGTCAGAGATGTACAGCATGGAAACAAACCCTTCGACCCAACCCGTCCATGCCAACCAGATATCCCAACCCTTCAAGGAGGAAGCAGAAAGGAAGGTAAAGAGGTGGGAGGTGTAGGGAGTATATTCCAGAGTTGGTGCCTGGATATCTAATAGCGCGCTCACAAATTGTGGGATGATTAAAAATTGGAGATGCATTTTAGACCAGAATTAGCAAGTGTAGATGGCTCAGAGAGCTAAGAGAACTATTGGTTCCTCTGTTTACAGCAACGGCACCCTCTTCCCCCTCCCACTTCATCTCTGTTAAAAGTTGGGACCATTATTTTGCTATTTCCCTTTTGTGAAGTTTGAAACTAATAATAAATTTAGCTGACACAGCTTTGAACCCCTCTCTATACATACAAATGTAAACAATTGCTAATGAACAGGGCAAAAGACAAGTCAAAGATAATGGTTACGAAGACTACCAGGCTATTGCTGCCTAGTGATGCAGATTGCTTTGCGAAAACAAAAGTGTCTGCCCTTACATGATGTAAGCTGACCTCTAGCTGGTGGTGAGCAATGGAAATATCAGTTATTCAGATATTGTGAGTAATTGTCCCGTGTCCATTAACTAGAAGGAATCAAATGGGTGATTGACTATGTATAATCTACCAGCGCCTAGAAATAAGCTGTATTGCCAAGTGCTCAGAGCCAGGATACTCTTCCCATCAGGTGGTATTCCTGCCAGACAGTTGCTGTCTACAGTTATAAGAAGGGCCAAAGGAGGAGGAGGGAGACTCAGGGTTCCTGCTTGTAAATGAAGCAAATGTGAGGTGAGAAATCTTTTTCACAAAACAAGTAGTTACTGAATATGGAATGTACTGCCTTGAAGGGTAGTGGAGGCAAGTTAAATTTGGGCATTAAAAAGGGTGTCAAGCAATCATTTAAAACGAAACTATCTGAAGGGTTATGGGCTAAAAACAGGAGACTAAAATGCTTAGAGCCGGTACAAACAGGATGGACCAAATGGCCACCTTCTGCATGAGAGCACTTCTGTGATTCTGTGAAGTGAGTACATTTTGTTTATGATAATAATTACTGTGTTTATTAATGAAATCTGACGGAGAGATTGTTTTACGTCTGTTACAGAGAAACCATACGATTGGTGAAATTGAGAGTTGGGTAGAGCAATTAGATTTAATTGTGACCCCTGGAGTTGAGACTGTAGCAAGGCAGTTGACTTTTCTGGTCTTGATGTAACATTTGTCACTGACCATATCAACAATGTTTATGCAAGAAGACACTAAAGATATCAAGAGCTTAATTGAGAATGTGCAGAGGCAAAGTCAACGCTTTGTAGAGGGTGCACAGAACTTTCTGTAGTAATTAAACTGAGATCAGCCAGATGGATCCCATAGAATGTATTTCATTGAACCAGATTAACAGTCCCACAATTGGGCATTCCTGACTGAGAGATAAGAACAGGAGTGTCACCCTGGAGTTGTTCAGGGAGAGGTGGGCACCGCAGGGAGTGGAGTGCATCATTTCCCCCTCCAACTCTATTTTGATTTAGTCCCTGCCCTCCCCTTCACTGTTTGATCACACAGCATTGCCCTTTGATGTGAAGGGCACTGCTTGTCACTGGCCACTCGGGTGTTTCCTTTCTTCCTGGTGGTAGAAATTGAATAAAGATTCGTGCACCTTGTGTCTCTCACTGTGTCTCTCACCTGCACACACACACACCATGGCTGCTGGGGAAAAAAAATAAGCACTACCGCAGTTTGGCGGTAGTGTGGGGGTTAAAAGAAAGAAAAAAAACACAGGAGTGTCAGACATCCTATAAAAAAACAGGAGTGTCCCTGTGTACTGTGCACAAGTAAATAAAGGGTGATTTGGTGAAGGGATACTGGCCTCTGTGCAATTAGTTCAGTGACAACTGTAGGGAGAAAAAGAATAGGAGTGTTAGTCATCGCGTACATCAGAACTGGCTTGAGGGTGCTGGACCAGAGTCAAGGACTATCCATGGGTAAATAAAGGGTGACTTGGTAACAGGATATCTGTCTTTATGGAGTTATTTTAGTGGTGACATGACGAAAAAAAACGCTCCTGAAGAAATTTGTTTACAACATTCATCTTGAGATAAGCATTTCAGCTCCTTCATGGAAAGCTTGACCCATTTGATCTTACTGTTGAAGGCTAAACTCAGTATGTGGAAAGAATGTGATATTGTTTCCAGGCAAATGATATTGGGGCAGGTGCAAAGCAACGAGTAATTCTCCTGACAGCTTGGTACCTGCATATTTCGGTTATAAGGAGCCTAACTTCTCCTGAGTCAAACCCTTCAATAGTTGATGGATTTAGTTAAGGGCTGTTGCAACCAGAATTGAAATCTTTTTTGGACCAGGAGAGACTACATCACAGTAGACGATGGCATCTTATTATGGCGAGCAAGAGTGATTGTCCTGAGCAAAGGTATCCCAGGTACTGGCTGAACTCTGCCAGGGTCATCCAGGGGTTTCCAAAATGAAGATATTGGCAAGATGCTAAGTCTGGTGGCTAGGATTGGATGCAGAAATAGCCATGTTGTTGCACAGCGGCCAAAGTGCCCACAAGGACAAAAATTAACGCCAACAACTTCCCTACATTTTTGTGAATGATGGGGTAAATGCCAGACTTGGTTGCATGTCAGCTATACAGGTCATATTATAGGCTCAATATTTGTAGGCTTTGTGGATGCCCACTCTGAATGGATTGGACGTGCATAGAGTTCATTCGTCAAATGTAGCACGCCATCAGAAACATTGCATGCACCTTTTGCAATACAGGGACTCCCAGTATTGGTCATGGATAATGGGCCATCATTTACCAGCAGGGAATGTGAGTATTTCCTAAAGTCTAATGGCATTCAATATGTAAGGACAGCTCTATACCATCCATCAACCAAAGGTCTTACAAAAAGAGGCAGTCCAAACTTTGAAGGCAGGCTTAAGGAAATAACCTACAGCTTTACTCGAGACCAAACTCTCCCGGTTTCTGTTTGATTATCGGACCACCCGTCATGCAACCACAGGGATAGCTCTACCGCAGTTGCTAATGGGTCAAAGACTTTTACCAGATTAATTCTGATCTTCCCAGACCTGGGGAGGGTGGAGAGTAAAACAGCATCAGAAACACCAACGCCGGACACAAGACTTCGCTAAGTGAGACAGTTTAATTCAGAGTGGGTTAAGAAGCAGAGGAATGGCCCTGCAAAGTTTAGAGGCATGGTCGACGTGAGGTCAAGTCCAGTGCCATGTAAAGTTCGGGTAGGTGTGACTGGCCTGAACAAACACATGGACCATATGAAAGCTGCAAACTTGGGAGGGAAACATGCCTGGCTCCTCAGAGCAGTCGGAAAGGCTGATGGAATCCGTGGGTTCTCCCTCTTTATCAAGCACTGAAGAGACCTCAGAATCTGAGATGGACACAGTGGATCTCGCCTCTTTGACACCTTGCTGCCTGAAGAAGAGAATGAATTTCTTCTGCACGAAAGAGATGAACTACTGTTATACACTACCCATATCGGAGGCATAGTTAGAGTAACCCCAGGATGAACGACAAGAAAAGGAACCAGCCTATGTCCTCTGACTCAGAGGTTGAGGGATGTAGTGATAGTAATGAGGTCAGCTTGGTGGACCTTATTGAACTTGAGTTCCCTGATTGGGGCTGTAATGTGGTTCAGTCAGGGAGCCCCTGACAACTATAAACAGGAGTGTCAGAGTCGAGAGTGTGGAGTTGGAAAAGCACAGTGGTTTCTGTTCACTATGAGATCTGGCTCTGAGGGAGCTGGATCAGTATCAAGGACTCTCCATGTGTAAGTAAAGGGTGACAGGGTACCTATGTGGAGTTATTACACCTCCTATTACTTTATCTGCTTACCATTCAAGTGTCACCTGACCTGTGTGCGGCAGGAACTGCAGATCATCCATTCAACTTACACATGCTTTAGAGAAGATAGAGAGCAGAACTGGCTGTGAGTTAAGACATGGGCAGCTGAGATTTGAGATGATCTAAAACTTACATCAGCAGTGGGGAATGGGGGATAGACTATGGGAAACCTGCTGGTAGTCCACTGGAGTAGTTGTGTCTGTAGGGATCAAAAGTATGAATGAAAGTTTGAGCATCAGATGAGCTGAGATGGAGGCAACGTCAAGTGATGTTATGATGGTGGAAATAGGCCATTCTAAGATGGCAGAAATGTCTGGCTGGAAGTTCCTCTCGGGGTCAAACCTGACAACATTATTGTGAACAGACTGGCCTAATCATACTGTTGCTGAGGAAAGGGACAGAGTGAATGGCTGGGAACCGTGTTCTGAATGGGGTTCAAAAACAGTTTCAGTCTTCCTGATGTTTAATTGAAACAAATGTGTACAGATCCAGGCCAGGGTGTTGAACAAGCAACTTGATCACTTACCTGGAGTGAAGGAATTGAGATAGGTGGTGGTGAGATAGAACTCAATGTTGTCTATTTCTGAAAACTATAGCTTGGCTGATTTTGCTGATGAGCAGCGTCTAGGTGATAAATCAGTTGGGGTAGGGGGATGGCTAGGTGGTGCCAAGAATAGATCCTTCGGGAGGACTTAAATGTGAAGATATTTAGGAGAGAATTCCAGCATCAAGGTCCTTACAACGATGAAGCAAATAAAACCTGGAATGCCCAAGACTCCAGAATTGATGGAGTGCAGATATTTGATGTTGATTTGATTTATTGTCGCATTTACCTCAGTGCAGTGAACAGCTTTATTTGCCAGCAGTGGAGGCAGATCATAGTAACCAAGGACATACAGATCATAGGATTGTTGGACATAGTAAGGCGCACAGGTTACACTGCAAACAAGGTGCACAAAGCAAGATCAATATTAGCGTGATCAGCATTAGTGGAAGTTAGAAGGTCCATTCATCAGTCTAATAATAGCAGGGAAGAAGCTGTTCCTGAACCTACTGGTGCCATGTGTTCAAACTTCTGTATCTTCTGCTTGACAGAAGAGGGTGTAGGAGAGCATTGCTAGGGCGGGATATTGGCAGCCTTTCTGTAGCATCGAGAAGTGTAGATGGAGTCCATGGATGGGAAGTTGGCTTCCATGATGGTCTGGACTGTGCACCCAACTTTCTGTAGTTTCTTATGGTCCTGGGTAGAGCAGTTGCCGAACCAAGGTATTATACACCTAGCTGGTACGCTTTCTGTCTGTAAAGGTTGGTGAGGATCCTTATGGGCATACTGAATTTCCTTAACTGGCTGAGGAAGTAGAGATGTTGTGCCTTCTGGACCGCATCGATGTGGGAAGTCCAGGACAGGTTGTTGGTTATCATCACTCCGTGGAACTCACTGCTCTCCACCCTCTCAACCTTCACTTCTTTGATGTAGATGGGTAGGGGGGTGGTGTTCTCCTCCTTTCTTTCTGAAGTCAATGATCATTTCTTTAGTTTTGCTGACATTGAGAAAGAGGTTATTCTCACTGCACCATGTCACCAAGCCCTCTATCTCCTTTCTGTGTTCTGTCATGTTGTTGTCAGATATCTGTCCGACCACTAATGATGTCGTCAGCAAACCTGTAAATGGCGTTCATTCAGAATT
The DNA here is from genome assembly GCF_020745735.1 of Hemiscyllium ocellatum. Taxonomy (NCBI): domain Eukaryota; kingdom Metazoa; phylum Chordata; class Chondrichthyes; order Orectolobiformes; family Hemiscylliidae; genus Hemiscyllium; species Hemiscyllium ocellatum. Next base: position 98,861,980 of record NC_083401.1, read on the forward strand.
TGGCTACACGTGGGTGTACAGGGAGTCCAGTAAGGGGCTGAGGACATATCCTTGGGGGCTGCAGTTTGGGGGGAAGACAGTGATCTGTCTTCACTGATTGCGATTTGTAGCTCAGAAAGCTGGGGATCCAGTTGCAGAGTCTAGAGGTTTTTAGAAGGCATGATGACATGAAGGAGATTACAGAGAAAGGTTAAAAAGAAGTCATTGCAATATGATTCCAAGTTACACTTCAATGAATTAAGTACATATGCACTACTTTAGTACTCCATTGTTTGAGGTTCCATCTTTCAGACAACACTTTAAACTGAGTGGATGATGCTGAATGCAGTAAACAGAAAATAGTGGTTTATTTTGGAAAGTTTGTTTTGGAATGCCTGTTGTGGAAGTCTGTATTTGGACCTTTTGCTTTTCCTGATTTATATTAATAACTTAGACTTTGGTGTACAATGCATAGTTTCAGAGTTTGCAGATGATGAGATTTGGAAGCATTGTGACCTGTGAAGAGGACAAAATGTGTTAAGGATATTGACAGGTGAACCAATGTATATATATGAAGTGCTTATTTTGTGGGAAAAACATATGGAGACAGTAAAAAAATAAAGAATGCAATCTAAATGGGTGCAAAGGTGGAGGTAACTAATTATATGTGTACATTATTCATTGAAGGTGGTGGAACAGGTGAAAACGGCAGTTAATAAGGTAAAAATAATAGGTATCCTAGGTTTTATTAATAAAAGCATAAAGTACATGAAATACTGAACTTGTATCATACACTAATTTGGCCTCAGCTGGAGTCTTGCATTCAGTTCTGAACGCTGCAGTTTTGGAAGATTGTAAAAGCATTGGAGAGGTACAGAAATAGTTCATGAGAACAATTCCAGGGATATTGATCCTCAGCTATGGGGATAAACGGAAGAAGTTATGATGGTTTTCCTTGAAGAAAAGACTGATGAAATTTGTTTATTTTTAAATCATGAAACATCTGGACAGAGTAGATAAGGAGAAACCCTATACCCACTTATGAAAGAATCGTGAACGGGAGGACAAGAATTGAAGTAAATAGTAAAATAAGTAAAAGCAACCCGGAGAAAGACATTTCAGGCAGCAAACGGTAAAGGCTGGAAATACATTCCCAGAGGGCATGTGGAGGCAGGTTCAATCAGGGCTTGCAGAAGGGAATGAGATTGTTCACTTTCAAACAACAATGTGCAGGATTCTAGGGAGAAGCTGCGAGAATGACAGTAAGAGAATGGTATTTCAAGCCTTTACCATTTTCTGTGTGAAAAGGTATCTCCAGGTTGCTTTTGCTTCCTTTACTAATTACTTCAATTCTGTGTCCTCCTGTTCAAGATTCTTTCATGAGTAGGTACAGTTTCTCCTTCTATACTCTGTCCAGAGCTTTCATGAGTTTAAATACCTTGTTTGCAGAATTGGTGCAGACACAATGAGCTGAATGACCACTTCCTATGCTGTAACAATTCTGTGATTCTGTGAAATTAGCTTCCATATTTTTCTACATTAAAATAGAGATTGCACTTCAAAAATAAATATTATTTAAGACATCCGAAAAGTTCTTTATGAATGTGTTCCCTTTTCATTTTGTGACCAGAGTGCTATACTTGAGGTGGTCTTGTAACATTATCCAGTTTGTTCACAATTCCTTCCACTTAATATTTTACTGTTTTGTCCATGTAGTTCAACATAAAACCTGTTGGCTTTATTGAACTCTAGTTAGGTCAATATCAATTTCATATTTGAAAAACAGATGTAGATGTAAAGGCATATGTATGTCTGTGTATAAATACTCTGAATCCAAACCTTAATTTGAGGAATTGTGCTGTTATAGTTACTGGCCACCTCCTCTCCAAACTCTGCCAGATGCCTCCTTTGGGTCTGTGTGCAACTCTTTTTCCATGTCTCTTTCCACCTTTACTGTCTCTAAGCAACAGTATTTTAGATTTCCAATTAAATAAGTCAGAAGACTTTTTTTAATTGTCATTTACAATGTTGCTTGATGTCATTGCAACCACAAAACTGAGGCAACTAAAGTAAACATACTTGCTTCACTTCTATTGATTGGATATATGACAGTAATGCTCTGTGTATCTATAAACCAATTGTATGTGTGAGAAAGTCTATGCAGTGTGCACTCAATCACTTTTATTACATGTGGATTAATATAATAAAAATTATGTACAGTTTGAGGTCAGGACCGAAAGTGGGAGAAACAAATTATTTCTTCAAAAAACATTTTTTGGCCGCTATCATGAATACATTGAACATGTCAATTAGTCTATATTCAACTATTACATTGTGCCTCCCCCACCTTTTCTCAGTCCCAATCCTCAGACTCAGCACCGCCTTCTTGACCTGCAATCTTCTTCCCGACCTCTCCGCCCCCATCCCCTCTCCAGCCTATCACCCTCACCTTAACCTCCTTCCACCTATCATATTCCCAACGCCCCTCCTCCAAGTCCCTCCTCCCAACCTTTTATTTTAGACTGCTTGGCACACCGTCCTCATTCCTGAAGAAGGGCTTATGCCCGAAACATCGATTGATGGTGGGACTGCACTTTGAGGAACTTACTCGAGACCAGGAGTCTATGATGAGGCCACATCATGTACCGCCCAAAGACCACCATGTTGGGTCGAGAGACTGTCCCGCTGACCACTGAGAGATCATCAGGGTGGGCAGAGAGTCCGCCGCGCTGGGCAGAGAGTCCATTGTACCAGGACGGAAGGCCAGAATGCCAGGGTGGGAGGTCACCCCTCCTGCCTCGCCAGGCCGGGAGGCCATCACATCATGTCTGCGCTGAGTCTGGAGGCTGGGAATCTGGATCAGGGGAAGAAAGAACAGACAAGATTGTAAAAAAGGATGTAAATGCACTAGAAGTAGTTCAGAGAGGGCTTGCTTGAACGGTACCTGAGATTGTCTCTAACGGTCATTCTCCTCAAATAATTCATAGTTTGTAGAACACTTTAAAATATATTGTCACATAAATGTGAATCTTCAAGAAATAAAATAACAATGTTAAAATATGCAGTTGACGCAATGTTTATTATAATTGTATCCACTACACTTTCCCTGTAGAGTAGCTCCTGAACTCCAGCAGCTTTAATCTAGAGACTTCACATAAACTTGCAAGGAATTCATGATTTTAGTTTTCCTGTTCCCGGTTTATTGAGTTTTCCTCTGTGCCCCCTTACAGCCCCATTTCCCATTTGCAGAACTCCCACTCCCACCCCACCCCCACTCCTTCGTTCTGCTTTGCAGCCCCTCAGTCCTATTACTGCTTACTCCATTTTCCAACTCTTCAGTCCCCATATTAGTCCTTGTCCCTCTTTTTCTTGTCTCCTCTTTCTCACCCCTTTGTAGTCACTCTTCATGCACTTTCCCAGCAATGTTCACTTTCTGCCCCCCTTTGCAGTTCCTTTCTCCACTTTGCAACCTAACTTTCCCACAATCCCCAGCCTCCCTGCCTGGATACAGGTTTTGCTTCCTATCTCCATTCTGGTCTTCCTACAGGGCCCCATTTCCTATTCCACTCCTACCTCTTCCAGCCTTACTGACTACTATCCCTCACCTCGCTCCTCCAATCATAGACTCTCTCACATTTGCTGCTGGCGTAAACCTGTCAAAGATAATCAATGGGAGAGAACTAGCCTGTGACTATAGGAGTGGATTCTCATTATTTTCTTCCATTCTAATTATTCTTTCTCTGATTGGTCATCCCTGTGGGGGGCTTTTCTATCGTGATTTGAGGATTTTGAATTTAGATCCACCTGCTGCCCAAAGCACAAAGCCCTCCCCCCACCCTCGACTTGTTTTGAATGTGGATTAGAATGGTGCTGGAAAAGCACAGCTGGTCAGGCAGCATCAGAGGAGCAGGAAAATCGATGTATCAGGCAAAAGCCCTTCATCAGGACTTTTGCCCAAAACGTCGATTTTCCTGCTTCTCGGATGCCGCCTGACTGGCTGTGCTTTTCCAGCACCACTCTAATCTTGACTCTGATTTCCAGCATCTGCAGTCCTCACTTTTGCCTTATTTTGAATATGGCTTCCTATCCACTCTGTCTAGGCATCCAATATGTAGCCCTCCATTAAATTGCCCGAGTATAATAGTAAACTCCCATCAGCTTGATTATCAGTTCATTGCTGCTCACAAATGGGATTAATTCTTTAACCAATATTGGAATGCAAACACCCCCTTCACCTAACCCCCACTTGACTGAAAATCTTGCAATAGAAAGACTGAGCTGCCAATCCTATCGCTGTTCAGGCTACGTTTCAGAAATCGCTATGATAGCTTGCTTCTAAGTGGCTACCTGTATCTTCAGTTCAACGTTTTCACTATGCCCTTTGTACTGATGTACGTACCTGTAATCTCTCAGTGACTAATTGTAGTTGTATATTTATTTGGAACTGACTTTCCCTCCTTAACAGGATTGTCTGTTGAAAGTTTCATAGCCTTAGGTATGATTTTAGTATTCTCTGAGAGACACAGAAGGCTTACTTGCTTTAGCTGTAGTTTTGTACATCACACTATCCTTGGCAGTGTGTATAGAATCGTAGTGTGACAACAAACAGCGCATGCTTCCGGCCCACATATAGAACTTTTAAAGCTTAATATAGGAGCACATGGGAGGATGATTTCTTGCATTGGTGGCAACTTATTAAATTACCTTGTGTATGAATTTCCCCATTAATACTCTAATTTGAAGATTGTGACATTAAGAAGAACTTGACATAATCTTGGAACGTTCTGTTGAGTAGCATTTATATTGATAATTTTTTGTATACTTTTATGCTAAACTTTGCTCTTTGGAGAAGCACCAACAAAGCACTGGTGATGTGACGGACCATTACATAACCAATTACTTTCCACCTATCTACATAATGCTGACATTTGTTCTTGTTATTGATGGCCAATTTTAAGTCAAACTACACGGTTTAAGCTAGATGGTATCAACCCACATTTATAGAACTGTATTTCTAGCTCCAATCTTTTCTGGGGTGGCTCTGAAGTGATAGTCCAACTGTCCCTCCATTTCAGCTGGGAGCCTCGTTCCAGTGTTCCCGTTAAGATCCTATGGTATTTTAGGATTAAAATACAAACTTGAGAATGTTATGCTAAGGGTTAAGAAACCCTAATTAAAGGAACTACAGAAGTTAGTTTTCTTCACTTTTTTTCTTTTATGTTGAATATATATTCCTCTTGGCTCCACAGAATCTTCTAGTCCACACTGCTGGCCCCATCTGGACATCTGAGCATGTGTAATGTCTGCCCCAGCATAACATTTCTGGCTGGTCTCCACTGTCAGAGCTGCCAGAATTCCCACCCCCTCAACTGGGTTGCTGTCTGTGATTTTTATAGCACTGCTCACTGCTCTAATGTCAATGAGGTTTGACTCTCAAAGTAACTGGCCTCATGCCAATTATATTGATTGAACGATGCAGTTACATTGTTTAGGTCCTCTGGGATCAGGCTGAGCCAATATTCTGGTCACGTATGACACGATATACCATTGAAATTGTGATAAGAATAAAAGAACATTGATCAGTACGAGGCAATGCAACCCCTTGAGCCTGCTCTGCCATTTAATATACACGTAGCTGATCTCAAGTTGGCCTCAACTCCGCTTTCCTGCCCAGTCCCATAACCTTTTAAGCCATTGCTAATGAAAAATCTGTCTATCTCCTCCTTAAATTTATCCATTGTCACAGTAACCACTCTCTGGGATTGTGAATTCCACAGATTCACAACCTTTGAAAGAAGTAATTCCTCCTAACCTTTGTTTTAAATCTGCTACTGCTTAACCTAAAACTGTGACCTCTGTTCTAGATTCCCCGCAGGGGTAAACATCATTTGTATGTCTACTTTGTCAATCCCTTTAGCATCTTATATCCCTCAATTAGGTTTCCTGTCATTCTCCTAAATTCCAGTGGGTTTAGCCTAACCTGCTCAATCTCGCCTCATAAGACAAGCCTTTCATTTCTGGAATTAATCTTCTCTGAATTGCCTCTAATGCAATTACACCTTATCTCAAGTGAGGGAACTAAAGCTATACACAGTACTTTAGATAAGGTGTCACCAATGGCTTGTATGGTTGCAACAACACTTTCTTACTTTTATATTACAATGCTGTAGCAATAATTGCCAAAATTTCACTTCCCTTCTTTATTAATTGCTGTACCTGCTCACTAGTATTGTATAATCTATGCACAAGGGCAGCCAGATCCATCTGCCTTGAAGCATTTTCTCTCCATTTAGATAATGAGTTGCCTTTCTAGTCTGCTGGCAAAAACAGATAACCAATCATTTTTCCATATTAAACCTTGTTAAATTTTGGTCCATTTATCTAACCTTTGTGGTGTTCAGAACCAGGATAAGGATAAGGGGCAAAGCTTTTAGGCCTAAGATGAGGAGAAGTTTCTTCATCCACTGAGAGGTGAGCCCGTGGAATTCAAAACCACAGAAAGAGGCTGAGGCAAAACATTGTGTTTTCAGGAAGAAAATGATAGAGCTATTATAAAACAAAAAACTTTGCTGGAAATCTGAAGCAAAAACTGAAATTGCTGGAGAAACCCAGAAGATCTGGCAGCATTTGTGGATAGGAAGCAGAGTTAATGTTTCGAGTCCAGTGACCCTTCTTCAGTACTTGGAGTAGGTCCAGCTTTTGTAGCTAATAGGATCAAGAGATATGGGGGAGGGTCTTTGATCTGACTTGATCATATTGAAGGTGGAGCAGGCTCAAGGGGTCTTAGTAAGAGGTGACCTTCTTTCTAAAGATCAAAATGTGGAGTCAGGTTGGGCAGAGATTAAAAAATAGCAGAGGTAAGAAGTCACTGGTTCTCAGGTCCCCTAACAACAATCGCATTATAAGACAAAAAATTCAATAAATAATTGGATCTTGTATAGAAGATATGGCAATATTTATGGGTGATTTTAAATGCACATTTACTTTGGACAAGTAAGATTGGTATATTGGAAGACAAGTTAATTGAGAGTTTTCAGGATAATTTCTTACTGCATGTACTTCAGAGCCAGTTGGAGATCAGGCTATTCTTGACCTTGCAATGAGAGAGGATGAATTAATGACCTCTTAGTAAAGGAGCCTCTAGATAGCAGCATTCATAACATGATTGAATTTCACATGCAGTTTAAGAAAGTGAAGCATGGGTCTAAGACTAACATTTTAAAATTAAATACATGCCATTGGAGGAATATGAAGATTGAGTTGGCCAAAATGAACTGGGCAAAGGGGTAGGTCCATACAGAGACATCTTTGTTGTACCACACAACAAAGATACATTCCAGCAAGATGAAAAACTTGAGAAATAAATGCAACACACGTGACTAACTGAAGTAATTACAGACAGTATTACATTGAAAAAAAAGTGCGGAATTCTGTGGGGATTGCTGATAAGGTCAGAATAATGGACAGGATTGAAAAACCAGCAAAGTATGATTAAACAAAGAGAGAAATTAGAGTATAACAGAAAGCTAGCTAGAAATATAAAAACAGATCTTCCAAAGGCTATGGAAGATCTTTACTGTTTCACTTTACTGTCCTATAAATTGTGGACTAAGATTAGAAAAGAACTATGTTAAAACTATTGGATTTACAAGGATTGCTGAATGGTTTGAAAACAAGTAACTTGAATATTCATTGTGAAGATTGTTTATATAGCTGCAGTTGCAAATGGGATTGAGCCAAAGGGTTGTGTACAAATAAAGCTTTGGTTGGCAACAAATGGTAGATTGATTTGTGGATTAGGGATCAGTTACCAATGACGAAGTTCTTTTTCCTGCCAATGACTATGATTGGCCCTCAGTTAGCTGAACAAGAGAAGCCTAAAGACCTTCATCAGCTTAGGAGTTCTCTCTCTCTCTCTGTTCCATGCAGTAAAGGGCACTTTAAACCTGAAAAAAAAAGTTTATTTTTCCTTCAACAATTGCTGAAAGTAGGGACTTTTACTAATAAACTAAATAACTTTTATAAGTGAACCAGCCCCTCTGTGCCCCTTGATAAAAATGCAAGTATACAGAACAGCGAAAAACTCATACAAATCGTCTCAGCAACCCTTGTGAATAAGAACTACTGACTGCTTTCCCAATTTTTCCCTCTGTCCAGTGTTTTACTTCGCCACTGGTTTCAGTGTCAGTTAACAGTCCCTACTGTGCTTAGAGGGAATGTGAAAATGAAAACTTTACTTTGGGTGGCACGGTGGCACAGTGGTTAACACTGCTGCCTCACAGCGCCAGAGACCTGGGTTCAATTCCTGCCTCAGGCGACTGTCTGTGTGGAGTTTGCACATTCTCCCTGTGCCTACGTGGGTTTCCTCCCGCAATCCAAAAATGTGCAGGTTAGGTGAATTGGCCATGCTAAATTGCCCATAGTGTTAGGTGAAGGGGTAAATTTAGGGGAATGGGTCTGGGTGGGTTGCACTTCGGTGGGTTGGTGTGGACTTGTTGGGCCGAAGGGCCTGTTTCCACACTCTAGTCTAATGCGTAGTCAAGTGGAGTGTTGTGTTGTAAAGTGGAATTGTAGTTATTTCACTGGGAACTGGAGTGAAGATTATAAAGAAGTCCTTTTTTTAAAATTCACAGGTACATGCTGAGTTAATTTGTAATTATTTTCCATAGATTTGTGAAGACCTTAAAGTGCAAAATTGCTTAAACATTTTGCGGCTGACTGTCTGCTGAAACTAATTAAAGCTTCCCTTAGCTGCTGCTCTTCAATAATTGTCATTGAAAATTGAGGCAAAATGCAAGTGAAATTGATCACATCCAATCCACACCTGGGAGGGAATATTGTCATGTTAATAACATTGATAAAAGAGTGAGGAGGATGTGGCAGCATTGTTGGAGAATATGAGAAGTAGAAATCAAGAGGAATCAAACAGAAAATACAAGAAAAAGAGATAATAATAATGAATAACAAGAGAAACTATCGGAATGGTAACAGTCAAAGAGAGAAATTGAAGTAGAAGAGTATCAAAAACAAGCCAATAATGATCATATTTAAGAAAAGAGATCGGAACAGAGGAAGAACTGTCCATTTTATTTGTCTGAGCAATCTGGTGTTTTGTGTTTAACAAATCACAAAATGTCACAAAGAAACGTAAGCCATCTATTATAATTGACTTGTATCTTAATTACTTGACTTTATATTTCCTAACACAGATGATATTCATCAGCTCCTGAGGTTAACCCAATCATTGTACAGTTTAATGCCTCTGCTAATAATTAGAGGAAACACAGAAATACCCATTAAATTATTTTGAATGGAGAGTTTGATCTTATTAAAACTAAATGGTTTCCAATTATATCAAAAACATTTAGGTTTGTGACATAGTATAAGGACATTCAACCTGCTGTGTCTGTGCCAACTGAAAAGAGCTACGGCAAGTGTAATTCAATGTGATGAGGATTTCTACCTCTACCAGACTTCCCGGCAGTAAGCTTAAGACTCCCATCATACACTTGGTGAAACATTTTCTCTTCAATTTCCCCCTTTGCCGACTAAGTCTATACCCTTTAGTTATTGACTGAGGGAAAGACACAGTGTTTATAAATTATGAATTTGCTTATAACAATGTATTAATCTTTTTCAATATTCTTCAACAGGTGTTATAGGTGATGGTCTTTTTGATCAAAGGAGGAATCATGTACTTGCCACCAGTGGAACCGTACAAGTATCTGATAGTACTTATACAGACATCATTGGAAACAGTTCAGGAATGCCAAAACAAATGGATTTGGGGACACCAACTCCTTTTGCAGTATCAAATGTTTCAGCTACTGGTGGCCTGAATAATGAAGACAAGTTGACTGATTTGAATAAGGAACAGTTGAACATCACAGTGATGCAGGAGGACAGTTTGCAGTCAACACAGAGCATATCCTCCAGTTTGGATGACATCAGTGTAGGATCATTCTTGCGTGTGGAAGATACAAGCTCAGTCACTCAGAGGACAGATGGAATATTTTCTTCTAATGAAGCACCTACAAATGTCTCACCATTCAAGACTTCTTTCCCCAGCCTCAGCTCCACGAGTATTGCTACAAATAATGACACAACATATGAAGCTGCATATTTTGACACCAGTGTTGGTAAGAGTTCATTTTGCTTGTAGTCAATTGCCTGGATTTTGCTCAGTGATCAATGAATAAGGCCAGCCATTCATTATGATTATATTCCCTTACAAATTTCAATGGGATTTTACACTCAAAGTTGTGATCAATAGAAATCCAAAACTGCAAAGACATCTCTACTGGGCACTATGTGACCAGGGCAAATAGGTTAAGGCGATGCTCATCAGATTGAAGAATCCTCACCAAGATGTAAAGAGCCCCAAGTTAATCCCAATGACAGCCCAGTGCAAACTCCCAGGCACCTGTTTTACATTGTTCCTGATATTCCTTTTCATTTCAGTCAATGGAATTAGATACCAGGCTGTTTTCCTTGGAGTGTCAGAGGCTAGGTGGTGACCTTATAGAGGTTTATAAAATCATGAGGGGCATGGATAGAGTTAATAGACAAAGTCTTTTCCCTGGGGTAGAGGAGTCCAGAGCTAGAGGGCATAGGTTTACGGTGAGAGGGAGAAAGATATAAAAGAGACCTAACGTGCAATTTTTTCATGCAGAGGGTGGTGCACATGTGAAATGTGCTGCCAGAGGAAGTGGTGGAGGCAGGTACAATTGCAACATTAAAAAGGCATCTAGATGCGTATATGAAAAGGAAGGGTTTGGAGGGATATGGGCTGGGTGCTGGCAGGTGGGACAAGACTGTTTTTGCTGTGAATCATTTTTGCATGCTCACATTTATAAAAAGAGCATGCTTTCTGATTTTTAGATACCCTGATATTATATTAATTCTATTCGTATCACTTACTCTAGTAATTCCAAGTTAATCAGTTCATATCCACAATGCATATCTCAACATTTTAAATGCATGCATTATATGTAGCGTTATTCATCTTATCCCCAAACCAGATACTACATTTTCTCACAAGGATTCTAATGTTACTATTATGTGAAGTCTTAACTTGAAATAAGAATAAGGTTGAAATAACTCCATTGAAGGCCTGTATCCCATCACCAAGTCATCCTTTATATTCCTTATGCACAGCACATCATACTGACCCAGCTAGCACAGATTTGACTCCTAGAGTGAGCAGAACCCCTGACACTCCTTTTTTTTCTTTTTTTTTGATTGCAACAATCGCCTCTGTGGAGGATTCATGCCAGAACTGGTCGAAGTGATATTCCCCAGTTTTGACCACATACAATACCATTCCTGTTTCCTTGTTAAGAATAACTCTTGGAATCCCTTGAGAGAGCCATCATCAAAATTCCTTACATGGACTGTATCTTCCCCTAGTAATTTTTCAGACCTAGGAAAAATGTCAGCTCTGTTGTGCTCCATAGAGTCAGAGCTCCTTTTTTTATGGCTTTCGTCTTCTCTTCAATAGTGTATAATCTGTCCTTGCTGTGATACATTAGCTTGTTTACATGGAACACAAACATCTCCCTCTTTAGCTGGATGTCGGCCTCAGACAAATGCCTTAAGATCTCCTCCAAACTCTGCACACATTCCTTTACAGTAGATCCTGAGATTAACATCATCCAGACAGACTGCCACTATGGGTACCACTTGGAGGATGTTCTCCATTATCCTTTGAAAAGTGGCACAGGCTGAAGATGCTCCAGAGTTCAAGAGTGTGAACTCACACAGTCACTTGTCAGTATAGATAGTAATGTACTTCTTGGATGACCTCTCAAGCTTCAGTTGGAGGTAGGTGTGACTCAAGTAATTTAGAAAATATGTGACCCTCAACCAGCTTTTCATATCAGTCTTCCATGTGTGGGTAGGTTATCTGTCTAAATAGGGTAAAAACAATGACTGCAGATGCTGGAAACCAGATTCTGGATCAGTGGTGCTGGAAGAGCACAGCAGTTCAGGCAGCATGCAAGGAGCTGCAAAATCGACATTTCGGGCAAAAGCCCCCATTCCTGATGAAGGGCTTTTGCCTGAAACGTCGATTTCGCTGCTTGTCGGATGCTGCCTGAACTGCTGTGCTCTTCTAGCACCACTAATCCAGTATCTGTCTAAATAGGAAACTCTGCTGGCTATCAACTCTTACTTCCCCCAGGGATGGACAGAATTGTCAGGTTTTACTACTGTGTGTGGCCATTCGCCAAGTTGTACTGGGCATAGGTCACCAGTGTTCCAATTCAGACTCTACTTTGGCACATAAGGTGTGGGGACCGGCCATGCCATGAAATATTTAGGACAGGCCTCTGGGTCCAAATAAATATTGACCCTGGTACCTTTTATCTTCTCGATACTTTTTTGGAAAACTTTGGGCTACTTCCCAATGACTTCATATAGATCACTAGTACACATTTTAAAGATCAATTGCCAATCAGGTGGAGTTTCTGTAGCCTGGCCTATCCCAAAAGTATTACCTGCATTCCCCACAGAAGTAGTCTGGGCCGCTGGAGTATTAGTCCAGTGACATTACCTCTAGGCCCCCATTTTCTCTCTCTCTCTTTCTCTTTCTCTCTCTCTCTCTCTCTCTCTCTCTGTCTTCCCCTGCCACCCCATCCTAGTCCACATTTTATCTTATACCCAGAAGTGCTCTTACACACACCTGAACATTTTTTTCTCCATCATCCAATTATCATGATATTCTGGGTCTGCTTTATAAGTTTTATCAACCTATTCAGAAATATTACAATATATCACTGGAGCAAGAGGGGAATGAACCCAGTCCTTAGAGGTTGGGACACTACCATTGCTTCATAAAAGGCCTGAACTGGGTCTGCTGTATTCTTTTATAATCAATGTGGTCAGAATTGTTAAACACACTTCTGGAGCTGATTGGACTTAAACGTGGATATCCTGGTTTGATGGTAGGGACACTACCACTGCACCGCAATAGCCCCTGGGTCTGCTTTATATTTTTTTATATTAAAAGTACTCTTACTCCCAACTGAACTTTTTCCCTATCACAAAATCATCGTGACATTTTTGATTTTATTTTTAACTGTGACCAACCACAGGTAAATCACCAGTGTAGTCAATTTGATGTTACAGGTAAAACCCATTACGGGCAATACAAGCTATCAAAGGTGAGGGAGAGATAGGGAGAGCGGGAAAGGGCTGAGTCAAAATGGAGTTGGAGTGAGAGAGAGAAAGTACCCCTGCAGTGGTGGGTCTGCTTTAAGGCTCAGGTAGTGAGGTCCAGCTTGGCTGGCCGTTGCTTGTCACCAAGGGAGCTCATACTCAATGAGCTTCACAGGGAGATTAATTAATAATTCATGGTCAGCTTTGTAGGGGTTATTACAATTCCTCAAAATCTATTTGAGGAAGTAATTAAATTCACTAACTCCAATGGATATACTTGAGTTTAATTTTCAAAATGTATTTAACAAAATATCATTTTTGTTTTTGGGAGCATGTACATTATTGTCATGACATGGTGAAATGGAAGGGTAAAAAGGTGGTGAGTTTTAATTGATCAATTAGCTTGAAAAGGGACAGCTCGAGCACTGGGCTGTAGATCTGTAAGACTGCATTCAAGAGAAGAAAGTTGTTGTCAATGAAAGCTTATGACTTAGTTTCTGATGCATTACTTGACCATTTAAGAATTTGAAAACTGGAAGACTTATGCAATGAGTTACAGATTAGCTAACTGGATTGAAGGCAGAAGGTGCTGATCAATGTCAAAAGTTAGATCGGAAATGGAGTGACTCATGTTATGAAGGTGAAGGTGTATACTTTCCTTTTAAGAGAGAGTGAAAGCTGTTTTGCACTGAGCTTGCAGGCAACTGTCATGTGACTGACTAGCAGTCTCAGAGTGTACTGGAAAATTGAAATATGTAACATTTGACTGTGAAACAAATACCTGAGTTTTGGTTGCTGTTTTTACAACAATTTTAATTGAACCATTCAGTTTAAATTATACCCCAGAATACTAAACACCAATCAATTTTGAATTTATTGTTTTGCTAACATCGAACCAATGAGACGATCCATTGCTGGAGGGTATAAAGTAGCAGATGTTTTGACAGCTAGACAGAGTGAAACCAGCTACCATTGCCAGAGTAACTGCCAGCAAACCCTCTCCATCAAAGGCAGCTTTTTCATATGAAACATCTTTGCAGCAAAAGACCGAAGATCACCCAGGGGGATCTCCAGCCAGAGGAAGACAGATGCTGACAATGACAGCTGCTATGTGGTTTTGAAATTAAGTTGATGTAATTTTAATTGTTTTTTTTAATTGGAACCATATATTGTTGGAGGCAGATAACAGGCATTTAAGAGAAAAGAGGCTTAGAGTTGTGAACAGTTGGTGGTTAATGTTTACTTTTAGAGTTAAAGAATAAATTGATATTTTTTTCTTTAAATAATGGAATTTGAGAGTTCTCTGCTCATACTTGAACAGATTATGAGGCAAGGTGAGCTTTTCTGGATGTTTTGTTTAATTAACAGAAGGATTTACCGCTGCGTCGTAATAGTTTGGGGGCTTGGGGCCATGATTTGGACAGACTTAGACAGATGCAGTCTGAGATTTGGACAGATATGAATAGATTTGGGGTTCAAAAGATCCCAGCAGATTCAAACACTTGCCTATTGGTGTCCTAGATCTTTAAATAAAACATAAGCGAAACAATTTGTTTAATTTCTGTTACTTGTAGTTGGTTAAGTTAGAAGTGAGAGAAATGGCTCTTAAGATTGCTAAAGAGGTTCTTGGGTTTGAAGATGATTCTCAAATTTCCCAACAAAGTTTAGAAAGATAGAGAAAGGCCATACTTTTAGAGTTAGCAAAGAGGTTAGAATTGGGTCTAACCAGGGACAAAAGTAAAGCTGAAATTGAAAAAGAAGTTAGTTAAGCACTTGGGTGTGTCAGAGAAACAGCCAAGAGCAGTAGAGTTAGAAAAAGCTTAAATTTGAGGAAAATAGAGTTAGAAGGTAAAGGGAAATAAGTTTCTTAGCTGAGCACAAAGAGAGAGAAGAAAGGGAGGGAGAAAAGAAAGAGAAAAGGAGAGAGAATTCAAACATCAGAAGTTGAGACTTAGTCAAGAAAGTCAAGTTAACAGGATGGAGATGAAAAGAGAAGGTAATACATATACAAATATGTTAAAACATTGCCACATTTTGATGAGAAAGATGTTGAAGCCTTCTTTATTTCTTTTGTAAAATTGGCTAGGCAGATGGAGTGGCCAGAGAACGTGTGGGTAATGTTAGTTCAGACTAAGCCAATAGGCAGAGCTAGTGAGATATTTGCCGCACTTTCAGATAAGGGGTCAAAAGATTATGAAGATGTCAAACAGGCAATTTTTAGTGCTTATGAATTGGTACCAGAAGTGTATAGACAGTAGTTCAGAAACACGCCCCTCATAATTTCGTAAACACCTGTAAGGTCACCCCTCAGCATCCGATGCTCCAGGGAAAACAGCCCCAGTCTGTTCAGCCTTTCCCTATAGCTCAAATCCTCCAACCCTGGTAACGTCCTTGTAAATCTTTTCTGAACCCTTTCAAGTTTCACAGCATCCTTCTGATAGGAAGGAGACCCGAATTGCATGCAATATTCCAAAAGTAGCCTAACCAATGTCCTGTACGGTTGCAACATGACCTTCCAACTCCTGTACTCAATACTCTGACCAATAAAGGAAAGCATAGCAAACACGTTCTTCACTATCTTATCTAAGCTTAGCAGAGCTAAAGATACTTGCATATTTATCTAGTTGACCCTGCCTGTCCCATTTATCTGATCAAAAAAAGTCTCGGATAAAGCTATGTCAGCTTTCTTATCTGTGCCTTTTGATCCCTCCTGCTTCAGCTTTTGCCTCTGTGAACTTGTGACCATACAAACGGGGAATATTCCTAAATAAAGATCATTCATTTCTTTAGCTGCTTCTGTCTCCACTGGCGTTTCGATTACAGTAGGCAGCACACCTACCGTTGAAACAGCTGTATCATTTGCAAGGACAAATTGTATTTCTGGAGCTGAGAGTTTGTCCAGTACTCTGACCACACATTCTCCACTCTCCGCTAGACTCTCTAGCCTCACTTTACATAACTGTGCACTTTTTGTCTCACCATGAATTCCTGTTATCAATACCTTTTCAGGTAATAGTCCCTCAAGAGTACATATCTCTTCATCCTTCAGCATCACAGACAGAGAGAATTCTGCGTCCCCTCATATTGTAACTTCTATCTGCCTATGTGAATAAACTTTACCCTGCGTGCATATTTTTTAAGCAGATCTGGCACTTCCTCCTTAATCAACCTCTGATCATCTTGTACACTCTGAGGCAGCTATAGAGTCATAGAGATGTACAGCATGGAAACAGATCCTTCGGTCCAATCCGTCCATGCCGACCAGGTATCTCAACCCAATCTAGTCCCACCTGCCAGCGCATGGCCTATATCTCTCCAAACTCTTCCTATTCATATACCCATCCAAATGCCTTTTAAATGTTGCAATTGCACCAGCCTCCACCGCTCCCTCTGGCAGCTCATTCCATACACGTACCACTCTCTGTGTGAAAAAATTGCCCCTTAGGTCTCTTTTATATCTTTTCCCCTCTCTCCCTAAACCTATGCCCTATAGTTCTGGACTCCATGACCCCAGGAAAAGGACTTTGCTTATTTACCCTATCCATGCCCCTCATAATTTTGTAAACCTCTATGAGGTCACCCCTCAGCCTCCGACGCTCTGGGGAAAACATCCCCAGCCTGTTCAGCCTGTCTCTATAGCTCAAATCCTCCAACCCTAGCAATGTCCTTGTAGATCCTTTCTGAGCCTTTTCAAGTTTCACAACATCTTTCCGATAGGGAGGATACCAGAATTGCACACAATATTCCAACAGTGGCCTAACCAATGTCCTGTATAGCCACAACATGATCTCCCAACTTCTGTACTTAATACTCTGACCAATAAAGGAAAGCATGCCAAACACCTTCTTCACTATCCTATCTACCTGCGACTCTTCTTTCAAAGCACTATGAACCTGCACTCCAAGGTCTCTTTGTTCAGCAAAACTCCCTAGGACCTTACCATTAAGTCTAACTTCCCTTGTGCTGTTTGTTACTAGTCCAACAAAACTCCCAGGTTTGTCTGGTTTTTCCCACATCAGGCTTTCTCCTAGCCCACCAACACTGATTTCACATGGACCACTTTATTACAATGAAAACACCGGGCCTTTTTAACTTCCTTGTCCCCTGCAAGGGTTTCTTTTTTACCCTGTGGTAAATTATCCTTATGATCTTCACTGAGACCTACCTTTTCCTTTTCATGTGAGGATTTCTCTTTGCCTAGTTTCTATCCCTCATGGATTGAAATTGATTTGAAGCTAAACCATGTTTTATGGACCAGCTCATAGTGATCAGCCACTTTAGCTGCTAACCTCGCTGTTTTAACTCTCTGCTCTTCCACATGAGCTCTCACTACTTCAGGTAGTGAATTTTTGAATTCCTCCAAAATAATTGTCTCTCTAAGGGCATCATAGGTTTGCTCGACTTTTAAAGCTCTTATCCATCGATCAAGTTTACTCTGTTTGATCCTTTCAAACCCAATATAGGTTTGACCTGGGTCCTTCCTTAGATTCCTGAAACGTTGTCTATAGGCTTCTGGTACAAGCTCATATGCAGTGAAAATGGCTGCTTTTACCGCCTCATAATCCCCAGATACCTCCTCTGATAGGGATGCGAATACCTCACTAGCCCGACCTACAAGTTTGGTTGGGATCAACGAAATCCACTTTGCCACTAGCCACTGAATTTGTTTAGCCACCTTTTCAAATGAGCTGAAAAAGGCTTCCACATCCTTCCCAACAAATTTAGGCAATGCTTGAACATACTTAAACAGTTTCATTCTTGGCTTCTGGCTACCAGGGGCTTGCTCCTCCTCACTCTCTTCCTCACTAGGCCTACCCTTCGCCTTTATCTCCAGCCTTTTAAGCTGACTTTCCTTTTCAAGTGTCAATTTTTGAAGTTCAAAAACTCTCTCTTTTTCTCTCTTTTTCCCTCTCTTCTGCTACTGCTCTCTTCTGTTTTTAATTGTGTCTCAAACTGTCTCATATCTGGTGCCCTTTTCTTATCTTTTGCCTCTAACTCAAGCCACTTTATTTGTCATTGAATTCTTGCCATCTCCCCTTTCATTATACTGGTCACTTCTAAAACATGACCACTTTGGCCTGAAGTTTCATTTTTTATGTATATACAAAAAAACCTCTTGATACTCTTTAGTTTCTGTACCAAACCAGTTTATTCAGGACCCATCTGAAAAAAAATCAAGGACACAGTATCCTTGAGAAAGGAACAGCTTTTAGAAAAAAAGTGACCAGTTTTGTGACACCGTTATCAGAGAAAGCAAAAGAAGTTTCTGTGTTTTTAACCCCAAATGGGCTTTATCAATTCAAAATGATGTCTTTTGAAATGAAGAACACACCAGCCACATTGCAAGGACTCGTGAACAGAGTTGTGATCGGGTTTACACACTGTGCAGTTGAACTGGGTTCTGTAGTGATCTTCAAGGGGTCATGGAAAGATCACATGGTACAGTTGGCAGAGCTCTTTGAGCGATTAAGAGAAGTAAAACTGATAATAAACTGAACGAAAACAGAATTCACGAAGGCTGAGGTAATGTTCTTGGGACATAATATTGATCATGGATGGTTGACCCTGAGGAATGCAAAGACTAAGACCATTGAGGAATTTCCACAACCAACCTTGAAGAAAGAGGTGCTTCGATTTTTGGGACTAGGCAGGTTCTCCTGAAAACTTCAGCAGCGTAGTGGCTCTGCTAACATATTTACTTAAGAAGAACATAATATTTCGGTAGACAGAACAGTGCCAGAAAGCATTTACCAAGTTAAAAGTAGTATTAACCACTGCACCCTTCAAAGTAGTAATCGATACTCGTGACATAGGAGTTGCAGCTGTACTGCTGCAGGAAAATGATGATGGAATTCAAGAATCAATTGGCTACTTTTCAAAGAAACTCAACTCCCACTAGAGATAATACTCTACCATTGAAAAGGAATTATTGAGTGTGGTACTGGCCTGACAACATTTTAATATTTACATGTTGAACAATGTGCTGGAGATAGTTGTATACAAGGATCACAATCCTCTTACATTCTTGGAATGATTTAAGGACAAGAATATGAGATTATTTTGTTTGAGTCTTATGTTACAAACTTTTAATTTACAAATTGTACATGTTGCGGGTTATAAGAATGTTAAAGCAGATGTGTTATCATGGATTTAACTGGTATAGTAAAGATAAGATTGAACAGATACTAATGTTATATATGTGTGCAGAAATTAATATGAACTTAGATTAATGTCCTAGGTATTTCATTATAATGGGGTTAAGAATTAGAAGAAAAGAAGCCATTTTTTCATTATGATGATCCCAGTTTTCTTAAGGGATGAGCGTTATGAAGGTGAAGGCATGCATTGTACCTTTAAGAGAGAGTGAAAGCTGTTTTGCACTGACAGCTTGTAGGCACCTGTCATGTGACTGATTAGCAGTCTCAGAGTTTACTGGAAAATTGAAAATATGTAATATTTGGCTTTGAAACAAATATTTGAGTTTTGGTTGCTATTTTTACAATTCAAAATGAACCAATCAGGTTAAATTATGCCCCAGGATACTAAAACCAACCGATGTTGAATTTATTGTTGCACCAACATCGAACCAATGAGATGATCCATTGCTGGGGGTATAAAGAGGCAGGCATTTTGACAGACAGAGTGAGACCAACTGCGATCACCAGAGTAAATGCCAGCAACAAACTCCCTATCAAAGCTACCTTTTTCATATAAAACATCTTTGCAGCAAAAGATCGAAAACAACCCAGGGGATCTACAGCCAGAGGAAGACAGATGTCGATGACGACAGCCACTGTGTGTTTTTGAAATTAATTTGATGTAATTTTAAAAACCTTTTTCAGTGGAA
Organism: Hemiscyllium ocellatum; assembly: GCF_020745735.1. Classification (NCBI taxonomy): domain Eukaryota; kingdom Metazoa; phylum Chordata; class Chondrichthyes; order Orectolobiformes; family Hemiscylliidae; genus Hemiscyllium; species Hemiscyllium ocellatum. Next base: position 98,881,964 of record NC_083401.1, read on the forward strand.
CACTATATTGTTATAGAGTTGGAAGCAGATAACAGGCATTCAAGAGAAAGGAGGCTTAGAGTTGTGAACTGTTGTTGTTGGGTAGCACAGTGGCACCACAGTGGGTAGCACTGCTGCCTCACAGCCCCAGAGACCCGGGTTGAATTCCCGCCTCAGGTGACTATCTGTGTGAAGTTTGCATATTCTCTCCATGTCAGCGTGGGTTTCCTCCGGGTGCTCCGATTTCCTCCCACAGTCCAAAAATATGCAGGTTAGGTGAATTGGCCATGCTAAATTGCCCATAGTGCTAGCTGTAAGGGAATGGGTCTGGGTGGGTTGCTCTTCAGAGGGTTGGTGTGGACTTGTTGGGCTGAAGGGCCTGTTTTCACACTGTAAGTAATTTATTGTTCACTTTTAGAGTTAAAGGATAAATTGATATTTTTCCATTAAATAGTAGAATTTGGGAGTTCTCTGTCAATCATGCTTTAACAGATTATGAGGCGAGGTTAGCTTTCCTGGATGTTTGGTTTAATTAACGGAATGGCTCACCACCGTGTCATAACAGTCTCTAGTTCAGTTCTTGATGTGCAGAGCGAAGTCTTGTCTTATAAATGCTGCTGACAGTACCAAGCTATGTGTTCAAGTGGTGATTGTAAAGGCATGTTTGCACTAAAAAAGTAGTGAACAAAAATACTTTGGCTAACTGCAAAGTTTTAATACATATTTGGAAGTGCTAATCATTAATTGAAGGTTGACAGTCAATGCTTCACTATTATCAAAAGGCCTTTCTGGTGTTGAGAGGCATTTTGAGGTTATATGATTCTAAATCAAAACAAATTATGGCTTAATGGCAATCACTAATGAGATCATATTTGGATAACCCTATACATCTTTTGATATGTATTTTGAAGCTGTTTTAGAGAAATTTGCCTCTGATGGTTGTGGGACTTTGGCATCAAATTATAACTGCAGAATCAAAAACAGATTGGGTTGGAATTTGCTGGAGAATAATTACATGTGAATGAAACACACACAGTTATTCTCAAGTCAGCATGAAGAGATTCCCTTGCAGGTTGGTTTATGTTGCTTCACCATTTGGTTTGCACAAATGACATCTCTTTCTTATGACTGAAACATGACTCTGCAAAAACAGAATGTTTGGTCAGAGGGCAAAATTTCAAAATAAGATGAACCAGAACCCAACATGAAAACTCCATCTTTAAAGGAAACAGGATGTGGAACAAGTGGCTAAACCACTCATGGGAAGTGGTTTGGTCATTTAAATTTAGTAACCATATACTTGCCTTTAACATTGACCCATGATTACAGATTTCCCAGAATGCCTACTTTCGGGTACACAATAAGCTTTTAAAGATGGCGTGGGCACAAGTGCTGCTGATGAATTCCACGATATCCATTACATTATTTTTTTCTGGGAATGGCATGTTGTGGAAATTGAACAAGAATAATTTCATAGGGGGCAGATTAGGTAGTTAATGAAGTGTGAATACCTACTAGAACTCAAGGTGGCAATCCTTCCAAAAGACTTGACACAATTCAGACTTTGCCAAAACAAAAACATGAGATTCAGCTCGCTAGTTTAGGATATTTACTGTCAGTCCCACTGTTCACTGAGATCCTTTACCACATTGTTACCAAAATACACTTGCTGCAAATTTTAGTGTAAAGACTTATGTATTGAAATGTGCAGAAATATATCTAAGTAATGGTTTGTACTGCATGATTTACTTTTCCAGCAAGATCTGATCCATTATTTCATAAACTAAAAATTAAAATATTAAAAGGAATAGAATTCACTAGCTATTTGATCTGATGTGATGGAAATGTCAGTTGAGTAAGATCACTGTCCAGGTTTTAATCTGTAAATGGCAGCATTAAACTAAAATATCTATTGGAGTGGACTAGTTGGACTGAAGGGTCTGTTTCCGTGCTGTACATCTTTATGGCTCTATGAGCAAGAAAGAATTTGTAGCAGAGCTTTTACTTTCCTTTGGAAATAAAATTGATGGTAGAATTCCTGACAGGGTGGCCTGAAAAGGATGCCTGAAGGAGTTGGTTTAGTTATTCAATATCTTTGTCTGGTTTAGTATTGTCTTAGAGACCTTCAAACTTGCACCACCCTCCACACATGATGGTGAGAAAACTTTGATTTTACTTCATTCATGGGATGTTGGCATTTTTGGTTAGGCCAACGTTTATTGCCCATCCCTAACTGCACAGAGGGAGTTAAGAGTTACCAAATTCCTATGGGTCTGGAGTCACACTTAGGACAGTTGGCAGTTTTCTTCTGTAAAGGACCTTTATGGACCAGACTGAGTCCAATATCCTTGCTGGGAGCTTGCCTGTGCTGCTGGTGTGGTCTTAAACTCATTTAGAAGGAGCATACGGCATAGGGTAGATGTAAAGTCAGGAGCAAGGTCCAATCAGATATAGAAGGAATGCTAGGACAGTGCAGTAGGCAGAGAAGACATGGTCAGGATAAGGCACATGGGAAGTCTGGTAAGCTAAATTTAATCTATTTTAATGCAAGGAGCTTGACGACTTAGATGAATGAACTTATAGCATTGATCAGCACGTGGGAATATGATATTATTGCAATCACTGAGACATGGTTGAAGGAAGGACATGACTGGCAGTTCAACATTCCAGCATTTCAAAGATTCTGATGCATTGCAGGATGTAAGAGAAGGGGGGGGCATTGCATTATTAATAAAGGATACCGTCACTGCAGTGCTGAGGAAGGACCGTTCTAGAAGTGTCCTCAAATGAGGCCATCTAGGTAGAGATTAGAAATAGTAGAGTAAAAAGTGAGGTCTGCAGATGCTGGAGATCAGAGCTGAAAATGTGTTGCTGGTCAAAGCACAGCAGGTCAGGCAGCATCCAAGGAACAGGAAATTTGACGTTTTGGGCCAGAGCCCTTCATCAGGAAATCTCAGGAAGTTTCCTGATGAAGGGCTCTGGCCCGAAACGTCGAATTTCCTGTTCCTTGGATGCTGTCTGATCTGCTGTGCTTTGACCAGCAACACATTTTCAGCAGAGATTAGAAATAAAAAAGAGAGTGATTACTTTGCTCGGATTATACTATAGGTCTCCCAATAATCAGAAGGAGATAGAGGAGCAAATATGTCGGCAAATTACAAAGGTGAGAGGGAACATGGTTCTAGTTGAAGGGAATTTCAACTTTGCTAACATTAACTGGGATTGTCTTAGTGTGAAAGGATTAGGCGGGGTGAGATTTTTAAAGTGCATCTAGGAGAGCGTTTTGCGCCAGTACATGGATAAGTCCTACTATAAATAGACCTAATCTGAGGGACTGGGGTTTCAGCAGGGGAGCATTTTGAGGATAGTGACCATAAATACATCAATTTCAAAGTTATTACAGAAAGAAATAAATTGTGTTAAAATCGGGGATGACCAATTTCAAAATTATTAGACAGGATCTGGTTACCATAGACTGGAATTGGCTACTTGCAGCTAAGTCCACATTTGGAAAGCGGGAGTCTTTTAAAACTAGTACAAAGAGAATTCAGGGCCAGTGATGGGCAAAGGCAGTACATCCAGGGAACCTAGGTGTCAAGGAATATTGTCATCCAGCATTTCCTACACTTACCAGCCTTCCCTTTCACCCTGACAGGAATATACTTTCTCTGGATTCTTGTTATCTCATTTCTGAAGGCTTCCCATTTTCCAGCAGTCCCTTTACCTGTGAACATCTGCCTCCAATCAGCTTTCGAAAGTTCTTGCCTAATACCGTCAAAATTAGCCTTTCTCCAATTTAGAACTTCAACTTTTAGATCTGGTCTATCCTTTTCCATCACTATTTTAAATCTAATAGAATTATGGTCGCTGGCCCCAAAGTGCTCCCCCACTGATACCTCAGTCAACTTCCCTGCCTTATTTCCCAAGAGTCGGCCAAGTTTTGCACCTTCTCTAGTAGGTACGTCCACATACTGAATCAGAAAATTGTCTTGTACACACTTAAGAAATTCCTCTCCATCTAAACTTTTAACACACGGTGTGGCATGGTGGCACAGTGGTTAGCACTGCTGCCTCACAGTGCCAGAGACCGGGGTTCAATTCTCGCCTCAGTCGACTGACTGTGTGGAGTTTGCACATTCTCCCTGTGTCTGCGTGGGTTTCCTCTGGGTGCTCCAATTTCCTCTCACAGTCACAAAGATGTGCAGGTCAGGTGAATTGGCCATGCTAAATTGCCCGTAGTGTTAGGTGAAGGGGTAAATGTATGGGTGGGTTGTGCTTTGGCGGGTCGGTGTGGACTTGTTGGGCCAAAGGGCCTGTTTCCGCACTGTTAGCAATCTAAGTACTATGACAGCCCCAGTCAATGTTTGGAAAGTTAAAATCCCCTACCATAACTACCCTATTATTCTTACAGATAGCTGAGATCTCCTTACAAGTTTGTTTCTCAATTTCCCTCTGACTATTGGGGAGGGGGGGTTCTATAATACAATCCCAATAATGTGATCACCCCTTTCTTATTTCTCAGTTCCACCCAAATAACTTCCCTGGATGTATTTCCGGGAATATCCTCCCTCAGCACAGCTGTAATGCTATCCCTTATCAAAAATGCCACTCCCCCTCCTCTCTTGCCTCCCTTTCTATCCTTCCTGTAGCATTTGTATCCTGGAACATTAAGCTGCCAGTCCTGCCCATCCCTGAGCCATGTTTCTGTAATTGCTATGATATCCCAGTCCCATGTTCCTGACCATGCCCTGAGTTCATCTGCCTTCCCTGTTAGGCCCTTTGCATTGAAATAAATGCAGTTTAATTTATTAGTCCTACCTTGTCCCTGCCTATCCTGACTGTTTGACTCACTTCTGTTCTCAACTGTACCTGTCTCAGATCGATCTCCTTCCTTACTATCTCCCTGGGTCCCCACCCCACCTTACCATTTAAGTCCTCCCAAGCAGTTCTAGCAAATTTCCCTGCCAATATATTAGTCCCCTTCCAATTTAGGTGTTATCCATCTTTCTTGTTTAGGTCACTTCTACCCCAAAAGAGATTGCACTGATCAAAAAAAGCGAATCCTTATCCCATACACCAGCTCCTCAGCCATGCATTCATCTGCTCTATTCTCCTATTCATGCCCTCACTAGCTCGTAGCACTGGGAGTAATCCAGATATTGCTACCCTTGAGGACCTCCTTTTTAAATTTCTGCCTAACTCTCTGTAATCTCCCTTCAGAATTTCAACCTTTTCCCTTCCAATGTCATTGGTTTCAATGTGTACAATGACCTCCTGCTGGCCTCTTTCCTCCGTGAGAACATTCTGCACCCTCCCCGAGACATCCTTGATCCTGGCACTAGGGAAACAACACACCATTCTGCTTTTTCTCTGCTGGCCACAGAAACGTCTGTCTTTACCTTGGACTACAGAATCCTCTAACACAATTGGTCTCTTGGAAGCTGATGTACCCCTTGTTGCATTAGAGCCAGTCTCAATACCAGAAACTTGGCTGTTTGTGCTATGTTCCCCTGAGAATCCATAACCCCCTACATTTTCCAAAACAGCATTCTTTTTTGAAATGGGTATAGCCACAAAAGACTCATGCCCTAGGCATCGACCTCTCCTACCCTTCGTGGAGTTAACCCATCTATGTGACTGTATCTGAGACTTTCCCCCCTTCCTATAATGCCATCTATCACATACTGTTGCTGTTGTAAATTCCTCATTGCTTCTATCTGTCTCTCCAACCGATCCACTCAATCTGATAAGATTTGCATCCAACAGCATTTATGGCAGATATAATCTGCAGTAACCCTTAAACTCTCTTTAAACTCCCACACCTGACAAGATGTACATATCACTGCAAAGGCCATTTTTGCTCCTTCACAATCTACAGACCCAGAAAATAACACAGTCTTATTCCTCTATAAACACTGCCCCAGGTTAAATTAATAGCTATGGCTTATATTTTAAGTTTAATCAAGAGACTTATCTCCAGAAACATATAATCAAGAAAGAACGCACTGTACTCACTAATACAGCCTTTCTCTTGGTCAGACTTAAAACAACAATTAACTTATGTGATTCTGTGCTGTGAACTTCGCCCAACAGTTCCTCCAAGATTAGTTGTGAATTTCACAGTTTGTTAATTTTCCCAGATGCACTCCAAGGTCCAGCGATACACGAATTCAAACAGCAAAGGCAGTAACTGTGCAGGTGTTCTCTCTCTCTCTCTCTCTCTCTCTGTCTGTCTGACTCTCTCTCTCTCTCTTTCTTTCCCTCCTGCACTGTCCTCACCATGTACTTCCTTCATCTGCTCTTCTCCCTTTTAAAACTGCTGTTGTTTTGACTTTTTTTTCCAAAGTTCCAAAACAATGCAACAGCATATAAAACAGTAATTACTGCTCCTGGAATTCAAGGAAATCACCTCCAACACCTAAAATACCTCAAAAAAAGGAGCAGCTCTTACAGCCAGAAATTTTTCCCATCCTCCATTTTGGATTATCCAGAATCCTGTTTAGTCACCACACTATCAGTGCTGTAGCCGTACTAGCCTCTACCACTTCCTCTGGCAGCTCATTCCATACACTCTCCACCTTCTACATGAAAAAGTTGTCCCTTAGGTCCGTCTGAAATCTTTCCTCTCTCACCTTAAGCCTACAAGTGGTAAGGTGGTAAGGGAAAGCCAGGGAACTATAGAACTGGTGAGCCCGACATTGGTAGTGGGCAACTTGTTAGAGGGAATCCTGAGGGATAGGATTCGCATGTATTTGGAAAGGCAAGGACTGGTTATGGATAGTCGACATGTTTTTATGCATAGGGAATTGCATCTCAAAAAATTAATTGAGTTTTTTGATGAAGAAACAAAGAGGAGAGATGAGAGCAGAGCAATGGACCTGATTCCTGATGAAGGGCTTATGCCTGAAACGTCGAATTTCCTGCTCCTTGGATGCTGCTTGAGCTGCTGCGCTTTTCCAGCAACACATTTTCAGCTCTGATATATATATATAGACTTCAGTAAGGCATTAAACAAGCTTCCCTATAGGAGACTGGTTAGTAAGGTTAGATCACATGGAATACAGGGAGAACCAGCCATTTGGATACAGAACTGGACTAATTCTGGACTCCCTCACCATGGGGAAAAGACCTTAACTATTTACCCTATCCATGCTCCCCGTGATTTTATAAACCTCTATAAGGTCACCCCTCAGCCTCCGATGTTCCAGAGAAACCAGCCTTAGTCTATTCAGCCTCTCCCTATAGCTCAAACTCTCCAACCCTGGCAAAATCCTTGTAAATCTTTTCTGAACCCTTTCAAATTTGACAATATCCTTCCTATGGTAGGGGGACCAGAATTGCACACAATATTCCAAAAGTGGCCAATCCAATGTCCTGGAAAGCCGCAACAATACGTCCCAACTCTGATACTCAATGCTCTGACCAACAGAGGCGAGCATATCAAGCATCTTCATCACTCTCCTATCTGCCTGTGACTCCACTTTCAAGGAGCTATGAACCTGCACTCCAAGGTCTCTTTGTTCAGCAACACACACCAGGACCTTACTATTAAGTGTACAAGTCTTGATTTGCCTTTCCAAAATGCAGCACCTCACATTTATCTAAATGAAACTCTGTTCATCACTCCTTGGCCCATTGGCCCATCTGATCAAGAACCCATTGTATGCTAAGGTAACCTTCTTCGCTGTCCATTTCACCTCCAATTTTGGTGTCATTTGCAAACATACTAACTACAGTTCCTGTGTTAACATCCAAATCATTTATATAAATAAAGAAAAGTAGTTGACCCAGCGCAGATCCTTGGTGGCATACCGCTGATCACAGGCCTCCAGCCTGAAAAGCAACTGTCCACCACCATCCTCTGTCTTATACCTTCGAGCCAGTTCTGTATCCAAATGGCTAGTTCTCCCTGTATTCTATGTGATCTAACCTTATTAACCATGGGAATGCTTGTTTAATGCCTACTGAAGTCTATATATCTGGATTAGTGGTGCTGGAAGAGCACAGCAGTTCAGGCAGCTTCCAAAGTGCAGCGCTCCCTGAACTGCTGTGCTCTTCCAGCACCACTAATCCAGAATCTGGTTTCCAGCCTCTGCGGTCATTGTTTTTACCATCTTGAAGTCTATATATATCAGGTCCACTGCTCTGCCTTCATCTCTCCTCTTTGTTTCTTCTTCAAAAAACTCAATTAATTTTTTGAGATGCTATTCCCTATGCATAAAGCCATGGTGACTATCCGTAATCAGTCCTTGCCTTTCCAAATACATGCGAATCCTATCCCTCAGGATTCCCTCCAACAAGTTGCCCACTACCAATGTCGGGCTCATCAGTCTATAGTTCCCTGGCTTTTCCTTACCACCTTTCTGAAATAGTGGCACCACCTTAGCCAATTTCAGCCTTCTAGCACCTCACCTGTGGCTATTGATGATACAAATATCTCAGTAAAGGGTCCAGCAATCACTTCCCTAGCTTCACACAGAGTTCCCATCAGGTCCCAGAGATTAATCCACCTTTATGCATTTTAAGACATCCAGCACCATCTTATCCATAATGTGGACATTTTTCAAAATGTCACTATTTATTTCTCCAGGTTCTCTATCTTCCATATCCTTCTCCACAGTAAACACTGATGCAAAATACTCACTTAGTACCTCCCCCATCTCCTAAAGTTCCACACATAGGTGGCCTTGCTGATCATTAAAGGGCCCTATTCTCTCCCTAGTTACCTTTTGTCCTTAATGTATTTGTAGATTCCTTTTAATTCTCCTTAACCCTATTTGCCAAAGTTGTTTCATGTTCCCTTTTTTGCCCTCCTAGTTTCCCTTTTAAGTTTATTCCTACTGTTTTTATACTTTTCCAGGGAATCGCTCAATCTCTGCTTTGTATATCTGCCATTTGTTTCCTTCTTATTCTTGATCAAAACCTCAATTTCTCTAGTCATCCAGCATCCCCTCCAACTACCAACCTTACCCTTCACCCTAACAGGAGCACACTGTCTCTGGACTCTTATTATCTCATCTTTGAAGGTTTCCCATTTTCCAGCCATCCCTTTACCTGTGAACATTCACCCCCAGTCAGCTTTTGAAAGTTCTTGCCTAATACTGTCTAAATTGGCCTTCCTCCAACTTAGAACTTCAACTTTTAGATCCGGTCTATCCATTTCCTCACTATTTAAAAACTAATAGAATTATGGTCACTGGCCCCAAAGTCCTCCCCCATTGACACCTCAGTCACCTGCCCTGCCTTATTTCCCAAGATTCGGTCAGATTTTGTACCTTCTCTCGTAGGTACATCCACATACTGAACCAGAAAATTTTCTTGCACACACTTAGCAAATTCCTCTCTGTCCAAGCTGAGACTCTATGGCAGTCCCAGCCTATGTTTGGAAAGTTAAAATCCCCTACTATAACTACCCTATTATTCTTATGAATAACTGAGATCTCCGTACAAATTTGTTCCTCAATTTCCCATTGACTATTCAGGAGGTTTATAGCACAATGACCAGTCAGGTGGTCATCCCTTTCTTAGTTCTCAGTTCCACCCAAATAACTTCCCTGGATGTTTTCCCAGGAATATCCTCCTTAAATATAGCCATAAAGTTATCCCTAATCAAAAACACCACTCCCCTTGCCTCTCTATATCCTTCCTGTAGCATCTCTACCCTGGAACATTAAGCTGCCATCCTTGAGTCACATCTCTGCAATTGCTATGACATCCCAGTCCCACGTTTCTAACCAAGCGCTGAGTTCATCTGCCTTCCCTGTTAGGCCTCTTCCATTGATAAATTAAATTGCATTTATTTCAGTCCTACCTCGTTCTCTACTTTGTTCGTGCCTGTCCTGACTGTTTGACTTACTCTTTTTTCCCAATTGTACCAGTCTCAGATTGATCCCTTTCCTCACTATCTGCCTGGGTCTCACCCCTTCCCAGTTGATATCTTCCACTTGAGCAGTTCTAGCAAATCTCCTCACCAGTATATTAGTCCCCTTCCAATTCAGGTGCAATCTGTCCTTCTTATATAGGTCACTTGTATCCCAGAAGACATACCAATGATCCAGAAATGTGAATCCTTCTCCCCTATACCAACTTATCAGCTATGCATTCATCTGCTTTATTCTCATATTCCTACCCTTACTGGCTTGTGATACTGGGAGTAATCCAGATATTACAATCCACAAGGACCACAAAGACTGCTTGACTTCCTATATTCTCAGAATGTCATCCTTTTCACTTTCCATGTTATTAATTATTATAATGACTTTCTGCTGGTCCCTCTCTGAGATATTTTTGATCCTGACTCCAGGGAAGCAACACAGTGATGTCTCGCTGTCAGCTGCAGAATTGTGTATCCATGCTTCTAACTAGAGATTTCCCTATCACATTCGATCGCTTGGAACCTGGCATACTCCTCATTACATTAGAGCCTGTCTCCGTAGCAGAAACTGCCTGTCAGTGGTACATTCTCACAGCAAACTTGTTTGAGATAGGGATTGCTACAGAGGACTCCTGCATTACCTGCCTCCCTCTCTGACCTTTAATGGAGGTCACCCATCTACCTGACTGTATCTTCAGTTTCTCTCCCTCCTTGCAACTGACATCCATCACAGCCCCTAGCTCCTGGAAATTAAGTTCATTGAGTTTATAAAACCACTGGATTATCTTATATGGCTACAACTTCAAATATTACTCATTCAGCTGTGAATATTCTGGCAAAATATTGGTCGTTGAATAAAAACCAATTGCAAATTGAGAGACACTTAATTGACAAAAATGGAAAATCTGGTTTGGTACATTCAGTGATAATTTTGTACTGCATAAATGGAATCACTTTTTTTAGTTGAAATGTACAAACCATCACTACTTTGTTTTCTATTAATTGTAAACAGAATGCTCCAGACCTGCTCATCCACTGTTTAAAAAAAATTCTATGTATTTCATCCAATAACATTGGCACTTCAGTAGTCTTAGGAATGGAAAAAAACTTCAGCATTTCACAATTGTAGTCATAAAGTTGGGTTAATGATTCTTACTGCCAATGTTTTTATAAGTGCTGGAATTAAGTCCTCAATGAATTGAAACAATCTGAACAATCAACGTACTAGAACGCCAAATAGGGAACACTTGCTGATTTGAATTGACCAAGGCCCACTTGAATTAACTGTACTTAAATCGTGTAAGTTAAAAGCAACCTCACTGAATTTGTCAATATGAACTCGATGCAGTGGCTGACTACTTCTGGCAATAGAAATGTAAAAAAATTTCAAATTTAACCTGCAGTTAGATTTTACAAAGAACATAGAATTTTACAGCACAGAAATGGGCTATTCGGCCTATGATGTTATGCTGAGTATGATCCCAAATTAATTCTTTCTGCCTGTCCTTGGTCCATATTCCTCTATTCCTTGCACATTCTTGTGTTTATCCAAAAGTTCCTTAAATGCCTCTATTGTATCTACCTCCACCATGACCCCAGCAGTGCATTCCAGACTCCTACCACTCTCTGTGTAAAATAGCTTGCCCCTTACATCCTGTTTGAACTTTCCTCCTATCATCTTAAATGCATACCCTCTTGTTTTAGACATTTCAACTCTTGGAAAAAGATTCTGACGGTCAATCCTATCTATGCATCTCATAATTTTATAGATTTCTAACAAGTCTCCCCCAGAATCTGCAACTCCAGAGAAAACAAGCTGAATTTTTCTCATCTTTCATTATAGCTCATTCTCTCAAATGCAGCAGCATCCTAGTAAACCACCTCTGCACCATCTGCAAAGACTCCACAACCTTCCTGTAATGTGGCAACCAGAATTGAATGCAATACTCTAAGTGTGGCCTAATTCAAGTCTTATAAATCAGCAACCTGACACCCTGACTCTTGTACTCAATTCCCGGACCAACAAAGGCAAGCATGCCATATGCCTTCTTTACCACCCTATCTACTTGTGTGGCCACTTTTAGGAAATTATGACCTTAACCCCCATGTTAGCCCATATCAAAACATCTTCTGTGATTTAATTGCATTTATAGTTAATCAGAGTAATTATGGACTCAAATAACTTCTAACCATTATTGACGATGAGGGGCCAATATGCTCCCATAAAGGGGGAACCAACAAATCCAGAAAAATCTGTATGTTGAGGAATATACAAGATTGTATAAGGGGAAGAAAAGTGATGATTATGGTAGATACTAAGGGCTTAAGGCAGAAGCCTTAGAGAACTATAGAAAGAGCAGGGAGTTAATTTAGAAAAAGAAATAAGGAAAGCAAAGAGGGGATATGAAAAAGACAGTGATAGTTAAAATAAAAGAAAGTATCATATACAAAAAGCAAGAGCCTAACAAGGGCATGAGCAGGACCCATTGAGAACCAAAGTGGCAAATTGTGTGGAACCAGAAATGTAGTTAAGGTTTTAAATGAGTACATCTCTATTCTCTGTAGAGAAGTATAGAAATCAGGGAGGAGGACTATGATCTACTTGAACAAATTGAGGAGGTATTGCCAAAATTGATAATATCTCGGCCCAGATAAGAGACTTCCCAAGCTGCTCTGAGAAACAACTGAGGAGAATGTGTGACTCTGACATTAATTTTCAAATCGTCTCTCACACAGGAGTACCTGTATACCATTTTATGTTTTATATGTTAAACCTTTGATTACAGACCCACAAGCCAGTTCAAAACTTACTTCATCTTTCTTCATTCCTACTTCATTTATACTGTAGTAAGTGGAACCAGGGCTGGGTGGATCTCATTGACTATGAAATCCTTGATTGGGGCTGATAATCTGGGCCAATCAGGGAGCCCTGGCTTACAGATCATAACAGGTGATTGAGAGTCTCATGATTCTAAGGACTGGCTCTGAGCTGGCTGGTCAGAGACACATATTGTGCACATGTAAATAAAGGATGACTTGGTGACAGAATGCTGACCTTTGTGCAGTTATTTCATATATTGCATACCTAACTTTGATCTTTTAATCTCTTTTGCTTTCAATGAAAACATTCTAATGATCTCCAAGGGAAGCCTTTGTCTCTGGTTTCATTTGGTTATCCTCATTCCAAAAACTTGACGTTCCTCTGAAAGCACGCTGTCCAGAAATGTTAACATTACTTCCTTGTACTTGTATTCAGTGTCACGTCTATAACACCATGAATGACATGCTTTTTCTTGATTTAGAAGTGCCAGTGTTGGACTCGGGTGTACAAAGATAAAAGTCATATAACACCAGGTTATATTTGGAAGCATTAAACAATATGTATTCAGAATATGTTTTTGGGAAGTTTAGTTTATTATTTATTATTTTGGACCTTTTAAAAAAAAATTAACTGGGCATATAGTTCTAATTGGTTAATTAGATGCATAATTAAATATTCACTGAAAATAGTTTAACTACTCCCTGTGGTGGAGATTTGTAAAGTTTCCAAGCTGATGGTTTCCGTTGTCAAGTGCCCAAGAAACGTATTGGAATGGGCTGAGTACTTGGGTCATATTTGAATAGAAAACAAGTTTTCTATTTTGAGAATTAATCCACAAAGTCTGTTATCAAAGCTGAGGACCCTGGTTTTGGTGCTTTTCTTTTTAAAAACATGATTTTACACACTTGTTGTTCTTTCTTACAGGTACCTGTAACAACTTAAGTTACAGTCTGTGTGAAATACTGCCCTATAATCAGACTACTATACCACCCTATCTTTCAAACTACAGCAACACAGACATGGAAATGTTCATCCACTTCTTCAGTCAGCTTAGCCTTTTGCGCTGCTATCAACATATCATGCTGTTTGGTTGCAGCATTGCTCTCCCAGAGTGTATCAACAGCACTGAGAGGTAGGTGAGCAGGTAAACCAGTGGTTTTCAAATTGTGCAGAAAGAGATGTATCCTGCTTGTCTTTATTGGAGATACCTGTCAGCCAGATAATAACATTTTGTAATATTATCATACAAATACTGAATGCTTTGGGACCACATTTCTTTGATGTCTTGTATTATAGAGGCATTTACAATAATAAATAAATGCTTTCTTTGAAATTGTACAGGAATTTGAAATGAATGCATTACCTATACTTCAGAATAACAATATCATTTTCAAAATATCTGAGTATTCACTGACATCACTTTGGGGAAAGTGTCAGGTCCTGATAGGTATGGGTTATACTATACAAACAAAAAGGTTAATGTGTGAAGTAAGGAAAGGTCATTGCACATTGAACCATAACTTGATCTGGCTATTAGGTTAATGCCAAAATGCTTTATGAGGCTTCTGGCATAATGTATCCATTAGCAATTTCTGATATCCCCTTCATCTTTTGACTACACATTGCTTGTTCATACAAGGCTGACCATCGTGTGTGAAAATGAATTTAACTTCAGAGTATTTTGGATTTTCAAAAAGTAACTTGTTCATTTTACTGACTGACAGTTTTCATTTCCACCCCCACCCAGTAAACGTTTTCAAATGGATTTGAATTTCCTGTTTGGAGTTTTATTCACATGATCAGTTAATTATAAAATCTTTTGTAAACACCATTTTCGTGCCTGTTGTTTGAACTGTAGTTTGATTGATCTTTGAACCATGAAGTGTCCTATTCATTATGTCCAGGCTTTCGACAAACTTAAAGAGTTCAAAAATGATCAGTTTTGCATTCTTCTTTTCAGTTTGTCAAAAATGCAATTACATTCCTCCTTACGTTTCACTGGGTAAAAGATATAATTTACCTGTAAAGCAGTTTTTAAAAGAACTTAGTAAATTGGTCTTTATTGTTATGGATCGTTTGTGTTGGAAAATCAGCATTTGGCTGGAGGACTTTCTGGGTTTACAACCCTCCTCTCTTCCTTTCCAACTCCTGCAAAAAGGTGTCCAATGCATTCTACAAAAACCTTGGAGCCTGCTGTCTCCTATGTTGTGCCATCATTCAATTTTTTTTCAATGCCACAGTGGCTTGTACAGCTACAATGTACCTTCCCTTTTAAGCAATATTTGCTGGCTTGAAATTATCCCAAACTGTCATGATCTTGGGAGCTCTTGGTTAAAGTGTGCAGTCACTGAACAGCGTGTACAGCATTAGCTGAGGGCAGCAGTCATGGCCATGGGCAAACAGCATGACTTGCATCAAATTGAATGGGGGAAGGGGGCAACCAGGATAATGGAGTGGAAAGAATTTCTTGTCTCCTTTTTTTGAATGATTTATAAGTGGCATAATATTGTAACTATCTTGAATCCCCAATAATACGTTATGTAGGTTCTTATGAGCCATAAACATCAGATGAGATCAAACACATCAGATTTCCAATTCAAGATGTTTATTAAGCATCAAAAGGTAGATTGTACCGAGTTAAAATGTTATACAATATTTCAAGGAACAGTAAAAAGAGATAAAACTTAACTTATCAATGACACAGACTTTCTTATGACTCTTTCAGGTAATCAGGCTGAAATGTGTTGTCCTCTTCTTAGCACTGGATAATAGGTTAACAAAATACCTATTTGTAATTTTTTTAAAACCCTAAACTCATACCTTCTCATCTCAAATTAGTATAACTGTCAAACATTTAGTTAACTTAAATATTTGTTCATTATTGTTGGTTCCTGATCCATGAAAGATTTCCAATACATTGTAACCAGGCTATTTTATTAATGTTTCAATATTGGATGTTTTTAATAACATTTCAATACTACCCTATTCTTTGTTAAGACAAATGAAACTGCACAAGGTCAATTATGAATTCTTCATTTTGCATTTCTTATTTCTGTCTTGGAGAAACACAATTTTCCAAAGTAAAATATACTTTTTATGCTACATAAAACACTAAGTCTTTTGTTACAGGTTATATGTCAGCTTTTATTAATATTTTATTGATTAATTATAGAATCATCCAGTACAAAAGAGGCCCTTTCCCCCATCAGGTCTATACTGCCAAAGCTACACTAAATCTACACTAGTCCTACTTTCCACCACCTGATCCATAGCCTTGAAAGTTATGACACGTCAAGTGCTCGTCCAAGTAAATCTTTTAGTCTCTCAACCTTTTTCTGCCTCAATTACCCTCCTAGTCAGTGCAATTTAGACCCTCATCACCCTCTGCTAAATTTTGCCAACCAACCACCCATTTATCAACCACTTTTTAATACTTTCCATATATTACATTAGGCTTAGACCTTAGCAATAGGTGGGATTGTGTCAAATGCTGTCCCAAAGTCCAGTTGATCCCACTTGTGAAATCTGTTAGTTATTCAAAGGAGTCAAATAACTTAGTTGAGCGCAACAACTCATTTGTAAAACCATCTGATTCTGCTGGATTAGCTCATGACTCTTAAAATTACTCCCTATTATCCCTATAATATTGAAAACAGTGGGAGTAAAGTTTGCAGGTCTTTAATTTGTTGGTTCATCTTGTGCCCATTCTTCTGGAGGAGAGTTCATCCGTTGGGCATTTATTTGGGAGCTGTTATTTCACAAAGCTCCGGATATGGCCTCAGTTCAAGTGAACTCTTAAAAAGAATCTGCAAGGTGAAATTCCCTTCTATTGTGGCAAATAATTTAGATGCTGGTCTTCAATAATAATCCTATTAAGCCAGAAGTGAATGTTGACATTATTGAGCCTTACAAAGCAAATTCCTTTCCTTATTATTTTAACATTAATTTGTTTGTGTGGCATTCTTTAAAACAGCAGATTGTAGCAGAACAACTTGCTATTATAAGTATATTGCAACTGTTAATGACAGCAATTTCTATCTTATTGATTCAAACATAATGCATTAAACTTTATTTTATGTCAAAGAAAATCTTTGTCCTTTAATGAATATCTGTTACAATAATCAAATTGTAGAAATTAACTATGATTTTGGTGTGTGTACGTGTACCAAGATGCATTTTGGTTTAGTGTGGGAAGAGGAAGAGCCCCCACAAACATTTGCTACTTTGCTGTTGAGTGCAATGTGTGATTGATCAACCAAATTGGAGTAGACCATCGAATTAATCAGGAGAATAAGCAAAAATGTGGTGACTTCAGAGCAAAGAAAGTGCATGGCCGCACGCATTTTGAGTTTACACTTGTCAAAAATACCAACCTTTTTAAAAATCTTGACTGTTTTAAAGAAGCACTTAAAAGAAGTGAAATTAATTAATATAAAGTACATTACACTGTCCGAGTGTTTGATATTGAAGGAAGAAAAGAGAAAAATATATGTAACACATTTAACTTTGATTTTTTTTAACAAAATTAATCAATGAAAGTTTGTGAAAACTGTCAAATCAGTTAAATATAACTATTTCAGTCCCAGGATGTCAGGAAAATTATTTGAAAAATGGCATGGATGACGTCGTTGCAAGATTTTAAGGTAACTGGGGGTCGTGTCAATTCATAGAGAGCAATAATCTTAGGCTTGTCAAGGTCAAAGCAGTGTTGAGGACCATATGCTATTATAAGGTTAATTCGCATGTATGGTTTATAAAACGAAACAGAATATAAGATAGGTTTTAGCTTTTTCAGATTATTGCTATTACTACTGGGAGCAAAGAAGTTGCATGGCCACAGGCATTTTGAGTTTATGCCTGTTTGTTATTTTGTAATGTAGTATTTTTAGAATTTTTTCCATATCATTAATGTTTTCATCAAATGCTCTTAAAAATAAATTAAACTAAAGATCCAGTTATTTGTAAATTCCTAAGTAACAATTAAGTTTGTTACTATAAGTTTTAAGTTTGATATTCTGTAGTTTTCTTGGGACAAGATGTTGTATTGATATGCCAGCTCATGATGAAAGTTATTGCCAGGATCCTATGTAATTATAGAAAACTACAGGACCTGCTTGGTCTAATGGGTAGAAGAAACCACTTCTCCTTCTTACTAGAAGAGAATCTTGTATTTAACATGATATAGTTCATTGCATATTAGCAACTAGTTATAGGTTGCATAAAGTTGCCAGACATTGTTACTGAGACTTTGAGGCGAACTAGATGTTAGGTGTCACAGCCCTCAAGTCAATATGACATCTTCTTTGTGGGTGGTGCTTATGATGCTCCTTGGGATTAACCTTTCTTCGACCAATATAAGCAATCCCCCTCCAAGCATTTTCCCCACTATGAATATTATACTTTAAGTATATAACTACAGTTACCTCTACCTTATTTTCTCCAAAGTGCCTGAAAATGATAAATTCATAAATCTGGAAGTTCTAGAATGTATTCCTTTGGACTTGGTAGTTTCCTGGATGAGAGGTAGTTAATATTTCTTCTCTTGAACAGTTTATACTCTGTAGTGGCCTTGAATTACCAAGTTCCTCTTGGATTTGTTTCAGTTTATGAAGGGATAATGTTCTTGTGGTTCCTTTGTGAAATCCTTTTGGCAGTACAAACAATATACAATCTATGCTGGTCTGTAGCTCTTTTTACAAGCTCCCATACTGTTTCTGTTTGGATCCTGGCTCACAGCTGCTGTCCCTAAATGTGACAACAGTCTCACTCAGTAGCACCGATTGCTGTGTGTAGCCTACTGTGCGTGATAAGACTGCTCCTTATTATGTAAATGTTTTGATAATCCAGTAAGTGTAAATGTGGAATCAACCTCTTTAGGCTGGGGACTTGACTCTTCAACTTCCTGCCCATTAGTGACTTTGATAGTACCAGGCTACAATAGACTGGAGCAGATCTACAATCTAGCAGCATTGTACAATAACTGGCATTCTTCTTCAAGAGCAGCTTCATGTCCCTGACTTCACACTTAGCTTTCCTATTGTTGTGATATGCTGAAATCTACAACTGGCTGCCAATTGGCCGAAGTGCTCATTATCAAACCATGGTCCATTGTCTAAAATAACTACAACCAGGATCTGCGTTGCAAATATATTGTGTTTCACTTGGATAACCTCATGGCACAGATCTTCTTCTGATCAGTAAGATCCTTCATGTTTGTGGAGATCCTAGGCCACCATTGACTGTGCTCTGTTGTTGCAATTGATATTGCCTAAATGTCCCTGATGAATTTTCCCTGAGATTTTTTTCTAAAGTGAAGCTGGAATGACTAATATTTGTCACGCACTGCTAAGCCACCACAATTGTAAACTGCTATCAGAGTTTTAATTATGTTTTCATAGCCAACTCACTGAGTCTTTCAAAACATTACCAACAGATGTAGAGTCTTCTCTGGTTCCTCAACTACTCCTATCAGATCTGGCAAAGCTATTGTGACTTGCTGTCCATTATGCTGCAATGGACTTAGAGTCTAACTTGATAAACTCAACATCATGACTTATAAGGCTGTTATCCATCATACCATAGTGCCACAGTCATCATCGGTGGTTTGTCCAGCATGTATATCTTTTTCTATAAAATGAAGTAAAAATCTTTGTATTCTTAGAGGAATCTTTGCTCATCCCCTCTCATCCAGCAGACAATGAATGTTTGTGATTTCTTTCTATGCTGATTTTCAGACCAAGAATGGAGACTGATAGTCTCTCAAAAGCCCGTGGAGTGGAAAGGGGCTTCCTTCTCAATCACAGTGTATTGTAATATATCAAAATTGGGGGATGACACAAGGCTGGGTGGAAGGGTGAGCTGTGATGTTGCAGTGTAATTTGGATAGGCTGAATGAGTGGGCAAATACATGGCAGATGCAGTGTAATGGGGATAAATATGAGGTTATCCACTTTAGTAGCAAAAATAGGAAGGGTGTAAATTGAGAGAGAGAGAAATGTTCAATGAGACCTGGGTGTCCTCATGCACCGGTTGCTGAAAGTAAGCATACAGGTTCAGTAGGCAGTAAAGAAGGCAACCCATATAGTGGCCTTCATATCGAGAGGATTTGAGGACAGGAACAAGGATTCCTTGCTGCAATTATACAGGCATTGGTGAGGCCACACCTGGAATATTGTGTGCAATTTTGGTCTCCTCTTGACATAGCGGGAGTACAGTGAAGGTTTACCAAATTGATTCCTGGGATGGCAGGACTGACATACAGAGAGCGATTGAATTGGTTAAGATTGTATTCACTGAAGTTGAGAAGAATGAGATGGGGATCCCATAGAAACATGATAAGACAAAAACAGAACTAGACTTGATGCAGGACCAGATAACTAGTAAACCTTTTAGGACTGACCTGAAGAGAAATGTCTTCACCCAAACAGTGGTGACCCTGTAGAAATCACTCCCAAAGAAAGTGGTTGAAGTGAAAACATTAAGTGTTTTCAAGAAGGAGGTAGATACAGCTTTTATGGCTAAAGGCATCAAGGGATATGGGTGGAGGGTAGGATTAGGGTATTGAGATTAATGATCAGCCATGATCATATTGAATGGCAGAGCAGGCTTGAGGGGTTGAATAGCCTGGTTGAATGCTCTAATCTTTTATGTTTTCTGTGTCTCTGTGCCCCACAATGCACATGATGTGTAACAGGCTTGTTCGCAACTCCCATTCAGTTTCTCCTGGCAGAGCATTGCTCTGAAGCTTGTAGCTGAAGGAGAAGCCAGTATAACGTTTCAAAAGGTTGGATTATAGTGTGTTAATACACCATGGATGTAACATCTTTGAAGCTCTGAAAAGTATTATCTCAATCTGCTTTCAATGCTACCTTGCATTTTCTTGAGTTATCTTAAGTGTTTCATGGTAGTTGCTAAGTGAAGGGAAAAGAAAATTGCCGACTGGTTTACCAAACTCAAGGAACATTTGGAGCCCTTTCTTGTATAAACTCTTGAAGACTGTATGTACTCTAACTATGCTCATCAACTGTTTCCATATGTATCTTTGTGTCATCTATTTGGCATATGACTCCATAAAGACCTTGTTAAATATTGGACATAGTCCATCAAAAATCTCTGGTATTAAAGCAATTCAAAATGGTAATCTGTTGAACAAAATCTCTGCAATAAAATTTATGAATGTAATAAACAATGTTATTGTTCTTTCAATGGCAGCTGCCAGAATCTCCTATTGGCATCTGGTTCTACTTTTGGATAATTAATTAAACGCTCATCAAACATTGACATAGAGTGGATTTCACTTACTACTCCCATGTCAAGCTCTATACAGTCAACATCAATTTAAATTGTACTGGTAGGTTTGGATACAGTAACCATGCATGAACATAGCTGGTTGTCTGTATTGCTTGGGAAATGATGCCCATTCTTGCTACCTCTTCATCAAGTGACGCAGAATTTCCCCATGTGTAGAGTGACTAAAGATTTAGCAAATGTCTTTGTAACGCTGTATTTGGTATTCAGCTTTGTTATCTATTTAAATAATGTGGGATATTCCTATTTATAGGAGCCCTTTATTCTTTGTTGTTAAACCACTCCCATTCTTTGAATAATATTCAGGTCAAGATGTATTTTCCTATTGAAAACTGAGATTTGTTGATTGTGAAGTAGGAATAGGCTTTATACTATTTGGATCCCCTACTTAGACAGTTGCTTATAATATATCTTTAATGGAGTCATAGAGTCGTACAACATGGAAACAGACCCTTCAGTCCAACCAGTCCATACTGACCATAATTCCAAACCAAACTAGTCCCACCTGCCTCTGCTGCGCCCATTATCCCTCCAAACATTTCTTATTCGTGTACTTATCTCAATGTCTTTTAAACATTGTAACTATACCCATGTCCACTATTTCCTTTGAAAGTTAATTCCACACAGGAACCATCTTCTGTGTAAGAAATGAGGTTGCCCCTCATGTCTTTTTAAAATCTTTCTCTTTTCACCTTAAAGATATGCATCCTAGTTTTGAAATACTCCACTGTGAGGAAAAGAAATCCACCGTTCAGCTTATCTGTGCCCCTCATGATTTTATAAACCTCTATAAGGTCACCCCTCAACCTCCTATCCTCCAGTGAAAAAAAGTCCCCGCCTATCCAGCTTCTCTTTATAACTAAAACCCTCCATTTCCAGCAACATCCTGGTAAATCTTCCTATAACAGAATAACCAGAACTGGACACATTACTCTAGAAGAGGCCTAACCAATATCCTTACAATTTCAATACCCCAATTCCAAATCAAAGCTCTGAGCAATGATGGCATGCATGCTAAATGCCTTCTTAAGCATGATGTCTACAAATGATGCAAACTTCAAAGAATTATATACCTGAACCCCTAAGTCTCACTGTTCTACAACACTACTCAAGGTCTTACTTTTAATTGAATAATCCCCTTGTTTGCTTTATCAAAATGCAATACTTTGCATTTATTCAAATTAACCTCCATCTGCCACTCCTTGACCCATTGACTCAATTGATCAACTTCTCTAAATTTTAGATAGCCTTCCTCACTGTTACAATACCATCAACCTTAGTGTCTTCTGCAAACTCCTAACCATGCATTCTATATTTTCATTTGAATCATTTACGTAAATGACAAAGAATACGGACCCAGCACCACTGCCTGTGGAACACCACGGGCTTCCATTCCGATAAAACAACCCTCTATCGCAACTCTCTGTCTGCTGCCATTGAGCCAATCTTGTATCCAATTGGTGAGCTCACCATCAATCTCATGTAATCTAACTTTACTAATTAGCCTACTATGTGGAACCTTGTCAAAGACTTTACTAAAGTTCAACTAAACAATGACTACTGCTCTGCCCTCATCAATTTTCTTGGTTACTTCCTCAAACACCTCAGTCAAATTTGTGAAACACAATTTCCCTTGCTAATTATCTCTAATCATTCCTTGCCTCTCCAAATGCATTTAAATCCTATATGTCAGAATCATTTCCAACAACTTATCGACCACTGAAGTCAGACTCACAGGTCTACAGTTCCCAGGTTTCTCCTCCCAACCTTTTTTAAACAAAGGCACAACGTTAGCCACTCTCCAGTCATTTGGCACCTCACCTTATGTTATAGATGCTTGAAATATTTTTGCAAGGGCCCCATAATTTCCTCCCTAACTTCCTACAAAGTCCAGGGATACACTAGATCAGGTCCCAGAGGTTTATTCACCTTTATATTTTCTAAGACTTCCAGCACCTTCTCTTTTCTGATTTGAATTGTTTTCAAAACATCAATATTTATTTTTCTGAGCTCTCTAGTCTCCATTTCATTCTCCACAGTGAAAACTGCCACAAAATATTCATTTAATATCTCTAACGTTCAACACAAAGATGACTTCAATTATCTTTAAGGGGCCCTACTCCCTCTAGTTGCTCTGTTGCTCTTAATGCACTTGCTGAATCTCTTTGGATTATCCTTTACCTTACCTGCCCATGCTATCTCGTATCCTTTCATTAACTTCCTGACCTCCATCCTAAGAATGTCCCATACTCTTTGCACTGTTCAAGTGATTCATTTGATCCCAGTTGTCTATATCTAATATATGGTTCATTTGTATTCTTGATTAGAACCTCAATATTTATTATTTATTCATTATTCTGTATCTTACCAGCCTTACCTTTCACCCTAATAGGAACATAATGACTGAGCTCTTAATAGCACATTTTTGAAAGCCTCCCACTTATCAGACATCCATTTACCTGCATACAGTCTACTCCAATCAACTTTTGAACATTCTTGTCTAACACCACTAAAATTTACCTTACACCAATTATAAACTTTAATCTTAAAATTAAATGAAGTGCAATGTCTTCTAGATCATGCAGTGGTTAATATCATAAGGTCATCACCTCCTCTGACGTTTTGTGTCTGATATGTTGAAAAATGCAAAGAAGCAGCAAGTGGAAGAGTTAGAAAAAATAATCTATAGCAAAACATGAAGGGAGTACCAATGCCAGTAGAAAAGGGATGCATTTATAGATTAATTGTAGATGTTTTTAGCAAAAAATAACTAGTTCAGCAGAGAGCAGACCCATGGTAGTAAGACACAAAAGGGGTGGGGTGAGTATGAGTTATCAAAGTAAAGGAATACATTCAGGGTCTCAAGTTTTTGAGCTTAGTGTTTTCTTCCAGAACAATTTTCTTTGAAGGAGATTTAGACTAAAGCATGTTTGCTAAGTCTGGTTGTGGTATCACCCATTAGATCCTGTGTAGACTGATGGTAGTAGTAGATAAAGATTTTTACTAGGCTGAGGTAGTTTCACTTGAACAGGAATGGGTTTATCCAGTTTCCTTTTGACAGTGGCTTTACTGGCTTGCTTTCAGCAATCAGAAATACTTTGTTTCTGTTTAACCGCGCATATAGGGTGCCTAGAAATTTGCAGCTGTGCCTTTTTGCAGCATACTTCAGCATAGTGGAAATTCAGTCACAAACTAATTCACTAGCATGGCATCTCTGTGACACACCAAGGTCAGGGACTGCAGTTAGCTTTTGACCCCATTTCATGTGTATTTCTGAAATTATAACAAACAAATATCTTTGTCTTAGAACTAGTTTTCTTTCAACTCCTTTCATGTCTGCAGTTTGGCACATAACCCACAGGTAATCATGGTTCAGATTTTTGAATGGCAATTCTCTTTTTGAATTGTTGTTGTCTGAAATTTTGTTGACACTTTTCAGGTGTGACATTCTGTGTTTTCTCTCAGGTGTCTGTATAATTTGCACAGGGATTTTCTACCGAATTTATATCCTCAGTCGTCTTTTTGCTTGTAAGTCATTCTTTTAAACAACTAATTTTGTAGTTAAAAGTTCAATATATCTAAGTAGTTCAAGGATACGATCCATTTTCATAACAAAATGTAATAGGATGTACTTTTATGAAAATAAATTTTGAAAAATAATCTAGCATTGGACCTAAGTCAATCAATGGTAGAAGGAATCCTTCCTGATCCAGACAGGTCACAGGTTACCCAAAGGGAGATTCAAATAGTATCAGAGTATATCTAAACCATAAAGGAATACTGACTATGCATAGCAATAAAAATTAAAGAAAAGTGCTAATATTTATTTTTCCTTGACTTACTCAATGGAATCTTTTTATTAAACTTGATTGAAATTGGCAGAGACATGGCTGCAAGGATATCCAAATATCCAAGGATACACATCCTGTCGGAAGGATAGGCAGATGACAGGGGGGTGTCATACCTTGTGAGTAACACATGAAATCAAATTGATATCATGAAGTAAAGAGGGTTGGAAGGGTAGAGTTATGGAATCGCGAATGAACAAATAATGAGAGTTGTCTACAGGCCTCTTAGCAGTAGTCAGGATGTGGAGAAGAAAATGAATCAGGTGATATAAAAGGTGTGTGAGAAAAACACTATTACAATCATCAGTGGGAACTTCAATAGGGGAAAATCTGGTCAGTAATGGATCTCAGGAAAAGGAATTTGTGGAATGTCTATGAGATGGGTGTTTTTTGGAACAATTTGTGATAGAACCCACTATGGAACAGGCAATTATGGATTTGTGATATGTAATGAGGCAGACTTGATTAGGGAGCTTAAGGTGAAGGAATCCCTCGGGCTCCATGACCGTAGTTCAATAAAATTCACCTTGTAGTTTGAGAGGGAGAAACCCGAATCAGGTATAACAAGTATTACAGATGAGGAAAGGAAACTACAAAGACATGAGGGAGGAGCTTGCTAGAGTTGATGGGAAGGAGACTCTAGCAGGGAAGATGGTGGAACAGCAACGGCATGAGTTTCTGAGTAATTCAAGAGGCACAGCAAAAACGTATCCCAAGGAAGAAGGAACTTATTAAGGGAAGGATGAGGCAACCACGGCTGAGAATGGAAGTTCGGGACAGCATAAAAGTAAAAGGAAAAGCATACAATGTGGTTAAGATTAATGGAAAAACAAAGGATTGGAAAGACTTTAAAAGTAAGCAAAGAATAACTAAAAATGCAATGGGGGTAAGAAGATGAAATATAAAACAATATCAGCTGGTAATATAAAAGATTGTTGCAAACAATTTTGTAGATATCTAAAAGAACAGGGGCAAGAGTGGACATTGGATCTCTGAAAAATTAGGCTGGAGAAGCAGTAATGGGGAACAAAGAAATGGTGGGAGAACGAAAAGGCACTTTGCATCAGTTTTCACAGTAGAAGACATCTGTAGCAAGAGAGTTAGAGCCCAGATGTTTCTTTCATAGCTATCACTAAGGGGAAAGTGCTGGGAAACCTGAAAAGTGTGAAGGTGGATAAATCACCTGAATCTAATGGACTAAGCCCGTGAGTTCTGAAGAGGTAGCTTTGGAGATTATGGATGCATTGGTGGTGATCTTTCAGGAATCACTGGAGTCAGGGAGGCTCCCACAGGACTGGAAAATGTCTAAGGGAGGGAGGCAGAAGACGGTTAGCCTGACCTCCATTATTGGTAAAAATTTAGAGTCCATTACTAAGCAGGAGATTGCAGAGTACTTGAAAGTGCATGATAAAATGGGGCTGAGTTAGCATTTTGTCGGGGGGGGGTTATAGCTGGAAGAAATCTGTAAAATTCTTTGTCTTACTTGCTTGTTACCTCCTCAAAGGAGAGCCAATGCACATGATCTATTTGGATTCCCAGAAAACCTTTGACAAGGTGCCACACAGGAGGCTCCTAAATAAAGTAAGAGCCCATGGCTTTAGTGGCAAGGGACAGGCATGGGTAAAAGATTGGCTGACTGGTAGAAGGCAGATCTTGAGGATAAAGGGGTCTTTTTCAGGATGGCAGCTGGTGACTAGTGGAGATTTGCAGGGGTCAGTGTTGGGACTACGACTATTCAAGTTATACATTAACGATGTGGACTAAGGAACTGAGCGTATTGTTGCTAAGTTTGCAGATGATATAAAGGTGGAGGTATAGGTAATGTTGAGGAAGCAGGGAGGTTGCAGAAGGAATTGGACAGCTTAGAAGAGTGAGCAAAGAAATGGCAGATGGAATACACTGTGGTAAAGTGCGAGGCTATGCACATTGGTAGGAGAAATAGAGGCATAGACTATTTTCTGAGTGAGGAAAGCTTCAGAAATCTGAAGCAGAAAGGGGTTTGGGAGCCCTTGTTCAGGATTTTCTTAAAGTTAACATGTCGATTCAATTAGCAATTAGGAAGGCAAAAGCAATGTTAGCGTTCATTTCAAGAGAGCTAGAATATAAAAGCAGAGATGTACTGCCAAGGCTGTTTAAGGCTCTGGTCAGATAATCTTTGGAATATTGTGAGCAGTTTTGGGCCCTGTATCTGGGGAAGGATGTGATGGTGTTGGATGGGATCCAGTGAAGATTTACAAAAATGATCCCAGTGATGAAGGGCTTTTCATACGAGGAGCAGTTGAGAACTCAGGAGTTTAGAAGGATGGGGGGATCCGATTGAAACTTACAGAATAATGAGAGTTCTGGATAGAGTAGGCTTGGAGAAGATATTTCCATTAGTAGGAGAGACAAGGACCTGAGAGCATAGCCTCTGAGTGAAGGGATGGCCCTTTAGAACTGAGATGAGGAGGAATTTCAGCAGAAAGGTGACAAATCTGTGGAACTAATTGCCACATAAAACTATGGAGGCCAAGTCATTGATTGTATTTAAGACAGTGATTCTTGGTTGGAAAGGGTATCACAGATTATTGGGGGAAGGCAGGAGAATATGGTTGAGAAATATATCAGCCATGATCAGATGCATAGCAATTTTGGGAGACTTATTGGCCTAATTCTGCTGCTATACCTTATAGCCTTATAGTTTTTGTCTAGAAAATCTAGTCCTTAAATAATTAAGGCCAATTGTCAATACAAAATATTGTTTACTTCATCAGATTGACTGTTTTCACAAATCCTACTTGAGGATTTCTCAAGCAGAATAAAGCAGACTGGTTTGCGTGGTATAGTTCAGAAGGTCTGGATAAACTTATCCAAGCTCAGTGAAGCACTGGTGGTTGTGAAACGGGGGAGGATATGAAAACAGCAAAGATCGTCATTTGAAGGTTCCTACATTGTTTTTGTGTAGGACTTTGATGAAAAAATGTTTGGTGAACAGTGGCAGAGAACATAATGTCTTAACTGACAGATTTTATATGCAAAAGCACCCTAGTAAAAGAATAAATGGCATAAAATGAGTACAAAATATTTGCAATGTTTACTTTGATTAATAGACTAGTAATCTGGATTTTAAATAAATAATTTTGAGTTTATTATTTGCAGCAAAGTCAACAGTTTTATCCTTTAGTTGAGGGAGGAAGAAAATAGTTCAATTTCACTCTCGGTTTTGGAGAGAACTTTTAATTTTTGACTATAGAATCTATTGTAAAGACTGAACGAAGGAAATATCATCTGGTTGATAAATGTATTAAGAGGACTTTAATGGCTAACATCCTTGGTGTAGTTTCTGAACAGTGTTGCTAACAGAACCTAGCATTTTTCACAGATCTCCTTCATGTAGGAGGAGATCTTCTTTTAGGTTCATCTTACATCTTTTGCAGAGGGTCTGCAGAAAGTCCACTGAAAAGATGCGCTTTGTTAAGAAACATATAGCCATATTCGGTGTGACACAAATTTTCAGAAACTGCATTGATTTTGATATGTCAGTAATTCATTTAATTGTGGATGAAAGTGGGAGCTGCAGGGTGAGTGATTTCAATGAACGTAACACCATGGTACAAGATGCTATTCAAATTGAGGAATCAAGAAAGCATCTCAACTTAGGTTCTAATTCCTCATACTAACTATTGCAGAACTCCTCCTTTGTTCTGCCTATACCGTTGATATGTACATGAACAATGGTGGCTGGATCTTCCCCTTCCTACTTCAGGTTCCTCTTCAGCCCTAAGCTGAGATCCCACACCCTGGCACTGAGCAGGTGAAACAGCTGTCTGGACTGATACTTTTTGCTTCAGACAACAGTGTCGATCCCTCTGAATATACTGTGTTGTACAATAAATTTAGCTGACCATCTAAAATTTATCTGAAGAATATTTCACAATAATATTGAGAGTTTGCTCTGAGCTATTGAGACATAGCTGCAGGATGGTTGGGTTTGGGAAATAAGCATACCAAATTATAAAGTGTACAGGATGGACAGGGAAAATGGCAGAGGAGGTGATGTAGCCCTATGGATTTGAAACAAATTACTTCAGTGATGAGGGAGGATATATTTTTAGATTAGGTTACTTACAGTGTGGAAACAGGCCCTTCGGCCCAACAAGTCCACACCGACCCGCCGAAGCACAACCCACCCATACCCCTACATATTACCCTTTACCTAACGCTACGGACAATTTAGCATGGCCAATTCACCTGACCCGCACATCTTTGGACTGTGGGAGGAAACCGGGGCACCCGGAGGAAACCCACGCAGACATGGGGAGAACATGCAAACTCCACACAGTCAGTTGCCTGAGTCGGGAAATGAACCCGGGTCTCAGGCGCTGTGAGGCAGCAGTGCTAACCACTGTGCCACCGTGCCGCCCAAATATATATGAGGGGAAAGCATTCAATGGAGACAATGTGAGTGGAACTGAGGAACTGTAAATGATGTAAAATTGTAATAGATATAGTGTGCAAACCATCCGTGGCAGCTCTGGAGTGCTAGATTATTAAAGTACAGAGATGAGGCAAGTGCATAGCAAAGCTATAGTAGTATTAATGAAAGATTTTAACTTCAACAGGTTGGGAGAGGCCTGTCAGAAAGGTAGTGAGCTTCTGGAGGGTGTTTGTTTGGGATAGTTTCCTACAGCAATATGTCCTGTATACAACAAAGGGACAAGCAATACTGGATTTGGTAATGGATAATAAGCCAGATTTAATTTGTCACCGAATAGTGTGTGAATATTTAGTGATCATAATGGTGGAGTTCAATGTAGCATTTAAAAGGGAAAAGCACGAATCACCTACTGGAGTTATGGATATAGGTAAGGCTGACTTTAATGAGAAGAAATGGAGACCATCCACAATAAACTGGCAAAATCTGCTTATGTGTAGAACAGTGGAGCATGTTTAATGAAACATTTAACCCTGTACAAAACCAGTTTATACCTCGGAGAGGGAAAAACTTCACTTCACAGAAAAATGCAGCTGTAGACAATTAAAGGGATAAAGGATAGCATAAAACTAAATAAAAAGGCTGCCGAAAATGCAAAATTACAAGATCTTGCTGAATGGTAGAGATACAAAGACTTGCAAAGGGTCAGAAAGCAGCATATAAGAGCCACTGGGAAGGAATCATGAAAGTAAATTTGCCAGGGACATCAAAAACAGTAAGTAGAAATTTATACTTACATTAAAAAAAGCAGGTAGTCAGGAGCAATGTTTGCCAACTGAAAGTGAAGCAGAGATATTGTCAATGATCATGGGGAAAGGACAGACATACTGGATAATTAGTTTGCGTCTGTATTTACTGTAGAAAAGGAGGATCGCTCAACAGAAATCCTGAGGAAGTTAATAGTGTATCAGAGAGAGGGACTGAATAAAATTATTGTAAGTAAAAGATGAAGTAATGAGGAAATTAATGGAATTAAAGAGTGACAAATTCCCAGGATCTGAGGGTTTCCATTTGGGGTGCTAAGGGTAGTAGATGTCCTAACTACAAACCTTTAGAGTTCCCTAGATACAGATAGGAAAATTGCGCATGTCACTTATATTTTTAAGGTCAAAAGAAGAAAACCAGGGAATTACAGACCAGTTAGCCTACCATTGTGGTGGAGAAATTGTAGGAGTCAATAATCAAGGATGGGTAACTGAGTACCTTGAAAAATTTCCGTTAACCAGGGAGAACCAGCATGGATTCATGACAGGTAAGTCTGTGTCTGACAAATGTCATTGAGTTTTTCTTGGAGAGGTGACTAAGGTGGTAGACAAAGTAATGTCTTTGGATGTTGCTCATATGGATTTACAAAGGACATTCGATAAATTCACATATAAGAGACTGTTAACTAAGGTAGAAGCCCGCAGAATTGAGGGCAAAGCACTGACATAGCGAGGAAATTAGTTGAGTAGCGGGGAACAGAAAGTAGGGATGTGACCAATGATGTTTCACAATGATGTGTTAGGGCGTCAGTTATTAACATTATAGATTGGTGACTTGGATAATCATATATCTAAATTTGCCAATGGCACAAAGTTAGGCAGCATTGTAAACAGTGTAGATGATAGCATAAAATCACAAATGGATATTGATCGATTAGATGAATGGGCAAATCTGGGCAGATGGAGTTCAATGTAAGCAAATGTGAGGTTATCCATTTTGGATGGACGAAGGTAGACCAGGGTGCTTTCTATATATGGTTTCAAGTTAAATACAGTGGCTGTCCAAAGAGACTGCAAAGTTCAGGTGCATAAATCTTTAAAATGTCACGTGCAGAAAATAATCAGGGTGGGTAATGGGATGTTGGCCTTTATATCTAGATGACTGGAGTACAAGGATTCAGAAGATATACTATAATTATACAAAACTCTGGTTAGACCCCACTTGGAGTATTGTGAGCAGAACTGAGCATTACACCTTCGGAAGGGTATGTTGGTGTAGGAGGAAGTATAATGTAGTGTTGTGGGGGAAAACACCAGTCTCGGAGTCAGAATCGGGGTTCAATGACAGAGCTTATTGCACAAGGAAATACCGGAGCTCTAGGGAGAGAAAGACAAAAACAGCATAGTGGTCAACTGCAAGTCTTCTCTTGACCCGGAGTACATGTCATGAAATTTTTATACATCTTGTGATACAATAGGTCAGTGATGAAATTACAGTCTTTGTAACATGATTTGTTTATGGCAATCTTTGCAGAATTGTTGATAGTGTTGATAGTCTTTGTCAGTTCCAGTGCAGCCTTTGTTAATTTCCACATAGTCATTGTCAGTTTCAGTGTAGACATTGTCAGTTTCAATGTCTGCATGGAAATCTATTGCTGTAGTAATGGGTGCTAATCGCTCTTCCTAAGAAGGACAATTACTGCATCCCTGGCTATTAGCATTTCGTATTGAGTCTGTATCAAGTTGTTCACATTTCTATAAGAGGTGTTGGCTGGACCCAGATTCTTCGTTGGGCAGTGTTTGTTACTTATGTATTTTCTCCCTCATCTGCCTTAAACTAATCAACTGGTTTGTGAATGCTGGCATTCTAGTAGCCCCAGGTAGTGTCTGTTTCTGCTCTGCTTTTTCTCTCCATAATTGTGATCTGGCAGCCAACTTTTGTGTGTCAAGTTGGCCAACTGATGGCTCAGTGGCCATCTTGTGTGCCTAGTGTCACTCTGCCCCGTGACATCTCCCTCTTCAGTAGGTTTACAAGAATGATACCTGGACTTCAGAAGTTAAGTTATGAGGAGAGATTATACAAATTAGGCTAATTTCTCTGAAATTTAAAAGGCTAAGGTGTGATCTGATCAAAGGCTTCAAGATATAACAGCAAGAGATAAAGTAGATAAAGATAAACCATTTCCTGGATTGGAAATTCTAGAACTAGGTGGTATAGACTGAGAATTTAGGACCAGACCACTCAGGAGATATGTTAGGAAGTACTTCTACACGCAAAGAGTGGTAGATATTTGGAACTCTCTTCCACAAATGGCATTGGATGCTGGATCAGTTGTTAATTTTCAATCTGAGAGAGAATTTTGTTCAGCAAGGTATTAAGGGATATGGGGAGAAAGTGAGGACTGCAGATGCTGGAGATCAGAGCTGAAAACGTGTTGCTGGAAAAGCGCAGCAGGTCAGGCAGCATCCAAGGAGCAGGAGAATCGACATTTCGGGCATGAGCCCTTCTTCAGGAATGAGGAAGAAGGTTAAAGGAGTTAGGCCACATAACAGCCATGATCTCATTGAAAGGTGGGACAGTTTGAAGGAGCTGACTGGCCTCCTCCTGTTCTTGTGTTTCTGTTAGATTCCTGATCACAGATCATCCTCTCTTTTGTGCTAATGCCATCATTAACTAACAGGGTCACCCCTCCACCTTTTCCTTGCTTCCTGTCCTTTTCTAAACATACCGTAACCGTTAATATTTAGATATCAATCCATGTTATCCTGCAGCTATGTTATCTGCAAAGGCTACCTGATCATACTAACATAGTTTTATTTTGTAACCTTGGCCACTTTGATGATTTATTCTTAGGTTTGTAATCTCTATTGTGATGATACTATGGCTTTTTTAGTTTTCATTTTTCAGTTATCAGTTGCTGCTGAGATCATCAGCTGCCATTTCTGTCACATCCAGCGCAATGCCACTAGCAGAGACATATTCCCCTTCCCTTCCTCATCTACCTTCCAGGTCCCCTGGTCCACTCTTCCCTCGTCCAACAGCAATCCCCCGCCCCCGCAGCCTCATGGCACCCTCCCTGCAGTTGCCAAAGATGTAACACCTGCCCAT
Source organism: Hemiscyllium ocellatum (assembly GCF_020745735.1). Classification (NCBI taxonomy): domain Eukaryota; kingdom Metazoa; phylum Chordata; class Chondrichthyes; order Orectolobiformes; family Hemiscylliidae; genus Hemiscyllium; species Hemiscyllium ocellatum. The sequence continues at coordinate 98,915,080 of NC_083401.1, forward strand.
TTACCTCTTCCCTCCTCAGTATCCAAGTGCCCAAACACACCTTCCACGTGAATCAGCATTTTACCTGCACCTCTCACAATCTAGTCCACTGAATTCATTGTTCAAAATGTGGTCTCCCCTACTTAGGGAAACAAAGCATTGACTGGGTGACTGCTTCGCAGAACATCTACGTTCTACCAGCAGAAAAGACCCTGAGCTTCCAGTTGCCTGGCACTTTAACACACCATCCTCTTATTCCTGATGAAGGGCTTATGCTCGAAACGTCGAATTCTCTATTCCTGAGATGCTGCCTGGCCTGCTGTGCTTTGACCAGCAACACATTTGCAACCCTATTCTTGGGCCAATATCTCTGTCTCAGGCTTGCTGCTGTGCTCCAGCGAAGTTCAGTGCAAGCTGGAAAAACAACACCTCATTTTCTGCTTGGGGACCCTACAGCCCTCTGGACTCAATATTGAGTTTAATAGTTTTTAGGGCTTGAACTCTCCTATGTCCTCGTCCCCTACCCCATACACCAGGCCTTGTTATCACAGCTTGCCACTACACACTATCTATTGTGATTTACTAACAGTCTCCATTAACAGCTATTCACCCTCCTAGCCAGATCATTTGTCTTTCAAACTATTCTTCTCTCTCATTTGGGTTATATCCCCATTTATCATTTACTCCTTATCCCCTCCCTCCACTCTATCTTCTGCTTTTAGTTCAGCACCTAATTCCTCACATTGACTATGCAGAACATTCTCCTTGAATCCTGCCCATGTTGTTGGTAACTACATGAACCACAAAGACTGGGTCCTCCCGCCTTCCACTTCAAGTTCCTCTCTAGTCCTGAGTAGATTTCCTGCATGTTTGTACTGATCAAGCAAAATAGCCATCTGGACTTCTGCTCTCTATTGCCAAGATCAGTGTCTGACCACACTGCCCTCCATGGGCACTGAATTCCATTCTGCTCCCTCCACTTGAATAGTTTCCTTTATCATAGTGCCATTGTCAGTAAGCTCATTCACCCTGCAGCTCCTACGTGTTAAAACAAGCTGCAAGAACCTCAAATCCATCAGACAATTCCAAAGGCTGAGACTCCTGTGCTCCTGCTCTCCTTTACCTGCCTTCCTGTCAGTCACAGCCTAATGCCAAATGACCTACTCCTGATTTGTTTTGGTTTATTGTCCCTGAATGCTGAACAAAGCTATCCTAAGAGATGTGGCTGCCTTCTGATAAAAGTATTCCAGATTAATTTTCCCCTACTTGATGCATCGCTGTATCTATAGCTCGGCTTCTAGCTCAAAAATACTGAGCTAAAACTTTGAGAAAGTGAGGACTGTAGATACTGGAGATCACAGTCGAAGAGTGTGGTGCTGGAAAAACACAGCCGGTCAGGCAGCGCCCAAGGAGCAGGAGAGATTACGTTTCAGGAATAAGCCCTTCATCAGGCCAGGGTCTGCCTCAGGATGTGGCTGAAGAGCTTCAGGGCAGAGGAGATGATCTGGGGGGTGCAGTGTGAGATTCACTGAGATCCTTGTAGAGGGAGGAGGAGAACTTCTTCAAAGTAGGCATCCTTAGAAGAGGCTTAGCAGTAAGGTTATAATCTCGGAGAAAGTGAGGACCACAGATGCTGGAGATCAGAGTCGAAGAGTGTGGTACTGGACAAGCACAGTACATCAGGAAGCATCCGACGAGCAGGAGAGTTAACATTTTGAACTCCATTTCCTCCATTCTCCTTTTTTTTTATTTCTGTAGACTGTGAAGCCTTCTTACATGAACACTTACAAAACTCATCTTTCAAATAACCTGCAAATTTCTAGTCACACGTTTCTGGTTCTGAAGTTATACAAACTAAACTTTTCTTTCACTGTAATTATGCTTTTCCTGATCTTTTCTGTACTTGTTTTAGGAGGTAAGCTATATTTCCAATTGACTCCAGTCAAGTCTCCTCTGTACTATCCCAAATCGATGGGTTTCCAAAGCTCAAACCTACTTTTTGATTATAATCAACTAAAAAAAAAAGCTAATAGCCCTTAATGTTTACTCCACCTGTTGCAAACCATCACAGTAAAAGCAATCTTTCATTAACAGCCTGGGGAGTCCTTGCTGTCTGAAACATATTGAATAAAGTCAGTGTTAAAATAAAGAACAAAGGAAATTTACAGCCCAGGAACAGGCCCTTCGGCCGTCCAAGCCTGTGCCAATCCAAACCCACGGTCTAAACCTACCACCCAATTCCTAAGGATCTGTATCCCTCTGCTCCCCACCTACTCATGCATCTGTCCAGATGCATCTTAAATGAATCTACCATGCCTGCCTCTATTACCTCTGCTGGCAGCACGTTCCAGGCACCTACCATACTCTGTGTAAAGTATTTTCCGAGTTTATACCCCTTAAACTTTTCTCCTTTCACCATGAACACGTGACCTCTTGTTACTGACTCCCTCACGCTGGGAAAAAGCTTATCTCTCTCCAGCCTGTCCATACTCTTCATGATTTTGTAGACCACAATCAGGTCCCCCCTCAATCTCCTTTTTTCTAATGAAAACAATCCTAACCTACTCAACCTCTCTTCTTAGCTAGCACCTTCCATACCAGGCAACATCCTTGTAAAGTTTCTCTGCACCCTCTCCAAAGTGTCCACATCCTTTTGGTAATGTGCCAACCAGAACTGTACGCAGTTTTCTAAATGTAGCCGAATCAAAGTCTCATGTAATTTTATCATGACCTGCCAGCTCTTATACTCAATATCGCGTCCGATGAAGGCAAGCATACTATATGCCTTCTTGACCACTATATCCACCTGTGCAGCCACCTTCAGGGTACAATGAACCTGAACTCCCAGATCTCTCTGCTTATCAACTTTTCCCAAGGCTCTTCCGTTTACAGTATAGTTCACTTCAGAATTAAACCTCCCAAAATGCATCACCTCACATTTGCCCGGATTGAACTCCCTCTGCCACTTCTCCGCCCAACTCTCCAGTCTATCTATAATCTCCATTATTCTTTGACAGTCCCCTATGCTTTCTGCTACTCCACCAATTTTCATGTTATCTGCAAACTTACAGATCAGACCACCAATGTCCACTTCCAGATTATTTATATATATCACAAACAACAGTGGCCTGAACACTGATCTCTGTACAACGCTACTGGCCACCTTTCTACATTTCAAGAAACTCCATTCAACTATTACTCTCTGTCTCCTGTTGTTCAACCAGTTCTTTATACACCTAGCTAGAACACCCTGCACACCATGTGACTCCACTTTCTCCATTAGTTTATCATGGGGAACTTTATCAAATGCCTACTAAAGTCCATGTATATGGCATCTACAGTCCTTCCTTCATCTACCAACTTGGTCACTTCCTCATAAAACACCATTAGGTTGGTAAGGCATGATCTCTCCCACACAAACTTGTCTTGCCTATCATTGATAAACCCATTCTTTTCCAAATATAAATAGATCCTATCCCTCAGTACCTTCTCCAGCAACTTTCCCATTACTGACATCAGGCTCACTGGTCTATAGTTACCTGGAATATCCCTACTACCCTTCTTGGACAGGGGGACAACATCAGCAACCCTCCAGTCCTCCGGCACTTTATCAGTGTTTAAGGATGCTACAAAGATATCTGTCAGGGCCCCAGCTAATTCCTCTCTCACTTCCCTTAGCAACCTGGGATAGATCCCATCTGGTCCTGGTGAGTTTTCCACCTTAATATCCTTTAGCTGAACCAACATATCTTCTCTCCTTACGTCAACATGATCCAGAATAAACAAACTTGTAACTCTAATCTCAACACATATCATGTCCCTCTCCTCAGTGAACACTGATGCAAAATAATCATTGAGAATTGCACTCATTTTCTTCTGGGTAATCCAAGATGGAGGATGGGAAAACTTTCTGGTTATAACAGCTGCTCTTTTATTGAGGGATTTTACGTATTGGAGGTGATTTCCTTGAATTCCAGGAGCAGTAATTACAGTTTTATATGCTGTTGCATTGTTTTGGAACTTTGGAAAATAAGGTCAAAACAACAGCAGTTTTAAAAGGGAGAAGAACAGACAAAGGAAACACATGGTGAGGACAGTGCAGGAGACAGAGAGAAAGAAACTGACACAGTAGTGAACCTGCATACCTACTGCCTTTAATATTTGAATTCATGTATCACTGGGCATCAGAGTGTGTCTGGGAAAATTAACAAACAGTGAAATTCACAACTAATCTTGGAGGAACTGTTTGGATGAAGTTCACACCACAGAAACAGATAAGTGTATTGTTTTTAAGTGTGACCTACAGCAAGTCTGTAGAAGTGTGTAGAGTGGGTTCTTTCTTGATTATATGTTTCTTTGAGATATGTCTCTTGATTAAACTTAAAATATAAGCCATAACTATTCATTTAACCTGGGGCACTGTTTTGTAAAGGAATAAGACGGTGTTATTTTCTGGGTCTGTAGATTGTGAAGGAGCAAAAATGACCTTTAGTAGAGTGATAGGTGTTTCTTGTCAGATGTGGGAGTTTAAAGAGAGTTTAAGGGGTACTGCAGATTATATCTGCAATGTATGCTGTTGGTTATGAATCTTATCAGATCAAATGGATCGGTTGGAGAGACAGTTAGAAGCAATGAAGAATTTTCAGTAGTATGTGATGAATGGCAGTTTTAGGAAGGGGGGGAAGTCTCAGATACAGTCTCATAGATGGGTTAACTCCAGGAAAGGTAAGAGAGGTAGGCAGCTAGCGCAAGAGCTTTCTGTGGCTATACCCATTTCAAACAAATATGCTGTTTTGCAAAAAGGACGGGGTGATGGATTCTCAGGTGAACGTAACACAAACAGCCAAGTTTCTGGTATTGAGATTGGCCGTAATGCAATGAGGGGTACGTCAGGTTCCAAGAGGTCGATTGTGTTAGGGGACTCTAGTCCGAGGTACAGACAAACGTTTCTGTGGCCAGAAGCGAAGAATTAGAATGGTGTGTGTTTCCCTGGTGCCAGGATCAAGGATGTCTCAAAAAAGGTGCAGAATGTTCTCAAGGGGGAGAGGGGCCAGCAGGAGGTCATTGTACACATTGGAACCAAAGACATTGGAAGGGAAAAGGTTGAAATTCTGAAGGGAGATTACAGAGAGTTAGGCAGGAATATAAAAAGGAGGTCCTTGAGTGTAGTAATATCTGGATTACTCCCGGTGCTACGAGCTAGTGAGGGCAGGAATAGGAGGATAGAGCAGATGAATGCATGGCTGAGGAGCTGGTGTACGGGAGAGGGATTCACATTTTTGGACCATTGGAATCTCTTTTTGAGGTAGAAGTGACCTGTACAAGAAGGATGGTTTACACCTAAATTGGAAGGGGACTAATTTACTGGCAAGGAAATTTACGATAGTTGCTTGGGAGGATTTGAACTAGTAAGTTGGGGGGTGGGGGGGACCTGGCAGCCTAATGTTCCAGGATACAAATGCTACAGGAAGGATAGAAAGGGAGACAAGAGAGGAGGGGGAGTGGCATTTTTGATAAGGGATAGCATTACAGCTGTGCTGAGGGAGGATATTCCCAGAAATGCATCCAAGGAAGTTATTTAGGTAGAACTAAGAAAGAAGAAAGGGATGATCACATTATTGGGATTGTATTATAGACCCCCTAATAGTCAGAGGGAAATTGAGAAACAAACCTGTAAGGATTTCTCAGCTATCTCTAAGAATAATTGGTGGTTGTGGTAGGGGATTTTAACTTTCCAAACATAGACTGGGACTGCCATAGTGTTAAGGGTTTAGATGGAGAGGTATTTGTTAAGTGTGTACAAGAAAATTTTCTAATTCAGTATGTGGATGTACCTAGTAGAGAAGGTGCAAAACTCTTGGGAAATAAGGCAAGGCAGGTGACTGAGGTGCCAGTGGGGGTGCCAGTGCTCTTTGGGGCCAGCGACCATAATTCTATTAGATTTAAAATACTGATGGAAAAGGATAGACCAGATCTAAAAGTTGAAGTTCTAAATTGGAGAAAGGCCAATTTTGACGGTATTAGGCAAGAACTTTCAAAAGCTGATTGGAGACAGATGTTCACAGGTAAAGGACGGCTGGAAAATGAGAAGCCTTCAGAAATGAGATAACAAGAATCCAGAGAAAGTACATTCCTGTCAGGGTGAAAGGGAAGGCTGGTAGGTATAGGGAATGCTGGATGCCTCAAGAAATTGAGGGTTTGGTTAAGGAAAAGAGGGAAACATATGTCAGGTATAGACAGGATAGATTGAGTGAATCCTTAGAAGAGTATAAAGGCAGTAAGAGTATACTTAAGAGGATATCAAGAGGGCAAAAAGGAGACATGAGATAGCTTTGGCAAATAGAATTGAGGAGAATCCAAATAATTTTTACAAATACATTAAGGACAAAAGGGTAACTAGGGAGAGAATAGGGCCCCTCAAAGATCAACAAGGCGGCCTTTGTGTGGAGCCGCAGAAAATGGGGGAGTTACTAAACGAGTATTTTGTATCAGTATTTACTGTGGAAAAGGGTACGGAAGATATAGAAAGTAGTGAAACAGATGATGACAAATTGCAAAATGTCCAGATTACAGAGGAGGAAGTGCTAGATATCTTGAAATGCATAAAGGTGGATAAATCCCCAGGACCTAATCAGGTGTACCCGAGAACTCTGTGGGAAGCTAGAGAAGTGATTGCTGGGCCTCTTGCTGAGATATTTGTATCATCGATAGTCACAGGTGAGGTGCCTTAAGACCGAAGGTTGGCTAACATGGTACCACTGTTTAAGAAGGGTGGTAAGGACAAGCCCGGGAACTATAGAGTGAGCCCGATGTTAATGGTGGGCAAATTATTGGAGGCAATCCTGAGGGACAGGATGTACATGTATTTGGAAAGGCAAGGACTGATTCGGGATAGTCAACATGGCTTTGTGCATGGGAAATCATGTCTCACAAACTTGATTGAGTTTTTTGAAGAAGTAACAAAGAGGATTGATGAGGGCAGAGCGGTAGATGTGATCTGTATGGACTTCAGTACGGCGTTCGACAAGGTTTCCCATGGGAGACTGATTCGCAAGGTTAGATCTCACAGAATACAGGGAGAACTAGCCATTTGGATACAGAACTGGCTCAAAGATAGAAGACAGAGGGTGGTGGTGGAGGGTTGTTTTTCAGACTGGAGGCCTGTGACCAGTGGAGAGCCACAGGGATCAGTGCTGGGTCTTCTACTTTTTGTCATTTACATAAATGATTTGGATGCGAGCATAAGAGGTACAGTTAGTAGGTTTACAGATGACACCAAAATTGGAGGTGTAGTGGACAATGAAGAAGGTTACCTCCGATTATAACAGGATCTTGATCAGATGGGCCAATGGGCTGAGATGTGGCAGATGGAGTTTAATTCAGATAAATGCGAGGTACTGCATTTTGGGAAAGCAAATCTTAGCAGGACTTGTACACAATGGTAAGGTCTTTGGGAGTGTTGCTGAACAAAGAGAGTTTGAAGTGCAAGTTCATAGCTCCTTGAAAGTGGAGTCACAGGTACATAGGAGTGTGAAGAAGGCATTTGGTATGCTTTCCTTTATTGGTCAGAGTATTGAGTACAGGAGTTGGGAAGTCATGTTGCAGCTGTACAGGACATTGCTTAGGCAACTGTTGGAATATTGTATGCAATTCTGGTCTCTTTCCCATTGGAAAGCTGTTGTGAAACTCAGAAAGGATTTACAAGGACATTGCCAGGGTTGGAGAATTTGAGCTACAGAAAGAGGCTGAACAGGCTGGTGCTGTTTTCCCTGGAGTGTCAGAGACTGAGGAGTAACTTTATAGAGGTTTACAAAATTATGAGGGGCATAGATAGGATAAATAGACTATGTCTTTTCCCTGGGGTCAGGGAGTCCAGAACTAGAGGGCATAGGTTTAGGGTGAGAAGGGAAAGATATAAAAGAGACCTAAGGGGCAACCTTTTCAAGCAGAGGGTGGTACGTGTATGGAATGAGCTGCTAGAGGATGTGGTGGATGCTGGTACAATTGCAACATTCAAAAGGCATTTGGATGGGCATGTGAATAGGAAGAGTTTGGAGGGATATGGGCTGGGTGCTGGCAGGTGGGACTAGATTGGGTTGGGATATCTGGTCGGCATGGACGGGTTGGACCGAAGGCTCTGTATCCATGCTGTACATCTCTATGACTCTATGACACACAACTTTCTTTCCTTATCCTTTAGTGGACAAACCCTTTCTCTAGTTACCCTCTTGCTTCTTATATATGAATAAAATGCCTTGGGATTCTCCTTAATTCTGCTCACTAAAGTTACTTCATGACTTCTTTTACCCCACTTGATTCCTCGTTTAAGACTGATCCTACTTTCCTGATATTCCTCCAAGGCCCATTCTGTTCTTAGCTGCCTGGACCTTATGTATGGTTCCTTTTCCTCTTGGCTAGTTGAATGATTTCTCCTGTCATCCACGGTTCACGAATCTTGCCTTTCCTATCCCATGCTTTCAAAGGACATGCCTATCCTGCACTGTCTTCAACCTATCTTTGAAAGCATCCCACATATCATGTGAATTTCCTTTCACATAGCTGCCCCCAATCCATATTTCCCAGCCAAATTTTGGTATAATTGGCTTTGGCCCATTTCAGTACTCTTCCCTTAGGACAACTTTCATCTTTGTCTATGAGTATTCTAAAACTTGCAGATTTGTGGTCACTATTCCCAAAGAAATCCCCCACTGCAACTTCTGTCACCTGGCCTGGCTCATTCCCCAACACCAGGTCCAATATGGCCCCTTCCCCAGTTGGACTATTGACATACTGCTCTAGAAAGCTTTCCTGGATGCCTATTACAAATTCTGCCTCATTCAGACCTCTAACACTAAGTGTATCCCAGTCAATGTTTGGAAAATTAAAATCTCCCATCACCATCACCCTGTTGCCTCTACATTTTTCCATAATCTGTTTACCTATTTGCTCTTCTACCTCACACTTACTGTTGGGAGGCCTGTAATACAGCCCCACCAATGTAACTGCATCCTTCTTATTTCTCAGCTCTACCCATAATGCCTCACTGCTCAAGCCCTTTATAGTGTCCTCCTTTACCATAACCGTGATAGCATCCCTGACCAGCAATGCAATTCCACTTCCCCTTTTACTTCCATCCCTGCCCTGTCCGAAGCGTCTATATCCTGGAACGTTTAGTTGCCAATCATGCCCTTGCTTCAATCAAGTCTTTGTGATTGCAGTAGTGTCATACTCCCAGGCTCCCTAAGTCTGTCTGCCTTACCCACTATACTCCTTGCATTAAAGCATATGTATAGACCACCAGTTCCTTTGCATTCATCTGCTTTCTGCCTACTCTTCCCCTTGGTAATGCTAACTTCATGATCCTTACAGTAATTAGTTTCCAACTCACTGTCTACTAGTCTTCTCTTCTGGTTCCCAGCCCTTGCCACATTAATTTAAACCCTCCCCAACAGCAGTAGCAAAAACTCCTCCAAGGGCATTAGTTCCAGTCTGATTCAGGTGTAGACCATCTAATTGTACTAGTCCCATCTTCCCCAGAACTGGCCCCAATGTCCCACAAATCTGAACCCCTCCCTCCTACGCCATCTCTCAAGTCATATGTTCATCCTGCCTTTTTTCATTTCTACCTTGGCTAGTACATGGCATTAGTAATAATCCTGAGATCACAGCCTTTCAGGTCCTCCTCTTTAGCTTCTCTCCTAGCTCCCTGAATTCTGCTTTCAGGAACTCATCTCATCTTTTACTTATATCGTTGGGTCCTAAATGCAGCACAACAATTGGCTGTTCACCCTCCGCTTTCAGAATGCTCTGCAGTCGATCGGTGACATCCCTGACCCGAGCACCTGGGAGACAACATACCATCCGGGAGTCTAATTTTCAGCCACAGAATTACCTATCTACTCCCCTTACAATAGAATCCCCTATGACTATGGCCCTAGGAAACTTTTTCCTGTCCTGCTGAACAGCAGAGCCCACCATGGTGCCATGATTCTGGCAACTGCTGCCCTCTCCTGGTGAGCCATCTCCCCCAAAAGTATCCAAAATGTTTTGGAGGGAGACGACCACAGGGGACACCTGCACTGCCTTCCTACTCTTTCTCTGTCTTTTGGTCACCCATTCACTGCCTCCCTTAGCAATTCAAATCTGCTGTGTGACCAATTCACTAAATGTGCTATCCATGACCACCTCAGCATTGTGGATGCTCCACAGTGAGTCCATCTGCAGCTCCAGAACCATCATGCGGTCAAACAAGAGCTGCAGCTGGACACATTTCTTGCAAGTGTAAGAGTCAGGGACATCAGCCACACCCCTGAGCTCCCACATCAAGCAAAAGGCATATGCCATGGGTCTGAGGTCCCCTGCCATTGTAAGTCTTAGCTTTAACTCACCTAAGACCAAACAATGCACTTAAACATATGAAAGAAAAGGAAAAAAAGGCTTACCTTAGAGACACCTTTTCTTCTGGTTGGGGGGTGGGGGGGTTGGGCACTGGAGGTAGATACTACATGTGTAGCATCTCAGGTTTAGCCACTGCCCAAATATCTACTAAGTCCTTACCTTCCCGGCAACCTCCTGGTCTCCAATGTCACCGCCGCTCTGTCTCCCGCTGCTCCTGGACAGGAAAAGGACTGTCTTATTTCTTTTAAATTCTTCAAAAGTGTAAACAACTCCATATGCCACGATTCTAAAATCAATATGCTAAAACTGATAATATATAAACAGACACTTTTCATCATAGTTTGCCATCAGTTACTTTACTATTTTAAACCTTAGAACAGAATGAATCTTAGTCACTTTAAGATATTCACCAAATAACTAGCTTCTTTTGCTGTAGCAGAATAGGAACCCCAGTTTGTGGTATTGGACAAAGCAAAAGGAAAATAAACACCTTCTTTCTTCCCCTTCCTCCTTGAAACAATTAACTCCATGCCATCCCAAAGGATCATCAACTGCCATTTCTGCAACTTCCAGCGAAATGCCACCATCAGGTGTGCCAACTTTAGAATTTTTAACTCTAGCTTTTAGTTAAATGTTAACTGCAAGCAAAATTAGATTTGTGTAAAAAAGTTATGTTTTCTTACAATCACTTGCCAGCATTTACTCCAAGACAAAGATATACATTATGGTTTAGTTCTGGTTAAGCATTCTACCATAACATCTTCAGGTCACTGCCCAGTTGATTTTTTTGCTGGACGATGGTCGCGGGTGACTAATATTTTGGGTTATGGCCATTGGGTTATATGCCATTGTCTGGTTATGGAAGGTTGACCTGCTCACTGTTCCTTAATAGAACAATAGCAGAAGTAGCTCTGAGACAAGGCAGTTCGAGACTGGCACAATTGTGGAAGTGAAGATGGCATACAGAAAATACATCTTTTCAGTTGAGCAGATTTTTGTGTCCCTTTTGCATGATTTGAATTGATGTTTCAATTAAACTCAGTTAAAAAATATGAATGTGAAAGCAGCAGTTCAGAGTAAGACGTTATTCATATTATTTTGTAAATTGTACAGTTTTCAAAACAAGGATTGGCCCTAACCTCAGTCATCTTTTGAAAAGCATTAAAACTCACTTCAGAAGACAAGACTTTATCATAGTCTGTAGATATAGAGTTGCTGCTCTGTCTCTAGAGAAATCAAACATGTTGTACTGCAGCTGCAGCTAAGAATGTGTAATTGAGTAGTCTGCCTTCATTTGGTATATTTGCAAACATCAGTGATCATACTGATGTACATGTATAAATCGTAATTCAATTCACTGTGTTTTTGTTTGAATTGTTTGTCGATTTTTTTTAATGAATGTTGATCGAATTTGACGAAACCTCCTTTACATTTGCAACAGTTTGCATATATTCCAGGATTCTGCTGCTGGTTGAGGTGCCTGAACCATCATAATCCACCTTGTCAAGGTTGACGGTAATAAATATTAGTCAAGTCAAAACTCTATCCCTACTTCTTCTTTCTTTTCCTTCCAGCTTTCTTTTAGTTTATCCTCATTATTATTTTGTGTTACTACAAATGGTCATCTCTGTAACCATTTTCCATTTAATAGAATCAGGTGAGAAAATATAGTTCAAATAGAGGGTTATGAGCCATGAAATCACTTGCATCTTTGTGATGTGTTACTTCATTTAGCAGCACAACTAAGTATTCCATTCCTTATTGGGATAATTCTAACTGAGGACACAACTGGACCGGTTAGGAATTAAGTACTTACCAATTTGAAATGTGCTGGCACTTTGTGGTTATGTTGTATTGCTACTTATATGTGTAGGCAAAATTAGTTATAATAGTGGATAAAATGTTTCCAGTTTGCCATATACTTACTTTAGACTGAAGATGAGTTCCAAATGAAATTCTGAAGTAGGCCAGTGTAGTTTAGTTGACATAATTTGGAAATTAAATTAATTTTTGTGTCCCTATGCCTTCTTAATAAAATGCTGCTATACACAACAGCTATCATTACCTTTTCTGAATGTATACAATCTCATTTTACTATAGCCTTTGAATAATGACAACATTTAAAATAGAAAATCCATTCAATTGTAGTACAACTGCTGCAAATTATTAAAGGGTTATGATCCTCATACAAAATAGTCAGATAACTTTAGTTCTCTATCTTGACATTAACATGGCTGTATGCTTTAAAAATCTAACTCAGCCTTGAAGATTTAAGAGACTTAGCCTTCAGTGCTCTCCAGGGGTGTAGATTCTGAAAAACTTGATAGAATAGACTGAGGTTGTTTTCATTATCAGGAGAATCTAAAGCATTAGGGCACAGGCTTCAAATAAGTGGACAATCCTTTGGGAATGAGGTAAGGAGAAATTTCTTTACTTGAATGATTCTGAATCATTGGCATTTTCTATCCTAGAGGATTGTAATTGCTCCATTATTGAGGATATTTAGGGCCAGTACAGACACCATTTTTGGTGTCTCAAGTATTTGTGGAATATTGGGAAACTACAGAGATGCACGGTTTGACTTGTAAGACTTCCTCCTCAGCAAAATGTATTCTGAGACTCAATTTTCACTTTGTATGGAGGAGGCATGTACAGGGTAGGAACAAACTTCAATTCAGAACCCACATGAAAGACAATTAATCCTTTAATAATTTTTTGAGTTGTTAATTAAAATATCCACTTAGAAGCCTATGGCTCACATAATAGTAGTTGGTGGAAAACAGCCAAAAATGCATCAAGACACTATGATAGCCTTGGGAAATGGAGTTGTAGCTTCCACATCTGTGTTCTAGTTGCCATTTGGGCTGCCATGATTCTATGAAAATTCTAAGCTTATATTGTTAATCATTTGATAGTATCATATAAGTGCCATGCTAGGGCGACTTAGAACACTTTTCATTGTATTTGTATTGTTAAAATACACATGACAATAAATTCTAAATTCTACAGAATTCCAGCATTGTTGTAAAAGACTATTTGACAAAGTCTTTTGTCTTTCACTCATCAGGACAATTTAAATAAGAAAGTAATGGTAAAACAATATTTACATATTGTATATGAATGGAGAGTGGTGACAAATTGAGTCTGATTGGGAGAAGAATTTCCCTGAAGAATGCATCAGTTAGTCATGATTGGCAGTTAATTGCCATACCTTGTTAAGATTTTAACTTCTATTCCAGGCAAGTTGACTCAGCTCAAGGCATCATCACGAAAAATGAAATGTAATATTCCTGTCACTCATTTTGTTGAGTTAAAACAGATGTTGTATGTGTATATGTTAGTTCTGTCTGCAAATAACTAGAATCTGTCTATTGATTTATGTAGCTTCCATTACACACAAGTGTGCCACACTCTGAGCTTGAGTTACATCCTAAGTTGTTGTGAGCATAGATCTTTGCACACTTGGTCCAATCGCTGAATTACATCTGATATTGAACACTGTTGTATGTTCTATAAGTCCAGGCTGGCCAGCCAGCATTTTGCTTGTTATGATCAACTGAAGGAATATGTTGGTCAATATATACTTCCAGTCTTTAAGAAGTATGGCTTACATACCTAGCATCACACCAACACTGAAATTCATATACATCATTCTTATTTGTGTGATAGGCAGAATGTCTTTTTGACTTGATGTAGGATCCTGTTAGTGGTGAACAACACTCAGAGTCAGAGAGATGTACACACAAAAACAGACCCTTCGGTCCAACTTGTCCATGTTGATCGGATTTCCCAACCTAATCTAGTCCCATTTGCCAGCGCTTGGCACATATTTCTCTAAACCTTTCCTATTCATATACCTATCCAGTTGCCTTTTGAATGTTGCAATTGTACCAGCCTCCACCACTTCCTCTGGTAGCTCATTTCATATATGCATCACCCTCTGCCTGAAAAAGTTGCCCGTTAGGTCTCTTTCACACCTTTCCCCTCTCACCCTAAACCTATGCCCTCTAAAACTGCACCCTCCCACCCCAAGGAAAAGACCTTGTCTATTTATCCTATTCATGCCTCTCATGATTTTGTAAACAACTATGAGGTCACCTTTAAACCTTTGATGTTCCAGGGAATACAGCCCCAGCCTATCCAGCCTCTCCCTATAGCTCAAATCCTCTAATGTCACTACTAAATATCAATATCTGAATTGGAATTCCTGTAGCACCATGCGCTATCAGATTTGCCTTACTGGCAACCTCATAAATTGGGTCTATGCTAGTCTCAGTTCATCGTACCATCTTGATGCTGAAATAGGCCTCAACAAACACATCCATAGAGATAACTGCTAGCCTGAACAGAAAATTCCTCGCTGTAAATTGCACAAACTCATAAAAGGGCCCAAGGCCCTTTGGTCCTGAAAAAAAGTATGCAGTCCACAATTGATTACCCTGGAAGGGGAATGTATCTCAAATATTTGACACAGTTGGAGCAAACTGTTTCACACTGCCACTCGGCAGCAGCATCATGCACACTGATTACCACCAAAAGGTAGCTGCCGTCAAACCGAAAAGCTGCCAATTCAATCATACAAATGAATAGTGTGATGTATGAATTTCAATACTGGTGTAATGCTGACAAATAAACTGGACATCACCAAGACCAGCACTTTGGGTCAAATAGCATATCCCTTTGGTTGCTCACAACAAGTGAGATGCATTGTACCTAAACAGCCCATGCATGCATGTGGGCAGCATGGTGATACAGTGGTTAGCACTGCTGTCTCACAGCGCCTGAGACCCAGTTTCAATTCCCGACTCAGGCGACTGACTGTGTGCAGTTTGCATGTTCTCCCCGTGTCTGCGTGGGTTTCCTCCGGGTGCTCCGGTTTCCTCCCACAGTCCAAAGATGTGCGGGTCAGGTGAATTGGCCATGCTAAATTGCCCGAAGTGTTAGGTAAGGGGTATATGTAGGGGTATGGGTGGGTTGCGCTTCGGCGGGTCGGTGTGGACTTGTTGGGCCGAAGGGCCTGTTTCCACACTGTAAGTCTAATCTAATCTAATCTAAAAACTCAAAACAGTATTCAACATTAGGTATGATTCTATGATTGAACAACAAATACTAAGTAATCCTGAGAGTGTGAGTAATGCCATTTCTGCTTGCAGTGTGATATAATTGCATGTTATACAGGACACTGTTCTTCACTGACAGTAAGAGCATGCACGTGTACTGAGCCCATTTCAGCTCAACCAAATGGGTGACAGAATTCTGTTTAATTTCTTAGTTTGATGCCCAGATCAATTACAGTCAAACTGCCTGGTTTAAAATTTAAGCAAAATTTGGCAGATAATTACCAGATATCATTAACTGGTGCATTTCCCATGGCAATGTCTCTACCAGAGCCCATTTACCAACCAATCAGCACTCCTCTGATGGTCATGATTTGGAGATGCCGGTGTTGGACTGGGCTGCACAAAGTTAAAAATCACACAACACCAGGTTCTAGTCCAACAGGTTTAATTGGAATAAAAAATGAGGTCTGCAGATGCTGGAGATCACAGCTGCAAATGTGTTGCTGGTCAAAGCACAGCAGGTTAGGCAGCATCTCAGGAATAGAGAATTCGACGTTTCGAGCATAAGCCCTTCATCAGGAAGCACACTATCTTTTGAAGCATTGCTCCTTCATCAGGTGATTGTGGAAGGCTCAATCCTAACACACAGAATTTATAGCAAAAATTTACAGTGTGATGTAACTGAAATTACACATTGAAAAATTGATTGTCCGTTGAGTCTTTCATCTGTTTGAATACCATGATAATTTCACTCCTTTCACGTGTAAATCACAAAACCTTTTTTCAAAAGTTGCATTCTCAGCTTAGCTGTAACAATGGGTGTTAGCTAGACAATATGTTGAAAGTGTTGGCCCCCTGTGTTAGCTGTCTATGCCATGATGTTTAGATCGATTCTAATCTAAAAAGTGAGATAACAGAGTTTTACATGAATTCATGCAGTTTTTGAGCAAAGTACAATGAGCCCTGCAAGTACAAAGTCGCCCCACAAAATATATGTGTGCATATGAGTCTTTGTCTGTCTGCGTGTATCTGTCTGTCTGGGTTGGGGGTTGAGAGTGTGAGAAAGTGTGTGTTTGTGTGTAGTGAGTGCAGAGTGTCTTAAGTCTGTGAGGGGGTGCATGTGAGCGTGTGTGTGTCTATAAGGGTGTGAATTTGGACTTGTACAGTTACATTGTGCTTTGCTCAAATACGGCATGAATTCAAGTAAAACTCTGTTATCTCACTTTTTAGATTAGAATTAATCTGAACATCATGGCAGAGACAGAGAACATTGGGGGCTAACACCTTCAACATATTGTCTAGCTATCACCATTGTTAACAGGTAACCTGAGGATGCAACTTTTATTTAAAAAAGGTTTTTTGATTTACACATGAAAGAAGTGAAACTATCAGGTATTCAAACAGATGAAAGACTCAACAGACAATCAATTTTTCAATGTATAATTTCAGTTGCATCACTCTGTAAATTTTTGCTATAAATTCTGTATGTTAGGATTGAGCCCTCCACTATCACCCGCTGAAGGAGCGACGGTCCGAAAGCTAGTGGGCTTCCTCTGATGGTATAAGTGTTTTTCACCTATTTTGGTAATTATTATAAACTAGCCTGATGAATAAAAAACAGAAAACAACAAATGTCTTTTTTTCAGCTTGTATTTTTGTAGAATGAGCATATCTTCTCATTACCTAAAATACCATGTATACATGATGCAGAAAAGAAATGACCTTGACCTGAACCTTTCCAGTAGCCTGCGAACTACAGCCCTTCCAGCCTGGGCTAAGCAACTGATGATACAAACTGAGACTTAAGAACATAGAGCAAAAATTAAAACAAAGAAGCATAGATTAACTTTTCATGTTCCCCATCTGAAAATCAGTCAGACGTACGATAGAAATTTGACCTAGAAATTTAATTGCTGTCTGTGCATTAAAGGCAAAAGTTTATAGCTTTTCATTCCTGAGCTGTTCTTAATGGATATCTGAACGTAATCATTACAATGATCAGAAATGCCTGTTAACTACATGACATGCTGTGTAGCTTAATATTTCAGAAATGAAATATTAAATTATTTCCACAGAATGCATCTAGCGTTATGAGCTAGCAAAGGAAGATAATTCTAATTTTTTTTCCAAATTTATTTTAGATTAGATTACTTACAGTGTGGAAACAGGCCCTTTCGGCCCAACAAGTCCACACCGACCCGCCGAAGCGCAACTCACCCATACCCCTACATTTACCCCTTACCTAACACTACGGGCAATTTAGCATGGCCAATTCACCTGACCCACACATCTTTGGACTGTGGGAAGAAACCGGGGCACCCGGAGGAAACCCACGCAGACACAGGGAGAACGTGCAAACTCCACACAGTCAGTCGCCTGAGTTGGGAATTGAACCCGGGTCTCAGGCGCTGTGAGGCAGCAGTGCTAACCACTGTGCCACCATGGCGCCCACAATGGCAAGCAGATATATAGTGAAGCAGATATATTTCAAAATGATTAAACCTTCTTGACTTGTTTCCATTTTCTTAAATGTGAATGTTGCTTGTAGTTTACAATTTTTTTTCAATAAATATTGCTTCTTTTATCTTCCTTTCTTTTTGACCAACCCCTTCCCGTGTTTTCGCCGGTGAATGTAATTTATTCTTGCTGGAGTAAGGTTTCAAAGATTTTGGTTATCCTTTGACATTTGTCATTGTTACCCTGCTAACCCAGATCATTGAGAAAATTCTAACAACCGCATTGTACATATATTTAGATCATCTACTAACTTAACACTAACTGGAAATCAAACCTGGAGTATTACCGGTCGAAATCATTGTATGCTTTGTAGTTTAACAATAACTCTCAGGTGAGCAGATTTATTTTTAATTCTCTTAAACAAGTTAGCATTTAGGTAATTGGGAGAAATGTGCAACTGCAAGTTTCAAAATAATTATGAACAATTATGTGAGAGAGATTTAACTTGTCAACTTTTATCAATACTACTGGATGTCATTCATTGCTAACTAGGCCAATCTCTCTTTATATACTGTGGGACTGTAATGAGTGTTCAAAGTAGTAATGCTGGCCTCACCCCTTTTTATGTCAACACTGGATGAGCCATGACTAGCAGTCAGACTGGAAAAATAGAGTGTGATGCTGTGTGATATGGATTACTTCTAATCAGTATGTCTGGAAGAAGTATAATGTGGTTTGCATGCTACGTTCCACAGACAAGTATAATTTTTGCAGGCAGGTTATCCAGTCCAAAGCCCCATTTGTTCAAAATTTTGGAAAGGATTTGTCTATAAGGCAGTAGAGTTTAAGGATCTATTGTTTGCAATATTAGTACTGGTTTTAATTGGCAATCTTTTAATTCACAACTTTGAGAAGTTAATCCACTGTTTAAAAATTCAGAAAATGAACCATGGCAGTGAGTGCACTCAATAGATCCTACTCTTCGGCTGAATTTGGTGATGAATTTGTCCCACTGCTCGGAAGTAGTGTTAGAAGTGATGTGTGGACTCTAGTTCAGGGAAGTGAAAACTGTGAGGAGAACACAAAGAGGCTGAAATAGGTTGTAGAAAGTTTAAGTGAATGGTGAATAAGATAAATATAATATGGAGAAATGTAAAATTATTCTCTCTGTTTGTAAGAACAGAAATACAATATTATTTAAAAGCTGTGCATATTGTAAATGTTGATGTTCAGATGAATTTGGGTGACTCATAATTACACAGAAATTTAGCGTGTAGGTATAGAGGAATTCTATTCATCTACGACAAGGACCCCTGCAACTGTGATATGAAGGTGAAAGACATCAACACAGATAACCGAGAGACAGTTGCAGGCACCTATGACCTCTGGAAGCTGACTACTTGGAGGGGTATCTGAAGAGTGAACAGAAATACAAAGCTCAATAGAGAATACAGCCCAGAGAAAACAGAGACTAATGAATCCTATCAACCTACTGTTCTCATTTGTAACAAATGTCCAGAGACTGATAGAGTGGAGCTCCCAAGTGAAGCCAGAAAATGCTGATTTGTTTTTTAAAAAAGGAATAGAAACAGGAATAAACCATTCAGCCTTTCTAACCTGCTCCACCTTTCAATAGGATCAGGGCTGATCTGGCATTCCTCATGTCCACTTTCCTACCCTTTCCATAAGCCTTTATTTCCCTGCTGATCAAGAATGTATCTATCTAAGCCTCAAATATACATGAGGACATTGTCCCCATAACTCTCTTTGATGCAGAGTTCCAAAGACACTCAACCCTCAGGAAATTCCTCATTTTTAAATTGTCTTAAATCAGTGGGATTTGAACTCATGTTCCTAGAGCATTAACCTCTGGATTACTCACCTAGTGACATGACCACTCTGCCACTACCTCCCTATCAACACAGAGGAGAACACCACAGCATAAACCGATGCACAAGATGGAGGTTTGTCAAATATATACCATGCAGCATGCAATTAGGAGGCCAAACATCTTGCTGCCTTTTACTGCAAGATGACTAGAGTACAAGAATAAGCAAGTACTGCTGTACTTCCACAATGGGTGCAAAGGAGGAGGATCTTACCTGGGGATTAGCTCCATGCTCTCAGATCTGCACCAACATTTAATACTAATCCCACTGATAGGGGTGGTGCTGTTGTAGTCTGCTGAACTGCCCTCTGCCTTGCAGAGACTGAGCGCCAACTCTCCAATACCTCCTCCTATCTCTCCCAAACTGTGATCACGGTCACCAACCTCATTTCATCAGATGATCTGCCCTCACTATCTCCAGGCTGATAGACCCTAACCCCACACAGCTTGCTTCTACCTCCTTTCCAAAATTCACAACAGGACTTCCCAGGCAAACTCATCTTTTCTGCCCTACAGAATTCATCTCTTCCTACTGCCTCTCAGTCTTTTCTTCCCAGTCCAGTCCCTACCCACTTACATCTGTGATTCCTCAGATGCTTTACGCCAGTTCCAGTATTTTCATTTTGAGGGCTCCAGCTGCCTCCTCTTTACCGTGGATCTTTGAATGTCCATCTCCCACTAGGGTGGTCTCAAAGTTCTCCACTTCTTCCTGGAACAAAGACCTGAACCATGTCCACCCTCCACTATCGACCTCCACTTGGCTGAGCTCTTTTAATTCCTCTCATTTTTTTCAGGTCAGAGGGGTGGCCATCAGTACGTGTATGGGCCAGTTATGCCTGTCTGTTTGTGGGATACATGGAACATTCCTCAAACATTCTTTGTTCGAGGCTTATTCCAGCCTCCATCCATAACTACTTCTCTGGTAGATTGATGATATCATTGGTGCTGTCTCCCTCCCTTATCTGGATTTGGAAAGATTTATTGATTTTGCTTTCAATTTCCACTACGCTCTCACCTTCATCTTCTCTGACTCCTTCCTTCCCTTCCTCAACATCTCTGTTTCTATTTCTACATTGGGGAGACTGGGCGCCTCCTAGCAGAGCGCTTTAGGGAACATCTCCGAGATACCCACACCAATCAACCACACCACCCCGTGGCCCAACATTTCAATTCCCCCTCCCACTCTGCCGAGGACATGGAGGTCCTGGGCCTCCTTCACCGCCGCTCCCTCACCACCAGACGCCTGGAGGAAGAACGCCTCATCTTCCGCCTCGGAACACTTCAACCCCAGGGCATCAATGTGGAGTTCAACAGTTTCCTCATTTCCCCTTCCCCCACCTCACCCTAGTTCCAAACTTCCAGTTCAGCACTCCCCCCATGACTTGTCCGGACTTGTCCAACTGGCTTATCTTCTTTTCCACCTATCCACTCCACCCTCTCCTCCCTGACCTATCACCTTCATCTCCTCACCCACTCACCCATTGTACTCTATGCTACTCTCTCCCCACCCTCCTCTAGCTTATCTCTCCATGCTTCCAGCTCACTGCCTTTATTCCTGATGAAGGGCTTTTGTCCGAAATGTCGATTTCGCTGCTCGTTGGATGCTGCCTGAACTGCTGTGCTCTTCCAGCACCACTGATCCAGAATCTGGTTTCCAGCATCTGCAGTCATTATTTTTACCTTTTTTGCCATTTCACCACACCACCCTAATTCTCAGGTCAGCATCTCTGTCTCAGGCTTGCTGAATTGCTTCAGCAAAGCTCAGCACAAGCTGGAAGAACAGCATCTCACTTTACACTTAGTGGCTCCTGCAGTCTTCTGGACTCAATATCAAGTTCAATAACTTTAGGGCCTAAGCTCTCCCATGACCACGCTCTAACCCTTACACATCAGGTTTTGTTATCACACAGTCTGCTATTACACAACCCATTTTGGCCACCAACAGTTCCCATTAACAAATATTCACCCTCCTACCTACTCCTTCGTCTGTCTAACTGTTCTTCTCTCTCTTCAGGCTCTATCCCCACCTATATTTTAACACTTACCCCCTCTCCCACCCTATCTTCTGCAGATAAACCAACATTTTCCTAGTTACCATCAGTTCTGAGGAAGGGTCACCGGACCCAAAACGCCAACTGTGATTTCCCTCCACAGATGTTGCCAGACCTGCTGAGCTTTTCCAGCAATTTCTATTTTTGTTAGCATGTAATTTTTGTCTCCATTCTTAAAGGAGGATATATTTGCATTGGAGGCAGTGATAGTGAAGGCTCACGAAGTTAGTTTCTAGGCGGAGGTACATCCCCCTGTGATTATAGGGTGAGTAGTTTGGAGTTTAGAAGAATGAGAAGTGATCTCATTTGAAATATTGTGAAGGGACTTGACAGCATCGATAATGAGTTGTTTCCCACGGCTGTTGGAGTACAGTCTCAGGATCACTTGGAACAGAGTTAGTAAATGTCTTCACTGAGCAATATCATAGAATCACTACAACACAGAACTGACCATTTGGCCCTTCCGGTGTGCACCAATCTTCCAAAGAGCATTCCATCCAGACTCATGCTCCTATCCTATTCCATAACCTCTTGTTTCCATGGCTAACCTACCGACCTTGTACATCCCTGGACACTATGGGAAATTTACCAGAGCCAATCCACCTGACCTGGAGGAAACTCACACAGACATTGGGAGAACATGCAAACTCCACACAGACACTCACCCAAGGCTGGAATCGAAGCCAAGTTCCTAGCTCTGTGAGACAGCAGTGCTAACCACTGAGCCACTGAGCAGATTGTGAATATTTTGAATTCTCTACACCAGAGGTGGTTGGTGCTACCTCATTGAATATATTAAGGCTGCGAACAATAGATTTTTAGTGCATCAGAGAGAATCGAGGGGTGTCGTAAATGGAATTGGGTCAGAAGATCATCACATTGATTGACAAAGCAAGCATTCGTGGTCACTTTAGTCCATTGCTGTTCCTAATTTTGACATTCTTAACTGGAAACTGTATATTGTCTAATTCACTTTATTCATTTCTGCCTTCTTTCATTTAACAAGTCAATACGGTATGTATTGAAAGGAGATTTGTAAACCTTTGTGTATGACAGACATTGGACATATGATCTGAACAGCAGTGCTGTTTCTGCATATTATTGCCCAGTCGGAATTGTAACTGATAGCTAGACATTCTTCATCTGCTAGTTTTAAACTGTGTTATGAGGGATTTATGTTGCTGAGATATATATATTATACATTCATTCATAATTATGTTGAAACTGCTCAATTTATTACACTCAGGACCATATAGCCAGCAGGAAGTTATGCTGGCACAAAACCCCTACTCACAAAAGTGTCTAATCCCTGTATCA
Source organism: Hemiscyllium ocellatum (assembly GCF_020745735.1). NCBI lineage: Eukaryota > Metazoa > Chordata > Chondrichthyes > Orectolobiformes > Hemiscylliidae > Hemiscyllium > Hemiscyllium ocellatum. The sequence goes on from NC_083401.1 coordinate 98,938,230, forward strand.
TCAATTTATTTTTCTTTTCTTGATGTTATTTTCACATTTATTTCAAGAGGGTAAATTTGATATGGAAGAGTAGCCTTTTATGTTTGCTTATTATTTTCTTGATCCAATAATCTTGATCAATTCCTTGTCAAGTTCATTTCTTAACGTATAATGAGCAGCCAGGGTGTCTGTCTGCAGTAATGCTTGAAGATTTTAGTGAAACAGTCATCTTCAATCAGGCCCATTTTGTAAAGGCTGTACAATACATGGAATGAACAATGTAACAGGTGAAGTTATTCTGCCAAAGGACTACGTTGGCCCCCTGCCAAGGACCATGAAAAATTGAAATGGCAGGTGAAATGGAAAATTCTGTCAACAGTGCTCACATGAAAACATTTCTAGGAAAACAATCCAGATGTTAAGTGGGATGTTACTCATAGCAAAAGGATGCTATGCACTAATGTAAATGGGGATATAGGAAATTACTTTTTAAGTACACTTAGTAATCTTTGCATAGTCTGCCATATTTGTACTGTCACAAAGAATTGAGAAGCCGCTATTCTTTAAGCAGATGAAGCCACCATTTAAGTTCTTAATTTTCCCCATTGCACTTGCAAGGGGCTCTTAATGTCCCTTCTAGCCCACTCGGGGCACATTATAACCTCTGCCTGCCTTGCTAAACTGTCCCTGCTGCTGTGTGATATCCTGAATCTCAGGCGGAATCTTACCAGGCTCTGAATGGCATGGACTTTGGTAAAATGAGTGTTAGAAGCAATTGAGATATTCAGCTAACAACAACACCCCCCCACCCCCGTCTAAGAACCCTCCAACCACAAGGGATGAACTCAGATTTCTCCAGTTTCCTCATTTCCCCTCCCCCCACCTTGTCTCAGTCCCAACCCTCGAACTCAGCACCACCTTCCTAACCTGCAATCTTCTTCCTGACCTCTCCGCCCCCACCCCCACTCCGGCCTATCAACCTCACCTTAACCTCCTTCCACCTATCGCATTTCCAACACCCCTCCCCAAAGTCCCTCCTCCCTACCTTTTATTTTAGCCTGCTTGGCACACTTTCCTCATTCCTGAAGTAGGGCTCATGCCCGAAACGTCGATTCTCCTCCTTGGATGCTGCCTGACCTGCTGCGCTTTTCCAGCAACACATTTTCAGCTCTGATCTCCAGAATCTGTAGTCCTCACTTTCTCCTAGTCAGATTAGAACCAACATCAAACTTACATGACTTCATGAATGATTTGGATTTTCATTTCAAAAAACATTCCACAAGTCTAATATGTGGTAAACTGTTCACAGAATAACTCATTAAAATTTCATCTTTATTTTTAAATAATTTTATTGGTAATGCTAAACATTGTCACTTCCCACAAAGGATGCAATGTTGATTAGGCTTGTTGGAACAATAAACTTGAACTATAATATGGAAAAGAATCCCAAAAGTGATGGAGAATTTATATTGTGCAATGGGATGCCGCACTGGAATATTTTGATAGCTATGTGTTTGTTCAATAATGTAATTCCACCTCAGACTAAGTGCCCTATCGTGTTCCTGTGTAGTATTTCTATTGTCTGAAAATCTCTCTGGCATATGGGTGTGAGGAGTCTGAATCAATGCCAAAGAGTCTCAGTTTCATAACTGCTATGGACCTCCTGACACAGAAATAAATCAAAAATTCTAAGAATATTTTCCCTTTGAGTTTGGTCAAGAAAACCTTTTATCCTTTTGGTCTAAATTAAACTAAAACCCATCCCTAAAGTGTTTTGAAAAATCACCATCTAAAGATTTGCACCAGATGATTCCTTTTTTTCCTGTTTATTTAAAAAGCGGCCAATTATATGAGTGGTGCTTTTTTAATATATGCTGAAAATGTGTTGCTGGAAAAGCGCAGCAGGTCAGGCAGCATTCAAGGAGCAGGAGAGTCAACGCTCAGGCTCATGCCTGAAACATCAATTCTTCTGCTCCTTGGATGCTGCCTGACCTCCTGCGTTTTTCCAGCAACATATTTTCAGCTCTGATCTCCAGCATCTGCAGTCCTCACTTTCTCCTTCTTTAACATATGTAGAGTTTCAAAATGTGTCTATGCTACACACGGACTTAAAATAGACAGATCAAAGACTAGGGTCACTGTCAGACAATAAGATTTTTTTTCAGCAGTTATTGTTATTGTGTCAGTGTATTAACCTAGCATCCCAACATGGATGCCAAATCATGATGGCATCAAATTAGTTCTGCTACCTGCAGCACATATTTTTAACAGTTTAAACCTTTATATTTTAGTCTCTTGGATTAAACTGCATGCACATTGGTGTCTCCAACCCTATAAACTGACATCAACATGACGTGAAATTGCAGGAATTATATCCATTTTACAATTAACATTGTTTCATATTTGATGATCCATGGCTAATTGCTATGCACCATATTTGTGACTTTGGTATTTGTTTTTGAAGAGTTGTTTAAGGGTACATGATTAGATTATTTCAAATGGGAACACTTTGAGATGCTTAATCATTTGCATCTTACAATGAGCTGAAGGTAATTCAGACAAACTCAATTGCTTCCCCTGTTGTGTAGAAATCTAAGTTCTTGTATGTTTCTAAGGCAGATGGAGATTGATTCTTGATGAGCGTGGGTGGGATTGAGGGTAGATGGGAATGTGGAGTAATCAGATTATCTTAGAGTCATAGAGATGTACCGCACGGAAACAGCCCCTTCAGTCCAACTCGTCCATGCCGACCAGATATCCCAACCTAACCTAGTTCCATTTGCCAACACTTGCCATCTACCTGCGACTCTACTTTCAAGAAGATACGAACCTGATAGTGACAAAATAAGATTCTGTCACCAAATAATTTTATAAACCCTGGCACCAGCTGAACAGCAAAGCAGCCTCAGAATCTCGTTTGCAAAATGTAAATTCAGTGTGTTCTGCTAAAACAGTATTGCAATCAGCTCTGCAAGCCTTGAAATCGGAAATTGTAGTCTACATGTTTTTCAAACCTGAGGACATTCCTCATGTGCACATCAGTATCACGTAGTCAGTCTGCATGCTTTCTGGTGACGAGTTTCATGAAAGGTAGTGTTGTAGTCACCTTAGTATTCAAATGTTAAGTTTACATGAAAATATTATGATTTAAAGATTTACTTAGACTGTGCTACCACTTGTTAGGTTAACTATTTTAGTTCTGATTTTTACTGGTATTTTGTGGTTCAGCCCTAATCCTGCTTATCCCATAGGCCCAATTACTTATTTTGCACAATTTTCTAATACACTGAGTTGCATGAGAACACAAATACTGCATTATAGGAGATTTACCTGTAAGGACAGCATTTATTTGGAAGCCCTAGCTTTCAGAGCACTGCTCCTTCATCCGGTAGCTATGGAGCAGGTCCATAAGACAATATATAACAAAAGATTAGTGTCATGACTAATGCTTCCAAATAAACCTGTTGCACTATAACCTGGTGTGGCATGTTTTTAACTTTGTCCATCCCGCCCATCAACGCGTAAGGAGAGCAAAATTGCATGTTACTCCACTGGTTATTTTGTGCATACCTGGAGGATTCGCAATACATATCTGTCCACGTGGGCAATACACCCACAAACTTCAGTCACTGCGGCTGGCTCCATTGTGTTGGACCCTGAGAGGGAACAAACTGAGTTTTACAGTGAGACAAACAAGAATCTGCAATGTTGCCAGCAGCCATGAAGCAGTTCAATAAAGGGCCCTATGAACTTTGCCTTTTGAGATGATAAGGTCCCAAACTTTTACCCCTCAGTGTTAATATAGCAAATCTCAGGAAGAGACAGGGCACAAACAGACCCTGCCCCGCCAAACAGAACACGCAGTGGTAGACTCTGCTGGCCCAGCCAGCCAATCAGAGACTGCTAACTCCCACAGAGTGAGGTCGCTCGATCCGGGGTTCGGGAGGTGACCAACCAATACCTCATGACCAGGGTCAGACAGAACGAAAGGATAATGTGTGGGTCCTGCGTTATCCTCCATGCAGTCAAACCACACAATTTCCCTTTCCCTCTCATTAAATGGGGGGGGGGTGGAGAATGATAAAATATGATTATCATGCTCCTTTTTCCTTCCGTCGCAGCTCTTCTGTAGTCATCCAACTGCAGTAACACCCATCCTTTCCCCCAAACAGACTTATTGAATGATGGATTCCTGACGAAGGGCATCAATTTTTCTGCTCCTTGGATGCTGCCTGACCTACTATCCTTTTCCAGCACAAGTCTATCTTGACTCTAATCTCCAGCATCTGGAGTACCCACCTCTGCCTTATTGAATGATGACCAGGCTCAAGGGGATGAGGGACCTACTCCACTTCTAGTTTCTGTGTTAATACAGTGATGGCTCATGATGCAACATAATGCTGTTATCTGCTTGCTAATAACACACTGTCATTGCTGAGCCATTAATACCTGTGCTGGCCACATTCATTAAATGAATGACAGCAGTATAGCCAAAGACTTTTTGGATGGTGAACTGATCAGTAGGTCATGATGTGCAGACCATCCATATCTTGGCTAAATCACACCTACAAGAACACTGTGAAAATGTTAAACATTGACACTGACCTCTTGGTAACAACAGGCCTGAACTTCAGAGGCTGACAGTTTGGAGGGCCTTTTTAGAAGCAGTGAGTGGAAGTGCACAGAGAAAACACAGGCTACTGACTCTTTCACCTTCTCATCCCAATGTTTCTATCTGATCAAATGCAGCAGAGACTGCTGTGCCAGAGTGGAACCCCAGCCCACAGAACAGACCATGTTTAACACAGCCATTGTTATCTGTGATGAAAGGCTGCCAAAGGAAACACATCTCCACTTCTGAGTAAAATTGGTGAATTGCTGAACCATTTCAAAGAATGATTTGGTAAAAGAAATATTGCCACCATTCATAATGTTGAGGTGTTGATCACAAATACAACATAGAAACATTGAAGTGTAGACCATTCGGCCCAGCATGCCTGCTTCTATCTGATCACGGCTGATCCTCTATCTCAGTGCCACGCCCTGCTTTAGTCAAACCTTTTGATGCCATTAAAATCCAAACATTTATCCATCTCTTTCTTGAATGTATTGAGTGACTTGGACTCCTCATCTTTCTGTGATAAAGACTCCTGCCAGTTCACTACTCCTTGAGCAAATGGGGGAAAAAGTCCATTTCTCAGTCCTAAGTGGTCAGTCTTGAGACAATATCCCTTGGTTCTAGGCTCTCCAAACACAGATCACACCCTCCTTGCATTTAATCTGCCCAGTCCTGTTCTAAACGTATTCATTTCAATCAGATCCCCTGTCATCCTTGTGAGCTGTAGTGAATGTGTGTAAAACAATGTGCAACAAGAACAAGGTCTGTAAGATTGTACCAGACAATTTGACTAAGAATGTACGCTAATCCCAAACATGTTCTTTCTAACGTCATGGGTTCTCGACAGTCCCTGTAATGGGGCACAAATGAATTCTAAATAATCTCTATCAACAAGTCACAGGTCTGTTTTGAAAATAACATTCCAAAGCTGAAATGTTTACAGAGGAAGCGTTTAGTTCTAATGCTTTTATACGTGTCCAAGTTCTGATGAATAGCCTTTAAGTAGAAACCGGGATTGTGACGTAAATCAGAAAGAAATTTCCATGAAGTTGTCTAGTCTATTTTTCTACCATACATTATCTCCATAAAGATATTCCTTGCATTCCTTTCAATAGAGGAGAAAAATATATTTATTGACTCCATCTATTTCAATTTAAAGAGGATGCTTTGAGGAAGTAAGAATGATTATTTTACAACTTGACCTTTCTTACATGAAGTTTATCATAATGTTTCTTAAATGATTCGTACACTATTTCAAGGTTATTAAAATGTCTCTTTGAACAGATTTATTAATAACTGTGCAACAATGCTGACCTCTCAGCTTCTTCTATTATTCAACTTTGATAAATTATTCCTTAGGTAATCCTCCATTTTGAAATTATTTGTTTCAGTTCCTGTTTGATGGATTCTGGGATGATCTGTTGACCTTGCGATACAAGTTCAGTAATTACCCTAGGGGCCTGGCAGATGAGATGTTGCGAGGTTTATTCACTCTTTCCAATCCCTTCATCTCTGCATGTTCACAATGAAGTATTCTGTGACTTCCTGAATTAGCATTCTCCATTTTAGTCAGTGACATCTAGGGACTCCCAGAGTTGTCAGGGATATTTCATCATTTTGTGAATGCATTGAGGACATCTGAGGTGTTACCATCGTCCTCCTGGGAATTTCCTACTATGACAATATTATGATTAGATTAAAAAAAATCCAAAGATCTGTGGTTGCCTGAGATGCTAATTTTTTACTTGGGAATGTTGCAACCTTTTGGACTCAATATCGAGTTCAGTAATTTTAGGGTCTGAACCCCTCCTCCCATGTCCTTACCCCATCCCCCACATACTAGGCTTTGTCATCACACGGGCTGCTACCACAGACATCCAATTGTCTGCCATTAGTGGACCCCATTAGTGATTATTGATTCTCCTAGGTTGATCATTACCCACCTATTTGTCTACCCAACTGTGTTTCTCTGTTTCTCTATCTCTTTACTCTCTCAGCTCCATCTCCATAATCATTTACTCTTTCCTCCTACCAATCATGCCCCTACCCCACGCTACCCCACCCCATCTTCAGCATACTATCAATCTTTTGCCTGTGTACAATCAGCTTTGAAGAAAGACCGCTGGACCTGAAGTGTTAACTCTGCTTTCTCTCCACAGATGCTGCTGGACTGCTGAGTTTTCCAGCAATTTCTGATTTTATTTCTGATTAGATCAGTTGCTTTGAGGGTCTTGCATCAGATATTGGAACCATGTGCTTCTACAGTGGAGCTGGATTTGAATGAGTTGAATTTCAATGCTAGATGTATTTGCTGAGGAGAGGGCACTGATGTTGCATACCCTCACTTGTCACCAGATTTGGCAGATCTTGCAAAACAACTGGTGCTTTGAGATTTCCTGATGAAGGGCTTTTGCCTGAAACGCCGATTTTGCTGCTCCTCGGATGCTGCGTGACCTGCTGTGCTTTTCCAGCACCACTCTAATCTTGACGATAATCTCCAGCATCTGCAGAACCCACTTTTGCCTGGTGCTTTAAGATGCCTGCTGAATATTGTCCATGTCTTCCAGGCATACAGGGGTGTGGGGATTGCCGCTGGGTTGGGAAACCATGACCATTATCTCCTCTAGACGAAGGGTGACACAGATGGTGGAATTTAGCATCAATATGCCAACTCAGCCTTTAGCCAATTGAAGAAAAAAATATTTAAGATCCAGGAGTTCAAACCCAAGATTAATGTTATGATTTTTGATGAACAATCATTGGCTGAATATAATGAAAATATCAAAATCATTAATTTCACCATAATCATTTTTATCCATGTCATAAAAGCATGGACTCACATTATCTTCTTTTCTCAACTGAGAAGAAGATTAATTTGGGATGTATCGTTCACCTCTTCATGTTTGATTTGCTATTTTACCTGGAAGTTTCACCATACATTTCGTATAAACCTTGAATTTGCATAAGTGGAATAGGTAGATTTACTTCATCCAGAAGAGAAAAATGGGACACAGAATTGTCTCCAGTAAAACCACACTTAAAATACTTTGGTGGTACTGTTGGAAACTTGAATTGATCGCATAATTAAAGATGATGCCTTGCTCAGGTTGTGTAGGTCAGGGACTAGGGCTGAGATGCAACACCAGACCCCAAGATTCCTATTCCTGCCATTGCTACTGCAACGATGTCAAATGGACTTGTGAGCAGAGTAGCTAAGGATCATAGCACTTCATAGCTAGTCCTCCTCAAAATCACTGTCTTTGTATAAATGTCACCTGTAGCTAATTGCTAACCAAGTGTAGTTCCTCCACTTAAAAAAAGGATGATGGCAGTAAGATACATTATGAGTCACAACTCATTGAGTGTAGTGAGCTGGCACACTCATACAACATGGTAGGAAGTGTCATTCAACCCTTAAGGCACAAAATCGAAAAACATACAAATGAGAAACCAATACCGAGCACTGTAGTCTGTAACAACTGACACAAAAATTTCTTCTCAGCACCATGGAGTTAAGAAACCTCACAGGCTCGAACAGTGCCTGGCAATGAAAAGCGAATATTTTATATCATGCATAACAGGGAAGGTGATGGTGTGATGATATTGTTACAGGTCCAGAGATCAAAGCAATGCTCTGAAGATCTGGGTTCAAATCCCTCCAGGGGTAGTTGGTGGAAATTGGTGAACAAAATAAACTGGAATTAAAAGTCTAACAATGATTATTGTGCTTTAGGGAAGGAAGTCTGTCATCTTTACCTGGCCTACAATTGCCTCCAGACCTACAACAATATGGTTAACTCTAATCTGCCCTGTGAAATGGCCTAGAAAGCCAAGTTGTTTCAAGCTGTTTTAGCGTTACTATTACCCATGAACCTGTACTTTGAGGAGTCAAGTTGAATTATTTTGAATGATGTATGTGTTTTGAAGTACTTGTGTCTTTTCAAGTTCTAATATCTACTGTGGATAGGCTGCCTTTATTGTGCTGTCTAAACTTTAATTGCAAGGTAATTGCTCAGTAATGTCTCCATCCATTCACATGAAACATATCATTTTTTTAAAATCTAGAGCAGTGATTCTGCCGTGTATGTCGTTCTGTGAGGCTGCGAAGCAAGGCTGTGAGCCATTATTGCAACAAGTGGAGGCTGGGTGGCCAGAAGTCCTCAAATGCTCCAGATTTATCAATGATACAGGAATGGAAAACACCAGCAAGATATGCTTCTCACCCCAGCAAGAGGAAAGGAAAAGTGAGTTGAATATGAATTACTTATCACCACTTTCAATTCTTCTTAATTTGAACTTGCTGTTGTATCACAGGGTCAGATTCTGTTATCAATAATGCTTGTGATTATATTGTGCTGTTTGATTGCCAAGTATTAAATGAAAGACTTTGAAATCAAATATTAAAGCACATAGTACCAAATACTTGTGTGTATCCTATGGTCAGGTGAATTGGTCAAGCTAAATTGCCCGTAGTGTTAGGTAAGGGGTAAATGTAGGGGTATGGGTGGGTTGCGCTTCGGCGGGTCGGTGTGGGCTTGTTGGGCCAAAGGGCCTGTTTCCACACTGTAAGTCTAATCTAATCTAATCTAATCTATTCAGATAATCTTTCACAGTTTGTATGCACATAAATCATCTAAATTTAATTCTGGCCAGTCAGTACATTTTTCAGTTTTCTTCTGGAATCTTTTTGATGTGATCCTCTGATATTTGAAAAACAGTTCAGTTTTATCAAAATAAGAGTAGTTAACCATCCAGGAAAAAAATATAAATACAGTGGCAAATCTGGATTAAGTAATTATTCTTAGTTTCTCCACTAATTTTGAAGGGGATGGCTCATAGAGACCTGTGGCATTGGACATGATTTGAGTGAGATGGCTCTGCGGCTAGATCTCGAGCACACCCCCTCAACCATCTTCACCCTAGCACCCAACCCTAGGAGGGCATTAAATTCTACCCATACTGATATCATTGTCTTAAACCAAAGGACATTAGCTGCTGTGCCTTTTAAAATGATTTAGTAGAAATCTGCTTCCTAAAGTTTGCCATTGTTCATCATTTGGCTTAATTACACACTGTTTCACATAAATATGTCAATAGACTTAGCATTATCTTTCCATAAACTGCAAGAATAAATGTGAATAGAAAACTAAATCAGCTGGAAAGCAGCATAAATAAATGCCTCAAATTATCCTGATCTTTTGCTGTAACTTTGGTGCCAGCAAATTGACAATATCAATCTGTAAGTATATGAGTGTACTTTATCTCTGGGGTTCTGGTGATCATACATCAAAGTTGGAGCATGATCTCAGGAGAACTACATCTTGGAAATTAAAGCCAATGAAATTCATTCATGTAGTACTGCATCTTATTTCCATTGATATCATTGAAGACTGCATCATGAGCCAGTCACACTGTCTGGTCCAGTAATTTGACATATGTTTTTGTAAAGTACATGCACTGTACTCCCTCAATATATTTTGAGGGGGTGGGGGAAAACAGTTGGTAAATATAATGGTGAGGGAAAGTATCATAAAAATCTGAGATATTAAAACTTCAGGAGAATGGAGTGTCCAAAGCAAGAAATACGTGGCAGGCCAGCTCCATGTTCTCATGTTCCTTCATCCCACACTGCATTCTCAGCTCGCTCATGCTTGCCTTGTTATTCTGACTTTATGAAGATGATTTGATCAGATACTATGTACACAATAAACATATTCAGTTTCTGTAATCAGTTTAGATAATGTGATTGTATGGTGTCAAATTTACTTCTGTACATCTTGATTTTTGTTTCTTTTATTATGAATGGATAGATCACAATACAAAAAGGACTTAACTATTTCAGAGAATTGTGACCAGTACAATTGTGACTAAAGAATTTAAAGAGCAACTCACTTCAACAGGGCTTTGCTAAAGTACTTGCACTTGTTTAATGGAGGTCAGTTTGGAGAATGCTATTGGAAAAAGCTTCTTCATAACTTAATCTCAGTAAAACGTTTTAATTAGGACTCCACGTTAACAAGATCTGCGCTTCCCATAGCAGGAAGTTAATGAATGTGATCCCACAGAGTTACTTTAAAGCATATTTTTATTTTTATGAAATGGGAACAAAGCCCTTGAAGAATGGAACTTCTTTTCAATGGTTTATGGTACAGTAAAGGAATGTTCACCAATTGCAATGAGGTTCTTGTAAATAATATCTGGCAGACCATTACATAGAAGTCCAAAAACACATCTTAGTTTAAAAAAAACATCCAAAATGGATTAACAATGTACTGTTTAGTTCTTAGTTAATGCTGATATGAAATTCAGGGAACCATCCTAATAGACATAAGATGGTCTCAAATATACTGATGGTCACAAAAAGTGCCATAGTTTGCTATGTTGCAGTCTGTGAAGGGCATGCTTCCAAATGTTACAACGATTTGTACGGGCCAAACACCATTGTAAGAAAGACACATTCTTGTATTCTCCCTTGAGTCCAACACAAATACTAGAAACTGAAATGTCCGTCACAAAAGTCTACAAGTACCTGATGGCAGCTGAAGATATGAAAGCTATGTAACGGTTTTAGCCAGTGCTGCTCTAATTGATGGTGTACTGATATGGCTGAATCTGCCATATATTTCCATTATTTTCTCTTTATAGTTTGATGCTTACAATTAGCTATTGTATTTTGACAGAAATTGGAGTATTTACTTGTCCAATGAAAATATTAGTGAAAACATAGAATTCATGTTTTAGACCTGAATGTGGCAGGCACATGAATGTGCTGTGAGCTGGTGTGCCATTTCCATGGTTCCTATCCCACACCCAGGCCATTATCCTGGAGGTGGAATTAGAGTGCCACCATGACCTAGTTGCAAGGATTGGACATTCAATTTTTTTAGTGCCCTAGAGAGAAGATGATGATGAGTTGCCTTCTTGAACCACTGCAGTCCATGTGCCATAAATATACCCACAATATTGTTAGGGAGTGATTTTTAGGATTTTGAACCAACAAGAGTGAAGGAATGGCAATTTATTTCCAATTCAGGATGGTGAGAGGTTTGCAGGTGGTGTTGTTCCTATATATTATCAGCTACATTTGTTCTTCTAGATGGAAGTGTTTTGGATTTGGAGAGAACTGTATAAGAAGTCCATATGAATTTCTGCAATGAGTCTTTTAGATAGTGAACACTGCTGCTACTGAGTGTCAGTGGGGGATGTTTACAGATGTGATGCCAATCAAGTGGGCTGCTTTATGCTGGATGATGTCAAATTTCTTCAATATTGTTAGTGCTGCACACACCCAGGCAATGGTGGACAGGTGTCAGGAAGTCAGGAAGTAGTTACTCACCACAGTATTACTGGCCTCTTACCATGTTGTCACCATATTTAAACTGTGTTCAGTTTCTGGTCAATGGTAACCCTCCGGATTTTGAAGTGGGGGGATTCAATCATGGTAATACCATGAATGTCAAGGGGAAGTAGTTAGATTGTCTCTTATAGGAGATGGCCATGGCCTGGCATTTGTGCGGTGTGAATGTTTCTTGGCACTTGTCAAACCAAGCCTGGATATTGTCCAGATCTTGTTGCATTTGAACACAGACTGTTTCAGTATCTGAGGAATCACAAATGGTGCTGAACATTGTGCAATCATTGGCAAACATTCTCCTTGTCTGACCTTTATGATGGAGGGAATGTCATTGATGAAGCAACTGAAGATGATTGAGCTAAAGACAATACCTTACAGAATTTCTGCAGAGATGTCCTGGAGCTGAGATGACTGACCCCAAACAACCAAAACTATCTTCCCATATGTCAGATATGACTCCAACCAGTGGAGACTTTGCCCCCGATCCCCATTGACTCCAGTTTTGCTAGGGCTCCTTGATGCCACATTTGGTCAGATGAAGCCTAGATATCAAGGGGCTGTCATTTTCATTTCACCTCTGAAATTTAGCTCTTTTGTCCATGTTTGACCAAGGCTGTAATGAGGCCAGGAGCTGAGTGGCCCTGGCGGAACCCAAACTGGGCATCACTGAGCAGGTGCTACTTGATAGCACTGTTGATGTCACCTTCCATCAGTGTATTGACAATCGAGATAATCTGATTGGGCGATAATTGGTTAGGTTGGGTTTGTCCTGCTTTTCATGTTCAGGTCATTCCTGGTCTAAGTTCTAGCTCATTGGTTAGGTTCAAAGTTGTAGCTGTAATGGAACAGCTTGACTGGGAGCATATGTCTTCAGTCCTTTGCTGGAGTGTTATCAGGGCCCATAGCATTTGCAGTGTCCAGTGCCTCCAGCCATTTCTTGATATCATGTGAAATAAATTGGGGTTGACTGAAGACTAGCATTTGTGACATTGGGGACCTCTGGAGGAGGTTGGGATGGATCATCCACTCTGCACTCCTTGCTGAAGATCGTTGTGAATGCTTCAAACTTATCGTTTGCACTGATGTGCTGGCCTCTCCCATTATTGAAGAGGGGGATATTTGTGGAGCCTCCTCGTCCAGTGAGTTCTTAAATTGTCCATCAACATTCACGACTAGATGTGGCAGGAATGCAGACTGGATCTGATCTATGTTTGTGGGATTGCTTGGATTTGTCTATCACTTATAATATTTGGTATGTGAGTCATCTTGTTTGGTTGTTCTCCAGGTTACCTAGTGCTGCTCTTGCCATGCCCTCCTGCAGTCTTCATTGAACTTGTGAATTACCTATTAAGGCCTATTGTCCCGATGGCTTCCATGACCTTAGAAGGCTTGAAACACTATAGCTTCCTGGATAAGTAGGGGACAAGGCCAATGCACAAGTCTGACTTAGAGTGTCACCTCGTCTGTGTCTGACTTCAGCTGCAGCCACAGGACACCTAGTGGAAGGGCCATTTCTTAAGTTAACAAGTTAGAGAGAGGGTACCGCCATCCATAACACCCCTCTCTCTCTTTTACCTGAAAGCGCTGCCTGGTGCTGCTCCCACACTGGAGTGCCAACTGTTGCCCACTCTTAAGGTGATGAGCCTATCTCATTGCAGGAGACTGTTTTTACATATTTCTGGTCCCTATTTGACTCTGGCAAGGTGTCTAACCCGCAAGGAAAATACTGCTCATAAATCATTTAAGTTGCCTAGAAGTTCTACTAGTCTGCATGGGGAGGCTGAACAGAGTATTCGGAAACACACTCACTCTTAACTGTGAGAGTATCCTGCATCAAATAAGGGTAGCGTCAAAAGGAGGGACCTTGGTTGAGGGCAAGATTCTCATGTGAATAATTGTTGTGTAAATGGTAAACCGATTCTAGATTGGTGTAGAGAGAGACTTGCATTTGTATAATGCCTTTCATATCTTCAGTTTGTACTGCATTGTTTTACAATCAGTGAAGTTTTTTTTAAGTGTATATTTACTGTTGTCAAGTATATGGAAAAAAGTTCAGATTCTTGCTTGCCAAATGCTGCATCTGGGGCTAACTTCACCTCTGTGGTGTAAGCCTAGATCAGGAGCATAATGCCATATTCAGGATTCTAACTGGGTAAAATATTTTTTCATTTACACTGTAGGGTTAAGTTATAGCATATGACATAACCCATCAATATTATCCCTTTGTGAAGCACACCTACTTATGATGCCTTGCAATGCTGCCTCTTTTTGTACTGGTGTAATTATTTTGAGTACTATTGATGTGCTAATGACAGAAAATAAGACACACAGTGTTTAAATTGCAATTTCATTTAAACACTCCCAATTATTTTCAAGGTGGACACTTCTGCTATTTGCTGGATATGACACTGGGAAACTGTCAATACCAAAGTATTGAGATCCTGCATAACAATGAAAGTTACTTTTATGGCTCTTGACAGAATGGGTTGATTAATCTAACACCTTTTACTGTAATAAAACATTCCAAGGCTCTTCACAGAAGCATTATTAAAACAAAATTTGGCACCAAACCATGTTAATAGAAATTGAAGAGGATGATCAAAACATTTTCAAAGAGCCTCTTGCATGGATAGAGGAATTAAGAGGCAGACACATTTAGGGAACTTCTCCAGAATTAGGGGCTCAAAGAGCAGAAAGAAAAGAGACCAGTGATGGAGTAATTTAAAATCAGAAATGCTCATGGAAATATGAAAATAAGGCACAATTCATCAGGAAATCCAGGCTAGCGTCATAATATATGCTCCGTTGAATGTGAAACAATAGATTTTGTTTTGCTGCATGTTCTGAGCAAGAGAATTTTGTGCAATGTAAGCTCTATATTGTATTCATGTATACACCAAGTGTTCATGGGCATGTACCAGTTGATAAAAGCAGTGTGTGTTAACCATACTTTTTCCCTTCTGAGCCAATTCAGTGCCAGACCCATTGTTAGTTAATGCAGCACTGTTTGTAAAGTGAACAATAGAAGAGTTACGGTTAGTAAATTGTTGGGTTTACTTTCTGCAATGTTTGTGCTAAAAATGAAGAATTTTCATAGGATGCTTAAAACTAATCTGTTATAGCTTCAGAAAATGATCTCCACTAGGCCTATACGATGTAAATGCTGGTTCACTGGTGAATAAGCCGGGCCCCCCCCACCCCCGTAGAAAATTCAATCTCGTAATCCTAATGCATAAGTGGAGGAGGACATCTTCACCTTTCATTCTCCATTCTAAGGAGTTCAGCAAGTCTGTATAAGAGGCAAAGCTAAAGTGTATTTCCAACATTGCACCTAGCACATCCCCAATAGGCTGACCACCAATATCCACTACAAACCCATCGAATCCCACAGTTGCCTTGATTATACATCCTCACACCCATTATTAACTTAAATACCACCTTTTCCTAGTTGGTAGCAGTCCTGAAGAAGGTTCAAGGTCTTGAAATGTTAACTTTGACATTAGAAATCTTCTTATATTTGCACAAAATAATGACCGCACAGATACAGTTTATACTTAGAGGACGGAGAATTATTCAGACTTTCAATGACTCAGAACTGCAAAATTGTTTTGCAAAACAAATGTGGCCAGTCTAACTGAAAGTTAACAATATTACCCTGACATGCCAGTGCAAAAGCAGACAGACAGTACCATCCATCGCACCCTCTATCTCCTTTCTTCCTGAGGGATACCAACCCATTCCTGCACACCCACCACAGCATAGCAGGGAAGGGGATGAGTCCTTACCATATACAGTGTGTTCCAAACATGCTGACAGAAGCTTTCACAGGGGCAGGCCAGTGCTTGGCAGAGAGGAGCTCATTGTGCAATGAAGGCCAATGGGAGACCTTCCAATCCTGACACCTCATTGGACCGATTGTTAGAGCTCCAGTTGATTATTGAAGAGCAAGAGGATGTCCTGACATGGAGGGACAAGAGGACCCCTGAAGAAGAAGCAGTGAGCAGAGACTTGTTGAAATATCAGGAGTATCATCAGCCTGCCAAAGAGCTGGTAAGAGATCCACACCGTCTTGTCCATGGAAGTTACGCTGCCCTGCATGCCAGTCAGGCAGTGCTGAGGCCATCAATAGAATGTTCCCATGGGGATCCAAAACCACTAGGAAAGCCCCACCCAGATAGGAATCTGAAAGTATTAGAGAAACACAGCAAGTTTGGCAGCATCTGTGGAGAGAGAAACAGTCAATGTTTCAGTCAAGTAACCCGTTTTCAGAACTGAGAGAGCTGCCAGCCAGTCTGAGACAGCAAGCAATTCTTACACTCAGCGGCACCTTGGAAGAGGCAGTGGCTGGTGGTGACAGAGTAACTCTTCAGTTCTGGGATCAAACAGGAGCCAAGACAGAGCTAGGGGAATCAAGATAGAACTAGGCGGTGTGTGGAGGTGGGGTTTAAAATGGTGAGGCGAAAGGGTTCATAGATTGGGTTTCACATAGAAAGAGAGGATCTAAAGCAAGAGCAGGGGGTAGCTTGCAGTGAGAACTTCCTGCTGGTGCTGCAGGCACTGATTTAACATTGATCAAGGGACTCCCTCCCATTAAGGTGACCTACAACTGTCAGCAATGCTGCATAGTGACAGGCCCATCAAAACCTGCCTACCATCTATAGGCACAAGTCAGGAGTGTGATGGAATGCTTCTCACTTGCCTGGCTGAGTGCAGCTCCAACATCACTCAAACTTGACACCATCCAAGACAAAGCAGCCCTCTTAATTGGCAACACACCCATGATCTTCAACATTGTCTCCTTCCAACGCTCAGCAGCAGCAGCAGTGTGTACCATCTACAACTAAGTATTTGCACCAAATGGACTCCAGTTCAAAAAGGCAGCTCACCACCGCTTTTGAGGGCTACTAGGGATGGGTAATAATTGCTGGCTCAGCCAGCAAAGTCCACATCCCATGCATGAATAAAAATACAGGCTGATATTGGCCACCAAATTGATAGTTGAAAATCTTACACAGTGCAGTGACAGGCCCTTGATAGGTCCCAAGGTGAACGTTAATGTCCTGAATTAACTGCCCACTGGTTTGCAATGGGATGATCCTGAGACTGGCACTCTGAATAGCATGAGGTCAAAATGGTTGTGAGGAAATGGCAGAAAGGCCAGCGATGTGAAACTAACCCCGCCTACCTGCAATCTTGGCCTTTGGTTCATTTAAAAATCCAGTCCCTGCATTCTGGTGTTGACACATGAAGGCAATGAGGGCAAATCTGTTGTACAATGGATGGTGGATTAAATGAATAGTCATTAACCTGAAAGTGAGGAGAAGGATGTCGGGTGAAGTCAGCAGTAAGTGGAGAATTAAATATTATTGCAATGAGATTCCATGGTGCCACTTCTAGTAAGTTTTTATTTCTGAGAACACACTAATTATGGAGTAGATCCAAAAGATCAATCACTGCTCAGACTGTAAGAAAAGTGCACAAGCTATTGGAAACAGAATGACAATAGACTGCTCAGGAAGGTATTATAAAATTGTCACCGTCCTCTGTGTCATTTCTGCCCCAATCAGAAGTTCCTGGCAGCTGCATAAATCCCTAAATATGTTAGCAGTGTAAACCCAGGATATTTAGTTCCTATTCCACTGGCTGTCACTTTAACGTGTGAACAAGAGACTAGTAAAGATGTGATGGTGGAAACTCAAAGGATGAAGCACCATTCAAAAGGTGTAGAAACATCTGAAACTACTCTCCCTAGATTTTTGCTCTGAAAAGAATATCTACACAATGTGTGCAAGCGCTGTGCTGGCAAGGAGATTCATTGCCAATCTCTTTTTAATGAAGTGCTAAAAATGCTGATAATTGTTTATTGCAGGACTGATTGAGCTGAGAGCGACAAAAGCTTTTGTCACAGCACTAGCTGTGGAATTTCATGGTGAAGGTCAGAACAGCAGTGTGCAAATGTCACATTCCCACTTTGCTGTTGTGGGACTCAAGAATCTGCCGTTCAGCTCAGATAATCAGCAGCGTTCACTGCTCATGCTGTTTGACCTTGCTGTGGCAATTGAAATTATTATTGGCTGCTGAGTATTTTTATGCTGCATTGAATTGATCCCCATAACCATGTGTTCTTGACGTCTCACTAATGTTGAGGCTATCTTAAATTAAAATACAACTTCCTCTTCATACATTAGAATTCAAACATCAATTTTGAACTTAAAACTTACTTAAAACAGCAAAGTCTCACCTGAGACTACCCTTATACCATTCTGAGGGCTTAGTAGTGGCAATAAAACCATAAGACATAAGAGTGGAAGTAAGGCCATTCGGCCCATCGAGTCCACTCCACTATTCAATCATGGCTGATGGGCATTTCAACTCCACTTACCCGCATTCTCCCCGTAGCCCTTAATTCCTTGTGACATTATTTAAGAATCTCTGCCTTGAAGACATTTAACATCTCGGCCTCCACTGCACTCTGCGGCAATGAATTCCACAGGCCCACCACTCTCTGGCTGAAGAAATGTCTCTGCATTTCTGTTCTGAATTTACCCCCTCTAATTCTAAGGCTGTGTCCACGGGTCCTAGTCTCTAGATAAATTCCAGAAAAAGGCAAATAAAACTGTTACAGTGGTGCACCTAAATGGTAAACGGCAGTAGCTTGAGATGGGAGATGGTTCTAATAGACCTGACATGTTTATGTTGCCAAAGGGAGGCAATGTTTTTCAAACAAGGACATAATAAAGGGCAAGTTTACATGAAACAGCTTAAGGTCTGAATTGAGGTATTGGGTGTAAACTTGTATTTTTGAGATGAAGTGAGTACCCCCAGCAGACCATCACACTACACCTCCCAACTCATGAGTTTCAGTCATGACCTCCGAACCTCTTCATCAGTGCAGAAAGGTCACCTCAGCGGGTACTTTATCTAGAATAGGTTGAGAGCCATATTCTTGTGGGCACAGCACTGGCATGGGCTTGCAGCTAGAGGAGAAAACAGCTTAGGTCTGTGACATTCAGAGGACTCCTGACGAATAGGCTGCTGCGCAACTTCAGGGATTGTTGCTGAACAATGAGGGAGTGAAATCCCTTCCAGTTCAGAAATCTGGCTGGCTGATAACAGGGAGTTTGATGGCCTCTGCAAGTAACCCTCAACTTGGACACCTTGGCTCTCTGGGTCCTGAGTGAACTGGGAAAACTGTACTGTTTTCCTGTAAAGAGCATCAGTTACTCACAATTGTGCTTGTGAGCAGCTGATTGGGAAGTACACAGGCAGGAGGCTGGAAGAACACAGCAAGCCAAGGCAGCATCAGGTGGTGAAGAAGTCAACATTTCGGGTGTAACCCTTCTTCAAAACTAGGGGTGGATATGGGGGGAGTTGGAGATAAAGGGGGTGGTGGGGGAAGGGTGGTGAAGATAGGTAGAGTGTATGACCTGGTTGGTCAATGGGAAGAATGAATCTGTTTGGTGGCAGGGAATGGAAGGGAGGGGTTGGGAGTGGAATCAGCGATGGGGAGGGATGTTATTTGAAATTGGAGAACTCAATGTTGGGTCCTTTGGGTTGTAGATTGCCCAGGCAGAAGATGAGGTGTTGTTCTTCCAATTTGCTCTGGGTTCATTTTGGCATGGAGTATGCCAAGGGTGGTCATGTCAGAAAGGGAGTGATTGGGGGAATTGAAATGGGTGGTGACCTCAGAGATCTGATTGGCGGACCTGGACGAGATGCTCGTGAACCATTCCCTAAGTTTACGTTTGGTCTCCCCGATGTAGAGAAGACGCCATCGGGAGCACCTGATGCAGTAAACTAGGTTGGAAGGAGGCAGTGAACCTCTATTTCACCTGGAAGGACTGATTGGAAAGTGCCACACCTTTGCCCGTTTGAGATTTGGAAGGAGATGGAGAAAGATGTTCAGTGTTACTGTGAGCTTCAGCACCACAGGCACAGCACTACCTTCCAAGCCACGTGGCTACAGATTTTTCTGGGTCTGGAGTCACATGGAAGCTAGGCCAAGTAAGGAGGACCATATTCTGGATCTTGATCAACTGGGCCAATGGGCTGAGGAGAGGCAGATGGTGTTTAATTTCGATAAATGGGAGGTGTTGCATTTTGGTAAGGCCAGCCAAGGCAGGAGTTACACAGTTAATGTTAGGACCCAGGGGAGTGTTGCTGAACAGAGACCTATGGGTTCAGGTACATAGTTCCTTGAAAAGGTGATGTCACAGGTAGACCATGTGGTGTTTGTCATGCATGCCTCCTTGGCCAGAACATTGAGAATGGGTGTTGGGATGTCATGTTACAGCTTACAGGACATTGGTTAGACTACTTTTAGAACATTGCATGTCATTCTGTTTGTCCTGCTATAGGAAGGATATTATTAAATTGGAAGAGGTGCAGAAAAGATTTACAAGGATGTTACCAGAACTAAAGCGTTTGAGTTATACAGACAGGCTGGATAGGCTGGGACTTTTTTCATAGATCATATAAGGATGAGGGGTCACCTTCTTGAGGTTGATAAAATCATGAGGAGCATAGAGAAGGTGAATAGCCAAAGTCATTACCCTCGGATGGACGAGTTCAAAACTAGAGGGCCAAGTGCAGGCAAATGGGACTATTCAGTTTGGAAACCTGATCAGTATGGATGAGTTGAGCTGAAGGGACTGTTTCCATGCTCTGTATGACATTAGTGAACTAGATGGGTTTTTACAGGATTTGTTGATAGTTTCCATCACTGAGGCTAGCTTTTGATTCAGTATTTATTTATTGAATTTAACATCCACTAGTTACTGTGATGGGATGGGATTTGAACCCAGGCTCCCGGCACATTAGCTAGAACATCTAGTCCAGTGACAATACCACTATGCCACTGTCTTCCCCCAAGACATTGAACATGCGACATAAGTTGTGCATCTATCTTGATCACTTCTTTAATAGTCTATGTAAAATGTTGTCTAACTCAGCTATTTAATTCCCTCTGGAAAATTTCTGTATAAATACTGTCTAATTCCCAAAGATAATTTAGCTAAACTGTAGATTACTTATTTATTAAGAGTGATGGGGAGAATTAATTTGCTCATCAAGTTGTTAAGATCTAGAATGCGATACCAGAAAGGCTCGTTGAAATGGAGTAAATAGTAACTTTCAGTAGGGAAGTAAATAGTACTTAATGTGGAAATATTGCAAAACCATCGAGAAAGAAAGTGGAGTGAAATGGTCTTGTCATTCTTTTGGAGAGTTAGCATCAGGTCATTGGGCTGAAAGAGCTGTTATGCTGTGAGATTCTATGAATCATCCATCTCTATATTTGCAGTTTACCCCTGCTCTTGTTCCAAGCAATTGAATCATTAATATTTGTAGGGTAATTGATCTTCAATTCTTAACCCTAAATCCTTAAATCCCTTTTGAAAAGATATCTCTATTAATCAATGCAGTATTAATTGCTCTACTTGGATATCTCTTCCACATGTCCATCTTTCAGTGGCAGTAGGTTGTCTTCATTTGATGTTCGCTAATTGTAGACTATATGTTCCCCATGTAGCTTAACAGTTTAATTTAATGAAAGAAATCCATCTTATACATTGAAATTTCTCTCATTTCAGCTAGTCCTAGTGGAAACTGTGTTTTACACAGTAGTTGAAGTGATCCGTGAACTAATGTTTCATTCCCTGTGGTGCCTGGTGCATTGCATCCAGCTGATCTAAATGTATAATGCCAATTTAACAAGCCATAATCTGATTCAAGTATAAATTATGTTAAGCATTATAAATAGTCAATCTGTTGCTAATACTTCATCTACAGATAATTCAGGAAGCTAATCAGATGTCTGTGAATTGTCAATGGTGAATTGCTAACCAGGAACTATTCTATTTGAAGCAAAGATTAAGTCAGCATGCAATCTCCTCCCAACTGTCTAATGTAGAAGTATAATGAAGTTATATACCACCTAAAGAGTAAAAGCATCACTGCGAAGGTTGTTAATTTCCTTAATTTTCAGTGATTTGCTGAAAATTGTGATCCAGGCTCATGGTAAGATTTGATGTTGATGTTATTAGCATTCACCATTTCCTCTTCACACCTACGCAACAATTATCACAACCCCATGAGGTAAAGAGACACCCTATCTAATCAGCTGGAGTCTGATTATTAAATGTAGTTACATTTGCTAAGCTTTGTCATTATAGTTCTGGCCATAGGTGAAAGTTGTTTACACTAGAGTGGACAATAAATCAACTAGTTAAAAACAAGGGCTGCAGATGCTGGTCAGGCAGCATCCGAGGAGCAGGAAAATCAATGTTTCAGGCAAAAACCCCTCGATCAGGAATAGAGGCAGGGTGCCTCCAGAGTGGAGAGATAAATGAGAGGGAGTTAGGGGTGGGGAGAAAGTAGCGTAGAGTACAATAGGTGAGTGGGGGTGGGGATAAAGGTGATAAGTCAGAGAGGAGGGTGGAGTGGATAAGTGGAAAGGAAGATGGGAAGGTAGGACAGGTCATGAGGGTGGTGCTGAGCTGGAAGGCTGGAGCTGGGGTGAGGTGGGGGAAGGGGAAATGAGGAAACTGGTGAAATCCACATTGATGCCCTGGGGTTGAAGTGTTCTGAGGCGGAAGATGAGGCTTTCTTCCTCCAGGCTTCTGGTGGTGAGGGAGCGGTGGTGAAGGAGGCCCAGGACCTCCATGTCCTCAGCAGAGTGGGAGGAGGAGTTGAAATGTTGGGCCACGGGGTGGTGGGGTTGATTGGTGCAGGTGTCCCACAGATGTTCCCTAAAGCGCTCTGCTAGGAGGCGTCCAGTCTCCCCAATGTAGAGGAGATCGCATCGGGAGCAATGGATGCAATAAATGATATTGGTGGATGTGCAGGTAAAACTTTGATGGATGTGGAAGGCTCCTTTGGGGTCTTGGATAGAGGTGAGGGAAGACGTGTGGGTGCAGGTTTTGCAATTCCTGTGGTGGTAGGGGATGGTGCCAGGACCGGAGGGTGGGTTGTTGGGGGGGGAGGTGGGGAGGTGGACCTAACCCGGTAGTCACGGAGAGAACGGTCTTTGTGGAAAGCGGAAATGGGTGGGAAGGGAAGTATATCCCTGGTGGTGCGGTCTGTTTGGAGGTGGCAGAAATGACTTTGGATGATGTGGTTATGCAATGGTTGGTAGGGTGAAAGATTCTTTCCTTGTTTGGGTTGGAGGGGTGGAGTCTGAGGGCGGAGGGGTGGGATGTGGACGTGATGCGTTGGAGGGCATCTTCAACCATTTGGGAAGGGAAACTGCTGTCTCTAAAGAAGGAGGCCATCTGGTGTGTTCTGTGGTGGAACTGGTCATCCTGGGAGCAGAAACAGCAGAGGTGCAGGAATTGGGAATACGGGATGGCATTTTTGCAGGAGGTAGAGTGGGAAGAGGTGTAATCCAGGTAGCTGTGGGAGTTGGTGGATTTGTAAAAAATGTCAGTGTCAAGTCGGTCGTCATTAATGGAGATGGAGAGGTCCAGGAAGGGGAGGGAGGTGGTCCAGGTGAATTTAAGGTTGGGGTGGAATGTGATGGTTGAGTTGATGAATTGCTCAACCTCCTCGTGGGAGCACAAGGTGGCACCGATGCAGTCATCAATGTAACGGAGGAAGAGGTGGGGAGTGGTGCCGGTGAAACTACGGAAGATCAACTGTTCTACGTAGCCAACAAAGAGACAGGCATAGCTGGGGCCCATACTGGTGCCGATGGCTACCCCTTTGATCTGGAGGAAATGGGAGGATTCGAAGGAGAAATTGTTAAGGGTGAGGACCAGTCCAGCCAAACGAACGAGAGTGTTGGTGGAAGGGTACTGTTGGTGACGTCGGGAGAGAAAGAAAAGGAGGGCTTGGAGGCCCTAGTCATGGCGGATGGAGGTGTAGAGGGATTGGGCATCCGTGGTGAAGATGAGGCGCTGGGGCCAGGAAAACGGAAGTCTTGGAGGAGGTGGAGGGTATGGGTGGTGTCTCAAATGTTTGTGGGGGGTTCCTGAACTAGGGAGGATAGGACAGTGTCAAGGTAGGTGGAGATGAGTTCGGTGGGGCAGGAGCATGATGAGACAATGGGTCGGCCAGGGTGGTCAAGCTTGTGGATCTTGGGAGGAGGTAGAACAGGCAGTGCGGGGTTCCCGGACTATGAGGTTGGAAGCTGTGGGTGGGAGGTCTCCTGAGGTGATGAGGTTCTGTATGGTCTGGGAGATGATGGTTTGGTGATGGGGGGCAGTGGGGTCATGGTCGAGGGGGCAATTGGAGGAGGTGTCTTCAAGTTGGCGTCTGGCTTCAGCAGTGTAGAGGTCAGTGTGCCAAACTATCACAGCACCCCTTTTATCAGCTGGTTTGATGGTGAGGTTGGGATTGGAGCAGAGGGATTGGAGGGCTGCATGTTGTGAGGGTGAGAGGTTGGAGTGGGAGAGGAGGGTAGACAGGTTGAGGTGGTTAATGTCTCGGAGACAATTGGAAATGAAGAGATCGAGGGCGGGTAATAGGCCAGCACGGGGTGTCCAGGTGGATGGAGTGTGTTGGAGGTGGGCGAAGGGGTCCTCGGAAGGTGGGCGGGAATCCTGATTGTAAAAGTAAGCTCGGAGGCGGCAGAAGAAGTGTTCGACGTCACGGCGTATATTAAATTCATTCATGCGTGGGAGGAGGGGGATAAAGGTGAGGCCTTTGAAGATGACTGATCGTTCGTCCTCAGTGAGGGGGTGGTTAGGGGGAATGGTGAAAATTCGGCAGGGTTGGGAACTAGGACCAAGTGTGGGTGTGGAGCTGGGAGTGGGGGGCGGATCATGTAATGGGAGTGGGCATAGTGTTGGGGGAATGGGGGTGGAGTCATGAGCAGGGGTGGTGTTCCCCTCAGGGCTCTGGGGGTCGGGGATGGTGACAGTGGGATCCATGGGAGGGCATGTCAACAGAATGCAGGTGAGTGGCATTGGTGGGGGCGAAAGTGATGGCGACCATGGGTGTGGGGTGGGGTGGGTGGGGGGAGTCACTGAGCATGTGACATCAGCGATGATGTGAGGGGTAGAAGTGATGTCACGTGTGGTGCACGAGGAATTGTGAGAGGCAGAAGTAGCTGTGGAAGTGGCCATGATGGGGGCGGAAGTGACGTGATCCATTACTGTGGAGATAGTAGCTGCAGCAGCAACATGGCTAATGGCATCCGAGCAGTTCCAGAGGCCAGGAGAATCTTCTGGAATGTTTGAGGAGTGCTGGTTATGGAGGTGGGTATGTAAAAGTTGATTGTACTTACAGTTTTTGATGTTTGAAATGGTGTTGAAATACTGTTTGTTGAGAGTATGAATTCTCCTGAGAATATAGTACAGAGTGGGTCCTTTGCAATTCTGAGAGAGTGTGGCCCTCAGCTGTGGCAGGACTGACTGTAGAGAGGTTTGGTACTGGCGCATGGCTGTGAGTTTGGAGTGGAGGATCTTGAAGGAGAACCGTTGCTGGTGTTTTGAATCTGTAGTCTATACTGTTTGTTCTGTTCGTTTCCGAACTCTGCTGGTTTAATGGTGGTCCGGAGTCCGTGTGGGATGAGTTGGTTACGGATGCAGGCACTGAGGAAGCAAATGTGGCTGTGGTACCGAGTCTGTTTCAGGACATGGTTGAAGATCTTCAGGGCAGAGGGGATGACCTGGGGGTTGCAGTGAGAGAAAGACTCACTGAGATACTTGTAGAGAGAGGAGGAAAACTTCTTCAAGGCAGGCATCCTTGCAAGAGGATTCACAGTAGGGTTAAAATCAATGAGGTAAAAACAATGACTGCAGATGCTGGAAACCAGAGTCTAGATTAGAGTGGTGGTGGAGGAAAAGCACGACAGGTTAGGCAGCATCCGAGGAGCAGGAAAATCAATGGTTTGGGCAAAAGCCCTTCATCAGGAATAGAGGCAGGGTGCCTGCAGAGTGGAGGGATAAATGAGAGGGGGTGGGGGTGATAAGAAAGTAGCATAGAGTACAATAGGTGAATGGGAATGGGGATGGAGGTGACAGATCAGAGGGGAGGGTGGGGGAAAGTAGTAAAAAGTACAATGGGTGAATGAAGGTAGGGATGAAGGTGCTAGGTCAGAGGGGAGGGTGGAGTGGACAGGTGGAAAGGAAGGTAGGCAGGTAGGACAGGTCATGAGGGCGGTGCTAACGTGGAAGGTTGGAGCTGGGGTGAGGTGGGGGAAGGGGAAATGAAGAAACTGGTGAAATCCACATTGATGCCATGGAGTTGAAGTGTTCCGAGGCAGACGATGAGGCATTCTTCCAACAGGCGTCTGGTGGTGAGGGAGCAGCGGTGGAGGAGGCCTGTCCTGTTGGACAGGAGAACAGTCCCCTGTTCCCCACAAATGTTGTCTGTACCTTTTAAGGATCAGTGATGCTTGAAACTGTACTGAGTTGAGCTAAATAATCCAATATAATTCTTCACCTTTTATAGTTTTCAAAGTAATATAATTCAGTCTAAACAAATTACCGAGGTCAGTTGTTCTGATGTAGTATTATGGTAGTCACTTTACAATTGATTTTCACTGCTTGATTGGTTAAGCCTGCTTGTGTACTTTGAGAAAAGTAAATGATTTGTGGAGACATCTGCAAGTTGGAGTAGAAAAAAATGCCTGTGACATTTTAAATCACTTTACACACATAGAAGCCTATAGTATATTTGTAAAGATCTAAGATAGACAATAATTATTGCGTATTTTAATAACTCCAAATAAATTTTAAATAATGGGGCCAATTGTTATCTTTAAAGATGGTTGGATTGGGTAGGTGAAAATTATTTTCCAAACCCAAAGCCACCTCTAGCATACCCTTTTTTTTACTTTAATGGAGGCTGACATGTGACCTCTGATGTCCCCATACCACCATGCCTCTGATATTCTCCCCGATCCCCTAAGGCAATATCTATGACCTGCTACACAGACCTCCCCCACCTTCTAGCAAGGCCCCAGCCCTTATAGCCCTCCTGAAAAGAGACTTCTGATTTCCAACCCCAATACCAAGCAGCTGACAATACTCCCTCTCCCCACACAGTGATCAGCAGCCTGCAAGATTAAACTTCAGGCTGGCCTCTGGCTAACAACTGACTAGTAATGTCTCTAACATTTGGTAGAATCCTGCATAATGTGTTTTCAGTGACTTTCTATAGACCCACTTCCAGCAGGCCAGATGAGTAAAAACCAATTTAGCTTCCCACTGACGTCTTTCACCGAAATGAAAAATATTTCTTTCAAAATAAAACTTTAGCATTTCAGTAAGTTTTTTCTTTTCAGCATTCTTAAGTTTTTGGCTAAGTCTAAATCTTATTCTCATGAATTGCTTGTAACCTTTCTCAAGCCAAAAATGTTTTTAAAAGTTATTCAAACATTGTAAAGAAATGCCAGTACATTTGTTTATGATGAAAATATCCATAAACAATGTGGGCTCCAGAGACAAAATTAAGAGAAAGGGATATGTCTGCTTCATAATTGTTAATGGCCTATATGGATTGCATATACTCTAACATTTTATCACTGACTTACAAAATAGTTTTCTGTTTGCTTTGAGGGTGTAAGGGCAGCCAGAAAATCTGATTTGAAAACCATTATGCGCATTCTTACAAAACAAGACCTTGATATTCATGCCCTCAAGGCATCCCATAGTTCTTCACTGCCAGTGAATTATTTTATATGTATTTACTGTTTTCTAGGTAGTGAAACGAATAACCAACATGTGTTCTGACACTGGTTAAGGGTAATAACATTGAAGATTGAGATCTAGGCTGTTTTTGCTCATTGGCTAAATCTGCTGTCAGCTGCCCAAACAGAGGAAGGGAAAGTAGCAACCTCTCAAAGTTAGAATTCCACCAGCCAGCTCCGAACCAAGACTTGCCAGTGTGCAACATAAGTCATGGCTAGAAGATCTTCGGAACAGCAGGAGCATTTTGTGCAGTAGAAGTGCTACTGCTCCTTCTGATGAAAGGAAAGATTTTCACATACATTGGATGAGGTCTCTATATCTTCCCCATCAGCTGTTAATCTACCTTTATCTAGCAGAAATACTGCAGTGATGTCTCAACTGAAGCATGACCCTATGATTCAGCAGAGTCCAAGTGACGTAATAGGATCCTGAGAAATACTAAAAGACATAAGATATAGGAGTAGAATTAGACCACTCAGCCCATCGAGTCTGCTCCACCATTCAATCACGACTTATCTGCTTCTCAAACCCATTTTCCTGTGCCTTCACCCTCAACCTTTGATCTCCTTACCAATCAAGAGCCTATCGATCTCTGTCTTGAGTACACTCAGTGACTTAGCCTCAACAACCCTCTGCAGCAATGAGTTCCACAAATTCACCGCCTTCTGGTTGATGACATTCCTCCTCATCTTAGTTCTAAATGGTCATGAAACTTCCACCTGCTTCTAAAGTGCACTTCATTCACCAAACTGCAGTGAGTAGTTAAAATAGTGACCAGTAGTAGTTTGGAGTCTGATATGGTTCTTTTCAGAACTCTGTTTCTTTCACCACAGCTGCTGCCAGACCTGCTGAGTTTATATAGCATCTCTGTTTTTATTTTAGATTTCCAGTATCTAAAGTATTTTGCTTTTAATTGAGCATCAATTATTTTGTTTAAGGTTTTTGAGATTTCTTGAGATATTCTCAAAGTCTACCTTTTCGATTTTCAGGACTACCTTTTAATTCTCACTAATTTATTTATGAGGAGATACAATCACATAGTGACAATGCATTCTTAATTTGTATTTGCATGTATAATATTTGAACTTGCACCCAGGCAGAATTGGAAGATTTCACCAATATTAGGGCAGCATGGTGGCTCAGTGGTTAGCACTGCTGCCTCAAAGCACAAGGGACCTAGGTTTAATTCCAACCTCGGGTGACTGCCTTTGTGGAGTTTGCATATTCTCCCCGTGTCTGCGTGGGTTTCCTCCGGGTGCTCTGATTTCCTCCCACATTCCAAAGATGTGCAGGTCAGGTGAAATGGCCAAATTAAATTGCCCATAGTGTTAGGTACAATAGTCAGAGGTAAATGTAGGGAAATGAGTCTGGGGGATTACTCTTTGGAGGGTCAGTGTGGAGTTGTTGAGCCGAAGGGCCTGTTTTCACACTAAGGAATCTAATCCAATCTGCAGTAATTACTAACCGTCCATTATACTTTTAAGCTACAAAACCTAAGGAAAGCATTAATTTCTTCGACATCATAGTATTTAAATTGGAACATGAGTTTACAACAAAAGTTTTGTCAAAATAACTGAAAGACACTTCTCTCCTGATACACACAGTGCTATGGCCACAGTCATTCACAAAGCTGAAAGTTTTTAAACCAGGCAATCACTGTTTTTTTTATTGCATCTCAGATCTCAATCTCAGATTTAAGTTTAAGAATTACTGTTCCTTTAAATAACCACTACCTTTTCGCTATACATAACCATAAAGATATATTAGCTGCTGAACATTTAAGCTATATATTCCACATTCATTATCAAGAAATTTATTACATCATTGATTTCAAGTTTTTATGTCCCCGAGTTAACTGGGGATTCCTATGCTAACAGGTTTAAAACTGTTCTCTTTCCTTTTTCACCTCCATTTCTCTACCCTTGGAGCCATCATCACACCCTCCCTGTCTGTCAACTCCGCAGTCTTTCCCCAGTCCCCCATACTCCTTGAAGCCTCTATGGAGCCTTTCTTCCCATTTTCCCATACCTTCCCCTAGCAGCCTCTTTCTTCTCTCTCCCACCACATCCAAACACTTCCTAGCAGCCTCCTGCAAAATAGAACTGTGGATTGATCCCCCTCCCCCTCCTTGACCACCCCTGGCAGAAGGATTCATAGTGGCTCTCTCACTAACTTTCTTTCCTCTCTTTCTTACTTCCCCAACAGCTTGCTGCTCTTCCAATCACCGGCTGTTTGTTTCCCCTGTTTACTGCTGGGAGGCTGTCTGGAGAGCTGATCAGTAGCAAATATGTGAAAACAAAAGTCTGTGATTGGAGAAGCAATTCCTCACCAATTCTATCCATTATCTTCACAGCGTCGACTTTTTTTTCAAATTTATCCTTAAGCTTGAATCTTGCAGGCATTTTTTAGGGAAAATTCAAGCCATGATCCTTATGGACTTTGAGTGCTGCTTGAACACTCAAAATTCTGACTCATTTGTGAGAGGGTGACCTGAACTCAGCTCACGTCCCTCCGTCCTGATGGAGTATCATACACTTATGATGAGTAAGGATTTATCTGATTCCTGTAATAATTTAGCAAGGAACCAAAATTAAATAATTCTCTCTCATCTAATGAATTGAGACCAATAAATGACATGTATTGAGCACTGGAACAAGGGATACAGCTCATTTCTCTTTCATTAAAATTATCTGTCATGTATACCCTCAGCTTTTATGCTGAAACAGTCACTATAACATTTACAGTTGTAACCTTCATTTGTCTGTCATGTCCCTGGTAAGAAATATCTTTTGATTAAGCATCATGGCCAAAGGTTGAGCCACTTTCAATCAGAACTGAGTAGTTTATTGTCTCTTACAACCCTGACAACTGAAAATGCTGCATTTAATTTCTCATGCTGTCCTAGCTCTTTGCCAAGGGAAAATGTATTATGATCAAAAAAACCTTTTCATTGCCTGATATAATCTTTCACTGATTTAATGTAATCTAATCAAGAACCCTCTTCCTATGATAACAATAGGTCAATGGGGTTTAATGTGCCTTTACCATTCTGGTCAATGTGATTGGCATTTAGAAAGGGCATCCCTGTTGGATACCAGGCATAACTTTCTTTCAGGTGATGGACTGCCCTTAAAATGCAAACCATGACAGCGTATCAACTAAATTGTCCGTTTTGGAAGAAGCTACTCTGAGGATGTGCAATGCATGCTCTTTTTTTAATGCACTTGTGGGTTGTGGGCACTGCTGGCTGGCCAGCAAGAACATGGTGGTGAGCTGCCTTCTTACACTGCTGCAGTCCATGTGCAGTGGGTTGACTTACAATATCCTTGGGGAAGAAACTCCAGTAACCACAAAGAAATTGCAGTATGTGTCCATGTCAGGATGGTGAGTGGCTTGGATAGGAACGTGCAGGTAGTGATGTTCCTAAATGTGTGCAGCTCTTGTCCTTATAAATGGAGCCAGTTCCACAGCTCAGAGCTGAAGGGCTGCAAAGTTAAGTTTGGAGCGTCTTTTGCTGGGTACAGAAAAGAAAGTTTCTCGCAAGACGATAAACTGAACTGATATTAAAATAATACTTCACAACAATGCTTTTATAAAGCACAATTCTAGCTGAAAAACATTCCTCCTCATCTCAGTTCTAAAGAGTCATCCCTCACTATACAGTTGTGCCCTCAAATCTTAGAGTCATAGAGATGTACAGCATGGAAACAGACCCTTCGGTCCAACTGAAGCTACTAGGTGCTTTTGCATGGTTACATAATTAATCCCACATACCAGATAGTCTCTCAGCATCTCATTAAAGATCAAATCAAGTCACATGCCTCTACCAGTCATCTTAACCTCATCAAAAATTCTGATATGTATTCCCTAGTCCTGGAATTATGGAGTAAAAATGATAGTGACTCAGAATTAGAGGAAGCTTTAGGCTGTAATATTCCCTAAGTTAATTAATTCTTGAAATGCTTTAGTATTGGGTGCCTCAGGAAGATCTGGCTCCTAATAACTAAAAAAAGCTATGGGTCCACAAGCTGTCAGGAGTATTACTCATTGTTTTTCATGTGGCCCAATGTCATTTGCCTGAAAAAATTAACACATTCCTTCCACGCATGAGGCTCGGTCTTCAATGGGATGCTTTACACTCGTCACACTGAAATAGCTCAACAGAGGCCAGTATCCCATCACCAAGTCACCCATTAATTACATGTGGAAGTCCTTGATACTAATCCAGCTCCCTCAGAGCCTGTTCTGAGTGAACAAGATGTCTGACATTCCTGTTTTTAAAAATTTTTTTTATCTTAACCTCCACACTATCGCCTAACTGTGGTAGTGCTTTTTTTATCCCCCAGCACCCATGTTGTGTGTGTGCAGGTGTGAGACACAGTGAGAGACACAAGGTGCACGAATCTTTATTCAATTTCCAACACAGGAAATAGGAAAACACCCGAGTGGCCAGTGACAAGCATTGCCCTTCACATCAAAGGGCAATGCTGTGTGATCAAACAGTGAAGGGGAGGGCAGGGATTAAATCAAAATAGAGTTGGAGGGGGAAATAATGCACTCCACTCCCTGTGGCATCCACCTCTCCCTGAATAACTCCAGGGTGCTCCTTCTCCAGAGGCACCCGGGCTCTAACGTAACCGCAGAAGAGGGGACATTCCTGTTTATTTTCTTTTTTTGTTGTGTGTGTGCAGGTGCAGTGAAAAATATAAGGTGAATCTCCTGTTCATCTTTTTTTTGGTGTGTGTGCAAGTGTGAGACGCAGTGAGAGACACAAAGTGCACAAATCTTTATTTCATTTCCACCACCAGGAAGAAAGGAAACACCTAAGTGGTCTGTGACAAGCAATGCCCTTCACATCAAAAGGCAATGCTGTGTGATCAACATTCTTGTTTATATCTGTCAGCCAGGGCTCCCTGATTGGACCAGATTAACTGCCCCAATCAAGGCACTCATATTCTATGAGGTCCATCTGGCTGACCTTGTTAGAATCACTACAATGGTAATGCTAAACAGGCAGAATGACTTTTGTTTCTTCTCAGTTAGTATGATTGAATCCTAGCAGAGAAGTATAACTGGCACCAATTCTAAACCATCTGCTTTCAATCCAGTTACACCCAGTCTCAGCCCCTTAAATCTTCCTGAGGCTGTTTGTGGCTTTACAATTACTATGCTTTCTATTTGGCTATCACCTGAAAGCTTGAAGATTTTCCTTACAATATCCTTGTTGAAATTAATGAGGATAATGGTACCTTTGTGCAATCTTGTAAAACCAAGCTGAGCAAGTCACAAGCCTATTTTATATCTCTAACCATTTTGCTTATATTGAAGTTGATAGAAATAAAAATTGTGACAGAGTCATAGTGTCGTGCAAAGCACAAAACAGGCCCTTCAGCCCAACTCGTCCATGCTGATTAGTTTTCCTAAACTGAACGAGTCCCAATTTGGGACATATCCCTCTAAGCCTTTTCTATCTATGCATCTCTCCAAATGTGTTTTAAATGTTGCAATTTGCCCACCTCTACCCACTTTCTCTGGCAGCCCATTCCAAATGCTCACCATCCTCTGTGGGGAAAATAGATGCCCCTCAGGTCCCCTTTAAATCTTTCCCCACTCACCTTAAGCCTATGTCCTCTAGTTTTGGACTCCCCTACCCCTTGGCTGTTCACCTTATCTTTCCCTTCATAATTTTATAAACCTCTGTAAGGTCACCCTCAGCCTTCTACACTCAGGAGAAAGAAATGTAAAATAATTGGTGATTCACTAACACACCCTTTACAGTATTAGCTGAAACTGCCCCATTTAATTTGAAATAATTATGATCTAAGTTAGTTTGCAATTTTCTTTTGGTGGCTATCTGTTTTATTCTTTAAAGTGCAGCCCCCTCCCTATTCTATCTGATGCTTTCCCATTGACCTTGTATATGGTTGCTCAATAAATAGCCATATAGTAGCAACTGTTTTATATTTGTTTGTAGTGTTATTAGAAAAATACCAACAGTTGATGCATACATTATCATATAATCATTGCCACGATAATGGTTCAATTACCTCCGTTAATGGAAAATTGGCGCCCTAATTATAGTCAAGTTACCATTTTCTTTTCATTTTCAACTTTAATTGAATTAAACAGGAGGATAAAAAGTACCAAGATGGAAACTAGAAGTGCCTTAGCCTGAAATATATATTCCAAATGAAAACTTTGATTTACAGGATGACAGATGGCTGAGTAAGTAATTAACCTAACGCAGCAATAACATGTATATTCTCCATGACAACGCGTAAAATCTGAAATCCTAGTTACCGTATACCAATAAAGTGGGTCCATGCACCTTTTTGCAAGTGGAAAATTTCAAAGCAATAAAAACTACTGTTAGCTCAGTGAGGTATAATGAATTGAGATCTTTTGTAATCTCATTTTGTTTACCGCATAGAGCAAATTGCAATGTCCGGCAAATTCAAAGCATTTTCTTTTCAAAGCAATTTTAAGTTTGAAAAGACTCCAGAAAGCATGGAAATTTGAGAAGCAATTGAAGAAAGACCACATTTACAGTATATATAAATGCTATTAATGAGGAAACAGGTTATGTTAAGGTCAAATTTTTCTGGTGATTATGGAACATTGGTATCTTGTTACTGAAAGAAGAGGAAAAGAAAATCAAAGCCTTGGGTCAATATTCAGATTTCTAGTTAACTGTATAATTATTTTCACAAACAAAAGCAAAGCTTTATGGCAAATTTAATGACAAAATCAACTCCTTTTTTCTGTCTGTATTTAGTTTTCTCCTTCCATCCCTGAGCTGTGCATCTGAAGGGTACAATCCTTTCTCTGCTTTTCCCAAGTAGCTATCCACCATCTGTGTGATGAACAGTACTGGAGACTTTACAGATTTGAACTCAGTGTGGAGCTTCACACAAGACATTACTGTGATTTTGGGTACAAGGTCAATTTGTCCTGCAGGATTTTCCAACCATTAATGGTTCTGTGAAACTTATCTTGGTGAATCTGAGCACATTATTTAACTGTGGGAGGGTGTCACATTTCCAGAATATTGGTCATTTGGCCACAGAAGGTGTTCAGTATAATTTATGTTAAAAATGAGATCTCAATATAGCTGTCAAGAAATTAATATCTCCACAGGGAGTCAAAGGAGAGGAAGAGGATGTGTATTCAAGTTGTGAGGACAAGTCTATGGAAGGTAGTTTCTCTCACACTGTTTCCACTTGAGACATTAATAGTTATTAACTACATCCAGACAGGAGACTTTCTTGTGAGTTATCCAAAGTTAGTAGCCTGGATTTTAACTCCCAGCCAAGCCAAAAACAGATGGTGAGATCAGTTGAAATGGAGCAGGCGACTTTCTCTCTCCTTTATTAAAAGCAAAACCGTGTGGCTGTTGGAGATTTTCTGAAATAAAACAAAGGAGAAACTCAGTATTTGTGGCAGCATCTGTGGAGAGAACAACAGTTAGCATTTTGAGTCCAATATGACTCTTCGTTGGAAGTGAAATTTTAACTCTGTTTCTCTCTGTATGAATGCTGCTACAACTAGTGAGTTACTTTAACATTTTCACATCTTGATCTTGCCTTTCCTAGGGCACACAAATCTCGGGAGAAGTTCAGGCTTTTAACTTACTTTCCAACTAAAAAATGAGAGGGAATATGACAACACATATGCTGAAACTTACAATTTGTCTGGGGACTTGTATCGGGTGATGTTTGACCAGCCACTCATATCGCTGAAAGTAACACTCAAGGACTGTGCAGATTTTAAAATAAGGTTTGTTAGATTCCAAGTTGGAGCAGGCAAGAAAAGTGAAGATTTATTCCATGTACAGGGATTTCAGAGCATTTTAAATTATTATTTCATCAAATATGGGTGCCACTGACACGGTGAGTATTTGTTGCTTATCCTTGGACTGAGTGGCTTGCTCAGCAATTTCAGAGAGCCGTTAAGAGCCACCCACATTACTGTGGGTCGGAAGTCACCGTCTAGGTCAGTTTGCATAAGAATGACAGTTTCCATGTACATTAGTGAACATGAGGTTTTTTGCGATAATTGATGAGCATTCAATTGTCACCATTAAAAGACTAGCTTCAATTCCAGATTTTATTAATTGAATATAAATTCCACTAGTTGCTATAGTGGATTACAATCCATGTGCCCGAAAATATTAGCTTGGGTCTCTGGGTTACCAGCTGAAAATGTGTTGCTGGAAAAGCACAGCAGGTCAGGCAGCATCCAAGGAACAGAAAATTCGATGTTTCGGGCATAAGCCCTTCATCAGGGCTTATGCCCGAAACGTCAAATTTCTTGTTCCTTGGATGCTCCCTGACCTGCTGCGCTTTTCCAGCAACACATTTCCAGCTCTGATCTCCAGCATCTGCAGACCTCACTTTCTCCTCTCTGGGTTACCAGTCCAGTCTGCCCCAGGTATAATATTATTTTCTACATTTGAATCAAATTGAAGCGAAGACAGAAATGAAATAATGCTTATTTGAGCTTTGAAATTGCTAGCATAGTCCTCCATGTTAGTTTGCATTTGGCCCCATTCTAGTGAAGTGTCAATCAGTCCAATTTTTAGAGAAAGGCATGTGAAGGCATGAAGAAAATGAAATTATCTTCATAGGTTTACGTTGCTATAAGTCACTTGGCTTGCTACTATTTGACTAACTATTGAATAGTGAAGGCAAACTACTGATTCTAAAATAAAAAGTTACCTTGCAGAAGAGACAAGTCAGGCTGAACCATGGGGAGATGCGTTGTGTCCAATCATGTTATTGCTCAGCGTGAACATACATAAAGCTGAACACAGCTGAAGAATCTCTAAGGTAGCATCCTTTCTCAACCATCTGTTTAGTCCGATATACATCAACACAAATAACATAATTCTTTAGCAAATGCATTTTTCATTGTTTCTTTCCCACAATTTCTCATAATAAGCTTACAAAACTGGCTGGATGTGTAAAAATTCATATTTTACTAATGGGAAATGATGATTTCGGGAAATAGTTATGTGTTGCTCCTCTTGAGTAATATCATTTTCTTGCATTTTGAATGTGTGTGTGTAGGTTCTGGGGGATGTTTCAACAGATCTTGAGACTTTTTCTCCCATTGACAGTGTCTAGGTTACAGAATGGACAAGGAGAAACACTTTACAATCTCATTGCACTTAACATTAATATTGGGGAGGTCAATGCAACCTTCTAGTGGTTATTACAGTTTTAAAAGATAAAAGTAAGATTTTAGATGAACAACAATTTATACTTTTATAGTGCATTTAACATAGTGAAAGCTTTCAATTTATTTTGATATTGTTTGACACAGAACCACAGAGGGAAAAATGTGGAAAGATGATCAAAAGCTTAACCAAAGAGGTTTTTCTCAGTGGCATGTTAGGGAAGATACAGCGGCAGAGTAGCTTACAAAGAAAATTTCAACACTCTGATCCAATGCAGCTGCCATGGCAGTTGCCAATGGTGGTGTGACTATGATCAAGCATGTTTCGAAGATTAGAATTGGAAGAAACTGATTTCTCAAAAGTTCGTAGAGCTAGAATAGATGACGCAGACAGGAAGTGAAAAGCTGTGCAAGAAGTTTGGTGGGGGAAAATGAAAGTTTTAAAAGTGAATTTGTGGGACAGAGAGCAAGTGGAGGTCAGCAAGGACAGAGTTGATGGGTGAATGAGATTTGGAGCAAGTTAAGATCTACACATCAGAGTTTTGAATGAGCACATATTTTTCTAAGGGTTATGAATGTACACACAAGTTGAGAGCAGAATAGGCTATTTGGCCTCTCAAGCTTGCTCTTCCATTTGACAAGATCATGGCTGATTTAATTGTGACCTTGGTGCCACATTCCTACCTACCCCTGATAGTAGAAAGTAGGGCTGGCCAGGAGAGGATTGGAATATTCTGGTTTAGAGGTAACTACACCTGGATGAGGATTTTAGTAGTAGATGAGATGGAGGGATGTTAAAATGGAGTGATATTATAGGCATCTAGTCAAAAACTAAACCTGGTAAAAACAGCAGCAAGTTTGCAAACTGTCTTACTCAGCTTATGACAGTTGCAGGGATGGAAAGTATGAGTAATTACTGAGTTTGGGATGGGGAACTGTGGTAAATGTTTATCCTTGCTAAGGTTTCATTGAAAGAAATTTTTGCACATTGAATATTGGCTATTGGACAAGTCATCTGATAAATGGTGGAAAGCTGTGAGGGGTATGAGGTATAGCTGACTGTTACTTACTGATAAGATTGTGCAAGGGAGATCAAAATCCAAAAAGGCTCCAAAGAAGCAACTGCGACGTCCGCATTGTAAAATATATTCCATTATTTGTCTTTAGGTCAGCAATTTGGTCAATTTTTTTTCTTTGTTGTCAAAACAATTTTCTTACAGCAGATATTACAATTTTAGCAGTTATGGAGCACCTAAAGCTGTAAGGAGGCATCATGAGAGATTAGTTTAGAACTGGAACCTAGGTTGTATTT
Organism: Hemiscyllium ocellatum; assembly: GCF_020745735.1. Classification (NCBI taxonomy): domain Eukaryota; kingdom Metazoa; phylum Chordata; class Chondrichthyes; order Orectolobiformes; family Hemiscylliidae; genus Hemiscyllium; species Hemiscyllium ocellatum. The sequence goes on from NC_083401.1 coordinate 98,976,305, forward strand.
TGTCAACTCCTCATTAGAAAACAGAAAGCTTTCGTAGAACTCTATCGTTCCATCTCCAGCACACATTGTTCTGGAAATTTTATTCATAGTTTTTGGTACCCATTAGAAGCTAAGATTTTGGAATTATTTAACGTGAATATTTTGTATCTTATATTTGGGTAAAAATAATTGCACCTTCCCATGGAAAAGGGATGTGGCTATTATGTCTTTGGGTGTGCTTTCCAAATCAAAAGCACTTTTAGTTCAATAAAGGAAGGAAGTGTTGCTGGCTCTGTTTGGAGAAATAAATTGGAGCAAGTGGGGCGATATCTCAGAAACAACAGCCATAGAGTAATTAGACAGTTGAAGGACAGTGTGAACAGTCAACATAAAGGTACTTGTCTGGGAAGAGGCCAATTTTAATGAGATAAAAGGAAAACTAGTTTAGATAAACTAGAAAGAAAAAGTGGCAGATTAGACAGTGGGCAAACAATGAGAAGCATTTAATGAAGAGAAGTTTAGGGTAGTAGTTAGTTTGTTCAGGGGTGATGCAAAGAAAATCTAATGGAAATATAAAGGTACTTGTATAAATAGAGTTGAACTTGAAATGAATCTTAGAAATATGATTCCTGATGAATAACACAGACGAAATTCAACCAAAGTATAGAACCAGAAGGGAAGTAAAAATGAATAAAACAGTAAATGAGAAGAGGAAGAAAATGGATGTATTTTCAGATGAGGCTGAACTTCCTCAAACAGCTGCTACATCAAATGTACTACTAAAAATTTAACATTGGGCCTGAAAAACAAATTAACTATTACCTAACTTCAGTGCTTTTAAAGTCATGACAAATAGACTAGGAACAGGTTCTATCTTCAGTAAATCTACAAACTGGGATCCTACCCTGGTTATCGAATGCTTCATGCAACATTTAGATACCTGGAATGGTCCAGTCAGTGTCCTTTGAAAGGGAAAGCTGCTGAATGTCTCCTTTGCTTTATTAGTCTAGTGGAGATGCACTGGCTTACGCTTTTCAGAATTAAGTTCTGCTGTCACAGTTCAGCCTATCTGACCAGCCCATTTCTATCGTCCTGTTGTCTAAATCTTTCCTCTTTGCTATTAATGATCATCTACAAACTTACTGCTCATACTTCCTACATTTATGTCTACATCGTTAATGTACACGACGAACAGCAAAGGATCCAGAACTGACCCCACGGAGAATCACGAGACAAAGACTTCCATTCACAAAAGTGTCCTTTGACCAGCATTCTTTGCTTTCTGCCACTAAGCCAATTTTGGATCCAATTTGCCAAATTGCCCTGGATCCCATGGGCTCGTGGCTTCTGAGTCAGTCTGCCATATAAGATTTTGTCAAAAGTCTTACTTTTGCACTACCCTCAACCGCATACCTATTCATCACTTTAAAAATTTAAATTCGATTTGTTAGAATCTCCAAATCATAATAAAATCCAATTAGTTATTTAAATGTCCACAACTGTTCAGAACTGAATCTGGCAAAACCTCCAATTTTGTTTTGATAGTGAGATCATTTAACCCTGCCTATTGCATTCTACTCCTATTGTTGGGCAAACAAGTGGTCCTGTTATGTATCTTCACCAGGTTGATGCCTCATTTTGAATCATGCCTTCTGCTGCATTATTCATTGAACCAAGATTGACAACTCTGCTTGATGTTACCTTTTCATTGGCATGATAGGAAGGCTAATGGGATTTATCACAAGAGATTTTGTGTACAGATATAACTGTGTCCACACAGACAGTTGCCTGAGGGTGGTAGTGAACCTATGTCCCTGATGCTGTGAGGCACTGAGCCACCATACCATCCCAATTGCTCTGAGATAGTTACATGGTGATATTTTAAGACTATGATGACTGTTCTTGGGCAACGCCAACCATTTTCCTTCTTATCACATGTAACACAAACTATTGGGATTTTGTTTTTTTTCCTTCACTTTAGGCGAGTTCAGTTTTGCCAGGCTTCTTGATGCCATATTTTGTTTGAATATGTCATTAATGTTTGGAACAACTCTTTTCTTTTTGACTGTATGTATGTACCTGGATCAAGCCTGTAATAAGGACAGGAGGCAAACAGTTCTGATGGGCCTTGAACCAACTGTTGTAGCATCACCTAATTTACACCACAGAAGAAAGCTATTCAGCTCATAATGTCCATCGATTCTCTGCAGGAGTCACCCGTCTAGTCTCCATCTTTCTCTGTAGCCATGTAAACATTTACTTTTCAATTGATTATTCCATTCTCTTTGGAAAGCTACTATTGAATCTGCCCCCATAATGCTCTCAAGTAGTACATTCTAGATTTGAACTAATTTCCGTGCAGAAAACATTTTTCTTTTTAGTGCCATTTCTTCTCTCAAATTGGCTCTGGATCTTTCCATCAATGCCAACAGTCTCTCTCTATCTACTGTGTCCAGACCTCTAATAATTTTGAATATCTCTATCAAATCCCCACTTCATACTTTCTTATTCAAGGTGAACAGCTCCAGCTTCTCCAATCTAGCCACATAGCACAAGTTCCTGATCCACAGAACCTTCTTGTGAATCTTTTTGACACTTTCTCTAAAGCCTTTCCTAACATCAGCTGAGGTCAACCAGTACTTATACAGTTTCAATATAACTTCCCTATTTGTCAAGCACAGTATCTAGTATGTATCATTAACCTGCTATCTGATTTGTCCAATCACCTTCAGTGATTTGTGTGTATATATCTCTATGTCTCTTTGCTCCTACTGCTACCCACATTGCCACCCTGTCTTTTGAATTTATATCCTTTATTTCATACTGACTTTTTTTGTTCTTGCTAACAAATGTTCCAAATAACCATTTCTATCTAGAAGATTAAGGACAACAGATACATGGAAACCCCACCACCTGCAAGTACCCTTCCAAGCCACTCATCATCCTGACTTGGAAATATATCACCATTCCTTCATTGTCACTGGGTCTCAATCCTCGAATTCTCTCCCTAAGGCCATTTTGGATCTACCTCCAGGACATGGACTGCACCAGTTCAAGAAAGCATCTCACCACGATGTTCTCAGGACAACTTGGGATGGACAATAAATGCTGGCTAGCCAGTGACACCCACATCCCACAAATGAATTTTAAAGGAATCACTCTAAACATCTCTACACTGAATTTCAACTGTTATTTAACCCTGCATTCCTCACAGCTTTCACTACTTTGCTGTCGATGTAGACTTTGAAACTGTGCCCTGTGCACCCACATCACTTATATCTATGAAGAGAAGCAGGGGGCAGTTCCTGATGAAGGGCTTTTGCCCGAAATGTCGATTTTGCTGCTCCTCGGATGCTGCCTGAACTGCTGTGCTCTTCCAGCACCACTGATCCAGAATCTGGTTTCCAGCATCTGCAGTCATTGTTTTTACCTAGAATCTTATAATGACCTGACGAGGCAACAGAATCACGTGACAATACTAGGCCTTTCTTGATGTCTGAAGCATCTTGTTGCATCTGTTATAAATTTGCAAAATGGTGATGTGAGATTCTAGCAAGCAGTGAGTTACCAGTTAATAGGGATTAAACCTTGTTAAACACCTCATCAATGCCACAAAACTTGCCTCATTAATATTCAGCTTTCTTTCTCACCAAATGCACTGAACGACGACATTGAGGCACACCTTGGATTCTGTGTTGAGTTTTCTCAGAGTAGATACTGGCAAATGCAGCTTAGTACTGTCTGTGAAGAGATGCTGTGGAATCAAAAGCCATTGCAGAGCAGATCCTGTGGTCATTAGCCACATGTACTCCATATGCTAGGAAGTTGTCATTCAACATTTGCCAACCCTGATGATAATTGTGGTGCCTCTCCCTTCTACTTGCAGGCTTCTGACTTTGAAGGATGCACTGGCAGTGGCCACTGTTATGCTGCTGCAAGAACACAGGCATCCAACTCATGGATTGGTCCAGATCATGTCTCAGTGCTGCTTGCTTGCTACCTTTGTGCTCGGTCACTTACCATGTATCTGCACGCACGCAGCATTCATGCCTTGTTGTGCCTTGCCTTGCCTATTCGTGCAGTCACACAATTGGGCAGCTTTTCTTATTGGCAAGCAGTCCTCAGTTGAGGGGACTTGCATCCTTCTCTGCTACATCAATGTCACATCAGCACCATCATTTGTGGTAAACATTCTTCACGAGCAGCAAGCAATGTCTCGTAGTCTCAGGGGAGTGGTCATCATTGAAGTTCATGGAGGCACCTGTCAGTTGGATAGAGTGGGTCATGACAGCCTCCCATACCAATCTAGAGGATAGGTCATAGTTGTAGCTCAGGATTGTCAGCATCAGGATCTTGCTCTCATGAGGACTATGTGAGCGATCTACTTCTTGTTTAAAGCTTCCTGTCTTATTGTGGGCTGTTTTCCTCATGGAATGAGAGAGAGGGATGAAATTGGGTGGCATAGCTGATGCTTTCAGTGCAGGTGGGGATGGAGTCCTGAGTGAGTCAGTAGGCTGTGCAGAGGGCATGCAGGGTCAGTGATGTTGTGGGATAGGGTGGGGTGGGGTGGGGGAAAGCAAATGAGGGAAGATGCTGCAGGCAACAATGAGAGTGTAGAGCATGAACATGGTTGGCAGGTGGGTCTTGTGGCGGAAATGGTTTGCATGAGGTATCAGGGAGAAGATAGTGACACTAACACTGCTGGAGTCACATACCTCTGGAGGGGAGAAGGTTGATCTTCTTTCTATATTGCTTGTATTTCTCCAGATGACTCAAGTGCTGGTGATGTGTCTGTTTCTCTGTTTGTCCTGGTGGAGAAGGAAGTGCACTACCACTTGTGCACTACCCTGTCTGACAGAACCTCCAGACCCACCCACAAAGCTGGGCACCACTTTTCCCATTTCTGTCATGTCTGGGTCATATGCCTGGGTGACCGCAGGGTGCCTTTGGACTGACAGTGCTTGTCCATGTGCTCAACAGCATTTTAAAATGACTGCAGCCAGGGATAACAGTCAATGCTGGGATATTCCAGCATGACAAGCTATTTGGGGAAAGGCACATGATAAAGTGGAGTGAGAATCACTCAAGGCGGGGAAGTAGTTAATGCGGTGACATTGATAAGATATGGCGAGAAATCTCAATCGGCATTGCAAAGAGGAACACTCCAAAGATTTGCGGCAACTCAGACCTCACCAAAAATACCATAAGATTCAGCTGAGGCGTGAGAGTACTGATTTCTGGGGAACCCCACTCTATACTTTACTGCTGTCCAATGGAATAACCAGTTACTACTGCTATTTGCTTTCTACCACTCAGCCAAGTGCATTCATGCTGTTAATGTCTCTTTTGTTCCATGGGCTTTATCTTTGTTGACAAGCCTGTAATGTAGCACTTTAAGATTGATTGAAATGCATGTCACTTGCTGAACTCTTCTATCACTTAGCAAACATTTTGGTGCAGGTTGGTCAAGCACTAATTGAACCATATCACACTACATGATTTTCCACAAGTGAGATTTGTAAAAACAACTTTGAATATTGGATTTCTGAAACAAAACCCATTCTCTCATTTTTATATTTAAAAAAGCACAATTAACATGTGGTTAAGATACCAGAATATAGTTTCTTTTCACGAGGGCTAAAAAGAAACAATCCTTTACCTGTCTACGGCAAATGCCTCTCCCTATGTCAGAAAGTCTTTGATCCCTATCTGACTAAGCAGAAACATGGAAGATTATGAGACATGTCCTGGCAATGATGAAGGAGATCAGTGAGAGATATTACTAAGACTCATCCACATCCTTATGACATGTGCTCCACCTGAGGGCACTTGACAATGTCACTCTGTTCAGTATCAGTCTTTCCATTTTCCAATGAGTTCCTTCAATTTTCAAGCCATTCTGCATCGATATTCTCCTCCTCCTTCCACGTTACACTTGAAATCTTCCATCAATACTATCTCTGACCAATCCATTTACTCTCAAGTTTTCTTCTGTCCACTCTTTGCTTCTTTCAAATTATATTCAGAAAATAGCCCTATTCTTCCATTCTCCTCAGCACTTCGCAACTTGTTACTTTGTCTGTTCAGCTGATTCTTTCCATTCTCCTTTAAACCTGCATTTCAAAGTTGTTTAGCAAAATGGTCTTTTTCCACAATGTCCACATCTCAGCTCACTGCAAACAGGCCAAGCCAAGCTTTTCACATGTTGTTTATTCAGCTTTCCAGTTCAAAACCATCTCTTCTTACTAAATAGAACCTTTCCTATTGCTATTCTTATTTCTATTTCGCAGTTACATTTTCGATCTGCAGATACTATGCTTCATCTTAACTACTTAAATTCTTGCATTACTTCCAGTTCTCTTCCTTATATGCATGCATCCCTTGATGATTTTGGATATGAATCACATTGGTTTTGCCAATGTTCACTTTTATTCTTAATTTCATGCCTGCATTACTTTTCCATCTGTTAGTTCTTATAATCCTTCTGTGCTTGCTACAAGTTCTTTCTCATCTTCAAATTTAACTAATTTTATCATTCACCGCATAATCTCCACAGCAGACACCTTTGTTTTTAAGTGCTTCTTAATCATTGTTTCTGCACAGACATAGACTGAGCTAAAGAGAGTAGCGTTGACAAAGTTTCATTGGACAAGGTACATTACAGGTTGAGATAAGAATAGCAAGCAATGAGATAAAACAAAATAAGTGAAATACCTGCAGAGCTGATTAAAAATATTTTAAAAATGCAGCATCAATGCTTGTGAAACTGTGCAAAGACAATTATTTTCCATGAGAATGTCACAGGACTTCGTGCAAGCAATAATGATCACCTGAAGAAAGAAGCCAATGCCATGCTGTGTGTATTTTGTAGATTTTCATCTGGATTTATTAGATCAAGCTCTTGACATTACTGAAAGACATTGGAGTAGACTGGAGAAATGGATGATTCAGGAGAAAGCTGTACATGAGAAAAACAGCAAAAATGAGAGTATCTGAGAAGCAATAGGAAAATTGGTTAGACACAGGTCCTATCCTCTTTACTGTCTGTGCAGAAGCTATAATCAAAGAAACATTTGAACTCACAGGATCTTACCGACATTAGAAATGCGAGAAGAGCAGTAAGAGTAGAACTGATTCAATTAAGGAAGCTGAACTACTGATATTTTTAATTATGCAAAATTTAGAGATATTCATTGAGGCAAATGATTCTAATTCTCCACTCTGAAATGACAACCATGAATTTTACTCGAGCATTATTTTGTCAGCATTGCTCTGGTAGGTTTGGAGAGATTGTGGAACCACGCCTGCAGAAAACAAGAGTAACTAATCCATCACAAAAGGGGAGGCCGTTATTCCATACCTAGGTAACATTGTCATAAAGTACATATAGGACGCAATTAATCTGCACAAACTGATCAAAGGAGAGACTGAATCTTTTCAGTACAAGATATATGTAGCAGTCTCTATTTTATCATAGAATCCCTACAATGTGGAAGTAGACCATTAGTCCCATCAACTCCCCCCCACCCTCAGAAGAGCATCCTACACAGATCAGCACCCCCCACCCCAGCCGTCCTTGTAACCCTAACTTACCAATGGCCAATCCACCTAACTTGCACATTTTTGGACTATAATAATTGTTAACAATTACCTTGGACACAGATGACACAAATTATCATTATAACTCATTGAGTAAAAGTGACAACAGCAACATGAATAAAAAATTGGCTGACTGATAGAAAACAAAGCTCATGCTCATCTTGTAACTGGATTTCACAAATAAAATATAAAGGTTCCAAAACCCAGGTATCTAAATCTATGCTGCAGGTTTCCTCTAATATGTCATCGTACAGCATGCTTTTAATAACCTCCTGAAAGTGAAGCTGAATTCTATCATATAATGATCACGGTCCCCGAAGGGGTCCTATACCTTAAGAGGGCAGGTGATGACCTAATGATATTACGGCTGGATTGTTAATCCAGATACCCAAGTAATGTTCTGTAGGCGCTGGTTTGAATTCCATCACTGGAGATGGTGGAACTTGAATTCAATAAAAATCTGGAATTAAGGATCTAATGACCATGAAACCATCGTCAATTGTCAGAAAAGCCCGTCTGGTCCACTAACGTCCTTTAGGGAAGGAAATCTGCTTTCCTTAGGTGGTCTGACCTATGTGTGACTCCAGACCTACAGCAATGTGGGTGACTCCTAACTTCCCTCTGGGCAATTAGGGATGGCCAATAAATGCACCCTCATCCCATGAACAAATAAAAAAAATGACGGGGAAATATTCATTAATACAGCTAAAAGATAGCTGTTGTATTATAAGGTGGCATTGTTGCTTTTGAAATACTATTATCTTAATATTTGGGTCAGCATGATGGCTCAGTGGTTCGCACTGCTATCTCACAGTGCCAGGGACCCAGGTTCGATTCCCTCCTTGGGTGACTGTCTGTGTGGAGTTTGCACATTCTCCCCGTGACTGCGTGGGTTTCCTCTAGGTGCTCCAGTTTCCACCTACAATCTAAAGATGTGCTGGTCAGGTGAATTAAATGTAGGGAAATGAGTCTGGATGGGTTGCTCTTCAGAAGGTCGGTGTGGACTTGTTGGACCAAAGGACTTGTTTCCATACTGTAGGGAATCTAATCTTAAACTGTATATTAATGTTGAATAAATACATATTACAGATTGTTCAAATTTAATGTATATGAAAGTTAATAATGTCAACAATATGAATGTAAAATTATGTCCTGTGTTCTGTGATTTAAAACCAAGTAAATGAGCTTGTAGCACAGATTGAAATTGGTTGTGGGTATCACAGAGATACAGCTGCAAGGGAATCAGTGCTCAGAACTAAATATCTAAGGAACAATGTCCTATCAAAAGAATGGGTAGAGAGGTCAGGGTTGCTTTGTTAGTAAGAAGTGAAATTAAACCGATAGCAAGAAGTGATATGGAATCAGGGGCATAGGGTCTGTGCGTGTAGAGTTGACAAACTGCAAAGGGACAAAAGGCCTCCTAGCAGTAGCCAGGATGTGGGAAAGAATAAATCAAGTGCTAGAAAAGGCATTTAAGAAAGGAGCGATTACAATAATCATGAGTGACTTTAATACATAGACGGAGTGGGAAAATCTGGACTCAAGTGGACCCCATGAAAATAAATTTGTGGAATGTCTACGAGATTTTTCTTTTTGGAGCAGTTTATGGTAGTGCCCACTAGGGAACAGGCAATTCTGGATTTGATGATGTGTAATGAGGCAGATTTGGTGATGTGTAATGAGGCGGATTTGGTGATGTGTAATGAGGCAGATTTGGTGATGTGTAATGAGGCGGATTTGGTGATGTGTAATGAGGCGGATTTGGTGATGTGTAATGAGGCAGATTTGGTGATGTGTAATGAGGCGGATTTGGTGATGTGTAATGAGGCGGATTTGGTGATGTGTAATGAGGCAGATTTGGTGATGTGTAATGAGGCGGATTTGGTGATGTGTAATGAGGCGGATTTGGTGATGTGTAATGAGGCAGATTTGGTGATGTGTAATGAGGCAGATTTGGTGATGTGTAATGAGGCGGATTTAGTGATGTGTAATGAGGCGGATTTGGTGATGTGTAATGAGGCAGATTTAGTGATGTGTAATGAGGCGGATTTGGTGATGTGTAATGAGGCAGATTTAGTGATGTGTAATGAGGCAGATTTGGTGATGTGTAATGAGGCGGATTTAGTGATGTGTAATGAGGCGGATTTGGTGATGTGTAATGAGACAGATTTGGTGATGTGTAATGAGGCGGATTTGGTGATGTGTAATGAGGCAGATTTGGTGATGTGTAATGAGGCGGATTTGGTGATGTGTAATGAGGCAGATTTGATTAGGGTGAAGAACCACCTAGGGGACAGTGAGCATAATAGGATAGAAGTCACCCTGCAGTTTGAGAGGGAGAAGCTGGAATCATATGTAACTAATTGAGTAAAGGTATTACAGTTGAATAAAGGTAACCACAAAGACATGAGGGAAGGGGAGCCTGACAGGGAAGACAGTGGAGCAGGAATGGTTTGCATTTCTGTGAATAGTTTGGGAGCCACAACAGAAGAAAGAAGAAGGGGAGAATAAGGGAAGTATGGCTGACGAGGGAAGTTCAGGGACAGCTTGAAAACATAAGAAAAAGCATACAATGTGGTCAAGATTAGTGGGAAGCCTTTAAAAACCAGAAGAGGACTAAAACAGGCAATAGGGGAGGAGGTGGGGGTGGAAAGATAAGTTATGAGGGTCAGCTAATTTGTTTTATAAAACAAATTGCCAGAAGTTTTTTTTTAAGATATCTAAAAGATGAGAAAGAGGCAAGAGTTGACATTGGACCACTGGTAAATGAAGCTAGAGAAGTAATAATGGGAAACAAAGAAATGACAGAGGAACTGAATAGGTACTTTCCATCAATATTCACAGTGAAAGACACCAGCAGCATACCAGAACTTCAAGAAAAACAGGAGGCAGAGTTGAGTGTAATGGCCATCACTAAGGAGAAGACACTAGAGAAGCTGAAAGGTCTAAAGGTGGACCGGATGGACTATACCCCAGAGATCTGAAGGGGATAGCTGAGAAAATTATGGAGACATTGGTGATCTTTCAGGAATCACTGGAGATGCAGGGGCAGTCCCAGAGGACTAGAAAATGGCTGATGTAACATTCCTGTTTAAGAAGGGAGGGAGGCAGAAGTTGGGAAATTATGGGCTGGTTAGCCTGAACTGGCCATTGTTAAAATATAAGAATCCATTATTCAGGATAAGATTACAGAGTACTTGGAAGTACATGGTAAAATAGGGTTGATTCGACATGGCTTAATCAAGGGGAGATCATGCCTGACAAATCTGTTAGAATTCTTTGCAGAGGTAATGAGCAAGTTAGACAAAGGAGAGTCAGTCAACGTAATGTATTTGAGATCTTGATCCTGAGTCTGAAGAGACTTCCGAATCTCCTGTTTAATTTTTTTTCTCTCACTGCCCCCAAGGCGAGGCCTAGCAGTAGTGCTTATGTACTCCCCACGTCTTCTGTGGTTATGTGTAAATGCGGTGACTCAGGAAAAAAAACCATTGTGCAAAAACTTTATTCCATTTCTTCCACCACCAGGAAAGTCCCATGTGGGCCAGTGATCCATTAACAAACAAAGACGGATAAGGGCAATGCTTACATAAAGGGAGAGGATAAATCCTGTTCTTATCTGTCAGCCAGGGCTCCCTGATTGGACTAGATTGCAGCCAGAATCAGGGAGCTCATATTCTATGAGGTCCACCTGGCTAACTTCGTTACAATCATGAAATCTCTCCTCCGCTGAGTCTGAGGATATAGGCCTGTTCCTTTATCTTATAGCTTCACCTGGGGCGTTTTAGCACTGGGTCAAGCTCATCCAACTCTGTGTGGTGTGTGATGCACAGTAACTGATCTCTTGCACTTGGACCGTCACACCTACACAAGCTTTATACGTCACTGGACCTGACCTTGAATTAACCATGCCTGTCAACCATGCAGGGCCATTCCCCTGGTTCCTACCCAAATTTCATCCCCTGAAGTAAACTGTCTCTCTAGCTTAGTGGAGTCTTGTGTCCAGCATTGGTGTTCCTGCTGTTGTTTCTCCTTCCTGGTCTTGTTGACTCTGTAGCCCAAGCAGGTCACTTGGAATGCATTCTTCCCTTCTAAGGCATAGCTGGCCTGGGCAAAACATCGAAGGACTATGTCCAAATTCTCTAAGTTCTTCTTCATGGTCTTCCCTGTCATTATCACATCATTGAAATAAATGATGACTTGGGCTGGACTTTGTAAAATGTTCTTAAAAATGTGTTGCTGGAAAAGCACAGCAGGTCAGGCATCATCAAAGGAACAGGAGAATCGACGTTTCAGGCATTAGCCTGTCTTCAGGCTTATGCCTGTAACATCGATTCTCCTGTTCCTTTGATGCTGCTGTGCTTTTCCAGCAACACATTTTTAAGCTCTGATCTCCAGCATCAGCAGTCCTCACTTTCTCCCTTTATAAAATGTTCTCCATCATCTGCTGAAATATTGCACAGGCTGTCTACACCCCAAATGGCAGTCTCGTGTATTGGTACAAACCCTTATGGGTATTAATTCTGAGCATTCTAATCTAACCACAATTGAAAGTATGCATGCCTTTATGAAGGACAGTCTCCCTGCCAGCTTTGCATATAAATCCTCTGTCTGACAGACAGGGTGCTTATCTAGCTGCCAAAAGCAGTTTACTATTTGTTTAAATCATAGTATCTCTACAGTGTGGAAACAGGCTCTTCGGCCCAACAAGTCCTAACCGAATCTCCAAAGAGCATCTCACTCAGACCCATCCCTCCCTACCCTATCCCTGTAACCTTGCACTTCCCATGGCTAATCAACACATCCCTGGACACTATGGGCAATTTAGTTTGGCCAATCCACTTAACCTGCACATCTTTGGACTGAGATGAAACCAGTGAGCACCTGGAGGAAGCCCAAGCAGACACAGAGAGGATGTGCAAACTCCACACGGTCAGTGAGCCAAGGCTGGAATTGAACCCAGGTCCCTGGTGGTGTGAGGCAGCAGCACTAACCATTGAATCACCGTGCCTGTCATTTTAACCTTGTCAAAATTCCCAGTATGGATTTTCCTGGTTATTGAATTGCCAAGTAAAATTGATAGGAGCTCAGAATTAGAGTAGATTTCAGTTCATAATATTCCTTAACTAAATCTGTCAACTCTTGAAAGGTTTGAGTTACTGGTACCTCAGGGAAATTTAGATTTCCAATAACTAAAAATGTTATGAGTTCACAAGCTGTCAGGAGAATTACTTATTGTTTTTCATGTGCCCTGATGTCACTTGCCCAGAAAAGGAAGGCAGATTTCCACCTATTGGGCCAGTCTTTGATGGCAAGATCAAATGAGTCAAGCTTCCCAAATAATGGCATGATGTTAGAAATGGTTACTCCAATTAAAACACGACATGAACAATTTTCTTCAGGAGCAAGATTTTCTCTCGTCAACACTGAGAAGTTCACAGAGGCCGATATCCCATCACCAAGTCACCCTTTATTTACATGTGGACAATCCATGACACTGATTCAGTTTCCTCAGAGCCAGTGCTTATCTGTCAGCCAGGGCTCCCTGATTGGACCAGATTAACAGCCTCTATCAGGGAACTCATATTCTGAGGTTCACCTGGCTAAACTTATTCCAATCACTGTAGTGAGTGGCATTCTTGAAGTGCTGCAGTCCATTTGGTATAGACAGATCCATAATGTTGCTGGGGAGGGAATTCCAGGATTTTGACAGAATGGGGATATATTTCAGGTGAGCATGGTGAGAGGCTTGGTGGGGAACTTGAAGGTGGCAATGCTCCCATGTATCTGCTGCCCTTATCTGTCTGGGTGGAAGTGGCCGTGGGTTTTGAAGATACATGAAATGTTCCAGTTATCCTACCTTAAAAGGCCTCACCACATATATTGTCCATGGTATAGTTATGAAATCTAGCAGAAAGAACAATGTGTATAAATTCCAGAGTTTTTAATGTACCTTTATTTCTTTTCCTTGCAGAATCTTGCAAAGAACTGGACAAATTCTTGTGTGGCAGTGGATTCTGTATCCAAAGGAAGCTGTTGTGTAATGGTTACAATGATTGTGATGACTGGAGTGATGAGGCAGACTGTGGTATGTCCTTCATTTCTCTCTATGTAGTGACTACTGACAATAATTACACTGCTAAAAAGTCAAATGTTATATGGAGTTAAGCAAGATTTAGACATGTAAAACCTAGATACATCTTCAATGGTGACTTTTATTGTAATGGATTAAGATATGTTGTATGCCTGATTCTAGACACTACTCTTTGGATAACACATATATCTCAATATTATCAGCTTTGTGCTAGTTTCATGTTGAACATTCTGAAGAAAATTGCCTGAGACCAGAAACTTTCAAGAAAAGCAAGTGTGGCATTTTGTGTTTTGGATGACAAAAGTTCTTTTATATGTTGCCTATTTTCAAAATCGACTGTCAGTTTCTAGTCCTAGCACTTCTCCATAAAGTTGTGAGGAGATTTGACCTGAGATGTTCACAATCAGCAAGGCTCACGACAGAGTAGTCTGATGAGAATTTGTTTCCATTGGCTGATGGCTCGCAGGCCAGGAAACCCTGATTTAAGGAAATTGGGAAAAGAACCAAAGGTGACATTTTAAATCCAGTGAGCGGTTAGGGTTTATAATCACAAAATTGATACAGCAAAGAAGGACGCCATGTAGTCCTCCTTGTCTGGTCTGGATGTCCAAAGTAGCAATTAATCTAGAACCATTCCCTCACCTTCTCCCTGTGATCTTGTATATTCTACTTTTTTTCAGATAATCCAACTGCCGCTTGCAAGTCTCGGTAGAATCCATGATACTCCCAGGCAGCCCATTCCAGATTTTGACCACTCACTACATCAAATTAAGTTTATTTGAGTTTCCATTGCTACCTTTCTCAGTTACTATAAACTTGTGCCCACTTATTCTCAATCCTTTCGTCTGTGACAGCTTTTCTTTATTTACTCTGTCCAGAGACCTTATTATTTCGAATACTTCTGTCAAATCTCCCAAGGAAGCCAGTCCCAACTTCTCTAAGCTATCTATGTAATGAAAGTTTCTCATTTCTGCAATCAATTTTGTGAATCCTATCCAAAATGCACTGCTTTGGAGGCAAGTGCAATGGTGCCTTTCACAAGGGAGATGGATTAGTACCTGAAGAGAAAGAAAATCGAAGTTGTGGAATCAGTTAAAATTGCTCTCACAGAAAGCCAGACTTGCTGAGCCATAAGTCTTCCTTTTTGCTCTGTGAAATCTCTGGGATTTGAATTGCCTAATGTTTATCAGAAAGGAGGAATCTGGAGCTCCTGATTGTTCTCTTGTCCTGTCTGGGAGCAGTGATCAGGGTTGTTGTCTGTGGTATGAACACACATAATGAGAATATTTCTGTTTTTGTCTTCAATGAATGAAAGAGTTAAAGAAAAGACTAGTGTTTTTTTAAAATTTAGGACTTAGTAAAATTTAATGTAGTGGATTTTGCAGTTACTCTGGATAAAGATAAACTACAGCACAACATAATGGTGGCACCATGATGCTACCTCAGGATGTTGGGCAATTCCTGACGAGGGGACTATGTTTCAACCACTGGTTATTATAGTTGTTATGTATTTAATACTTGACTGAGCTGTACGCATCACTGCAACAATATGTCTCTAATCGTACCTCATACAAGCAATTAAAATAAAAACCTGTATACTCTAATATTCATGAAATATCTCATGATACCAATCATACTGACGGACATAAAAAATAACCTCAAGGCTGGCAACAGCTTTGTTATGCTCAAACAAAATCTAATTGTTGCCAGTGGCAGGCAAGAAATTCTAGTTAATCTTGCTTAGGAGTTGTATAAGTACGCATCTGCAGATTTTATGTAAAATTACTCTAAATTAGATTTGGGATATCTTTTACATCAAAGGCCCAAAGTCCTTGACAGAAAAAGGAAGAAAAATGTCAATATAAGGAATAGATGTTAGAGGGATCACCAAGGGCTTTGTTTAAAATAAGAGTTTATAGAATTTTGGTAAATGTGGAGAGAGGAGTGAAGTATTTTAAGAAAGGAATTCCACAATGTAATACCAAGCAAATGAGGGTCTGCAACTAACGGAACAAGGTGTGCATAAAAAAAAATGAAACTCAGCAGTCTGTCGGAATCAGTGGAGGGAGAAACAAAGCTAACATTAGATTTGTATGATGTGGAGGTGCCGGTGTTGGACTGGGGTGGACAAAGTTTAAAAATCACACAACACCAGGTTTTAGTCCATCAGGTTTATTTGGAAGTTTGTTCTTCCAATTAGATCAATGTAACTCTTTTTCAGATCAGGGTATGCAAAAAGTTAGAGTCAGAACACAGAACACACAGGATATAAATTCGAAGGATATACCTCGAGATAATATAAGACAAATCAAGAGTTTTCAAAGGTAGGATAGGCTGATTCTTTGAGAGATTTGAAAATGAAGATAGGAATTTCAAATGCAGTTCTTTGCAGTCAAGATCCTAATATAAGTCAGTAAGGAAAATATTATTGAAAAACAAGACTCCATGTGATACAGGGTATCAGCAGATATGTTTTGGAAAAGTTGAATTCAGAGATAATGCACAATGACAGGATATTGGAAAATTTGAGTCTGGAGGTGAACGACGTTGAATGAGAATAAAAGAAAATGTCAAAGCTCCTTACTCTCTGGTGGGGGAGTATACTTCTGAGGAGTAGCTCTCAGACTATTATGACACCTAGGATTTAATAATTTGTCTTTTTTTCCCCTTTTTTGTCTTCTCTCATTTTACTTGAGGCTCTCACAAAGCTGGTTGATTACCTTTCTGCATCTCCTCCTGTCAGTCAGCCTTCCAGTCCTGATGAGCTCATTTCTCCTGCCATCCCATAATTTCTTCCGACCTTCTCATTCTTCTTGACAGAACCAATTCAGTTGCCACATTTCCTCCCTCTCTACAAAATATAACTTTTATTTTGAATCATTAATGGGATGTGGGCATTACTTTACATGGCAACATTTGTTGCCTATTGCAAATTGCCTCCAATTGGGTGATGGAGAACTGACTTTTTGAACTGCTGCAGTTCATGTGCTGTAGAGGAACCCTCAGGGCTCTCAGGCTATCTAAGAGCGAGATTGGAAATAGTGATATTGCCAATTGTACATGACCCCACCGAGCCCAGATGCACTGCAGGGTTCAGAAAAAGATCAATCCTGGTATGGCATTTATGTGGTTTTGAAAATAATGTGAAGTCCTGCCAGTAGGGTGAAGGTGCCTCTGAACATCTACCAGTCCCAGTTTGGCACACAAATCCCTTAATTGTGTCGATCACGAAGAAGATATTAGAGAACCTTTGGGCAATCTGTCCAATGTAGGATCTATTAAGCAGTTGAAATCCTCCACCATTCCAAACCCTCCCCCACCCCAACCCCCCCTCCCCACACACACACACACACACACACACACACACACAATGATATGCTGAGATGCTTGGTTAAACAGTCTGTCAAGACTTTAAGGGGATGGGCCAGGTGTCAGTAAACATTTAAGATCCCGTATTCTTCCCCATGTAACAGTTCTTTGGAGATGCTGGTGTTGGACTGGAGTGTACAAAGTTAAAAATCACACAACACCAGGTTATAGTCCAACAGGTTTAAATAGAAGCACACTAGCTTTCGGAGCAACACTCCTTCATCAGGTGATAGTGGAGGGCTCGATCGTAACACAGAATTTATAGCAAAAATTTGCAGTGTGATATAACTGAAATTATACATTGAAAAATTGATTGTCTGTTAAGCCTTTTATCTGTTAGAATACAGTGATAGTTTCACTTCTTTCATTGTCATGTATCAGTACTTCAAGGATTACAAAGCTCCTGTGTATAAGGATCTTTGTAACTAATCTTTAATACGCTCTAACAACTTAAATGCAAGATTCTTTCTAACTAGAATGAAAGTGAAAAAGAAGCCCGATCATACCCATTCTGCTGCAGCTTCAAATGCTCCGAATCATCCGGATGTGTTTCTTGTAATAAGGCAACATCTACCCACTCCCTTTAAGGCTGGAAAGTATCGTCTTCCTCTTGACTGGTGAATAACTCCCCTTAATATTCCAGGTAAACCACTTGAACATATCCTTCGCCATAACCTTCTATAGCACCATTTAGACTCTAGAGAGGAAGAATCCAAACTACAGATCGCTGTACTAAAAAAATCCACAAAACCCAAAAGCTACATAAACTAAAATAACTTCAGCCAACAAATCTACAAAACTTACAAAAACTATATACAGCAATAACAGAAAAACAAAAAATCACCAAAAGCACTGATTAGAGAAATTGATCTCCATTCAAAGGGGGTACCTAACACATCCTACAACCCCACTGCTCCTCGGATGCTGCCTGACCTGCTGTGCTTTTCCAGCACCACTCTCATCTAAACTCTGGTTTCCAGCATCTACAGTCCTCACTTTTGCCACATACACCGGCAACCTGGTAGGAAAACAAAACAAGGGCAAAGTTAGTACTATAGGCAAGTAAATTAAAAATGAATATGCCACCCATTCCTTAACATAACTTAGAAATTAAAAATAAATACACTATCCATCCATGATATCATTTAACACAACTTATTACCAGCAAGGAGACTCCACCAAGTCTTCTTTAATGAACAAACCTGAACATCTCCACTTTATGCCTATTTGGCCATCCACCTTAAGTCAACGTGTCCACAAAGTTCTTCGCTTTCTCTGGTGAGTTGAACAAATATCTAGATCCATTATGATTGATCCGAAGCAACGCTGGATAGCTTAAAGAATATTGGACCTCAAGGTGTCTCAATCTCTTCTTGACACCATCATAAGACTTCCTTTTCCAAACCACTGCCATCGAGAAGTCTTGAAAGAACATGACCCTGGAACCACCATGACCATCTACATGTCTTTATAATGATGGAACCTTACCAGGACAGGGCATGGGGAGTAATCCATACCTGGCCTTCATGCTGCAATCTGATGGGTTCTCTCAACCTTTATCCTTCCATTCTCAGTCTCCAAACTGAGGAATTCCAGGAGCCACTTCTCAAAGAACTCCACTACCCGTTCACCTTCCGTCCCCTCCGGTATGCCAATAATGTACAAGTTCTTTCTTTTGCCCCTGTTCTTGAGATTATCCACCAGATCCAAAAAACCATGGACCTGTGTTTCCAGGACTTCACTCCAGCTCTTGGAGGAGTCAGTCTCTGTCTCTACCCCTGCAACTTGGCGCTCAAGTGCATTGGTCCTTTTCCCCAGGTCTTGCAGCATAGCAGATATTGGAGCCAGCTTCTCTTCGATTTTTTCTTCAATCTTCTCCAGGGCCTCTCAAGATTTGGCCAGCTCTTTAAGCAGGGTCTGTTGAAACAAGCCCACTGCTTCAGTGGGCTGGCCCTTATCGCGGCCCCAGGTCAACTTCCACCTTTTCTCGGCATTCTCCCGCTGTAAAAAGGTAAG
Organism: Hemiscyllium ocellatum; assembly: GCF_020745735.1. Lineage (NCBI taxonomy): Eukaryota > Metazoa > Chordata > Chondrichthyes > Orectolobiformes > Hemiscylliidae > Hemiscyllium > Hemiscyllium ocellatum. The sequence continues at coordinate 98,995,359 of NC_083401.1, forward strand.
TAGTTTTTGCAGGTTTTCTAGCTCTTGGACTGTGTTTTACCCACAGTAAAGTGAATGGGTTGAGTTCCAGCTCTGTCTGGTCAATGTTGTGGCGCAGAGCCCAGCAAATGCGAAGCTAACAGGATGCCGCCATCTTGGATTTGCTTGCATCTGACCTTAATTATCACTCAAAAACCTTTTAGTAGTGTTAGTTTTTTTATTTTGATTTCTAAACTATTCAAGGTGTATCAAGCGGACAACTTAATTCTTAAAGATGATCAATGGTAGTGACATTGTAATTTGGATCAAGCATGCAATGTTTTGGATGCCCATTTCTGTCATTCATTAAGTGCCTGATAGCTCTCCAATAGCTAAGATGACAAAACTTCATGTCAATAGAACAGTTTAAGTCCAGGAAGGGTTAAATGATCACTATTGAATGCCTGTACAATGCAAACTGAGATTTTGGGCATTCTCGAGGACCCCACCAGGTTATTCCTCATTTAGCCAATTGTCACTTGTATTAAACTCCTAGTTGGGACTTGAACTTAACTTTAAAATGAGGTGCGTGCCAAAGCAATTAGCCAATTCACCTGAAAGTTGCCTTCTGGGAGTTCAACTGATTCCAGTGAATGAGCTTTGTTAAAATGCTGTTTGCTAATTTTCTAGTCAAATTTGCTTGGAAGTTGGTGCCAACATTGGGCAAAAAGAGGCTACCATGAGTAACCCAGAGGAGTAATACCAGAATAAACTAAGTGCCTAGCAGACAAATTTGGTCGTAGGAGGGAAGTGTGAGCCTGACACAGGGGAAACCACAGGTTCCATTGCTGGATGTTACAACTCTCACTGAGATAGTGCTGGAATCAACCCTCATTATTCCTGGAGTCATCACAAACTTAAAAATTTTAAAAGAACCGCACTCAACCCCCAAACTGCCTGATTTTTACACCAAACTGATAGAAAGCATGGACCAGGTTTCTTTATTAAAAAAGAATTGCTATTTTAAAAAAAAATCCAATGCCTTTGCTTTCAAAGGGTTGGTTTTTGATGAAGTGAAGGTTTATCTGTGATTTTCCTTTTCTTGGATATTTCCACAGTTCCACTTATGAAAGGTCTCATACTTACCCAGTTCAAAATCACAACTTGTTGCATCTGCTAAGGAAATAAAAGTTGATTTTCTTCAGGTTTAAAGAGGCTTACTACAAAGAACTGAACAAGAATGATTTTTTTTGTCTGCTGTTTTCTTTTATTCATAGAATAAAACCCTACAGTGTGGAAACAGGCCCTTTGGCCCAACACGGTGGCACAGTGGTTAGCACTGCTGCCTCACAGCGCCAGAGATCCAGGTTCAATTCCCGCCTCAGGCGACTGACTGTGTGGAGTTTGCACATTCTCCCCGTGTCTGCGTGGGTTTCCTCCCACAGTCCAAAGGTGTGCGGGCCAGGTGGATTGGCCATGCTAAATTGCTCGTAGTGTTAGGTAAGGGGTAAATGTAGGGGTATGGGTGGATTGCACTTCGGCGAGTCGGTGTGGACTTGTTGGGCCGAAGGGCCTGTTTCCACTCTATAAGTAATCGAATCGAATCTAATCTAATCAACCCTCTGAAGGGTATCCCAAACAGACCCATTCCCCTACCTTATTATCCTATGTTCACCCCTGACTAATGCACCCAACCTACACATCCCTGGACACTCTGGGCAATTTAGCATGGCCAATCCACCTAACCTGTACATCTTTGAATTGTGGGAGGAAACCAGAGCACCTGGAGAAATCCCACGCAGACACGGAGAAGATGTGCAAACTTCGCACAGTCACCCGAGGCTGGAATTGAACCCGAATCCCTGGTGCTGAGGCAGCAGTGCTAACCACTGAACCACAGTGCTGCCCTGTCAGAAGCAATTTTTATTGCAATCTATCTTATGCATAGATAACTATTCACATGGTTGTTATCAGGTAGAGGACTTTGTGATGGATAACTGGCCTTCAGTCACTTGGAAACAATCCCTTCACTTGGAAACAATCCCTTGACTCCAGTTCATCTGCGCGTTGCTGGAACTCACAGCTACACAGAGTTCACAATCAGCTTCAAATTTCCAATTTTCAAAACATATGAAGCCATCTTCGTAAATCCCTGGCTTTCAAAGCAACTCTTTTTCATTTCAGAATTTTAAAAAGCACAAAAATATTAAGACATGGTCTTTACACAAATGAAAGTTAGCTTTTTTGCAATGCAAAGTGTATAATTTCTATATATTAATATATTCAGAATTTCTATTCCAAAGCATATGAATTTGGGTTGTTTTCTTTAAAAGGAAGGTAAGGAAGTCCTTCTAGAACTGTGACCTAAAGTAACAACCCCTGATAATACAAATCCTCCGGTCCTGGCAACATCCTGGTAAATCTTTTCTGAATCCTCGCCAATTTAGATCTGTACACCGTACTCCAAAACTGACCTCACCAACATCCAATACAACCTTAATATGATGTCCCAATTCCTATATTCAAAGATCTGAGCAATGAAGGCATCAACGACTTGTATACTCGAGAAACCATGGTTCTTTTAAATTTTGGCATTATTGCTAATAAATTATCCAAAACTTCCTCAGTGTCTAATTCTTGAGCCTTTAGTTCTGAGAATAATTTACACCTGATCCTGCTTGTGCAGTAAGGAACAGAGCAAGACTGTGACTGCCTCATTTTCCAAGCTTCAACTTCAAAGAACACCAAGTGGGAAAACGTATCCCATACAGTACAGTTGGTTCTGCCATTCTTCTTGAAAGTAACTCAAATTATAATCTCCTGTTTGATTTCCAAATTTCACGTTGAGGCAACCATCCGCTGTTACCAATATCCGCTCGAATGCAAGCCAGCTTATGAAACAGAAACCAAGACACATTTCTTTGTTGACTGAATTCATTAATTGTGCAATTTTACAGCTCCTGCTAGCCTTCAGTCAGTCCCACCTGTTCCCCTTTATATCTACTCAGTCAATTACTTTCTCAAAGGTGGCTCCGTGATGGGCAGCATGGTGGCTCAGTGGTTAGCACTGCTATCTCACAGCACCAGGGACCCAAGTTTGTTTCTGTTCTTGGGCGACTGTCCTGTGTGGAGTATGCAAATTCTCCCCGTGTCAGTGTGGTTTTCCGCTGAGTGCTACAGTTTCCACCCACAATCCCAAGCTAGTTAGTTTAATATTTAATTAGGTGGGTTAGCCATGGGAAATGCAGGGATGGGGGGCTGAGTCTGAGTGGGATGCTGTTCAGTATGGATCCTTTGGGCCAAATGGCTTGTGTCCACACTGTGGTGATTCTATGATTCAGCTGCAACTACTTGCTATATTAACAATTCTCAACATGAGATGAGAAGGAAAATGGTTGACGTTGCCCAAGAACAGTCATCATAGTCTTAAAATATCACCATGTAACTATCTCAGAGCAATTGGTGTGGTATGGTGGCTCAGTGCCTCACAGCATCAGGGACCTGGGTTCACTACCACCCTCAGGCAACTGTCTGTATGGAGACAAATTTCTAAGCCACTGTTTTATTCATGTTTTCCATTTTATCCCTGCTTATGTCTTTGTTTTCTTGTTGCAGCTTGTAGCCAAGGGCAGTTTCAGTGTGGCACTGGCAAATGTATCCACCATAATAACACTTGTGATGGCTACGATGACTGCGGGGACCTGAGTGATGAACTAAACTGTGGTAAGTAGAGCATGAAACCTACATTTCTGTTTTGAAGCAGAAACCTGCTATAACCAAATTTGACTGTTTGAACTCTTATATACACTGTAAAATACAACAGGTAGCTAATAATGGTCATTATAATTTGCGGTAAAACCACATAGAATCACACAGATAATACATTACAGAAACAGACCACCCAGCCAAGCACTTCTTTATAACCCAACTTGACTGCATCACATTGATCCAGGAACCATCTTTTCAGTAGAGATCTCCTTTTTATTTCCTTTTTATGTATGCAAATTATGGGTTTTATATTTGTCTGAGACATTGGCTTTAGACATTGATATTCACCAATATTGAAGGTAGCACGTTTATGGTTCTCAGTGAGTGTGGACTCTTTGACCACCATGTTAGAATTCTAGGAGGCTATGTAACATCTGAAGAATGGAAATAGAAAAATTCCTAAGCCTCCTCCCTAATCTGTTGATAACATTACTTTGGAATTCAGCTCAAGTCTTACAATTTCTGTCATATTGAATCCTGGAAGAATCAAAAATGCTTCAGTTATCATTGAAAATCTGAGAAGCAGAAGATATTTGTTGCTTTCCAAAGACAGAGCATAAACTTAATTACTATTCCGTTTTAAAAATAAGTAACATCAGTATTTACAAATCATCAAAATCATTTGGACAGTTATTCTGAATCACTTTTGTTCTCATGTGGAGGAATGCTACTTATAGCTAAACGTATTTTCAATCCAAGGCAAAAAGTCCATCAAAGAAAACTCAATGATTCTTTTAACTAAAGTTTTACCTACAAGTTTTCAGATTTATTTTTTGATACAATGGAGTTCTGTCCTTTTTGTGCTATTAAGTGTGTCGATATTTAGCAATAACAGTGAGTATAAATTAATTACTTTGAAGAATGAAAAGGAGAAATAATTTCTTGAACTGGGATTACTAAAGTCAGGAATACTTCACAAAAATAGCTTTGGGAAAGGAGGTCTAACAACTTTTAAAAGAATTGTTAAAATTTGATCATGAGATGTGAGCTGTCTTGTTGAACTACCGCAGTCCTTGTGTCCAGGGACACACTCAGTACATTTAGGAAGGGAGTTCTAGGTTTCTGCTCAAGCAGCAGTGAGGGAATAACAAGGTAGCTCTGTCAGAAACTTGAGTGATTTGTATAGAACTTATAGGTGATATGTGATGTCTATATTTATATATACATATATATATATAGTTTTTGGATTTTTGAATGTTGAATTAGTGTCATATGGATTTTATGTGTGCTTGCAGGATTTTAATGATGGCCTTGTAGGCATTCTGTAGCCACAGTGATTTCATTAAAAAAGGTCTGAGAGGTATACTTTGTAAAGGCTAATGGGAATTTGTTCAGATTGGTAAAGTTTACAAGCAACAAAATAAACTCAGTAGTGCATTAAGTTACCAGGCACAAGAGTTTGGAATCTTTTTGGGGCTTCGGGAAAACCCATAACCTGGGGAAAAAAAATCTTAGTTTCAGCTTAGGAAATTTTGCAGAAGTCTTGCTAAATGCACAAAACAGCTGCTCCTGAGAAATGGAGGTAGTTTTAGTACTCCTGGAAAGAAGTTACTTCAGTGGATTGAGTTTACTTTAAAAATCTAGACCAGATGTGTTTGGCTGAAACGCTGAAGAGTTTACTTGAGGCTGAGAAGGTCTAACCTCAGTTGCTGAAGGCTTCAGGAAGAAGCTATCAGATTCTCAAGATAGGGATTTGAAGTGAAAGTTAAATTAATCTTAATAGATGTGAAAAAGAAAGAAATACTCACTGGTGTGAGCCCTGAAAAGGAATATTGTTAGGATTACTAGGAAATTTTACTTTGTTTCAATAGCTTTAAATTTTTATTTTGTCTATAATTTGGTTTGTCCTATCTATCTTCAAATCTTTTGTGGAATAACCTTCTGTTTTATTGTTTAACTCCAAATCAGTGGAATTGCGTGTTTGTATTTCAATGACAGATCACGTCATTAAAACCAAAAAAAAACAAAATAGGCTCTATCAAGACAGATTTCAGTCTGGGACATCATGGAGAAAGGCCATTTTGATGGTATTAGGCAAGAACTTGCAAAAGCTGACTGGGGGCAAATATTCACAGGTAAAGAGACGGCTGGAAAATAGGAAGCCTTCAGGAATGAGGTAACAAGAGTCCAGATACAGTATGTTCCTCTCAGAGTGAAAGGAAAGGAAATGCTGCATGACTAAAGAAATTGAAGGTTTGGTTAAGAAAAAGAAGGAAGCATATGTCAGGTATAGACAAGATACATCAAATGAATCCTTAGAAGAGTGTAAAGGCAGGAGGAGTATACTTAAGAGAGAAATCAGGAAGGCAAAAAGGGGACATAAGATAGCTTTGGCAAATACAGTTAAGGAGAATCCAAAGGGTTTTTACAAATTCATTAAGGACAAAAGGGTAATGAAGCAGAAATAAGACCCCTCAAAGATCAGCAAGGTAGCCTTTGTGTGGAGCCGCAGGAGATGAGAGAGACACTAAATGAGTATTTTGCATCAGTTTTTACTATGGATAAGGACATGCAAGAGAAAGAATGTAAGGAAATAGATGGTGACATCTTGAAAACTGTCCATATTACAGAGGAGGAAGTCTTGAAACACATAAAAGTGGATAAATCCCCAGGACCTGATCAGATGTAACCTAGAACTCTGTTTGAAGCTAGGGAAGTGATTGCTGAGATATTTGTATCATCAATAGTCACAGATGAAGTGCTGGAAGACTGGAGGTTGGCAAACATGGTGCCACTGTTTAAGAAGGGTGGTAAAGACAAGCCAGGGAGCTATAGACCAGTGAGCCTCATGTCGGTGATGGGCAAGTTGTTTTAGGGAATCCTGAGGGACAGGTGTACATGTATTTGGAAAGGCAATGACTGATTAGGGAACATGGCTTTGTGCATGGGAAATCAAGTCTCACAAACTTGATTGAGTTTTTTGAAGAAGTAACAAAGAGGATTGATGAGGGCAGAGTGGTAGATGTGATCTATATGGACTTTGGTACGATGTTCGACTGTTAGTAATGTTAGATCTCACGGAATACAGGGGGAACTAGCCATTTGGATACAGAACTGGCTGAATGGTAGAAGATAGAGGCTGGTGGTGGCGAGTTGTTTTTCAGACTGGACGCCTGTGACCATTGGAGTGCCACAAGGATCGGTGCTGGGTTCACTACTTTTCATCATTTATATAAATGATTTGGATGCGAGCATAAGAGGTACAGTTAGTAAGTTTGCAGATGACACCAAAATTGGAGGTGTAGTGGACAGTGAAGAAGGTTACCTCTGATTACAAAAGGATCTTGATCAGATGGGCCAATGGGCTGAGAAGTGGCAGATGGAGTTTAATTCAGATAAATGGAAGGTGCTGCATTTTGGGAAAGCAAATCTTGGCAGGATTTAGACACTTAATGGTAAAGTCCAAGGGAGTTTTGCTGAACAAAGAGACCTTGGAATGCAGGTTCATAGCTCCTTGAATGTGAAGCCGCAGGTCGATATGATAGTGAAGGTTGAGTTTGGTATGCTTTCCTTTATTGGTCAGAGTATTGAGTACAGGAGTTGGGAGGTCATGTTGCAGCTGTACAGGACATTCGTTAGGCCACTGTTGGAATATTGTAAGCAATTCTGGTCTCCTATCTATCAGAAAGGTGTTGTGAAACTTGAAAGGGTTCAGAAAAGATTTACAAGGATGTTGCCAGGGTTGGAGGATTTGAGCTATAGGGAGAGGCTGAACAGGCTGGGGCTGTTTTCCCTGGAGTATCAGAGGCTGAGGTGTGACCTCATAGAGGTTTATAAAATCATGAGGGGCATGAATAGGATAAATAGACAAAGTCTTTTGCCTGTGGTCGGGGAGTCCAAAACTAGAGGGCATAGGTTTAGGGTGAGAAGGGAAAGATATAAAAGAGACCTAAGGGGCAACTTTTTCACACAGAGGGTGGTACGTGTATGGAATGAGCTGCCAGAGGAAGTGGTGGAGGCTGGTACAATTGCAACATTTAAGAGGCATTTGGATGGGTATATGAATAGGAAGGGTTTGGAGGGATATGGGCTGGGTGCTGGCAGGTGGGACTAGATTGGGTTGAGATATCTGGTCGGCATGTACAGGTGGACCGAAGGGTCTGTCTCCATGCTGTACATCTCTATAACTTTATTTGCTGGATCATATCAATGTTTTCATTGATCATCTGCTGTTGTCATTCAAGATAATAATCAAGGGTATATCTTCCTTACAGTATGGAAACAGGTACTTCAGCCCAACATGCCCACACTGACCCTTCAAAGAGTAACCCACCCAGACCTATTCTCCTATCCTGTATTTACCCCTGAGTAATGCACCTAACACTATGGGCAATTTAGCATGGTCAATTCCCCTAACCTGCACATCTTTGGACTGTGGGAGGAAACTGGGGCACCCATTCCTGAAGAAGGGCTCATGCCTGAAACGTCGATTCTCCTGCTCCTTGGATGCTGCCTGACCTGCTGCACTTTTCCAGCAACACATTTTCACCACCCAGACAAAACCCACGCAGACACAGGGAGAATGTGCACACTCCACACACAGAGTTGCTGAGGCTAGAATTGAACCTTGGACCCTGGCACTGTGAGGCAACAGTGCTAACCACTGAGCCACTGTGCCACCCAAGTTGCTTTTGAAGGGAGCTGGATGAGTTCTTGCAGTGTCTATTACAGATGGCATACATTGCTGCTGCTTCTGTGTGTCAGTGGTGGAGTGAGTGAATTATTAGGTTGGTGGATGGTGTGTTAATCAAGTGGGCTGTATTGTCCTGGATGGTATCAAGCTGCTTAAGTGTTGTGCCGCTGCAGTCATCTAGACAAATGGAGGATTTTCTATCATCCTTCTGACATGTGTGCTGTACATGATGGGCAGGCATTGGAGACACAGGAGGTGAGTTCCTTGCCACAGAATTCCAGCCTCTGACCTGCTCTCGTAGCCTACAGCATGTAGCTGGACCATAGAACATAGAAACGTACAGCACAGAACAGGCCCTTAGATCCACAATGTTGTGCCGAGACTTAATCCTAATGTAAAATATATTAACTTAACCTATGCACCCCTCAACTCACTGCTATCCATGTGCATGTCCAGCAGTCGCTTAAATGTCCCCAATGACTTCACTTCCACCACCTCAACTGGCAATGCATTCCATGCATTCACAACTCTCTTCGTAAAGAACCTACCTCTGATGTCTCCTTTATACCTTCCTCCTAATATCTTCAAACTGTGAATTCTCGTACCTGTCAATCCTGCCCTGAGGAAAAGTCTCTGGCTATTAACTCTCTCTATCCCTCATTGTTTTGTATACCTCGAACAGGTCTCCTCTCTTCCTCCTTCTTTCCAGAGAGAAAATTCCAAGCTTATTCAGCTTTTCTTCATAAGGGAGGCCCTCCAGTCCAGGCAGCATCCTGGTAAACCTTCTTTGCATCCTCTCCAAAGCCTCCACATCTTTCCTATAGTAGGGCGACCAGAACTGGGCACAATATTCCAAGTGTGGTCTCACCAGGAACTTGTAGAGCTGCAGCAAAACCTCGCGGCTCTAAAACCCGATACCCCTGTTAATGAAAGCTAAAACACCACATGCTTTCTTAACAACACTATCCACCTGGGTGGCATCTTTTGAGGGATCTATGTACTTGCACACCCAGATCCCTCTGTTCCTCCACACTGCCAAGAAACCAGTTAAGTTTCTGTTCATTGGTCATCTCCAGGATGGTGATGCAGCATTTTCGGTGAGGATAGTATTGTAAAATATAAAGGGGACATAGATTCTTTATTGTTGAAATTGATCATTTTCATGACACTTGTGTAGCATGAATGTTACTTGCTATTTATGAGCCCAAGACTAAATGCGATATCTTGCAGCATTTGGACATGGGCTGCTTCAGTATTTGAGGAGTCATGAATGGTGAAAACATTAGGGAACTTTCACACTTGTGACTATATAATAGAGGAAATGTAATTGATAAATCAGCTGAAGATGGCTGATCTAATCTTGGTATTAATTCCACTTCCCTTTGCGTTCCCCTCAACTCTTGATACCCCTATATTTTGAACATATGTCTAACTCAACTTGGTAATATCCAATGACTCAGCCTCTACTGCTCTGCTGGGTAGGGAATCTTAAAGATTCACTACCATTTGACGGATGAAATTGCTCTCCATCTCTGTCTTAAATGGGCAATTGCCTATTCTAAGAAGCTATAACAACATTAGAAAATGAAGTATGGGAAATGGAGCTGGGATAGAGCATTGCAGGTGAAACAGTTGCACAGATATAACTGGTCAAATCTCCATTTTAGTACTTCTGTGATGTGTGTGCTGATCCATGCTGTGATTTAAGTTCATTTGATGTGGGACATATTCCTTGAATACATAAAAGTAAAAGTTGAAGTCTCGCTAGCTTCATGGCACTGGGGGCAGTTGAAGGATCTGCTAACAGTATATTAAAAAAGGAGCTTTCAAATACACAGCTTAGTATAATGCCAAGCTGATAACTATCCAGCAAACTTTGGAAAATGCAAGCTACATGGATGCTCTTCACAGTGAAGTGGCAGCTGAAACTTATTACCCTTGTTGACATGTCAAGAATGGTTGACGTATATGAATTTCGTTGGTATCAATAGAGCAATAATATAACAAGACTGAGTACTTCAGGGAAGGAAATGGAGGCAGGGCATGTCATTTCTTAACTTGGCTACATGGTTAAAGCTCTGGAAAGATTTGATTCCAAACAAAATAGTCTTCATTAAGTAGTCTGGCTTGGAAATTCAGTAAGGCTCTGCTTTTGCTTCACATTAGTTTTCAATGACCTATGTTACAATTTCTCGACTCTCTTAAACCATGTTTATTTTACAGAATGCAACCCTGAGCTCCATTTCAGATGTGGAAGTGGCCGGTGTGTCCTGAAGTCCTGGGTTTGTGATGGAGACCATGACTGCAGAGACAAGTCTGATGAGGTTAACTGCTGTAAGTCATCAATTCACCATCAATGTTTATGGCTTATCAGTAAGTCAAGAACTTGGGAATAGACTGAAAAACATATCCGGAACCCTGTTGTTCCCTTGTGGTATATAAGGAAGAGTGTATGCACTTGAACTATTTCCCATGAAAATTGTAATTAAGGAGCAAAGTTTTATAGCTAACATCACGCAGGCAATACTTGGACTTATTTTGTGAGTTTATACTTAAGCATCAAATTATTAATCCAAATTAAGTTCTATGAGCATGTGCACAAAAATAATGAAAAGCTAAGCATCACTGTCCGAGTGTAATGCTAAATAATTACTTTCTTCATGCTGGTAAGTCTAAATGTGTGAATTGTGAATAACATATTACAAACTGAAGATGGATTTGTATTATCTAAAGTAAAAGTGAGTTTTTCTTTAACCTGGTAATTCATTTGTTTCCAGGGAAGTCAATGTTCTCACTTTGGCCTCACTTTTCTCACCATTTCTCCTCAAGGCGTTGATGCCTGCTGGATATTCTGCATTCTAGCTATTCCTTATGTGCAGACCAAATGATTAAATGACAGCGAACTACAGAATGTACAAAAACTAAGCCAAGTCTGCTCTTCACGTGTAAGCCCTCAAATTTCTGGAGGAACACACACTGCCGTGTAGTGAAGAAAAGCTTTGGCCTGCCAAAGTTGTCCAAAATATTCAGATTAACTATATCTCCCTATTCTAGGATAATGTGTAAGATTAGACTTACAGTGTGGAAACAGGCCCTTCGGCCCAACAAGTCCACACCGACCCACCGAAGCGCAACCCACCCATACCCCTACCTTTTACCCCTTACCTAACTACGGGCAATTTAGCTTGGCCAATTCACCTGACCCGCACATCTTTGTGACTGTGGGAGGAAACCGGAGCACCTGGAGGAAACCCACGCAGACACGGGGAGAACGTGCAAACTCCACACAGTCAGTCGCCTGAGTCGGGAATTGAACCCAGGTCTACAGGCGCTGTGAGGCAGCAGTGCTAACCACTGTGCCACCGTGCCGCCCTAAGATTGGTATCCAACCCAGTAATGGTGAGGAATTTTATTCTATCAGCTTGATCTGCATCCTACAGTAGGCTGAGCTGATAGAAGCTAAAAAGAATTAAAATTTATTTAAAACCAGTCAAATTTCTACTTTTCTGTACTGAAGACGAATCGTATTCAACTCCAAACTTTAATTCTATTTCTCTTGCCACTGATGCTGCCAGACTTGCTGATGACTTGTAGCAATTTCCATTTTTATCTGAGAAACTGGCAATGTTCTCTTTGGAGCAGTGGAGATTGAAGGGAGATTTGATATCGATTGTCAAATTTAATACAGGTAGACAAAGAATATTGCTCCGATCAGCTGGTGGTACAAGGTCACATGGACAGACTTTTGCCAAGAGATGCAAGGCAGGGTGAGGAGGGGCAGATCCAGGAAGAGCTTATTTTAAAGAACAAGTGCTAATGAGCTGGAGCTAGCTTCCTTTAAAGGTGGTGCATGATTCCAAAGGAAGATTAGATGGGCACATGAGCAAAATAAGCCTACAAAGTTGTAAGGAAGTGGGGCAGATCCGATTGTTTTACAGACGTGGGTGTAGACTCAATGACAAGAAGTTTCCTCCTGTATTGTAATGATCCTATGACTTATCCTCATTAAGTTGCCCTGTCACCTACCTACTTGGTCTGCTAATCTGTCTGTCTTCTGAAGTATTTCACAGTCCTCCTCATTCTTTACTGAAATCAGAACATTGGTTAGTACTTGGAACTATGACACTAGTGAGAGTATGGAAACTTGGCTGACAGATGGACAGGACTGGCAGCTGAATGTCTGATGATTTTGATGTTTCAGGTGTGATAGAAAGGAATATAAAAGGGGTGGGGAGTTGCACATAACAGTAAAGCAGTATCTCATGGCTGTACTGAGGGAGGATGCATTAGAGCACTTGTGCAGTGAGGCAGAATGGGTAGAAGTCAGGAATAGGAAAAGTGAAATCAGCGGCCTGGGGGTATACAGCAGGCCTCCCAAAAGCCAGCAGGAGATAGAGGAGAGATTTTAGAAAGATGTAAAAACAGCAGGGTTGTTGTGGTGGGTGACTTTGACTTCCCCTATGTTGACTGGGACACTCTTTGTGCTAGGGGCTTGGATGGAGCAGAATTTGTAAGGACCGTTCAGGAGGGATTCTTGACACAGCATGTAATCAGTCTAACCAGGGAAGGGGTTATACTGGACCTGGTTTTGGGAAATGTGCCCGGCCAGGTGAGTGAAGTTTTAGTGGGGAAGCATTTCAGGAGTAGTGACCATAATATCATGAGTTTTAAGTTATTCATATATAGGGATAACAGCAGTCCTTGGGTGAGGGTGTTAAATTGGGAGAAATCAAACAACAATATTAGGATGAAACTGGAGAGTGTTGATTGGAGGCATCAGCTTAAGGGTAAGTCTACATCAGACATGTGGGAATATTTCAAACGGCCGTGACTAAGTATTCAGGAGCAGCACGTTCCTGTGGGAATGAAGGATAGATATGACAAGGTATGTGAACTGTGGATGACCAGGGATGTTGTGATCTTGCTCAGAAAGAAGAAGGAAGCATATGTAAGGTCTAGGAAGATGGGAACTGACAAACCCTTGAAGTGTGGAAGGAAAGTAGGAAAGAACTTAAATAAGGAATTAGAAGGGCTAAAGGGGTCATGAAAAGTCATTAGCAAACAGGATTAAGGAGAATCCCAAGGCTTTAATATACAAATGAAAAGCTAGAGGGTACCAAGGAAAGAGCTGGCCCACTCATGGACAAAGGAGGGAATTTATGTGTGGAGCCAGAAGAGGTAGGTGAGGTCTTAAATGAATATTTTGTGCTGGTATTCATCAAAGAGAAGGAATTGCTGGAGGATGATTTCAGAGAAGGAAGTATTAAATTTCTAAGCCAAGTTCCTATTAAAAATGAAGAGGTGTTGTGTGTCTTAAAAAGCATTAAGTTAGGTACGTCTCTAGGTCCTGATGGGATCTATCCCAGAATATTGTGGGAAACAAGAGAACAATTTGCTACAGCATTGACAGGCATCTTTGTATCCTGTTTGGCCAGAAGTAAGATTCCAGAGGGCTGGAGAATAACTAATGTTACCCAATGGTTTAAAAAGAGCACCAGGGATAATCCATGGAGTTACAGGCCTGTTAGCCTCACATCATTGGCAGGGAAATTATTGGAAAAGATTCTCAGGGTCAAGATCTATACGCATTTAGAAGCAGATGGACTGATTACAAATAAACAGCCTGGTTCTGTGTGAGGGAGATCATGCCTCACTAATTTAATCAAGTTTTTTGAGGAGGTGATGAAGATGATTGATGAGGGAAAAGTGGTTAATGTTGTTGACATGGATTTCAGTAAAGCCTTTGACAAGCTCACTCATGACTGACTTAGTCATAGGAGACAGAGGGGAGCAGTGGAAGGATGCTTTTTGGAATGGAAGGTTGTGACTGGTGGGGTTCCACAGGGATCAGTGTTGGGACCTCTGCTGCTCGTGATCTAAAAAAATTATTTGGAAGAAAATATAGCTGTTCTAATTAGTAAGTTTGAAGACAATACAAAGATTTGTGACAGAGAGATCTGGGTGTGTAGGTCCACAGATCACTGAAGGTGGTAGTGCAGGTAGATAAACTAGTAAAAATGGCCTTTGGCATGCTTGCCTTCATTGGAGGGGCAGTGAGTATAAGGATAAACAAGTTATGCTGCAGTTTTATAGAACTTTAGTTAGGCCATACTTGGAACATGCATACAGTTCTGGTAACCACACAACCAGAAGGATGTGGATACTTTGGAGAGTGTACAGAAAAGATTTACCAGGATGTTGCCTGGTATGAGGAGGTTTTAGCTATGAACAAAGGTCAGATAGCCTAAGTTTGTTTTCACTGGAATGCAGGAGGTAAGGGCGACCTGATAGAAGTTTATATGATTGCGAATGACCTGGATAAAGTGGAATGTGTGAGGCTTCTCCCCAGGTTGGAGGGGTCAATTACTAAGGGACACAGGTTCAAGATGTGAGGGAGGAAATTTAAAAGAGACATGTGAAGCAAGTTTTTCACATAAAGGGTGCTGAGTTCCTGGAACATGCTGCCAGAGGAGTTGTTGGAAGCAGACACAATAGCAGCATTCAAGAAGCACTTGGACGAATACATGAATAGGAAGGGAATAGAGAGATATGGATCTTATAAATGAAGACAGTTTCAATATGGAAGGGCAAAATGTGCTGGCGCAGGCTTGGAGGGCTGAAGGGCCTGGTCCTGTGCTGTGTTGTTTTTTGTTCCTAATTTGTGTTGGCAGTAAATTCTAATATTCTATTTACTATGTTCATGTCATCTCTACATGTCATGTCATCTCTACATGTCATGTCATCTCTACATACCATAACAAGGGTGTACTCCACTCAGGTACTTCATTTCAAACCTTGTGAATCCAAAATACGTCCATTAACACTTTGCTTCCTATCCACTAATCAACATTCTATTCAGCCATTGCATTACATCTCATAACATATGCTTGAATATTTTTCAATAAGCCTCTTATTCAACATATTATTGAAAGCCTGTCGAAAATTTATATAATACTTCTATTACTGCATTCCCTTTATCTCTATAATAGTAAACCTTTTCAAAAATCTCAAATAAATTTCTTAAACTTAATTTTCTATTAACAAATCTACACTGATGGCCATTGATTAATCCATGTTTCTTAAATGTTCACTAATTATATCTCGTTCTGAATTCTAAGCATTTCCCTACAAATTGAAGGAACAAAGTGCCCTATAATTACCCAGTTTATCCTTGAAAAGTAATATTACATTACGTACTCCAATATAGTTGCATAGGCTATATGTTTAAGGAGGAGTGTCCAGAACTTCTGTTATCTCTGTTCACTCCTTTCATCATGCTTGGGTTTGTGTCATTCACTGTTGGTATATCAATATCTTGATGTACAACTTGATTCCAGTAGCATTTCCACTTCCTTGTAGTTCTCAATTCTGGAGTTCTTTTATTTCCTTAAAAAGAGAGACCTGAATTGCATTTGAAATGATCTAACCAAAGCCCCTATATGTTTCAACTCTGCTCCGATCAGTAGCTACAATAATTCCTGATAGCCTGTCATTCACCTAGATCCGATACTTCTGTTGTTTAGTAAAATTGGTGTTTCTTAAGTCTTCAGACTTTAGCACTGCATCTATGTCATAGCAAGTACTTGTTCAATGCTGTGTAACTGTAAACTCTGCATTGGAGAATGGATCTTTAAATGTTGTCAAAATAATTTCATTTTAACTTAATTATTTTAGAAATATGAAAACTGTTTTCCAGCTTGCAAGAGCCAGGGTCTGATGGAATGTAGTAATGGTCGATGTATTCCAAGCATTTTCCACTGTGATGGTGAGAATGACTGTGAAGACTGGAGTGATGAACTGAACTGTTCCAAAACCCATGGTTTGTAGTCTATTTTAATTCAGTAGAATTATGAAATCTAAAATGCTCACGCCTTAAAAGTATGAATTTAATCACGCAGCAATCAATTCTAGTTGACAAACGAGGTATTTCCACAATAATATGTAATTAGTTTCAAAGCTAAGTAAAATTGATGAATAAATGAGTGATAAAATTTTAATATTTTTCGGAAGAGTAATTTTACTCATTTATTCAAATATAAATGTAAATTAATTTAATTCGATCAATTTAAATTTATTTTATTTTTCTTAGTGGTTCACAAGTATATTTGTATAAGATTTAATCTCTGGACTAACTAATAGTTAATGGTGCTAGTTGTACGATCATTCCTAAATAAACAAAATAGACTTTACCATGATGGTATTTCCAATATCTTTAAACAATGTTTTCTAGTTGCTTATGATTATGAAAACCTGATGTACTGAATTATAATATCAGGTACACAATCCTTTATCTGAAATCCTTGGGGCCAGTTGTTTCTCAGAATTGGGAAATTTTCAGATGTCGGAATGAATGACATTTTCACAGTGACATTTTTTTTAAAATTACCTAACAGCAGATGACTGTGTGAGTAGTGTGAGTGCTGAGACACGATTGAAGCCTGCCAGTGCTGGCCCACGGTGCCAAGTCATATCTGAGTGATGTGGTTCGAGTGGGTGTGGAGTTGGGTTCACACACCAAAATGACGCTCCACACTCCATGAGAAAGATTTTGGATTTTGGAGCTTTCGGGTTGTGGAATTTTGGATAAAGGATTATTTACCTGTATATGGCACTATTTGAAGTCTTAGGCAGAATCTACTGCTGCTGACCCTCCATGAGGTGGATTTCAAGATGGAGGAATGGGGTTATAATCTGCTGCTGTTCCCAATGCCTCAGATAAAGTCTGGACCAAGAAGGCTTGTGAGCTTTCTTCCCCGCTACCCACCTATTTCCACCCCACCAACACACACAATTGGGTTGGTAATTCAGAGATCCCGAGCAACTGGTGGAATTTGAGTTCTATTGATATCTGGAATTGAAAGATAGTTATCAATGATGGTGGCCATGTTAATTGTAATCAACCATATCAATTTCCCGATGAAGGGCTTTTGCTCGGAATGTCGATTTTCCTGCTCCTGTTCCTGACCAGCTGTACTTTTCCAGCACCACACTCTTGGTTCTAATCTCCAGCATGTGCAGTACTTACTTTTGCCTATTTGTTATCAACCGTCAACTGGTTCACCTTTTTGAAATGGAAGTTTGCCATTCTGACCTGGTTTAGCTTCAGACTCACAACAATATGCTAACATAAAAAAAAAGCTATGGATGCTGCAGATCAGAATTCTAAAACAAGTTTTTTCAACAATCACTGTTTTTGCTTGTAATATATCAATGACTTGCCTGAAAAAAGTGAATATACTATAACCATGTTTGCGGATGGCACAAACATTGATGGGAAGGCCAATGATAAGGATGGTACAAGGAGACCACTGAAGGATATAGACAGTTTAAGTGAGTGGGCAAAACCTTGGCAGATTGAGAAAAATGTGCAAAAGTGTGAGGTTGTGCACATTGGTAGAAAGAATACAAAAGCTGAATACTATTTAAATGGAGAAAGACTGCAGAAAGATGCCGCACAGAGGAATTTGGGAGTCCAAGTGCATAAATTACAAAAAGCTAGCATCCAAGTTCAGTGGGTAATAGGGACAATAAACAAAATTTTAGTCTTTCTTTCAAAGGGAATTGAGTTTCAAAAAATAGGGAAGTCTTGCTATAACTATTCAAGGCACTAGTCAGACCATAGTAAAAGTACTGTGATCAGTTTGGTCCCCTTATTTAAGGAAGATATATTTGCATTGGTGTCATTCCAGAGAAGGTTCCTTAACTAAATCCTGGGTATGGGGAGATTCTGTTATGAAGAGAGGTTGAGTTATTGAATTGGTGCTTATTGGAGAACTGTAGAGACTGGGTGGTTGAGCGTATTCAAGGCTATCGTAGACTTCTAATCAATAAGCAAATCAAGAGTTCTTGTGGGGATAGAAAAGCAAGTAAGTGGAATTGGGGATTATTAGATCAGCTTAGAATCATAGAAATTAGAGTTGATCATTTGGCCCTTTGCTAGTCTGCCATTCATTACAATCATCTTCTCAGGCCCCTGTCCCCATGTTCACCCCATACCTTTTGATCCCTTTAGCCATAAAAACTATATCTAACTCTTTCTTGCAAGCATTCAGTGTTTTGGCCTCAGCCGTTTTCTGTGGCAGAGAGTTTCATAGGCTCACCACTCTCTAGGTGAAGAAATTTCTCCTCATTCCAATCGCAAATGGCTTATTTCATATCTTTAGACTGCGACCCTCGCTTTTGGATTACCCAGTCATCGGGAACATCCTTCCTGCATTTACACTGTCAAGCCCTGTTTGAATTTTCTAGGTTTCAATGAGATCCTCCCTTATCCTTCTGAACTACAATTAATACATTCCTAACCAATCAGTCTCTCTTCTGACATCAAGGAGAGGCTGGATTGGTTAGGATATTGAATGATAAAGCATTCTCAATGGGCCAAATGGCTTACTAATGGCTCTCTGTCTTCTGGTCAATGTGGTCTTAATTGTCCCCTCAAATGGTTCAGCAAGTCACTCACTTCAAGCAAAGTTAGTGTTGAGCAACAACTGCTGGTCTTGCCAGCAATCCTCTCACCCCACTTAAGGACATCATCCTGCTGCCTCTGAGGCTCAGTTAGGGCTGGACGGAGTTCTCGGTATCTGGGGAGAGAGCAGCAAACAAACTCACGTATTGCCAACTTGTGGGATGTGCCTGTTCAAAAGATTGAGGGCCTGATTAGGGAGGGAAGATGGCTAGGAGTTGGCAACCTTCTTGCTGCAATCCCCATCCAGCTAATGTTTACCTTTCCTGAAGGATCCCACAAACTCAGCTGAAGATCCATGGATTAACAATAGCTTTCACTGGCAAAGACACCTGTCCAGACCACCCTCATTAAATTCTGTCCTTTATTGCCTACAAATTAGGGGGTGTTTAAAAAGTTAGAATTTATTTTGATTTTCTTCTTGTGTATTAAAAGTGAATGCCTGTGCAGGAGATAGAGCACTTCAATACTTTTTGTGAACCAAATGTCAGCTTCATATACTCCCAGGTTAGGCTGCTGACTGATACTTCATCAAAATGTTCTGTTTGCCAATAGAATTTTAGGCTATTCTACAGCACCATCTTAAACTGCCTGAACCTTAAAAAGCCACAGGGAAAATGGAGATCCTCTCCTGTGTCCATGAATATTGACGTGATTTGTTGACCAAACAGCATCTTACACTGTAGATGAGCTGGACGAATTTGACATCCTGATAAAGGGTATACAAGAATTTAATTTTGCGAAAGAGTAGCATTAAAAACAGCAATCATATGTTTTCTGTTTGCTCCAACAGATCAGAACTCTTGCAAGGAAGGGAATGTATCTTGTGCTGAAAATTCCTGTACAGACACCTGCAATGGCTCTAGTTGTGCAGTTCACGACAGTAGAACAAACTGCAGTGAGTTAGAGTTTGATCAAATTATTCCGAAAGATGCGTGGTCTGCCATGGCACACCACACAACTAAAGTTTATTTCCTTTTGACCACAAATATATGTAATATTTGCAATGGCAATCCATCATATTTGTGCATCACACAGTGTACAGAGGAACCTCGACTATCCGAATGAGATGGGCGGGCACTATTTTGTTTGAGTAATTGATTATTCGGTTAATTGGCTCAATTCCTTTCCTCTGGGGCTTGGAGTTTTCTGTTAAGTTCCCTCCCCATTCAGGAGACTAGGCAGTAGCACACCGCGCGAGAGCCCCCACTCCCCCCCAACCTGCTCCAACACTGCCCCGCTGCCCGCACCCCAAACCCGTCCAACACTGCCATCGTTCGCTCCCACCTCCCCCCCAACCCATCCAACACCAACCCGCTTCCCCTTGCCTGCCCTCAACCCTGTCCATCACCACTCTTCCCCCCTGCCCCCCCCACCACGTCTTTGATGGAATGTTTCTATCGGAACCTCGAGATCTCGTTCGGATAATCTGATTCCTCTGTAATAAGACACTCCAGACATGGTATCATGTTTAATTTTCATTATTAGTAGAGAGTTTGTCTAATATTTAACCTTCAGCCATTTTATCAAAACCAACTTTTTAAAACTCAAGTATCTTGCAAGAAAATCCATTTAAATGTTCTTCCCTCTTGCAGGTAAATGTGAGCCCATTACTCTTGAGCTCTGTATGAATCAGCCATACAACTTCACCATCTACCCTAACTACCTGAGTCACCGGGACCAGAAAGAGGCATCAATTAGCTGGGAATTTTCACTCTTTCCGAACCTTGTTCAGACGAATTGTTACAAGTACCTCATGTTTTTTGCGTGCAGCATCCTTGTACCAAAGTGTGACTATGAGACTAATCAACGGGTCCCACCTTGCAGGTAATGCAGACTGCCCTCCTTATTCAAAAGATTGGAAAGGATATGGAGAGCACTACTCCATTTTGTCGCAGACATTTTCAAAATGATCTAATGGAGTAGGTTGCAGTATTAATGCATCAAGTTTTGTTTTATCACAGATATAATCCAAGTCTGCTATATTCATAGTTCATGCAAAATTCTTGAGTGAATAAAACAATATGTGACATATATTGGTGCATTTGTCACTTATTGCATTAACAAAATTAATTTGCTTGATGCCAAAAGATTCCATTAAAATGCATTTCTACGTACCTTCAATTTTCTTCACCATCAATTATAGGACATTCCATGTAGATACTGAATTGGGAAACAACAGTGCTAGAGAATATGGGGTAAAGGATTTTATTATGCACCAGGCCAGACCCCTCAAAACCTTTCAAGAACGTAGCCCAGACCCTAACTCTGCTGTTGTTTTAAGCCAGTGTAAAGTCAGTATTCCAGGAGAGAATCAGCTGGTCCAAACTCTTAGTTTTAAACAAAACAGAATGTATTTACACAATTACTAAATGAAACACAAAGGACAGAAAACAGAATACTGAGTAACTTTTCCTATCTGAAAATCCAACAGGTCATCCCATTTCATGATTCTGTTCCAAAATACTTGCAACAATCCCTATAAACACCCTTTGGCACAAAACGTAAAATCAAACACAGGGTCTTACAGGATAGGGGTCAGAAGAGAAAACAAGCCTAAGCTTGCATCTGAATTCCAGCAATGTTTCCACACAACTGCTACGACAACAAAAAAACCAAACCAGAGAAAAGCTGAGCTGGGAGAAGTGGCCACTTCTCTTTCATTATACAAGTGTTTTTTTTAACTTGAAAGCCTTCTGCCTGAGGCAGTATCTGATATCGGTAAATAGATTGGCCCTAAAACCCATCCAAACTCAGACTTTTCGGAACCTGTGTCATTTACAACCTCTTTGAGAAAAACCAAGAACAACAAAACCTCGTTAAAGGATCAACATCATCACAAGTTGATTAATTAATTGATATTCCATCCAAATGATCTCTCGGTCAAGCTTTTATTGTGACAATACGTACAACTAATCGCAGGAAAAACTGCATGGCTGTTTGGTATTTATTATTTTTAATGGGAAATTTATTGCATATGCAATTAGTTGTCCTCTTATTTTATCATATTTTAATTATTATTTAATATTTTCATTCTTATGTTAAGATCCCTGTGTGAAGACTCCAAAAAACATTGTGAGACTGTACTGAGTATGGTTGGACTGCAGTGGCCAGAGGACACTGATTGCAAACAGTTCCCCAGAGAAACCTCTGACAATAGGACATGTCTGATGCCTGATGAGAATGTGGAAGGTTAGTATTAATTTTATAGGTTTTAAGAGTTATATTAAGTTGCAACTTTGGTACGGTTATGTCTTTTGTCTCAATTTTGATACCTTCCTGAGAGATATTTTCTTTCTTGAAGAAGCTGGCACTTACTGGGCCAAAGTTCCTTGGGTATCAGACAACCTCAATACCTCTTCCCAATGGCCATTGTTCATCTTTAAATTTAAACACTGAGATGTAAATGTTTGTTTTCACCCCATTGGCAGTAATCTGACTGAGTGAATCATTGTCCCTGTCTCCTCCTTCCCCTCTCCCAAAATAATCTTGTTTGAAGGTCACAAGAAATAGGAGCAGCAGATAGACATCTGCCAATAAGCATGTTACGCCATCCAGGAAGGTCCTGAATGATATGTTTGTAGCCTTAACTCCTCTTTCCATGCTGCCCCCAGAACTCTTTACTTTCCTATCAATGAAAAAGTTATGTGTACCCTCAACCTTGAGTATTTTCCATGACCCAGCCTCCACTGTAGTCTGTTGAAGAGAATGCCAAATATGAATTACTATACGAGGGCAAACATTTTCCTCATCTCGTCTTAACTGGAAAGTCTGTTAGTTTGAAACTGAGCCCTAGCTCTAGCTTCTCCTGTGAGAGGAAACATCCTCTCAGAGCTGTCACTGAGGTTCCCTCAGATTATTTTATATTTTTATAAAATCACCACTTATTTCTCTGAATTCCAATGAGTATAGACGCAACCTTTCATCATAATGAAACACTTACGTTTCAGAATCAGTCAAGTGAACCATTCTTGAACTCCTTCCAAATTAAATGTATCCTTCTTTAAGTAGGAAATCAGAAGTGTGCAAAGTACTCCAGTGTGGTTTCTTCAATACCCTGTACAAATGTTTGATGCAGAGTAATGCCGATAGTGTGGGTTCAATTCCCATATCGACTGAGCTCACCCTGAAGGTTTTGCCTTTTCAACATAACACCTTGCCCAAGGCATGGTAGCCCTCAGGCTAAACGCACCACCATTCAGTCTTCTCTAATGAGACAGCAGCCCTGTGGTTCTCTGGAACTATGACAACTTTAATCTTTGCTTACAGTTGTAATGAGATGTCCTGGCTTTTATATTGCATTCCCCCTGCAAATAAGATTCAACATTACATCACATGACTGACTACTTGGTGTAACTGTGTGATAGCTTTTTGTCATTCATGTGAAAGGACACACCAGGATGCTGAGTACCGCAGAATTCTGTGTGTTGCTCACTTTATTTTTGCTACCATGCACTTAGTCTCTCTATATTCTTTGTAGAATCCTCGTGTCCTCATCATTATTTGGTTTAATACCTACTTTTGTGTCATCAACAAATTTGGCTGCAATCTACTCAATTCCTTCATCCAAGTCATTGACTATCTGCCTCCTGTTAGTTATCTATTGAATTAAAGTCCTACCACCCCAAACAACTTCAGCATCATGGGGTCTTATTTCGTAGAGTAACCATTTTTAATGGTTAGACAACAAAATGCCTTTTGTGATGCCTAGGCCAGATAACACATAATCTGTTGTTGGGAAAATGTCTGTTTTTTATAAAGGATGTAATAGAAAAGCATTGAGTAACATGAAATATAATCAAGCAGAGTTAGCATGGCCTTATGAAGGGGAAACCAAGCCTGACAGAATTACTGAGGAGGAAACAACCAGGGTAGTTAATAGGGAAACAATAAATGTTAAGAGCATATGAGCCCATGGTGGTTGGGATTGTAAATTAAAGTCACTAAAATCCTACCATACCATAGGGCTGCTCTCCATTGTAGAGGGAGAACTGGTGGTAGCTCAAACTGAGGGGCACACCACCTCAGGTGAGGAGAGACATTGAGAAGAAGAGTCCTTAATGGTAACCTTAGCTGTTGTGGGATTTGAACGCATACTGTTTGCACCACACTTCATTACAAACCAACCATCCAGCCAACTGAACAACTGATTCCCAAATTAACTTGGAAAGAAGATTGGCTGACAAAGACAGAGTGAGATAAACTGACATTTTCAGGATGGCAACCTGTAACTAATGGAGTGTCCTGGGGATCAGTGGTGGAGCCATTATTATTTGTGATATATATTAATGACTTCAGATAATGAAAGTGAATTTATTATCATCATGTTTGAGGAGGATACAAATATAGTTGGCAAGGCAAGTAATGAGGATGACACAAGGAGTCTACAGAGGTGTGAGAATGTGCACTTTAGTAGGAAGAATAGGATAGTTTTATGTTATTTATAAGGAGAAAGACTGCAGAAAGCTACAGGACAAAGGAGTTTGAGGGTCCTTGTACATGAATCACAAAATGTTAGCGAATATTCGGGAACATAGTGCAAAAGTAGGACTGTCTTGCTGAGACTATACAAGGTACTGATCAGACCACAACAGGAATAGTGTGAACAGCTTTGGTCCCCTGATCTAAGCAAGATATCCTGCCATTGGAGTCATTACAGGGAATGTTCACTAGGTTGACCCTGGAAATGGAGGGACATTCTTATGAGGAGAGGTTGAGTAGGTTGTGCCTGTACTCACTGGAGTTTAGGAGAAAGAGAGGAGACCTTATTGAAATGTTTAAGACTTTTAGAGTCAATTCCAGCCTCAGGTGACTATCTGTGTGGAGTTTGAACATTTTCCCCATGTCTGTGTGGGTTTCCTCCAGGTACTCCCGTTCCTTCCAAAGCTGTGCAGATTAGGTGGATTGACCATGCTAAATTGCCTTGCAGTGTCTAGCGATGTGTAGGTTAATTGAATTAGGCATGCAAAATACAGGGATAGGGTAGGGGAGTGATTCTGGGTCAGATGCTCTTCGGAGAGTCCATGTGGACTTGTTGGGCTGAATAGCCTGTTTCCACACTGTAGGGATTCTAAAGAATTGGGCTAAGGCACCGAAAGGCAGTGTTGTTGTGATAGAAGTACATGAACATTCAATAGCCCTCTAAAGACAAATTCTAGACTTTGGATTGTTTATATGAATGACTTTGAATAACAATTATAAATGTATAGAGTTACATTCTGCAATAAGTTGTCATATTTAAATTTGAAGGAACTCTGGCCTCAACAGAAAGCAATCCCAATATCTTTTGTATTAAGGTGGTGTTGTTTCAGTGTAGGTAGCAGAAGGTCTTGATGTATTCAGTAAATATATCCAATGAATTGATTCAAATACTTTGTTGTAAATTAAATAATTAAATGAACTTCACTTGCAGTCTCAAACAAGCCTGCTGAAGGTGTCAATTTTGTTCCATATTGTGATTCATGATGAATGACTGCTCACAGTTTATACTTCCTTATTGAACTATTAATTCACAATATGATTAAATTCCCAATTATTTAATGTAATGAAAATGCTAAAATAATGATAGAAATAATGGGCCTGCCTGCATCTAAAGCCCACCATGTGTAACCATCCTCACCAGATGCAATGGAAGTGCACTGATGGAAAGATTTACTGTTTTATTCACAGAGTGCTCCCCAAGTCATTTCAAGTGTAAATCAGGGAGATGTGTCTTGGCATCAAAAAGGTGTGATCGACGACCAGACTGTGATGATTTTAGCGATGAGGAAGCATGTGGTATGTGTTGCTTGCATTCCTTCTGTGAAGATCCTACATTTTAATTTCCCAACAGACTACAGCAAGATTTCTACAAGGGCTGTATATAAAATATCATTTTTTTTATATTAAAAAATGTCTACTAAGAGCTGGGGTGCACATGCTACACATTCATCTCCAAGACCCAAGAATAAAATCCAGTCAAAACTGACAAGATCTCCACAGTAAGCAGTCCGTAAAGGTTTCCTGTGTGAATTTGAGTTTAACCAGTCTTAATCTTCTTGATTGTTCCACACATATACTATTGAAATGGAGCAGTCAAAGCATTTGCCAGATGTGTTGGTTGAGAAATTTGCCAATGTGATTTCTGTTATTTTCTCTCACAAGTCTATTTTTACTTCTCAATATACATGTTAAAGGTTCGTACAGTTCCACGTGCTACAAGATCAAACTTCTCAGCTACTAGCCATCTGCACACAATGTCCATTGCTCTCGATGTGGTCTCCTCTACATCAGGGAGACAGAACGTCAACTTGCATTGCGTTTCAGGGAACATATCTGGGTCACAACCCCACCGCCCTGTAGCTGACCACTTCAACTCCTCCTCCCACTCCACAAGGACATGCAAGTCCTGGGCCTTCTCCACCAAATCCATCTGATGCCTGGAGGAAGGATGCTTCATTTTCCACCTTGGGACCCTCCAATCACACCAATTCAAAGTTGACTTCACTAGTTTCCAAATCTCCCCTCCCTCACCTCATCCTAGATCCAACCCTCCAACTTGGCACTCACTACACTCTTGAACTGACCAACCTGTCCATCTTCTTTCCCACCAATCAGCTCAGCCTCCCCACCAATCTATCGCAATCACTCCCCACTTGCATCCAGCTATTACTTTCCCAACTACCTTCCCCTCAGCCCCACCACCACCCTCCTATTTATCTCTGAAACCCCTTCCCCGTCACATTCCTGATGAAGAGCTTATGCCCAAATTGTTGGCTCTCCTGCCACAGATACTGCCTGACCTGCTGTCCTTTTCCAGCACCACATTTTTTGACTCGGACTCGCCAACATTTGCAGTTCTCACTTTCTCTCTTGCTCACAAAGTAAATCAAGTGCTGAGATGGCTGCTTAAAAATGGCTGCCCTGATCAAATCATATTTTGCTGTATACTATGCAAAATCTTGAAAAGGTTTCTCACTGTCACTTGTGACACTGAAAGGTGCTCAGCTAGTCTATCTCCGACTGCCATCAAAGGGGAAGATATCTTAAAAATGTAAGCAACATGTGAAGCTTGCTGTCTCACACTACAACTCTGCAGTAAACATGAGTGGTACTCTCCACTAACAGAATGTCAAAAGGCATGTTGCCTACCACACTAATATATAATGTGATAAATGAGTCTCGTACCAGTGTGATGTCAGCTACGTGAAGCTTATGTCCTACAACTGGCAAACATTTTTCCAAAAACATGTCCCTTTAGGCGCCTGTTGCAGGCAGCATGCTGACCACACTGAACCAGTCTGTGCTCACAAACCTCACAAATCCACGTCCAACAATAGGAAGGCAACATTTCAAGCTGGCAACTTGTTTCAAATGGATTGTCACGAGAATCAGTGTTGGGGCCACAACTATTTGCAATCGATACTAATGAAAGTGAATGCACTTTTGCCAAGTTTGCAGATGACACCAAAATATGTGGAAAGGCAAGAAGTCAGAATAACACAAAGAGTCTGCAGAGAGATACAGACAGATGAAGTGAATGGGCGAAATCTTGGCAAATGGAATATAATGTAGGAAAACGTGATGTTTTGCTGACAGGAAGAATTGAAGAGCTGAATATCATTCAAATGGAGAAAAATCTGTAGCTTTCTGCAGCCTAGGAGTCTTGATGCATGAATCACATAAAAAAGCTAGCATTCAAGTTCAGCAGGTAATAGAGAAGGCAAGTGGAATTTTGGCTTTTATTTCAAAGGGGATGCAGTGTGAAAGTAGAGAATTTTCATTAAAATCATACTAGTCACCAGTTAATTGTGAACAGTTTTGCATCCCTTACTTAAGGAAAGATATGCTAGAATTGAAGGCAGTCCAGAAAGTGGTCACTAAGTTGATTCCAGTAAGGAAGGATTTTCTTATGAGGAGAGGTTGATTAAAACATACACGAGTCTTAGTGGAAAGATATTTTCCCCCTTGTGGGAGAGTCCAGGACCAGACAGCATAATTTCAGAATGATGGGTTGTATGCTTAAAATGGAATGAGGAGAAATTTCTTCTTTGAGGGTAATGAATCTGTGGAATTCTTTACTGCAGAGAGCTGTTGAAGCTGCGTCATTAAGTGTAATCAAGCCTGAGATAGATATTTAATCAGTGAGGTGATCAAGGGTTATGGGGCAATGCATGAAAGTGAAGGTGAGAATGATCAGATCAGCCACATGAATGCTGGAGCAGACTCGATGGGTTGAATGGCCAAATTCTGTTCCTGAATCTTATGGTCTTGTTAGATTGGATTCTGCTATTGGACAATATTTGCTAAATAATTTCAGATTAGTAATTGGGCTTGCAGTTTGATTCATTGTCACGTACTAGAAGCTACGCACATTCACACCCAAAACCCTGTTCTTTGTAGATGAAAAGGTTATGAAAGCTGCCAACCTCTATTGTATTTTTCATGATAACACTCTGACCAATCTGAGTCTATCTGCCTGGTTAGAGTTTAACCAGCTTCACATTGCTGCTGCAGCTCTAAGCCTACAATGGTCCAAGCAAATCAGCACTGCCTTCTCTTGCTATATAAATTGTTGTTCCCTTTCAAAGTTTAGTTTCTTGCATCCCAGTCTTAATGAGTGCAATATAAAAGCCTTCAATTTAGTGTTTTTAGTTCACAGTTGATATGGACCTGCAACACATGACTGCACAAAAGGGAGGTTTAAGGACAGCTAGGGCAGAACATAATGCACTCCCCCTCTGAGACTTTTGATAAAAGGTATATTCAATCAGGTGGGAAGGAGGCACGTTGAGATTGCACAGGCTTTCCACTCCCACCCTGATTAACAAGGGCAGTGGAATAGAACTCCTTCTACTTCTTGAATCCAACATCAGTATCAAGCACTCCCAGGTCAGCTACAACGCAACCAGATGCAAACTAAAAGGTGTGACGGTCTGTAGGCAGCCTTCCAGAATTACTCCCTATTGAGGGTTCTTACTCAGCAATTAATCCAAACCTAACTCCTCATCACTGATGCACTTGGACTCTGGGATTGTGGTCACTCATTCAAAGACAATGTCTGATCCACAACTGAACATTGGGAAGGATAAGAGTCACCCATCCACCTTGTTGCAGATTGGCTTTTCCATGACGGTAACACCATTACTGCCCTCTTGTCATTACCTACTTGTGGTCTGGGATGCAGCAAACATACTAGGCCTTAGGTAAGTGATGTACTAGCAGTAATGCCTACTTCTCCATTGGTGCTGCTATTTAGTAGAGCATCCAAACTGTACTTGACTGGTAGCTTTTGACTGGCAGGATATCGTCCCCTTGGTCCTTAATCCTGGCCAGGCTGGCTATTCAATTGAGTGGCACGTTCTGTGATGGACTCTCCAATAAAGAGCCAATGTGGCACCCTTGATGTCTAGGCAGCAGGTGAAAGACCCTTGTCACCTCCATTAATACTCCACCCCTAGTCCATAAAATGGAAAAATCTCACTGTGTTGGAGCCAAGTCTTCTCCTCTGAGATTAGACCTTGTTGGGACAGAGTGTAAGGACCTTTTAGTTTGCATCTGACCTGGAAGTGGTTGATACTGCCGTTGGATTCAAGAAATAGGAGGGTTTCTATCCCACTGACCTTGTTAAACACTTATCAAATCTATTCTCCACTTGACCTTTAGGAAAACTTTGTAAAGTTTGTTGTAAATGGGAATGTTTCTGTGAAGCAGATTTTAAATAGTTAATCTGTGTTGGACTGGTGTCATTAAACTGATAACTTGTCAGGTTGCTTGTGATAATGTAAGCATTATAACAATCAACAAACAAGTAGCTCCTAGTAACAATCAGTACATGAGGTTGTCTGCTTTTTACTGCGGGTAGATTACTGTGAGTGTGACGCAGAAAGCAGTCCGTTTTAGAAACTAGGTGAATCATTTGACACCATGGTTTTTTGCCGTAACATTCTCCACCATCCAGCATTTCAAGCAAATAGTTATAATTCTGATTTTTAATAAGTTATTATATGAACAATGGGAGACTGGAAAAGATCCACTTGTTCATTCGATCTGTTCCATGTCAGCCTTCAGTTGTTCAAGGGATATGGCATAACTGTCTGGGCCAGCATTAACTGCCTGTCCTTAAATGTCTTGGAGAAGGTGGTGGTGGTGATAGTGAGCTGACTTCTTGAACTGCCGCAGGTCCCCATGCTGTGTAGGGAAAACCACAGTGCAGATAGAGAAAGAGTTCCAGGATTTTGACCCAGCATCTGTAAAGGAACAGCGATACATTTTCAAGTCAGCATAGTGTGTGACTTGGAGGGGATTGCCCAAGTGGTGGTGTTCCTATGTAGTTGCTGCCTGTCCTTCTAGATGGGAAAGGTTGTTGATTGAAAGGTGTTGTTGAAGGAGTCTTGGTGACATCTAGCAGTGCATCTTGTAGGCAATGCACATTGCTTTTACTATGCATCAGTGATGAAGGACGTGAATATAAGTGACGGATGTAAGTTGATCAAGTGGGCTATATTCTCCTCATTGGTGTTGATCCTGAATATTGTTAGAGCTACATATATCCAAGCAAGTGAGGAATATTCCAACTGATGTGTGCCTTGTAGACCATAGGTGGACACTGGGGATACAGGACGTTTAGATTAGATTACCTACAGTATGGAAACAGGCCCTTCGTCCCAGCACCGCCCTCCTAACCTGCAATCCTCTTCCTGACCTCTCCGCCCCCACCCCACTCCGGCCTATCACCCTCACCTTGACCTCCTTCCACCTATCCCACCTCCATCGCCCCTCCCCCTAGTCCCTCCTCCATACCTTTTATCTTAGCCTGCTTGGCTCTCTCTCTCTTATTCCTGATGAAGGGCTTATGCTCGAAACGTCGAATTCTCTATTCCTGAGATGCTGCCTGGCCTGCTGTGCTTTGACCAGCAACACATATGCAGCTGTGATCTCCAGCATCTGCAGACCTCATTTTTTACTCGAAGATTTTAACCTACTGCGAATCCTCTTACAAGGATGCCTTCCTTGAAGAAGCTCTCTTCCTCCCTCTACAAGGATTTCAGTGAGTCCCTCTCTCACTGCACCCCCCAGGTCATCCAGTATTCTGTTTTTACTTGTTAGGATAGCAATGAGTCTCAATAAAGTATGGTATAGACTGTCCTAGGATTTAGGTTCATTGTATTGTTTGCACACTTTGACTTCAAGAAGGACTGCAGAATTCTTTATGATGAAACATTTGATTATTGCTGGACTGGAATAAACGTGGGCTGGTATCTCTGCTGTAGGTAAAAACAATGACTGCGTATGCTGGAAACCAGATTCTGGATCAGTGGTGCCCGAAACGTCGATTTCGCTGCACTTTGGATGCTGCCCAAACTGCTGTGCTCTTCCAGCACCACTAATCCAGAATCTGTAATCTCTGCTGTGACTAGCAGAGAGAAGTGAGCAACTATTGGAAATCAGTAGGAGGGTATGAAGAGATTCTATGATTTCATAGGTGTATCTATCAGACTACTTCATTGAGGTATCAGCCCAGGGTATTCATTTTGACATCTGAATAATTTGATCTTGGAAAACAAATTTTAAGTCATGTTTCTAAGATAAGAACAATAGGATTATTCAGTGAACATTTTTTGTGAATGATAACCAAATGTTTTATTTGTTACTTTGTTTATTAAATTTCCACAAAAACTGATAGCTAATCCAATGAACCCTCTTTGGATTTCTTGACTTCTTCTTTGTTCTCAGGTTGTAGTGAGAGAGGACTGTGGGAATGCGCCATTGACAAGACCTGTATCGACCATACAATGATCTGTGATGGCTTCCAGGATTGTGTTGACAAAGCAGATGAAAAGAATTGCTGTAAATTACTATTGGTGTTTTCAATTTTTTTTTGTTACCAAATTGAATGTTTTGCTTAGAGATGTCCTTTTTAATGTGTCTAGTGATGCGCTTTTAAAATCCTGCTTCTGTTCCAAATTTATCTCGCTAAACATACTGATTTTGCAAATATTAATATAGTTCTACAGCTACTCAATACACTGAGCATAATTGATATCCTGCATTGTGGTAAAGTGTTTCCCCCACAACAACACCATGGCATGGTGCTCTAGATCGCACAACAGATTTGAAACTATGTACACAAAACAAAATCAAAAGTTTCTATTATTTTAGCGTAGAGGCTATTCTTCTGGTGAGTATGAATTACTAGGCAGTTCCAACTGTGTGATGAAACCATAAATCATGAGGGACAAACAGAACTGTGACTTTGGTCTTTCTCAGGAGTGAATGGGCTTCCACAATTCGCCATTCAACATGTAGCGTCCGCTTACTACATTAGCATTATTTGAATTTCTTTCAAACGTTGTTCGTATTGAAGTTTTCACTGAATGGCATCCCCTTGATGTGATTTTAATAATTTAAAAAATATTTTCACAATATTCAAATATTTCATTCAAATATGGTTTTGAAAATATTTTTTCAGAACTTCAGATTACTTTTCTTAACAGAGAAAGCAATGTAGCACTTGCACATTGTAAGAGGTGAACAATTACAACCGTATACCTTGAAAGGAAAAGCTACTCTTCAGTAACTAATTGGAGTGCAAGATAGGATTGTTGATCTTTCACCCAGCTCAGTCACTAAACACATTACTCATGGGAATTGGTCAGGATATTTTACAGCAGGGTGTGACAACACATGTTCAAACATATGCTTACCTTTGTTTTCAAGCGGGTGTCTTAAAGTTTGTTTTGAATTAGAAGTTTAAAAACATTGTAAAAGTCAAAAGAGACTAAGTTGATTCAACCAGACACATGATATTTTTAAATTCAAACTTGAAATTGGTTATTTCCTTTGAGCTATACTGCAGGAATATTCGAATGAAGCAATACTCTCGGATGGATTGTCTGTGAGTTAGGTTTATTTTCTTCTAAAATTTGAGCAATTCTGTTCTGCCAAGAAATAGGACAGAATATTTTATGGAAAACTTTAAAGATATTTCTGATTCCTTTTGCCTTTTTTCATTCTAGCGTCTTGCAAAGGCAATGAGGTAGTCTGTGTTAACCATGCCTGTGTTCCCCGTCACGCTTGGTGTGATGGGAGGAACGATTGCCCTGATGGCTCAGATGAATGGAACTGTGGTGAGTCTTGCGAAGTAACCTTTTGTTGATTGGAACACACTTCCCTTACCTCATGGGCTAGACTCTAAGTTCATTTTGATTGATTTTGGACTGTTGGCTCTGCTATTGGTAATTTATTCAATTCTTTGATTATGAATGCTGCTGGTTGTTAACCTGGTACAGGCATAGCATTTATTTTGAAACTGTAACTATGAGATTCTGAATTTTTTCAACTCCCTGCCTTGTCAGTAGAACAGTAGACTAATTGTAGAATCCCTACAGTGTGGAAGCAGGTCATTTTGCCCATTGAGTCCACACCAACCCTCAAGCATCTCACCCAGACCCACACCCTACCCTTTCCCTGTAACCCTGCACTTCACATGACTAATCCACCTAACCTGCACATCTTTGGACAGTGGCGGGAAAGTGGAGCACCTGGAGGAAATCCGTATAGACATGGGGAGAATGTGCAAACTCCACACAGGCAGTTACCTGAGTTGTGTGAGGCAGCAGTGCTAACCCCTGAGCCACTGGGGCACAGTTATGCTACTCTTGCAGCTAGCTAGCTAGAAGGAAACATTCATTGCTGTAACAAAACATTGGTCTGCTCAGTGCTGCAACAACATCACAGCCCTGCTGAATCAAGTACTGAATTTCTTCAAGATACTGTTATGATCCCAGTTGATGTTACCACTGGACAAATTGGATAACAGTGAAATCT
Organism: Hemiscyllium ocellatum; assembly: GCF_020745735.1. NCBI lineage: Eukaryota > Metazoa > Chordata > Chondrichthyes > Orectolobiformes > Hemiscylliidae > Hemiscyllium > Hemiscyllium ocellatum. The sequence goes on from NC_083401.1 coordinate 99,028,988, forward strand.
GGCTCGTTGGGTCATCTTTATTTAATGTGGTAGTCATTCAGTGGAAAATGGGCACATGAGGTGACAGATTTTCTTTAACAATAACATGGAAGTTCATTACACAAAAAAAACTCAAACCAAATCCATCTAAATATATAACACAGCTTGAAAGATTTTAAAACATTTGACAACTCTCTGGTCCCAACAAATTTAGCTCTGGCCACACCCACCTTGGCACAAATTGTAATGGGACTGGAAGAGTCTCTTAATATCTCTTAATTGGAGATTTGATGACTTAGAGTCAAAGAGTCATAGAGATGTACAGCATGGAAACAGACCCTTTGGTCCAACACATCCATGCTGACCAGATATACCAACCCAAGCTAGTCCCACCTGCCAGCACCCACCCATATCCCTCCAAACTCTTCCGATTCACATACCCATCCAAATGCCTCTTAAATGTTGCAATTGTACCAGCCTCCACCACTTCCTCTGGCAGCTCATTCCATACACGTACCACTCTCTGTGAAAAAGTTGCCCCGTAGGTCTCTTTTATATCTTTCCCCTCTCACCCTAAACCTATGCCCTCTAGTTCTGGATTCCCCGACCCCATGGAAAAGACTTTGCCTATTTACCCTATCCATGCTCCTCATAATTTTGTAAACCTCTATAAGGTCACCCCTCAGCCTCTGACGCTCCAGGGAAAACAGCCCCAACCTGTTCAGCCTCTCCCTGTAGCTCAAACCCTCCAACCCTGGCAACATCCTTGTAAATCTTTTCTGAACTCATTCAAGTTTCACAGCATCTTTCTGATAGGAAGGAGACCAGAATTGCACGTAATATTCCAACAGTGGCCTAACCAATGTCCCGTACAGCTGTAACATGACCTCCCAACTCCTGTACTCAATACTCTGACCAATAAAAGAAAGCATACCAAATGCCTTCTTCACCATCCTGCGACTCCACTTTCAAGGAGCTATGAACCTTCACTCCAAGGTCTCTTTGTTCAGCAACACACCCTAGTGTACATTAAGTGTATAAGTCCTGCTAAGATTTGCATTCCCAAAATGCAGCACCTCGCATTTATCTGAATTAAACTCAATCTGTCACTTCTCAGCCCATTGGCCCATCTGGCTACGATCCTGTTGTAACCTGAGGTAACCCCCTTCGCTGTCCACTACATCTCCAATTTTGGTGTCGTCTGCAAACTTACTTATTGTACCTCTTATGCTCGCATCCAAATTATTTATGTAAATGACAAAAAGTAGAGGACCCAGCACTGATCCTTACGGCATTCCACTGGTCACAGGCCTCCAGTCTGAAAAACAACCCTCCACCACCACCCTCTGTCTTCTACCTTTGAGCCAGTTCTGTATCCAAATGGCTAGTTCTCCCTGTATTCCATGAGATCTAACCTTGCTAATCAGTCTCCCATGGGAAACCTTGTCGAATGCATTACTGAAGCCCACATAGATCACATCTACTGCTCTGCCCTCATCAATCCTCTGTGTTACTTCTTCAAAAAACTCAATCAAGTTTGTGAGACATGATTTCCCATGCACAAAGCCATGTTGACTATCCCTAATCAGTCCTTGCCTTTCCAAATACATGTACATCCTGTCCCTCAGGATTCCCTCCAACAACTTGCCCACCACTGGTGTCAGGCTCACTGGTCTATAGTTCCCTGGCTTGTCCTTACCACCCTTCTTAAACAGTGGCACCACGTTAGCCAACCTCCAGTCTTCCGGCACCTCACCTGTGACTATCGATGATACAAATGTCTCAGCAAGAGGCCCAGCAATCACTTCTCTCATTCCCTCAGAATACTAGGGTATACCTGATCAGGTCCTGGGGATTTATCCACCTTTACCTGTTTCAAGACATCCAGCACTTCCTCCTCTGTAATCTGGACATTTTGCAAGATGTCACCATCTATTTCCCTACAGCCTACATCTTCCATATTCTTTTCCACAGTAAATACTGAAGCAAAATATTAATTTAGTATCTTCTCCCATTTTCTGTGGCTCCACACAAAGACTGCCTTGCTGATCTTTGAGGGGCCCTATTCTCTCCCTAGTTACCCTTTTGTCCTCAATATATTTGTAAAAACCCTTTGGATTCTCTTTAATTCTATTTGCCAAAGCTATCTCATGTCCCCGTTTTGCCCTCCTGATTTCCCTCTTAAGTATACTCCTACTTCTTTTATACTCTTCTAAGGATTCACTCGATCTATCCTGTCTATACCTTACATATGCTTCCTTCTTTTTCTTAACCAAACCCTCAATTTCTTTAGTCATCCAGAATTCCCTATACCTCTCAGCCTTCCCTTTCACCCTAACACCAATAGACTTTCTCTGGATTCTCGTTATCTCATTTCTGAAGGCTTCTGATTTTTCCAGACATCCCTTTACCTGTGAACATCTATCCCTAATCAGCTTTTGAAAGTTCTTGCTTAATACCAACAAAATTGGCTTTTCGCCAATTTAGAACTTCAACTTTTAGATCTGGTCTATCCTTTTCCATCATTACTTTAAATCTAATAGAATTGTGGTCGCTGGCCCCAAAGTGCTCCTCCACTAACACTTCAGTCACCTGCCCTGCCTTACTTCCCAAGAGTAGGTCAAGTTTTGCACCTTCTCTAGTAGGTACATCCACATTGTTTCTCAATTTCCCTCTGACTATTAGGGGATCTATAATACAATCCCAAAAAGGTGATCATCCCTTTCCTATTTCTCAGTTCCACCCAAATATCTTCCCTGGATGTATTGGGTCAGGATCATATGGGCCACCCATCATCTCACCCATAGTGTGCAAAATTACACTGGTGAGGTAGGCATCTGGGTACCAATCCAACCCCAGGGTAATGTCAAATTTCGCGCACGGTATAATTATGGTGAAAACTCAATAAAAAGTCATTGCAGTGAACAAATGTACAGAAAAGTGCAAAAAACTAGAGATGCTGGGATCATTGTCAAGTTGGAGAATCTGAAGGGGAGGTCAAATTATGAAGAACAATATTATGAAGGCTGAGAGTATTTAAGGAGAAGTTGTTGCTACAAGCAGATAAGGCCAAAAGTCACACAACACCAGGTTATAGTCCAACAAATTTATTTGAAATCACAAGCTTTTGGAGTGTTGCTCCTTCATCAGGTGGCGATAGCAGATTGTAACCATATGGCACATATTTCAGATAATTGGCAAATGAATCAAAGAGAGATTTGATTTGATTTTTACATAGTAAGTTATTTTGGTCTGGAATACTGCTGAAGGTTATTCAATTGTAATTTTCATAAAGAAATTGGATAAAAACATGATAGGGAAAGCAATTTAGTGTTGTAGGGCTGAGTGGGGAGCAGGACTATGTAGGTAGGGCTTTGGAAAGGACCACACATGTATTCCAATTGAGGCATGGGGTTATGGGAGTGATGTGGTAATGTCATCATACCAGAATCAGACTGATATTCTGGGGATAAGAGTTCAAATGCTACATGTCAGATAGTGAAATTTGAATTCAATAAACATCAGGAATAAAAGCTGGTCCAATGGTGACCATGTGGCTACTGTCAACTGTTGTAAAGACTCACAATTCACTTTAGGGAAAGTCCTTGAGGGAAAGAAATCTGCAATCCTTACCAGGTCTGATCTACATATGACTGCAGACCCACAATACTGTGCTGGGCTCTTTATTGTCCTCTGGGCAATTCAGGATGGGCAATAAATGCCGACCCAGCTAGTGATACAAAGTTGAAAATCACACAACACTGGCTCAGATTTGGAGATGCTGGTGTTGGGCTGTGTTTTTTTAACTTTGTACACCCCAGCATCTCCAAATCCAAGCCAGTGATGCCTGTATTACATGTAAGATTAAAAACCATGGCCTCCTTCTGTCCTGTATGATTCAATGGTAACTGATTATTATTCCTGTTTATTTGTTTACAGTGTCACTGGTGGACAGTCCAGCTTCCTTATCGCAGCTAGTTGTGCACAGGTCGACTTTTGACTATCACATATGTGCTGATGATTGGCAGGATGAGCTCAGCCAGCTGGCATGCAAGCAGATTGGTTTAGGGTAAGGTCAGTAGCATATAGTGCTGTAGATTCTTGGCTAAGGGGCACTTTCAACACTCAACCATAATTGCAACACATCTGCATTGTGTTGCTCTCCTTAGCCATGACTTGTTGATTGACATTATAAGTGCTCCTTTAGGTTTTTTTAACGCAGTAAAAATTGCCTCACGTTTTGGTAGAAAAATGGTCACTTTGGCAAAACATTGAAAAGTTTAGATTTTCTAGTGTATAGAAACAGGCCATTTGACCCAACAAGTCCACACTGACCCTCTGAAGGGTAACCTACCCAGACCCATTCCTCGACCCTATATTTACCCCAGATTAATGCACCTAACACTATGGGCAATTTAGCATGGCCAATTCATCTGACCTGCACATCTTTGGGTTGATGAGGGAAACTGGAGCACCCAGAGAAAACCCATGCAGATACGTGGAGAATGTGCAAGCTCGACGCGGACAGTCACCCGAAGCAGGAATCGAACCTGATCCCTGGTACTATGTGGTAGCAGTGCTAACCACTATGCCACCCAGTTGGGTTGTAGAAACATAGTGTAATTTGGCTTAATATTCTTTGCTAGATAGAGCTAAAACCAACTGTAGTAAAATCATAAACAGGAACATCTTGAAGAAGCATTGGATAAAAGTATCTCCTGAACCCTGTAGACATGTGCTCAGACTTTAGTTTGACTTTCAAACATCATTTATTACAACATGACCCTGTCAAGGGTGTTATCTGGTTGTAAATAGGTTACCTTGCAATTTATGATGGATTTTCAAACAATAAAAAAGTCTGAAGTACTAATGGCAGGTGCCCAAGTTTTATAGATGCCCGTAAATGTTTTAACACTGATAGACAGTGAGGGCAACACTGCTTTGAAGAATATTACTAGAATCTGAGCTGAATGTGTAAATGCAGGATGTTGTCTCCACAGTCTGTTATGTTTGGTTGTATGACTCTCCAACTCCCTCTAGCCCCCGAATCTATCTGCTCCACTCTATTGTTTTTAGTGAGTTGAAGTTTTCTGGGAATGGTTGTATAACTCCTTTTCTTTACCTTGTCCGAGTGACCGTTGTTATTATGTAAGTATCAGATTTGCAACCCCAAAACAAATGCTGTTATTTCTTATTTCTGCCTCAAGATAATGTTAAACACGGGTAAGAACAGTACTCTTTGAGATCACAGGTAACCTTTATCCTGACTGTTAAGGCCAGCCTTAAATGACATGAGAAAGTGGTAGGTGAGCCACTGTCTTCAACTGAGGGGATAGTAATGTAGTTCCAAGTTAGTTGTCAGGTTATTAGTGTCAAGCATAATATAGCTAACATCAACCAAAAAGGCTCAAGTTGCATGACGAGTTATAGAAAAAGTTAAAGAGATTTGGTGGTGGGGTTTGGGAGGGTAGTGGAGCTAGGGGCTAGGGTTCAGGTAACTGTATCAAAGTAATACTACTGTGAGTATGGAAATAACAATCTTAGGGCACAGCAGATAAGGGCAAAGCGAGGACTGCAAATGCTCGAGATCAGAGTTGACAGTGTGGTGCTGAAAAAGCACAGTAGGTCAGGGAGCATCCAAGGAGCAGGAGAATCAATGTTTCAGGCAAAAGCCCTTCATCAGGAATCAATTCTCCACACTCTTGGCAACAGATAAGGGGAGATTGGAGGCAGTCAGCTCAAGACTGAGGGTGTTGTACTTAAATGCATGTAGTATACAAAACAAAGTAGATGAGCTTGTAGCACAGATTGAAATTGGCAGGTTTGATGTTATGGGCGTCACAGAAATGAGGCTGCAAGGGAAATAGGACTGGCAACTAAATATCCAAGAATGTGCATCCGAACAAAAGGATGGGATATGGGCAGACTGGGCAGAGTTGACCTGTCAGTAAGAAACTAAATTAAATCAATAGCAAGAAGTGATATAAAGTTGGAAGGCATAGAATCTGGGTAGAATTGAGGAACTATAAAGATAAGAGTAACGTATAGCCCTCCTAGCTGTAATCAGGATATTGGGCTGAAAATAAATCAGGAGATAGAAAAGGTATTTAAGAAAGGCACTATTCCAATAATCCTGATGGACTTCAATATGCAGGTGCATTGAGAAAATCAGGTTGGTAGCAGATCCCATGAAAATTAATCTGTGAAATGTCAATGTGATGTTTTCTTTGGAGCAGACTGTGGAACATGCAATTCTGGCTTTGGTGATGTATAATGAAGCAGGTTTGGTTAGGGAGCTAAGCTGAAGGAATCCCTAAGGGACAGTAATCATAATATGATGCAATTCACCCTGCAGTTTGAGAGGGAAAAGCTGGAATCTGATGTAAAAGTATTATAATTGAGAAATGGTAACGACAAGACATGATGAAGGAGCTGGTCAGAGTTAATTGGAAGGGGAGCCTAGCAGACAATACAGTGATGCAGCAATGACAGGAGTTTCTGAAGGTAATTTGGGAGGCTCAGCTGAAATTCATCCCAAGGAAGAAGAAACATATTAAGGGAAGGATGAGGCAACCATGGCTGACAATAGAAGTTAGGGGCAGCATAAGAGCAATCAAAAAGCGTTGTGAAGATTAGTGGGGAGAGGGTTGGAAAGTCTTCACAAACTGACAGAGGATAACTAAAAAAGCAATAAAGGGGAGAAAATGAAATATGAGGGTAAGCTTGCTCGTAATATGAAAGAAGATTGTGAGCGTTTTTTAGATATCTAAAAGGTAAGAGAGAGTCTTCCACCGACACTCTCATTCGTTTGGTCGAACTGGTCCTCACCCTTAACAATTTCTCCTTTGAATCCTCCCACTTCCTCCAGACCAAAGGGGTAGCCATGGGCACACATATGGGCCCCAGCTATGCCTGTCTCTTTGTTGGCAACGTAGAACAGTTGATCTTCCGTAATTACACCGGCACCACTCCCCACCTCTTCCTCCGCTACATTGATGACTGCATTGGCGCCACCTCGTGCTCCCACGAGGAGATTGAGCAATTCATCAACTTCACCAACACATTCCACCCTGACCTTAAATTTACCTGGACCATCTCTGACACCTCCCTCCCCTTACTGGACCTCTCCATCTCCATTAATGACTACCAACTTGACACTGACATTTTTTACAAACCCACCGACTCCCACAGCTACTTGGATTACACCTCTTCCCACCCTACCTCTTGCAAAAATGCCATCCCGTATTCCCAATTCTTCCGCCTCCACCGTATCTGCTCCCAGGAGGACCAGTTCCATCATAGAACACACCAGATGGCCTCCTTCTTTAGAGACTGCAATTTCCCTTCCCACGTGGTTAAAGATGCCCTCCAACGCATCTCGTCCACATCCCGCACCTCCGCCCTCAGACCCCACCCCTCTAACCGTAACAAGGACAGAACACCCCTGGTGCTCACCTTCCACCCTACAAATCTTCGCATAATCCAAATCATCCGCCAACATTTCTGCCATCTCCAAACAGATCCCACCACCAGGGATATATTTCCCTCCCCACTCCTTTCCGCCTTCTGCAAAGACCGTTCCCTCTGTGACTACCTGGTCAGGTCCACGCCCCACTACAACCCACCCTCCCATCCTGGCACTTTCCCCTGCCACCGCAGGAACTGTAAAACCTGTGCCCACACCTCCTCCCTCACCTCCATCCAAGGCCCTAAAGGAGTCTTCCACATCCATCAAAGTTTTACCTGCATAACCACTAATATCATTTATTGTATCCGTTGCTCCCGATGCGGTCTCCTCTACATTGGGGAGACTGGGCCCCTCCTAGCAGAGCGCTTTAAGGAACATCTCCGGGACACCAGCACCAATCAACCACACCATAATGTGGCCCAACATTTCAACTCCCCCTCCCACTCTGCCGAGGACATGGAAGTCCTGGGCCTCCTTCACCGCCGCTCCCTCACTTGGAGGAAGAACGCCTCATCTTCTGCCTCGGAACACTTCAACCCCAGGGCATCAATGTTGACTTCAACAGTTTCCTCATTTCCCCTTCCTCCCCCTCACCCTAGTTCCAAACTTCCAGTTCAGCACTGTCTCCATGACTTGTCCGGACTTGTCCGACCTGCCTACCTCCTTTTCCACCTATCCACTCCACCCTCTCCTCCCTGACCTATCACCTTCATCCCCTCCCCCACTCACCCATTGTACCCTATGCTACTCTCTCCCCACCCCACCCTCCTCTAGCTTATCTCTCCATGCTTCCAGCTCACTGCCTTTATTCCTGATGAAGGGCTTTTGCCGAAGCGTCGATTTCGCTGGACTTTGGATGCTGCCTGAACTGTTGTGCTCTTCCAGCACCACTGATCCAGAATCTGATTTCCAGCATCTTCAGTCATTGTTTTTACCAACTGAAATATGAACTAGGAGAGGTAGTAATGAGGCACATAGAAAAGGTGGAGGAACTGAATTGGTATTTTACATCAGTATTTAAGTGGAAGACACCAGTAGCATAGCAGAACTCCAAGCAAGTCAGGGGGCAGGTGTTACATTCCTCAAGACGCTCCTATTGGTAGAAATGTATTGATTCCACATCCTCGCTGAGAGCCAAGTATCTAGTGGCAAGAACAGTTGCTTTCAATTTGCACCCTTTTATGATTGATTAGACTGTGAAATTGTTTAAATAACTGGGAATAAGCAGTACATTTCTGAGAAAGAGGGAAAGCAGGTAATGCTTCCGGACATTTATTAAGGTTGTTAATAGAAGAGACAGTTGCGGAGTGGGAATGTCGCTGGACTGGCAATCCAGAGGGCCAGGTTAATGCTTTGCGGACAAGATTCAAGTTAGAACTAAGCAGCTAGTTCAAGGATTGAGCATCAGTCATTCCATGAAAAGAATATATTTAAAGTTCATTTTTGTATGTTTCTTGTAGTTTTAGGAAAAGAAAGCCAGTTCAAATACCCAATAATCAAAATAGAAATGTTTCCAATTTGTTTTCAACCCTTGTTTTAACAACTCTCGTATGTTTGGTTCACAGTGGCCCTCCAGTGACTCAAATATTGTCAGAATTCAACCAAACACAACGTAGAAAGTGGTTACGCCTGATTTCTAATTGGCAAACAAAGAATGTTTCCACTCTACAGGCCTTATTACTAAAAGGGTAAGCACCATGTTATGAACAAGTTAGGAAAGATGAACTGACTCTTCTTTTTCTCTTCTCCATGGGTTGGTTAAAACAGAGATTAATTGTTTAAAAAGATAAAATATTTCCAATTTTGTACACACTCGATCATGTGTAGCTCGGTGTAAAACATACATCAGCTAGATCTCTGAAATGAGTAAAGGTTTAGTTTTATTACTTAAACTCACACAGGTAAAGATACAAAAAATTTTTCAAAGGTAAAATAAGTCCTGACTTCAGCAACACACACATGCGTACAAGCAGACAAAAATACAAAGGTAACAGAATGATAACAGTTAAGGTTCATATAATAATGATCAGATTTTCCTTCAATGATCAGTGTTACTGGTTAAATATGTGACTGGTAACTCTCCTGCAGACAGCAGAGCTGAGCTGACAGCTTCCTTGTTAAAACTAACTGCTGGCAGCAGGTGTGTTTTAAGTGGATTATAGCAAATAGCTTTTGAGAGAGATTTGAGAGAGGAGGAGACATGTGGCAGTTGCTCCTTTTGTTCTTGTATCAGTCTGTAATGATGTTTCAAGGTGGTTCTGGTGAGCGAGCTGTGAATTTTTGATCATTTTGCTGCCAATACCAAGGTCCTGTACTTGGCAGTCAAGATGGCTGCTGTCATGTCTTTCCAACTGCAAGTCATGGTCCCAATTAAAGTATCCTGGAAATCCAATAAACAGTTGTGTACTCTCCCCCAATTTAGGTCAAAACCTTTTGTTCCATAACAAGGCAGATTTGCATTCTCTTACAACAGTTAGTGAAGTTTCACTTATACTTTGTCTGGCAAGCCCATCGATAAAATGAAAAATGTGTCCTCATTGGTCTCAAAGTAATCCTTGAAATTAGCAACTGTGAGAATTTGTAATGCCCGATGGTTTTGACTCTTTATTCTTGACTTTGGAAACTTCCAGAAGCTTGAAAGTTAAAAGTTGTAAAAAGGTCTGCAACCACCTACAAAGTTCACTATATCCATTTTTCAGACTGTTTAATATGTGAAACCAATCAATGACATTATAGAATAGTATTTGACATAACAAATGTTTAAAATAGTCAGTAAACATTTAATGGATTTGAATGCAAAACTCAAGCAATATGAAACTCTTTAGTGGTGCTAATACAAGAAATCTAAATTGAGAATACAGGCATGCTGGATTAATTAAGTATTGAAAATAGAAGCGAGTAATTATAACCTGGCTTTCTTGGGAGATATGACCAGGCATCTTGAAATGCAGTTGTTGTTCAGCACTGAATTCTACCTGAACTCACAGTCTGCTCCCTCACTTATTTATTCCATTCAATATCTGTAAATGTTCTTGGATTTCTAAACATCAAAGCTAACTGATAACATCTTGCCTTATAAATCTTCTTTCTTATAAATAACTGTAGGTTGAGAACCTTACATTCTTGCTAACTACTCATAGAGTCATAGAGATGTACAGCATGGAAACAGACTAATTTTAAGGAAAATTATGTCCTCCTACTTGTGTGAAAATATTGATAACAGACACCTTGCAAAGATAGTATTTACCCAGTATAACAAATATTGCATTTCTTGTTAACGTTGACTCTCTAACCAGTGTTAGGAAGTTTCAGGAATAAATTTAATGGATGTTTTCTGGTACTTGTTTTTTCATCATCCATTAATGTTTCGTTCATAGATGACCCTTATCAATGAAGTCGTTTACACATCCCATCTGATGAAGGGGGTTTAATCACACCTACTAGATTTAGGTAGCTCTTTGGATTTCGGTACAATAATTCAGAACCAGAGACACACAAAACAGAGATCAGTGTTATACCGTCTGACACAAAGGTGGTAATGATAATGTGGTAGTGATTTCCTCACTGATGACAGCAGACAAATGCTCAATACTGTAGCCTTCTATTCTTTCTCTGCAATTTTCAAAAAGATGCTAACCCATTTATAGTAGTCTGGCAGGAGGCTGGAAGAAAACAGCAAGCCAGGCAGCATCAGGAGGTGGAGAAGTCAATGTTTCGGGTGTAACCCTTCTTCCTGACCACACCCGAAATGTTGACTTCTGCACCTCCTGCTATTGCCTGGCTTGCTGTGTTCTTCCAGCCTCCTGCCTGTTTACATTGGATTCCAGCAGCTGCAGTTTTATTGTCTCTAACCCATTTACAGTAAACAGGTTAGCAAATGTATTAAAATAAATGACAGCCAGGTGTTATATAAGAGTATTAAGCTCTGTTTAGCAAATATTGTCAACTCTACTTCCATGTTTGTCGTGTTATTTATTTGAGTATTTTCACAAAGCGCTGTGGGTCTCTTAGGTTTCTTTTTTTTGGATGTTATGGTGCCACCTATTGATAGTATCAGATCATTGCTCTGGAGTGTCAATAATATGGTACAAAAATAACAACAGTTTGATGACAGATTTGTATTTTTTTGTCTAATACCTATTTAGAATTTTAGATAGTGAGAGCAGAAGTAGATCATTTGGCTCCTAGCCTGCTCCACCTTTTGATGTGAGTGTGGCTTATCTACCAACTCAGTACCTTGTTTCTGCTTTCACCCCATATCCTTTGATTCCCCAAAACTATTTAATCCTAAGAACTATGTCTAAATCCACAGGTTCCCCACTCTCTGGATGAAGAAATTTCTCATCATCTCCAAGGGTAGGGGGTAGATCAGTTTGACTTTGACTCTGGGTTCTAGACTCCTTGGTCATTGCAAATGTCCTTCCAGCACTTGCCTGTCCAATCCAGTTTCTTTGATATCGCCCCTCATTTTTCAAAATTCTGGAGAACATAGTCCAGAAATAAAAACAGAAATTGATAGAAAAGCTCAGTGGGTCTGGCAGTATCAGTGAAGAGAAATCAGAGTTAATGTTTGAGTCTGGTGATGCTTCCCCAGATCCAGTCTCTTTTCATACATCAGTCCGACCAAGCCAGGAATCAGTCTGGCAAATCTCTGCTGCACCCTATCCATTGCCATATTTAATATTCACTATCGCATGCATCATGACTACAGAAATGCCCATTTTGCTGCAGGATTCAACTGGGTAGCAAAATGGGCATTTCTCTAGTGCCTTTTATTACCTCAGGATGTCTCAAAGTGCACTACAGCCAGAAGTATTCTTGAAGAGCAATCATTGTTGTGCTGTGAGAAACATGGCACATTCAACACTCTCTCATATGACAGTGTAATAAAAACCAGATAATGCTTGAGGATATTGGTTTACAAACAAAATATTGATCAGGTCACTGATCCTAACACTTCCCCCCACTGCCCCCAATATACCAGTTCTTCAAAGAAGTACTATGGGATCTGTAGCCTTCAGCCATGACAGCTGACAGGGCCTCGTCTGAAATGTGGCACGTCTACTAACATCGGGCTCCTTCAGCTCAGCACTGAAGTGTCACCCTGAATTATATGCTCAGTTTCTGGAGTGAGACTCTGGTGTGAACCCATAACTACGTCACTCATACAAGACTGCAGGGAGGCTGAAACTCAGAATATATATTGATAAGAATGTTATGTGTTGCTGAATTACACTTTGTACCAATAAATATTTCCTTATTTCCCATGTTAACGTAGGCAGGTGTGTCGAAGTAAAAGCAAGGTATCGCTGCTCTGCACCAGGGAAAGTAAGTAAAGGACACTTTATTTCACACTGCATATCCAACTGTTGCATAAAATTGTGGACATGGTGGTGGGAGAGGTGGTGAAAAGAGGAAATAAAAAGCTGATATGGTGAAATTCAACTCTTGCTTATCACTTCAGCAATTAATTGCTGGATGGGAAGGTCAGTGGGGATTTTCATGACTCTCCAGTAACGGTCATTAATAGCTGCTTAAGGGCCTCAGGTTGCCAACAGCTGTCTGGAAAACAGGTAAACATATGAATTAGAAGCACATGTATACTCCCTCAAGCCCAGTTTAACTGAAGCATAACCTCCCTACTTTTGTATTCAACTCCCTTCATAATAAATAATAACATTCTATTAGCTTTCCTAAGAAATTGCTATACCTGCATGCTGACCTTTTTGCAATTTGCATACTCAGTCTCCCAGATATTTCTACATCTCAGAGCTTTGCAATCTCTCACCATTTAAACAATGTGCTTATTTTTAATTCTTCCTGTCTCTCTCACTTCCATTTCCTGATGTTACTTGTATTTCGATCTGCTGGGGACGAGGAGGTAAAGTGGAAAGATGAAGCGTGAGATACACATGCTGTGTGAGAACATGGGGGAAGATCAAAGTAGAAGGGATTGATAAGGGGGCCTACCAAGAAGGGAGTGTGCTCATTTTGGGGTTAGCCAAGGGTAAGAAGCTGAGATTCACTGTGTGAAGAGCAACCGTTTTCCTTCCTTTGTGATATAAATTATAAGGGTGCAAAGAAGCTGAAAATGGCTGCCAACTCACATGGATTGGGTGAGCTAAATACTTCATTTTGTGTGAAAGGAGGCTTCACTTTCAAGTGATGTGAGGCCCCTTAGAAGGAAACAGCATTGCACAGACATAATGCAACTCTGAGCATTACATGTATGTGGCCCTTGGGCATTATCCTACAAGTTGCACACAAATCCTGGCTTAAGCCTCTTGACCACATCCTGGAGCATCAGAATCAATTGCACTTATGGTTGTAATGATTCATTTTTCTTGGACAGTTCATTGGGACTGGCAAAGTTTTCAATGAGTTTATGTCCTGCTCACAATTAAGCATGCATTTCTTTTATCACTTCAAATGAATTATTCCTTTATATTGTAAGCAATTGTGGATCCAACACTGATCCCTGTGGAACCTGCTGGTCATGAATCACTAACCTGTAAGAGAGCCTCTTATTCCCACTTGCTGTTTCCTAACCTTGAGCCAATTCTCTATCTATGCCACTGTACCACCTCCGACACCACAGTATCTTATCTTATGAAGTAACTTCAGTGAGGTTGTTGAAAACCTTCAAATACAGCACATCTACTGGTTCCCCTCTATCCGCTCTGGTTCAGTCTCCCTCAAAAATCTCTAATTAGTCAGACATGATTCCCCTTTAATGAAGCTTCTGACTCGATTTGATTAGATTATGATTTTCCAAATGTTCTGCTATTGCTTCCTTGATAATTGATTCCAATATGAAAAGGTACGCAATTGTAGTGTGTGACATAGGGGCTGGAGTATGCTTTTACTTTGGGGGAAGGTCTGACAGAATAGAGTGGGATACGAAGAAAATGGCTGAAGAATACAAAAGAAGGGGCAATTCTTCCTCTGGGGGAGTTGTAGGCTATGAAAAAATTAATCCATCAATAAATTAATTTATCTCTTCTAGACTGTGGTCAGCGCCCGGCAACTCGACTAAATAAACGAATTCTCGGAGGCAGAACTAGTCGCCTGGGCCGCTGGCCTTGGCAGTGCTCACTGCAGAGTGAACCTAGTGGGCACATTTGTGGCTGTGTACTGATTGGACGCAAATGGGTGTTGACGGTGGCACATTGCTTCGAAGGGTAAGTCGCACAATATTGAACTTAAAGTTAAAAGCTCAGTCAATAAATGAGGGAAACTAGCAGCACACATCATCGTGAATGACTGTAGGCATCACAGAGACGTGGTTGCAGGGGGTTCAGGACTGGCAGTTAAACATCCAAGGATTTACAACTTATCAAAAAGACAGGGAAGTAGGCAGAGGGGGCGGGGTTGCCTTGTTAGTTAAAAATGAAATTAAATCTATGGCACTGAATAACATAGGGTCAGATGATGCAGAGTCTGTGTGAGTGGAGTTGAGGAACCACAAAAGTAAAAAACCATGATGGGAGTAACATACAGACCTTCTAACAGTGGTCAGGACCAGGGACGTAAGAAGTACCAGGAAATAGATAGGGCATGTCAGAAAGGCAAGGTCACAGTGATCATGGGGGACTTCAATATGCAGGTGGACTGGATGAATAACATTGCCAGTGCATCCAAAGAAAGGGAATTCATGGAATGCTACAGGATGGCTTTTTGGAACAACTTGTAATGGAGTCCACAAGGGAGCAGGCTATTCTGGACTTAGTGCTATGTAATGAGCCAGACTTTATAAAAGATCCTAAAATAAGGGAACACTTAGGAGACAGCGATCATCATATGGTAGAGTTTAGTCTACAGTTTTAAAGAGAGAAGGCAAAATTGAATGTAATGGTGTTACAGTTAAATAAAGGTAATTACAGGGGCACGAGAGTGGAACTGATGAATACTGACTGGAAGCAGAACCTAGTAGTGGAGCAACAATGGCAGGAGTTTTTGGGTATAATTATGGACACAGGTCAGAGGTTCATCCCAAAGAAAAAGATTATCAGGGGTGGGGTGGGTGTGGAATTACACAGCCATGGCAGACAAAGGAAGTCAGGAAATGTATCACAGGAAAAGAGAGAGCCTATAAAGTGGCCAAGAGCGCTGGGAAATCAACAGATTGGGAAGGCTACAAAAACAAACTGAGGATAACAAAGAGAGAAATAAGGAAAGAGAGGATAAAATATGAAGTTAGGCTAGCCAGTAATATTAGAAATGATAGTAAAAGTTTCAATACATAAGAAACAAACGAGAGACAAAAGTAGACATTGGGCCGCTCCAAAATGATGCAGGAAGGCTAGTGATGGGAGATAAGGAAATAGCTGAAGAACTTAATAAGTACTTTGTGTCAGTCTTCACAGTGGAAGTCATGAGTAATATCCCAACAATTAAGGAGAGTCAGGGGCAGAGTTGAGTATGGTAGACATTACAAAAGAGAAAGTGCTAGAAAAGCTATAAGGTCTAAAAATTGATAAATCTTCTGGCCCTGATGGGCTACATCCTGGTGTACTGAGGGAGATAGCTAAGGAAATAGCTGAGGCGTTGGTTGTGATCTTTCAAAAGTTACTGGAGTCGCGGAAGTCCCAGCTGTTTGGAAAATCGCTGTTGTAACCCCCTTGTTCAAGAAAGGATCAAGACAAAAGATGGAAAATTACAGGCTGATTAGCCTAACCTCAGTTGTAGGTAAAATTCTAGAATCCATCGTTAAGGATGAGATTTCTAAATTCTTGGAAGCGCAGGGTCGGCTTAGAACAAGTCAGCATGGATTTAGTAAGGGGAGGTCATGCCTGACAAACCGTTATAGAATTCTAACAGAGGTAACAAGTAGGTTAGACCAGAGAAACCCAGTGGATGTTATCTATCTAGACCTCCAGAAGGCTTTGATGAGGTGCCTCGTGGGAGGCTGCTGAGTAAAGTGAGGTCCCATGGTATTTGAGGTGAGCTACTGGCATGGATTGAGGATTGGCTGCCTGACAGAAGGCAGAGAGTTGGGATGAAAGGTTCTTTTTCGAAATGGCAGCTGGTGAAAAGTGGGGTCCTACAGGGTTCAGTGTTGGGATCGCAGCTGTTCACTTTATATATAAATGAACTGGATGAAGGGATTGGGGACATTCTGGCGAAGTTCGCCGATGATACGCAGTTAATTGGACAGGCAGGTAGTACTGAGGAGGTGGGGAGGCTGCAGAAGGATTTAAACAGTTTAGGAGAGTGGTCCAGGAAATGGCTGATGAAATTCAACGTGCGCAAGTGCGAGGTCTTGCACTTTGGAAAAGAAGAAATCAGCCATGGACGATTTTCTAAATGGTGAGAACATTCATAAAGCTAAAGTACAAAGGGATCTGGGAGTGCTAGTCCAGGGTTCTCTCAAGGTTGATTTGCAGGTTGAGTCCGTAATTCAGAAAGCGAATATAATGTTGACATTTATCTCAAGACGGTTGGACATAAAAGCAGCAATGCACTTCTGAGACTTTGTAAAGCTCTGGTTAGGCCCCATTTAGAATACTGTGACCAATTTTGGGCCCCACACCTCAGGAAGGAGCGTATCCAGTGGAGATTCACACGGATGATCCCTGGAATGGTAGGCCTAACATACGATGAATGGCTGAGGATCCTGGGATTGTATTCATTAGAGTTTAGAAAGTTGAGGAGAGATCTAATAGAAACTTACAAAATAATGCATGGCTTAGAAAGATGGATGCTGGGAAGTTATTTCCTTTAGATGGGGAGATTAGGACCAAGGGCACAGCCTTAGAATTAGAGGGAGTCAATTTGTATCGATGATACAAATATATCAGTAAGAGGCCCAGCAATCACTCCCCTAGCTTCCCACAGACTCCTATGTTACACCTGATCAGGTTCTGGGTATTTATGCACTTTTATGCATTTCAAGACATCCGGCACATCCTCCTCTATGTAATATGGACATTTTACAAGATGTCACCATCTATTTCCCTACATTCTATAACTTCCATATCCTTTCCACAATAAACACTGATGCAAAATACTCATTTAGTATCTCCCCATCTCCTGCGGCTCACACAAAGGCTGCCTTGCTGATCTTTGAGAGGCCCTATTCTCTCCCTAGTTACCCTTTTGTCCCTAATGTACAATGACCTCCTGCTGGCTCCTCTCTCCCTTGAGAACATTCTGCACCCTCCCCAAGACATCCTTGATCCTGGCACCAGGGAAGTAACAGACCATTCTGATTTTTCGCTGCTGGCCACAAAACCATCTATCTGTGCCTCAGACTAGAGACTTCCCTAACACAGTTGATCTCTTGGAACCCGACGCACCCCTCGATTGCATTAGAGCCAGTCTTGATACCAGAAACTTAGCTGTTCTTGCTACATTCCCCTGAGAATCCATCACCCCCTACATTAACCAAAATAGCATACTTGTTTGAAATGGGGATAGCCACAGAAGACTCCTGCACTACCTGCCTACCTCTCTTACCTTTCATGAAGTTAACCCATCTTTGTGACTGTATCTGCAACTTTTCTACCTTCACATCCCTTTGTTCTTATAAATTCCTCATTGCATCCAACTGTCTCTCCAACCGATCCATTCAATCTGATAGGATTCATAACCAAGGGCATTTATTGCAGATATAATTTTCAGTATCACCCTAAACTCCCACATCTGACAAGAAGAGCATCTCACTCTACTAAAGGCCATTTATGCTTCTTCCAATCTATAGACCCAGAAAATAGCACTGTCTTATTCCTCTACACAGCACTGCTCCAGGCTAACTTAATACTTACGGCTTATATTTTTAAGTTTAATCAAGAAACATGTCTCAATAAAACATATAATCAAGAAAGAACCCACTCTACTCACTACTGCAGACTTACTGTAAGGCCACGCTTAAAATATCCACGTATCTGTCTCTGTGCTGTGACCTCTCCCAAACAGCTTCCTTCAAGATCAGTTGTGAATTTCACTGTTTGTTAATTTGTCCAGATGCACTCCGATGTCCAACGATACATGAATTCAAACAGCAAAGGCAGTAACTGTGCAGGTTCACTGCTGTGTCAGTTAGCAGTGTTATCCCTTCTTTGCAAATGCCAATGGTCAGTGCTTGTATATCTATAAACAAAAGATCCATGAAGGCATGCAAAAAGGATAGTGAATTTGCTCATGGATTGGCCAGACTTCAAGCATAATTCCAATTCCAGCCATTTCCGGGATTTTCTAGCAATCAAAGCTCCCCCAACCCCAGGAAAAGCAAAGGTGTCAGAAAGCCCTGCCAAGAGCAGGGTTCCTTTCTTCCAGGGACACTCACTACCAGCTTTGTTGAAGTTTGGCATTGTATTGGTGTTTGGAATACCAAATAAGTTGAAGAAGCAGTCTAGATTCCCCAAGGACTGTTCGATATTTTTTGGAACAGAAAATTACAATTTCTTTCCAATGCACAAAGGTTTGGAAGAGGCTCCATAGAATTCAGGTTAATGCCTGGGCAATTAACCCCAAGAAAATATGCCGCACCGTGGATTTGTTAGCTGCGTGAATCCAAGTGTCCCAAGTACCTGGTGACACTCTGTACTTCTGGGGTTACAGCATTAGAGCATTTGTGAGAGGAATTATGACTAACCATCAGGATTTCAGCCAATGAGTTTTCAGAATCCATTGTCCTTTTGCCCATGGTTGTTTCTGTTTCTGTGCAGTCTGTGATTATTCTCTGTCTCTGTTGTTTGCTGTAGGTGTAAAGTTTTGCATTACAAAGCATAGGAATGGAATCACATCTTGAAAATTATAGTGTTATCTTAGTTCTGCTAGTGTTTTTTTTATCTGTCCTCAGCTGTGTGTATCTTTCTGGTAGCTGACAGTTGGAAGGCCAGTAGAGGGCAGTCTAATGTCAGAGAGAAGGGCACATCGGAAGAGAGAGGGTCAGAGGTGTCACGGGGGATAATCAGATCCATTTCGTTTGAAGTATTGCAGTAAAAATGATTGATAGAAGAGGAGACAAACTGAAGGTGATACTTTACACAAAACAATAGAAGCTAATGAGAGAAAAGAATGGTTTTCCAATCAAGAGCAGTTTTGTCGTCACAGAAGGAAAAGTTAGGATGGTCAGCTGTAAGACTGAGATTGCAGGGCTAGGACATTGTGGAGGCTGGTCAAAGGAATGTAGAACGGCACACTGATGCAGCAGATCTCAGAATATGGTATCCTGACATGATGGACAAAGCAGAAGATTGGAAAAGGTGTTTAATTGATACATCAGGAATTGAGGGTGTCTGTTGGTTGTTCCAGCATCACTTGGCCTAGTATAAGGTTAAATTACTAAAAGCAGCAGCGTGAGGCAGAGATGGTTGAGAAAGGTAGAACCTTTCTCAAGGTAGGACCTCACAGCTGAAGTAGCTGAAGACCTGAACCTAGACTGTGACAGATAACTGTTTACATTGAAAGTTCCAAGATTAATGCTTACATTGGCAGTTTGCATTGAAAGTTTAAAAGTAAGATTAAAATCGGTTTGATAACAAAATGTTGATATATAGACTTTGATAATAATTTACTCAGCTGAAACAAAAACCAGGAAAGTTAGTTGGTACATAAGAATATAATTCTTTTTCTCCTTGTAGCCGTGAAAATGCAGCTGTCTGGAACGTTGTTTTTGGTATCAACAATCTGGACCATCCATCTGAATCTACGCAGACTCGGAAAGTGAACCGGATTATCTTACACCCCCGCTATAACCGAGCATTTGTTGATTATGACATCAGTGTGGTGGAGTTACATGAAGAAATCATCGAGACCAGTTATGTCCGACCTGTCTGTCTACCCAGAAAGAATCAAGTAGCAGAACCAGATACTTACTGCTTCATAACAGGTTGGGGGCACACTGGCAACAGAGGTAAGAAAGGCCAATGGGAAATCATCCGTTGATCACATTGTAAATTTGGAACAGCTGGTAATAATCTGGCCAAGAATCCAGCAGGATGTTTAAGCCTATGACAGTGCGGCAATTATTCCAGACTAACAGCATAGTATTGAAAAGCCACAATGTAAGAGCTGCCGTAATGGAAGCACCTCCTCCAGTGGTTCCCAGCATTACAGAAACCAGTCTTTAACTAATTCGATTCACTCCAAGTGATATCATAAAACAGTTGGAGGCACTGGATACTGCAAAGACTTTCAGCCCTGATAGCATTCTGATAATAATTTTGAAGAGTTGTGTTCCAAAACTTGCTGCTCCTCTAGTGAACGTGTTCCATTACAGTCATTACACTAGCATCTACCTGACAATATGGAAAATTGCCCCAGGTTATGTCCTGTACATAAAAAGCAGGACAAATCCAATCCAACTGATTACCATCCCATCAGTCAACTCTTGATCATCAGTAAAGTGTTGGAAGGTGTCACCAGCAGTGCTCTGTCACGCAGCACCTGCTAAGTGATGCCCAGTTTGGATTCCACCAGGGCCACACAGTTCCTGACCTCAGTACAACCTTGGTTCAAACAGGGACAAAAGAACTGAGGGGAGGTGAGAGTGACTGTCCTTGACATCAAGGCCACATACGATTGTATGGGGTATCAAGGAGCCCAGCAAAATGGGAATCATTGGGAATCCAGGGGCAAACTCTCTACTGGTTGGAATCATACCTGACATGTACGAAGATGGCTGTGGTTGTTGGTGGTCAGTCATCTCAGCTCCAGGACATCTCTGCATGAGTTCCTCAGAGTAGTGTCCTAGGCTCAACCATCTTCGGCTGCTTCATCAATGACTTTCCCACCATCATAAGGTCAGAATGAGGATGTTCATCTATGATTGCACAATGTTCAGCACCATTCACAATTCCTCAGATACTGAAGCAGTCCATGTTCAAATGCAACAAGATCTGGTCAATATCCAGGCTTGGACCGACTAGTGGCAAGTAACATTCATGCCACACAAATGCTAGGCTATGATCATAACCACTAAGAGACAATCTAACCACCACCCTTCACATTTAGTGGTGTCACCATCACTGAATTCCCTACTATCAATATCCTGGGGGTTACCATTAACTAGAAACTCAACTGGACTCACCACATAAACACAGTGGCCTCAAGAGCAGGTCTGAGGCAGGGAATACTCTGGTGAGTTACTCACCTCCTGATTCCCTAAAGTGTCTCCATCATCTGCAAGGCACAAGTCAGGAGTGTAAAGGAATACTCCCCACTTGCTTGGATGAGTGCAGCTCCAACACACAAGAAGCTTGACACCATCCAGGACAAAGAAATCCACTTGACTGGCACTTAATGCACAAGCATTCACTCCCTCCACCAGCAATGCTCAGTAGTAGCAGTGTGTACTATCTACAAAATGCACTGCAGAAATTCACCAAAGATCCTTAGACAGTACCTTCTAAACCCAAGAATACTTGCATCTAGAAGGACAAGGGTAGCAGATACATGGGAACCCCCCATCCAAGCCACTCACCATCCTATCCTAGAAATACATCACCATTCCTTCACTGTCACTGGGTTAAAATCTTGGAATTCCCTTCCTAATGGCATTGTGGGTCAACTCACAGCAGGCGGACTGCAGCTGTTTAAGAAGGCAGTTCACCTTCTCAAGGGCAACTACGGACAGGCAATAAATGCCGATCAGTCAGTGACACCCATATCCTTGAAAAATGATTTTTAAAAATTACAATCATTGATGCTGGCTTTATATTCCAGATTAACCATTGGAACTTATGTTTTGTCATGGTGGGTTTTGAACTCATGGCTTGTAACCATTAGCCTGGGCCTCTTGGGTCTCGGACTGAGAAAAGGCAGTAAAACCAAAGCAATAATACTTGGAAGTGGAGCTCCATTTTGAAGTGTACAAGACAAGTCTGACCAGTATATGTCATCTGCAAGTTTTACTGTTTTTCCCTCTGGGTTACTGATCTGGGGAAATTTCTACTAGATCACCAACTCCCCACCATTTCAGTGGCTGAGATTTGAGATGTTCCAGTCATTTGGTTAACCTAGAAATTAACTAAATACTTCTGTTTGAGAAAAGAATATAAAACAACAGCCTTTTCTTTTGTTCGTTCATGTGATAGGGGTGTTTTTGACTGGGCCAGAATTTATTGCAGATCACTGAGTTGCCCTTGAGAAGGGGGTGGTGAACCACCATAGTCCATGTGCTCTGTTGGTTGACCACAATGCTGCTGGGGAAGGAATTCTAGGATTTTGACTCTTCAGCAACGCTGGAGGAATGGAGATATTTCAGAGAGAAGATGGTGTGCGGTTTGGACTGAAACCTGCAGGTGGTAGTGTTGGTGGTGTTCCTGCATATCTGCTGCTCTTGGCTTTCAAGATGGGTTTGGAAGATGCTGTCAAAGAAGCCTTAGGAATTTCTATGTGCATCCTGTAGATAGTATACACTGCTGCTATTGTTTGTCAGTGAAGGATGTGGATACTTGTGCATGTAGTGTTAACCACATCCATGCTGTCCGCCGCATTGTCTACATCTGCACTTTGGTGTCATCTGCAAATGTAAAATTTGTGTTGATTTATAAGTAAATCATTATTAAACGTAGTGAACAGGAGTGAAATAGGCACTGAATGTTGTGGAATACCACATTGCACTTTCTGCCACATTGAATAACTACACTTAATTCCTATTTTGAAGCCTGTCAACAATTCATTCTGCCATTTATCCTCTAGCTCCAAATTCTCTGACCTTATTCATTACTCCATTATGGGACAGTTTATCAAAGGTCTTTTGAAAATCTAGATAAATTATTATTTATTATATCACCTTTGTCTATTCTGTCTGTTACCACCTTAAAGAAAATTGATAAATTCGTTATAGCAAGATTTTCCCTATTGAAATACAGACTGACTGTTCATTATCACATTTTTCATTTCTGGATACATTTCTGTTCCCTCCTTTCAGTAAGGTTTTAATTATTGTTCCCACCACTGATGTTAAGCTGAATGATCTATAGTGGACAGTAAAGGAGGTTATCTCAGAGTACAATGGGATCTTCATCAGCCCTCTGGCTCAGTTGATCAATAGCAGATAGTGTTTCATTGAGATAAATACGAGGTTTGCATTTTGGTATGATAAACCCAGGGCAGGACGTATACAGTTAATTAGAACCATGACCTTAAGAACCATAAGAACTAGGAGCAGGAGTCGGCCATCCTGCCCTTCAAGCCTGCTCTGTCATTCAATAAGATCATGGCTGATCTTTTCTTGGCCTCAGCTCCACTTACCTGCCCTCTCACTATGTAACCCTTAATTCCTTTACTTTTCATAAACTTATCTATCTTAGTTTTAGAAACATTCAATGAGGGAGCCTATTGCACTGGGCAGAGAATTCCACAGATTCACAACCCTCTGTGTGAAGAAGTTCCTCCTCAATTCAGTCCTAAATCCGCTCCCCCTCATTTTGAGGCTATGCCCTCTTGTCCTAGTTTCATCCATCAGTGGAAACAACCTCCCTGCTTTTATCTTAACTATTCCCTTCATACCTTTATATGTTTCAATAAGATTCCCCTCATTCTTCTAAATTCCAATGAATATAATCCCAGTCTACTCAGTCTCTCCTCATAAGCCGACATTCTCAACTCTAGAATCAACCTAGTGAACTTCCTCTGCATCCCCTCTAGTGCCAGTACTTTCTCAAGTAGGGAGACCAAAATGATACACAGTACTCCAGGAGTGGCCTCACCAGTACCCCATACAGCTGCAATATAATGTCCTTGCTTTTAAAGTCCATTCCTTGAGCAATGAAGGGCAAAATTTCATTGGCCTTCCTTATTACCTGTTGTACCTACAGACCAACCTTGTAATTCATGCACAAGGACACCCAGGTCCCTCTGCACAGCAGCATGCTGCAATTTCTTACTGTTGAAATAATAGTCCTTTTTACTGCTATTTCTACCAAAATGGATGACTTCACGTTTTTCAACATTGTATTCTATCTGCCAGACCTTTGCCCAATCACTAAAACTTAATGGCAGGCCCCTGGTGAGTGTTGTCAAGCAGAGACACCTAGGTGTGCAGGTACATAGTTCCTCAAAAGTGGTGTCACATGTAGACAGGTTGCTGAAGGCAGTCGGCATGCTTGCCTTCTTCAGTCAGACATCCGAGTACAGATTTTGGGATGTCATGTTACGCCTATACAAGACATTGGTATGGCTACATTTGGAGTACTGGGTGCAATTCTCATCGCCCCACTATAGAAGGAAAGTTATCAAACTGGAAAGGGTGCAAAAAGATTTACAAGGATGTTGCCAAGACTGGAAGTTATAAAAAAAGTTATGTAACTTTGAGTTAAAAGGAGAGGTTGGACAGGCTGGGACTTTTTTTCCCTGGAGCATAGGGGACTGAGGATTGACCATATAGAGGTTTATAAAATCACGAGGGGTATAGATAATGTGAAAAGCCAAGGTCTTTAACCTGGGGTGGGGGGAGTCTAAAACTAGAGAGCAAATGTTTAGGTTGAGAGGGGAAAGTTTTAAAAGGGCCTTGAGGGGCAACCTTTTCACAGAGGATGATAAATATATGGAATGAGCTGCCAGAGGAAGTAATGGAGGTGGGTACAATGACAACATTTTAAAAAAATGTTTGGGCAGATACATTGACATGAAAGGTTTAGATGGATATGGGCCAAATGCAGGAAAATGGGATTAGTTCAGTTTAGGAAACCTGGTCAGCATGGATGAGGTGGGTCAAAGGGCCTTTTTCCATGCTGTATGTCTCTATGATGCAGGAAAGATCCCAGAGACTACTATTTCTCCAGGATGTCAAGCAAAGGGTGAGATCAGGAAAATCCCAGTGGAAACGTACCCCATTATTTCAAACAGGCTCTCTTCAGGAAGCACAACATTGCTGCTCAAGGGTGTCAAGTTCAATGATCTTAGCTCAGAATACAGAAGGAGTTCATAGAAATCAGAAATACATTTGTTGCATTATCTCATTCTTCAGTGAGACATTTAGTTATTGACTCAATAACTTGAAAAACTTTCATATACTTGACTAACTTTAAATTCTGCAAGAATTGGACTGGTGGAACAATATCAATAAGGAATAAATACTTTTTATTCCCATTCTCTCTGTTTTCTATTTCACAGTGTTATCAATCCACTTCTCCCATAATTCATAGAACATTTCAGCGCAGTACAGGCCCTTCGGCCCTCGATGTTGCACTGTCCAGTCATACCAATCTAAAGCCCATCTAACCTACACTATTCCATGCATGTCCATATGTTTGTCCAATGACGACTTAAATGCACTTAAAATTGGCGAATCTACTACCGTTGCAGGCAAAGCATTCCAAAACCTTACTACTCTCTGAGTAAAGAAACTACCTCTGACATCTGTCCTATATCTATCACAATATAGGACAGATGTCAGAGGTAGTTTCCCACATTTTCTGACCTAATTAATTATTTTATTCATTAATCCTGTACAGAAACCAATCCAAAGTACTTGGATGTTGTGACCATGATGTATTTTTAAGAACCAGAACAGACCTGTAAAGGGATTATAGAATTATGTTAAATTATGAAGTGAATAGATCAGATAAAAGCAGGGAGGTTGTTTTCACTGACAGGTGAAACTAGGACAAGAGGGCAGAGCCTCAAAATTAGGGGGTGCGGATTTAGGACTGAATTGAGGAGGAACCTCTTCACACAGAGGGTTGTGAATCTGTGGAATTCTCTGCCCAGTGCAATAGGCTCCCTCATTGAATGTTTCTAAAACTAAGATGGATAATTTTATGAAAAGTAAAGGAATTAAGGGTTACATAGTGAGAGGGCAGGTAAGTTGAGCTGAGGCCAAGAAAAGATCAGCCATGATCTTATTGAATGACGGAGCGGGCTTGAAGGGCAGAATGGCCTACTCCTGCTCCTAGTTCTTATGGTTCTTAAGGTAATGGTTCTAATTGACTGTATACGTCCTGCCCTGGGTTTGCCATACCAAAATGCAAACCTCGTATTTATCTCAATGAAACTCTATCTGCTATTCCTCAGCCCTCTGGTTCGGTTGATCAAGATCCCATTGTACTCTGAGATTACCTCCTTCACGGTCCACTATACCACCAATTTTAGCATGGTCTGCTAACTTACTAACCGTAGCTCCTACATTCTCAACCAAATTGTTTACATAAATGACGAACAACGATAGACCCAGAACCGATCCTTGCAGCACACTGCTGGTCACAGGCCTCCAGACTGCCTCCGAAGTTCGAGTAGAAGATGAGGAAAGTTATTAGAGAAACTCTGCTCCAATATATCAGGAAAGCTGTGGCTTTTTAAAGTACATTTTTAAGTACAATTTTGCAGATAATTTATATTATACTCTAAACGTGGACATTGAACAAATTAAACACACACTTTCAAAACTTTATGGCCAGAGTTTACAGGCAGAGTAAAATTCTCATCATGAAAATGGATACTGCATACTACAATCCATTGTACATTGAGCTATGGTGACAAGATATCAATCTTAATGTTCTTTCAACTTTTATTCCAGTTCCATTCAAACTCCAGGAAGGGGAAGTCCGCATTCTCTCACCTGATCGTTGCCAGTCATACTTCGACACTAAAACAATTACTTCACGAATGTTATGTGCAGGCTATGAACCTGGAACAGTGGACTCTTGCATGGTAAGGGTGGAGGGAGGATGTGTTAGGTTTAAAATAGTAATAACAGGAAATATTTCTATTTAGATTGATGTCAGGCACAATGTAAACACAGGGTGAAAGTGAGATCTGCCGATGCTGGAGACTAGAGTCAAGAGTGTGACGTTGGAAAAGCACAGCTGGCCAGACTGTATCTGAGGAGCAGGAGCAGGAAACTGATGAGGGGCTTCTGTGTCATTTAGAGACGTCGATTTTCCTGTTCCTCAGATGCTGCCTGGCCAGCTGTGTTTTTCCAGTGCCACACTCTCGTCAATGTAAACACATAACTGCTGAGTTGTGTGAAAGTTATTTAGCCTCATTAATGACATGCACGGACAATCAAGCCAGGGTTTGGTAATTAGAATGACTATTTTGAATTTCTGCCATGTGGGGACAGGGTGGGTGGGTGCCAAAGTAGCTTTTGCATCTATTTGTTAGGTTTAATTGATTCACCCATCTCTGAATAATAATGAAGCTAGCCTGACAGCAACATGTGCTACTGGTGGTAAATTACCCACTTCACCTTTTACCCCTTCTCATCATTATCATCAGCATCCATCTTCCTGCAATTGTATCTTGTGAAAGCCCAACTCTCATTGCTGGGGAATTCTGTACAGAGTATTGTCGATGACAACTATTAAGACCATAAAAAATAAGAACAGGATCAGGCCATTTGCCCCCTCAAGCCTGCTCCAACATTCAATAGGATCATGATTGATCCAACATTCCTCACATCTATGTTCCCGGCTTCTCCCTGAAACCCTTGATTTCCCAACTGATCAAGAATCTATCTATCTCAGCCTAAATGGACTCTGCCCCAGAACTCGCTGTAGCAAAGCAAGGAGTTCCAAAGACACTTTACCCTCTGAGAGAAGAAACTCCTCCTCATCTCAGACTTAAATTGGCACCCCTTTATTTTGAGACTATGCATTCTGGTCTCAGACTCCCAACCATCCTCCCAACCCTGATTAGCCTTTGTTTAAAAGACAATTCCTCCATGCCAGCAATCATCCTAGTGAACCTTCTCTAAAGTGCCTCCGACAAAATTATGTCTTTCTTTTAAGGGGACAAAAACTGCTCAGAGTGCTCCAGATGTGCTCTCACCAACATCTTGGTAAGACTCCTATATGCCAACCCCCTTGAATTAGGGCCAACATTCCATTAGCCTACCTGATTACCTACTTAGCCTGTGTTTCATGTACAAGTACCCTAAAGTCTCATTATCTTGCAGATTTGTTCATTTTATCTCCATTTAAATAACATTATGTTCTTTTGTTTTCCCACTTCATACTCCATTTGCCAACATTTTGCCCTTTAATTAACCTATCAATATCTCTCTGTAAACTGAGTGTATCCCTCTCATAGTCTGCTTTTCCACCAATTCTTTTTGTGTCTTCTGCAAATTTGTCTACAGTACATTCAGTTCCTTCCTCCAAGACATTAATACATTTGTAAACAGTTGTGGACCTAGTGCTGATCCCTGTGGAACCTCAGATTATATAAAGGAAGCAAGAGGTCAAAGAGAACACTAGTCCCTTATAAAATGAATGTAAGGAGATAGTTTGGGGAACAAGAAAATGGCAGATGAGTTAAACATATATTTTGTATCAGTATTTCAGATGAAAACATCCCATTAATACTGAAAAATATGGGTGAAAAATTAAGCATCACTAGAGAATTAGTATTTTTAAAAAAATGATGCTAAAGGCAGATAAGTCCCTTGACCCTACTGGCTTGCATCCTAAGATCCTAGAAGAGGTAGCCACAGAGATTGTGGATGGACTGGTTGTAATTTTCCAAAGATCACAGCAGGAACAACGGAGATGGGAGCGGCAGTAGGCAATTCAGCCCTTTAAGCCTGTTCTGATATTTAACATGATCATGGCTGATCTGATCCTGGTCACAACTCCACTCTCCTGCCTGCTCCCCATTGCCCTTTATCCCACTTTTCATCAGAAATATATCTATTTCTTTCTTCAAGTTGTTGATTGATTCTGCCTCCACTGCACTCTGGGACAGTGAGTTCCACAGATTCACAACCCTTCGAGAGAAGTAATTTCTCATCTCCCTCTATATCCGTGAACTCTTATTGGAGATTGTCTCACAAGGGAGAATATCTGTTCAATGTCCACCTTATAAATCCATTTTAGCATTTTATATCCCACAATAGATCCCCCCTTCATCTTCTGAACTCCAGCGAGTATAATCCCAAGCTATTCTGCAGCTTCTCAATATGTCAGCCCTTTTACGCCTGGAATCGACCTGGTGCACCTCCTCTGAACTGCTCCAGTGTTATCGCATCCCTTCTCAAGTTACAAGACCAAAACTGGACACAATATTTCAGGTGTGGTCTCATAACAACTTTTATAATTGTACAACACTTCTTTACTATTATAACCCAGTCTGTTTGCAATAAATGCCAGGATTCTATTTGCCTTTCTCATTTAATGCTGAACCTCACTTTCTGCGATTCATGCATGAAGACGCCCTGATCCCTGAGCACTGATAAATGGAAATCAGATTCAAAGTGTAAGTAATAATTCACCCTTTTATTTTCCCAGCCAAAATGGCCAATCTCTCATTTATCCAGATGAAACTCTATCTGCCAGCTTCTAGCCCATTCTCCTGGCCGAACAATATTTTTCTGTAAACACTTTAGCTCATCACTGCTGTTTTCCTGCCTATTTCAGTATCAGCTGCAAGCTTTTCTATGTTTATATTCTGTCCCCACTTGCCGATATAAATCGTAAGTAATTGAGGTCCAAAAACTGAACCCTGCGGCATTCCACTAGTTACAGTTAGTCATCTAGAGAAGGATCCATTTATCACGACCCTCTGCTGTCTGTCAGTCAGCCAATCCTCTATTCAAGCCAATAGTCTACTCTCTAAGCCAATATTTAAACTCTTGGGATCTAACCTTCTAGATCAGTCTTTTATTTGGCACCTTATCCAATGCTTTTTAGAATTTGAGAGATATACCACATCCACCAGATCCCCATTATCTACCTTGATGATTACATTCTCAAAGAACTCCAGCAAGTTTGTCAAACATGACTTGCCCATCATGAAAATGTGCCAGAACTCATGAATTGAGCTTTGTTTTTCTAAGTGTTCAGTTATCTCCTCCTCAATGATTGACCCCAGCAAGTTCCCACCACAGAGATCAAAGTAACTGGCCTGTAGTTTCCCACTTTTTGCCTATCTCCTTTTTTGAATAAGGGTGTCTCATTAGCAAGTTTCCAATTCACTGGTATCTTCCCAGCATCCAAGGAATTTTGGAAAATCATAACTAATACATTTTGTATCTCTGCTCCACCTCCTTTAATACCCTAAGGTGCAGGCCATCTGGCTGCGGTTTACTTAACACTTCCTCTCCAATCATTGTGATTTCCCCAAGTTCCTCTGTAGTAACCACAATTTTTGGAACAAATTACTTTTTCACAGTGGAAGAGAGAGACAAGGCATTGGCTTAGTACCTCTGCCATGTCTGAGTTTTGCCTTATTAATCTTGCAGTTCTTGGGAAGAAATTACTATCTCTCACTGTGAGACAGAGACAAAATATTGGTGTTATGCCTCGGCCATCCTTGGATTCTGCAGAGGATTGGAAAACTTCAAATGTGACAACCCTACTCAGAAAGGGAGGCAAAAGCGATAACTGTATGCATAACATACAGTTTAGCATAACATCTCTTGTTAGAAAAGTATTAGGATAAATAATTAAGGAAGTAATAGCAGAATATTTGAAAAATCATAATCTACTCAAGCAGATTATGAAAGAATTATGGCTTCATGAAAGGAAAAACACATCTGACTAATTTATTAAAGTTTTTCAAGGATGTCTGAACCAGAGTGGAAAGAGGGGAACCAGTAGATGTGTTTTATTTGTACTTCCAAAAGGTGTTCAACAAGGTACCTCACAAAAGGTTACTTCATAAGATAAGAGCCTACTGTGCTGGAGGTAGTATGTTGGCATGCATAGAGAACTGGTTCATGGGTAGGAAACTGCAAATGGAGGTAAGGGGTTCTTTCTCAGGTTGTTGACCCATGACCAGTAGGGTTCCACAGGGATTGTTTAGATTCCCGACAGCGTAGAAACAGGCCCTTCAGCCCAACCAGTCCACACCGACCCTCTGAAGAGTAATCCACCCAGACCCATTTCCCTCTGACTAATGCATCTAACACTATGGATAATTTAGGATGGCCAATTCACCTGAACTGTGGGAGGAAACCCATGCAGACACGGGGAGAAAGTGCAAACTCCACACAGACAGTCACCCGAGGCTGGAATCGAACCTGGGACCCTGGTGCTGTGAGGCAGCAGTGCTAAACACTGAGCCACCGTGCCACCCTATATGAATGACGTGGAAGAATTAAGTACTTTAGGCTAATTTGCAGACAACACAAAAATAAGCACGTTGTGAGAGGGATGCAAACAGTTTACTGAGTTAAGTGGCTAGGTTAAGTGCACAAATAGTTGCTGAAAATGTGTTGCTGGAAAAGCGCTGCAGGTCAGGCAGCATCCAAAGAGCAGGAGAATTGATATTTCGGGCATAAGCCCTTCTTCAGAAAAGGCTTATGCCTGAAACGTTGATTCTCCTGCTCTTTGGATGCTGCCTGACCTGCTGCGCTTTTCCAGCAACACATTTTCAGCTCTGATCACCAGCATCTGCAGTCCTCACTTTCTCCTGCACAAATAGTTGGCAGATCAAGTATAATATGGGAAAATGGGAAGATGTGCATTTTGGAAAGGAGAAAAAACAGCAGTATTGTTTAACTGGAAATAAACTGCAGAAAGCTGTAACAAAGATACATGGGGTACTTGTACATGAAGCACACAAGGCTAGCACACAGGTGCAGTAGGTAATCAGGAACGCTAATGGAAAGTTGGCCATTATTTCAAGGGAGTTAAAGTATAAGTGTAGGGAAGTCTTATACCAAATTAACGAGCTGCTGGTGAGACCACACCTGGAGTAATGTGAGCAGTTTTGGGCCCCTTATTTAAGGAAAATTACCATATCATTGGAGGCAGTTCCAGTAATTCACTGGGATGATCCCTGGGATGTTGTAGAGGGATTATTTTATGAACAAAGGCTAAACAGGTTGGGGCTCCACTCACTGGAATGTATGAGAAGTGATCTCACTGAAACATATAGGATTCATAAGCAGCTTGCAAGGTAAATGGTGAGTCTAGGATCATAGGGCCTCGTCTCAGAATAAAAGGGTGCCAATTTAAGACTGAGATGAAGGAGAAGTTCTTCTCTGAGAGAGGTTTTGGAACACATTGCCACAGAGAGCTGGAGAGCAGGGTCACTGTGTATATTTAAGGCTGAGAGAGATAAATCTTTGCTCAGTAAAGGAATCAAGAATTATGGGGAAAAGACAAAAAAGTAAATGTGCGTTAAGTGGTAATAACTATGATTTTATTGAATGGTAGAGGTCACTGGCAGGGCCAAGTGGCCTATCTCCTGTTTCTATTTCTTATGATCTTATTCAAGTCAAGTGGTGGAAAGTGAGATTGGGTTGTGTAGGTGCAAGATCATCAATGTGGACATGATGTGCTATCCTGTGCAACTCTAGAGCTCTATTAGTTTTAATTCTATTAGAATTGTTTAAACTAAATGAAGTGCAAGTGCTTTTGTTTGTCCAACATATTAAATTCCATTGTCATTATTGTCTCTGATCATCAGGGTGACAGTGGAGGACCTCTGGTTTGTGAACAACCTGGCA
Organism: Hemiscyllium ocellatum; assembly: GCF_020745735.1. Classification (NCBI taxonomy): domain Eukaryota; kingdom Metazoa; phylum Chordata; class Chondrichthyes; order Orectolobiformes; family Hemiscylliidae; genus Hemiscyllium; species Hemiscyllium ocellatum. The sequence goes on from NC_083401.1 coordinate 99,061,780, forward strand.
AGAGATGGATATTATTTGGTTTAACATCTTGGGGATCAGTGTGCTTCACGAAACTCATTGGACCTGGTGTTTACAGCAATGTAACTCATTTTGTTGAATGGATTGAAAGGCAAATCTACATCCATACATTTTTATAAATGCATCAAATGCCAGTGAACAGCATCGGAAATTAAACCTCAAATAGCAGAAACCTCAAGAAGCAGAAATGTGGCAGCTCTCAAAGACTGCAAAATTATCGACATGATCATTCCCCTTAGCAAGCACCACATCTCCCATCCCCATTCACTGAGTGTTCAACAATGTTATTCATAAGGAATAACCACACCAAACTGCTCTCAAGGTGATGGTTTCAAATCTCTGGGTTGTTATGGGAACAATTGTTGTTAAAATGTCACTAAATAAACTCCATATTTCTGAGAAATGTTTATCCCAGTACATAATGCACCTATCAACCACTGCTCCCTTTTGAAATTTTGCAGCACATACATTCCAAAGTTTTACAAGCATGGAAAGACATGATTAAATTCTTCTGGAAAGTGAGGTCAGCATTTGTTGTTCAGATTGTTTGTGGACAGAATTTTTTTGCTACCTCTAACTTGAGTATTTGAGAAAGCTGCTTCTGCATTCTCCATGACACTGCCCCACACTGAGGATGCTGATGAGAGAAAAATTTATTTCACATTTTACAGAACTATTTCTAGGATGGGTTTAGGTTGCATCAGTGTGTAACTGTGAGCCAAATGTATTGGAGTTCTAGATGCGTTTCTACATAACGTCAGCGTAAAGCTTTTCTTATAATTATTCCTTGATAACTGTGTACAATATTTCTAATATGTTGACATCAAATGCAGTTAGTATCTTATATACTGATTATTTAACTGGAATACTCGTTAAAAAGAAAATACCAGCAGTAGACATTCTCTTCCCTAAAAGCTTTAGTTGCCAACTTATGTGATTTGGAAAGAAGTGTTCAATTGTAGCCTAATATAATAAATTTTAAGAAATGAGAAAGATTTGATTTTGTAGCTTGAACTGAGTGATCATATATTGTAATTGCCTTGACCTAATGCTATATACATAGAAGTTCTATTCCGTTTTAAAGTAGGAAACAACTATCCAAAAAGTGAATAATGTGCACTTCTCCTGAATCTGTGATCTAGTTTCATTACCACATAACTGACCAAGAGTAGAAGTGTCTTGTGATTTTTTAAATGAAATTTCAATGAAAAACAAATTTGAGCTTTCTGTATACAGGGTCACTATTCTAATTCTAAAGTATGGACTTTGTTCGTTATATTAGCATTTCAAACTGCTCCTATCCATTGACCTTTGAGTGTCTCACTATTTTCAGTGTGAAGGATTTCCTGTGTAAAATGTGAATTTTCCTTTAATAAGGAAAGCTCACATTTGGAAATCAGTTCAGTCTGCTATTTTATTCAGTAACAAGAATGAATTAAATTGGAGACTTATCACTTTTTAAAATCCAGGGTCTCTCTCTCTCTCTGTGATATCAGTATTCATCAAATGTGAAGTGAATAAATTGAACTTTGTTCCTGTTTTACTTTTTCTAAGCTACTGTAAGTGGTATTATTACTTATTACCACTTTTCAAACTAAAATTACTCTTATGCCAAAGTTTTGTTTCAGCTTGCTTTGTATTTACATTGGGTTTTTGTGTGGCAGCTTGCTATTCAAGTCTGAGAATAAATACTACACTGTGATAGCATTATATTGTTGAAAAGTGCCATGTACTTGGTTCCTGTATCATTTCTAAACAAAGACATTTGAGAAATGTCTGCAATGTTCAATGTAACATTCCATGTAAAGATGATACAATGCTTGTAATTTTATAAAATATTTTTATATTGCTTTTTCTATCTGTGCAGATTTCAACCTTCTGCTGTTGTGTGGCCAAACTTTAAATAGATTGGGTGTTTGCACTTTGTGACGTTGTAAATGACAATCAAAAAGCAAACTGCTGGTTGCCAGTGTTGTAAACAGAAGACATGGGCTTACAGTACAAGCTTGTTCTATTTAACAGCACCAGTTCAAATTCAAACACACACATTTTAACCTCATTTCAACTGTCAAAACGTTTTCTGGGAAACCTTATTCCTATTTTAGTAGATTAAGATCTAAATACTCAGCCTGCCTTTACCTGATCCTCCAGTGTAATTTACTGCTTGGCTTGGCTTGGAGTTTCTATCACTTAACTAGTCATTCATAACACTATATTTTTGTTCATTACTGACTCCTTCATTAAGCAGGGAGTTGGAAAACCTGAAGGAAGCAAACATATGCAATTATTGCCACATTTCAAGTTAGTCTCTTATCTCACTCACACATTAGAGACAATTAAATCTTCAGGATAAGGTCAGAAAGTCCTAAAACAAAGCTTTGTTTTGTGACTAAAAGATGATGGTTGAATAAGTGACCATTAGTAGAGTTTGAACATTAACTGGATGGCAGTGCAACCTTTTTCTTACAATCTTAATTTATAGCCTAGTAGCATGGGATGTGATCCACTTAATTAAATTGATAAACGATGATTGGAAAGATGATCATATTTGATCAGTTCTCTCTTTTAAACAAGAGGTCTTTTGGCTTCAAAGTTTTGACAATATTTTTGACAGCATTGCCAATCTAAACTTTTCTGGAATTTTTTAATGCAATGTGGGCATTATTGGCTTGGCCAGCATTTATTGCTCATTCCTCATGATCAGAGTGGCTTGGTGAGGACATTTTAAAGGCAACTACATTGTTGTGGGTCTGGACTTGCACGCAGATTTCATTCCCTAAAGGAAAGTTGGTTTATACAATAATGGTTATAAATTCACCATCAGAATAACATTTAATTCCATGTTGAAAAATTGCTTCATTATCAGCCATGATAGAATACAAATTTGTCTCTGACAATAGTCTGGGGTTCTAAATGACTAGTCCAATGACAATAAAACTACACCGCAGTCATGTCAATTTCCTTCTAATTTTTGCTAGATTTGTTAAAGCACCCACTGATGAGTGTGGTATACTTTGGTTTCACAGAATCATTAATGTGCATAAAGACATTTGGCCCATTGTGCCAACCTTGAATATTCTTCCCTCTTGCTCCAAAGTTAGTTTATATTTCATTGCATTACTTGTACAAATTTAATTATTGTGACTTTAAACAGAAATAGAGTGATACAATTTAATTGTAAAGTAGTTAAGATTGTAGTTAATTGCTGGTGAAGAGAGAACAACTGTTTTAGTTCTATATCGTGTTGTAAGTTGTCCTCATATTTAATGTTACCATGCTGCAGAGTAATGGAATGGTTATTGTACAATGCGAGACTGTTGTATTCATGCAAATTCTAAAAGTTAGTCCCACACCCCTGCCTTTTCCTGGTAGCCCTCCAAAAGTTTTGCGAGATAATTAACCAATTTCCTTTAGAAGGCCACAATTGCATTTACCTCCATACTTTAAGGCAGAGCATTCTAGATTCTAACATTAAATACAAAACACTTTCCCTCATGTTGCTGATTTTTTTTTGTGCCAATTACTTCAAGTCTTGTGTCCTCTGATTTCAGTCCTTCTAATGGGAGCATCCATCTTTGTCTATTGTGTCTATACCCTTCATGACTGTCAGCACCACTATCAAAGTTTCTCTCAATTTTTTGGATAAAGTAAGCGTTTGCAGAGCTCTGCAGCACAGGCTCAGCTAATCTCCTCATGGGCATTTATGATGGCACGCTACCTGCATCCTTTTCCCCTAGCTAAAATAGGGTACAGAAATACCATTTCTCATTTGCAAATCACTTTTTTGTTAAAGGATCTAGTCAAAATTATAAACATGAGTCACAAAATGTAAATATAAGGAAAAGCTACAAACACCAAATTGATGGAAGATTCACTATATTTGTAATAAGACAAGACTTGGTAAAATCTTAGGCTTTAGAGCATCTGTCAGCACTGGATATCATTTTTCTTAAATATTGATGGATTTCTCTGTAGATCCAGTATTTTATTTTACTTCAGATTTCTGTTATTTGCAGTTTTTCCCCTATTATGTGAAGCTATGGCCTTATTGTACTTTAATGTGTAAAAACTAATAAAAATACCTTAACAATGATTAATGTTTGATTACTTTATCACCCTAAAATAATAGGTTACAGGACAAGTTTGAGTAGTAATACTTTCAAAAGAGAGCTCTTTACATTTTTGATTGCTTTGTTGTAAGCAAATGATTACATACAATCCAAATATCTTGTTAATATCACAGCAAATTGAATCAAATTTGGACCCTGAATAATGCAGTAAAGACTTGGGTATTTATATATCTTCTTTCATAACTTCAGGACTTCTTAAAGCACTTCTGAAATACATTGACTGTTCGCAACAAACATAGTCCATTCATCTCCTGAGCTTGCCCAATCTTTAAATAATGGCCGATCTCCTATTTCAACTCATTATCTGCCTGGTCCTCACATCCCTTGATTCCTAAGTCTAAGTTTTGAATATATTCAATGATAGAACATTAGTAATGCCTTGTGGGAGTTAATTTAAATGATTCATAACCACAGATTCCTTCTCATCTCAGTAGTCAATGATCAACCATTTTCCCGGGGCTATGCCCCTCTGGATAAGATTTCCCATACTGCAAAATAAAGGTCTGTGTCTATGCTTACAGAATCTCTACAGTGCAGGAAGAGACCTTTTGGCCCATCATGTCTGCAGTGATCCCCTGAAGAGCATTTCACCCAGATCCACCCTATTCCTGTAATCTTGCATTTTACAATGACTAATCTATCTGCCTGTACATCCCTGGACACCATGGGACAATTTAGTGCGACCAATCCACCGAACCCACACATCTTTGTACTGTGGGAGGAAACCATAACACGTGGCAGAAACCCATGCAGTGATGGGGAGAACGTGCAAATTCCACACAGACAGTCATCCAAGCTGGAATCAAACCCAACTTCCTGGCGCTGTGAGGCAGCAGTACTAGCCACTGTGCTGCCAAGGTACTTTAGAGTTTCACAATTAAATGAGATCAACACTCATTTTTCTATACTCTAGAGGGTATAGATCCAAATGTGCAGCTGCTCAACATAACAAACGATGAGTTTTCAGATGCCAATCAAGTTTTATTGCCTTCAAAGAAATTACATTCTTTTTCAGGTATGGAAACCAAAACTACATTATCATGTGTAGTTGCATCAGAATATTGTATAAGTGTAACAGATTTCATTATATTGCTTTCCACATCCTTGAAATAAAGGCCAACAATTCATTTGCGTAATAGAGTCATACAGCATGGAAACAGACCCTTTGGTCCAACGTGTCTATGCCAACCAGTTTCTTAAACTGAATGAGTCCCATTTGCCTGCATTTGGCCCATATCTCTCTCTAAACCTCCCTATTCATGTACCTGTCCAAATGTCTTTTAACTGTTGTAATTGTACTCACCACTACTACTTCCTCTGGCAGTTCATGTGGAGTATCTTTCTCCCATTTGTTGGTTAATTGTTCAACATCATTCACGAATGGAGTGTAAAACTGGTTTTGGTAATTACAAAAATACAATGTCCTGTAGGGAAGGAAATCTGCAAGCCTTACCTGCACTGGACTGAATGTGACTCCTGACATGCAACAATGCAGTTGCCTCTTAAACTCCATTTGAAATGCCTTAGAGTCACTTGACCATATCAAAAGTTGTTTCAAGACTGGCAATAAATGGTTACCTTGTTAGCAAAATACTGCAGATGCTGGAAATCTGAAACAAACAGAGTGCCAGAGAAACTCAACAGGTCTGGCAGCAACTGTTGAGCAAGAAACAGTTACTTTCCAAGTCCATAATGACTCTTCTTCAGAACTTCAATCTGCCTTCTTAATTGACTGTTTGCATGTGTTCCTTGTACAAGTGAAATAAGACTGAACTTGAGCATTTAAAAATGCTGCCTTTCAAAAAAAAGTTTGCCTCTTTGTATTTCTCATACCAAATAGCCTCCCCATCCTATGCTCCATGTCACCAGCATGTCATCCGCTCGCTTAACTTGTTTCTCTACAGGTTGATTGCAGCCTCATCACAACTTATACTCCCAATCAATAGTGTACTGATAGTAAAGTTGGTTTCATTATTAATGATTTAGCTGAAAAGACCAAGATTATAGATGGTAAATGTCAAAGTCTAGGCACTGATCCTTGCAGCACTCTGATGCTTACAGCTTACCATCTTGAAAATGTCCCACTTATTCCTACTGTTTTCTGTCTGTTACTCAGTCCTCCATCCATGTTATTGAATTACGCCAACTCTATGAACCCTCTTGTACCACAATTTTTATATGGCACCTTTTTGAATGCCTTTTGGAAATCAAAGTCGACTGAATCCCCTTTTGTAAAAGTATATTGACTTTGAACTTTGAACATTACAGCATGGTTAAACAATGTTCAATGTTTCCAAGTCAACATTACCTAAACAAAAGAAATGTTATAAGATACAAAAATCCCATTATCACAAAGTTCAAAATAAATTTAAAATTGTAACTAGTCAGATTACATATGTTACAATGTTTAAATTGTAGTAAGCACAAAGCATCCAGGGTAGCATTAAAATATCTGGCAAGTCACTGAACTGAAAATTTTATACAAGCTATGTTGAAATAGTTTATTTGTCCTACTAAGCCAATGACATCAGCATTGTTTCCATGAAAATATGGGAATCTGTTTTTATTTGGAAGGCAGGAAATCAGATTCATACTTTTAATCTGAACACCACACACTAAATAATATAATCTGGCCTATTAGCCTCTCAGTGTAATGGACAGTAGCCTGCTGTTGTACCAGTGTCAAAATAATGATGGGAAAACTTTACTCATACTTTCCTAGACAGGTTTTTCAGTCCATCACTCAGAATTCTGTACTTATTTTAAAATATGCTGTTACACATTGTTTACAATCCTGTGAAGTCAAATATGCTTCAATAATTGACTTGTGGAAACTAATGTGCGTTTCAACAGCAATCTGAATATTGAAACTGACAAACTGACATACAGTTGACATATAGCATAAAACAGTATAATTATAGAATATCTTATTCAAAGTGATAACTATATCATCATTGATGAATGATTTTTGAATGTCAATGGTAAAAGCTCAGTACCAATTAGCAAAGTTGATGGACAAAAACAAACACTATAAACAATAATTCGAACAAATGAAACATCTCTGTACAAGCTTGTCTGGGAATGTCGTGGAGGAATACATCATGTTTTTATAGAATACAAAGAATGCTATTCAAATTGTGAAAGACAATATCTCAACAGGCTGATTCAGGCTGAAAAGTTGATATATGTACGTTGGAAAATCTAAGTGATTTAACTATTATTAGCATAAAAATAGATGTGAGATGGTGCTAATTGCTTCTGCTTTATCAGTTTTGGATATTTATTGTAAATAGATTTGACTCAAAACATTTTGGCTTTAGAATAGGAACAAAATTACACACATCTTGAAGAGTACAGAAGCCCTTGTAAAGACCATTTTTATTTTTTTTTGCTTTTTAAATTGGAGGACAAACTGTTTTAAAACCAGTAATTTAAAGAACTGCTACACATTTTGAAAAGACCGACACTTAAACGAACATTGTGTAAACAGCTGTTTGAACAAGCAGTAATTGCTGGAAGTGTTCAACAGGTCTGGCAGCATCTGTGGACAGAAATCAAAGTTAATGATTTAGATCAAGTGACCCTTCTTCAGAACTGATGGTAAGTAGGGAAATGTCAGTTTACATGCAGAAGGTAGGGTAGGGGAGAGGGTAATGAGTAAACAATAGGTGGGATTAGAGCCCAAAGAGAGAGAACAGTTGGGTAGACAAAGGTGTTAATATTGTTCTGGCCAGGAGGATGAATAGCTGCTAATGGAGACTATTAGTGGCTAACAATGGATAGTGTGTAATGGCAGACAAGTGCTGGTGTGTGGGGTTGGCGGTTAGGAAATGGGAGAGTTAAGACCCTAAAACTATTGAACTCGATATTGAGTCCAGAGGGCTGCAGGGTTCCCAAGCAGAAAATGGGATTGAGGGATGACTCGACCAGCGTCTCCTGGAAGGAATGGTCCCTGCGAAGGCTGACAAGGGAGGGGAGGGGATAGTGTGTCTGGTGGTGACATTCTGCTGGAGATGCAGAAAAGGCAGCTGATGATCTTCTGGATGTGGATGCTGTTGGGGTGGTGGGTAAGGGCAACGGGAACCCTATTGTTGTTGCAGGAGGGAAGTGGGGGGGAGGGGTGTGAGGGCGGAAGTGCGAGAGAAAGGTTGACAATGATGCTGAGGAATCCTTGGTTGAGGAAGAAAGTGGACATTTCGGAGGCTCCCTTGTTGAAGTTGGCTTCATCAGAACATACCTGCAATAGAGACGGAGGAACAGGGAGAATAGAAGAGAGTCTTTACAGGAAGCAGGGTGCAAGGGTGTATATTCCAGCTAGCTGTGGGAGTCATTGGATTTACAGTGGATATTAGTGGCCAGTTTATCCCCAGAATTGGAAACAGAGATTTTGAGGAAGGGAAGGGAGGAATCAGAGATACACGAGGTGAAAGTGTGGGCGGTGTGGAAATTGGAAGCAAAATTGATTAACTTCTCCAGTTCCGGGTGAGAAAGGGAAGCAACACCGATGGTATCATTGATATATTGGAGAGAGTTGTAGGTGGGGGGGGGGGCTTGAATAGGACAGGAACAGGTAATGTTCCATGCACCCCACAAAGAGACAGGCATAACGGGAGCCCCTGCACATACCCATGCCCACCCCATTGATCTGAAGAAAATGTGAGAGGTTAAAAGAGAAGTTGTTTAGCGTGAGGATGAGACCTTATGGACAAGAAACTTCTTCTTTTCCTTCAGGCATCAAGGTGCACCAACTCGAAGATACCCATGGCCCTCTAGAACCTTCCTCCCCTAACCCCACCCCATTCCTCCTAAGCTTCCACTCTCTGAGGCTGAACATTCTCTGCACAGCAAAGGTCTGTTTTATTCTTCCGTAGCTCCACCTTACTGAATTTCGGGCATGACATGACATAGAACTCTTCTGTCATCTTCGCGTCTATGCCCAATTATTTTTAAGACAAGAGTCCTCTCCCCATCCTATAGATCACTTTGCCCAGTTCCAACATTTTCCCTCCACCTGGACCCCACTCTGGCCTTTTACCTGAAATCTGTTCATTGAGAACTGCTAATATGAGACTGATTGCCTCAATTTCTCTGCCCCTGCTCATGCAATCCACCCTATCTCCCTCTGAACTGATTGCACTCCATGTGCTTAGACCCAAACCTGACTTTGTTATTAAACCTGGCAATAAGGATGGCGCTGACATCTAGGCAATAGACAATAGGTGCAGGAGTAGGCCATTCAGCCCTTCGAGCCTGCACCGCCATTCAATATGATCATGGCTGATCATTCCTAATCAGTATCCGCTTCCTGCCTTATCTCCATAACCCTTGATTCCACTATCTTTGAGAACTCTATCCAACTCTTTCTTAAATGAATCCAGAGACTGGGCCTCCACTGCCCGCTGGGGCAGAGTATTCCACACAGCCACCACTCTCTGGGTGAAGAAGTTTCTCCTCATCTATGTCCTAAATGGTCTACCCTGTATTTTTAAGCTGTATCCTCTGGTTCGGCACTCACCCATCAGCAGAAACATGTTTCCTGCCTCCACAGTGTCCAGTCATTTCATAATCTTATATGTCTCAATCAGATCCCCTCTCAGTCTTCTAAACTCAAGGGTATACTCTCTCGGCGGAGCAGGTAATGGCTGTCTGGTGGTGTTTTTTTTAAGTCGCAGTATAGTCCAGTTACTGTTTTTTTAACGGCTAAAATTTAACGTTTTTTTTAAGCGCCTAGCGGACCCGGAAGCTGGTGTCGCGCTAGCTTACCTGGGAAGGATTTTTTCTTATAAAAGCGCGCAGGTGAGGAACCCGAGGCACTACAGGGGTAGAGCCTCCCACCCGCCCTCCTCCTCTAACGTAATAATAAGACCCGTTGTGGTAAGCAGGTAAGTGCTGCATTTTGCTTGTTTGTTTCTTTAGATCTAGTTTTTAAAGTTTATCTTTTAGAGGGATGGCAGCGAAGGCAGTGCAATGTTCCTCTTGCAACATGTATGAGGTGAGGGAAGCCATTAGTGTCCCTGCTGATTACACTTGCAAGAAGTGCACCCATCTCCAGCTCCTCCAAGACCGTGTTAGGGAACTGGAGCTGGAGTTGGATGAACTGCGGATCATTCGGGAGGCAGAGGTGGTCATAGATCAGAGCTTTAGGGAAGTAGTTACTCCGAAAGTTATAGAGAGATGGGTGACAGTGAGGGGGAGTGGGAGGAAGCAGCCAGTGCAGGGACCCCCTGCGGTCATTCCCCTCAAGAGCAAGTATACCGTTTTGGATACTTGCGGGGGGGATGACTTATCAGGGGTAAGCAACGAGGTTCAGGCCTCTGGCACGGAGCCTGTTCCCGTTGCTCAGAAGGGAAGGGTGGAGAAAGATAGAGCGATAGTTATTGGGGACTCAGTAGTGAGGGGCACAGATAGGCGGTTTTGCAGGGGCGACAGAGACTCATGATTGGTATGTTGCCTCCCAGGTGCAAGGGTACTTGATGTCTCTGATAGTGTTTTCCGGGTCCTTAAGGGGGAGGGGGAGCAGCCCCAGATCGTGGTCCACGTTAGCACCAACGACATAGGTAGGAAGAGGGTTGAGGATGTTAGGCAGGCTTTCAGGGAGCTAGGTTGGAAGCTCAGAGCTAGAATGAACAGAGTTGTTATCTCTGGTTTGTTACCCATGCCACGTGATAGAGAGTCGAGGAATAGGGAGAGAGAACAGTTAAATGCGTGGCTACAGGGATGGTGCAGGAGGGAGGGATTCCGGTTTCTGGACAACTGGGGTTCTTTCTGGGGAAGGTGGGACCTCTATAAACAGGATGGTCTACACCTGAACCTGAGGGGCACCAGCATCCTTGGGGGGAGGTTTGCTAGTGCTCTTTGGGAGGGTTTAAACTAACTCTGCAGGGGCATGGGAACCTGGACTGTAGCTTTAGGGTATAGGACCTTGAGTGTAGGGAGGTTAGGAACATGGCATCGATCTCGAAGGAGGGTGCCTGTAAACAGGAAGGTGGCTTGAAGTGTGTATACTTCAATGCCAGAAGTATAAGAAATAAGGTAGGTGAACTTGCAGCGTGGGTTGGTACCTGGGACTTCGATGTTGTGGCCATTACAGAGACGTGGGTAGAACAGGGACAGGAATGGCTGTTGCAGGTTCCGGGGTTTAAATGTTTTAGCAGGGTCAGAGATGGGGGTAAAAGAGGGGGAGGTGTGGCATTGCTTGTCAAGGATAGTATTACAGCGGTGGAAAGGACGATGGAGGAAGACTTGCCATCTGAGGTAGTTTGGGCTGAGGTTAGAAATAGGAAAGGTGAGGTCACCCTGTTAGGAGTTTTCTACAGGCCTCCTAATAGTCCGAGAGAAGTAGAGGAAAGTATTGCGAAGATGATTCAGGAGAAGAGTGAAAGTAGCAGGGTGGTTGTTATGGGGGACTTTAACTTCCCAGATATTGACTGGGAAAGCTATAGCTCAAGTTTGTTAGATGGGTCGGTGTTTGTCCAATGTGTGCGGGAGGGTTTCCTGACACAATATGTAGACAGGCCAACAAGAGGTGAGGCTATACTGGATTTTGTTCTAGGTAATGAACCAGGCCAGGTGTTAGACTTGGAGATAGGTGAGCACTTCGGGGACAGTGACCACAACTCGGTGACTTTTACTCTAGTGATGGAGAGGGATAAGTGTGCACTGCAGGGCAAGAGTTATAGCTGGGGGCAGGGAAATTATGATGCGGTGAGGCATGACTTGGGATGCGTGGATTGGAAAAATAGGCTTCAAGGGAAGAACACAAATGATATGTGGAGATTGTTCAAGGAACAGCTAATGGGTGTCCTTGATAAGTATGTACCAGTCAGGCAGGGAGTAAAGGGTCTTGTGAGAGAGCCGTGGTCTAATAAGGAATTGGAATCCCTTGTGAAAGGGAAGAGGGCGGCCTATGTAAAGATGAGGCGTGAAGGTTCAGTTGGGGCGATTGAGAGTTATAAGGTAGCCAGGAAGGATCTAAAGAGAGAGCGAAGAGCAGCGAGAAGGGGACATGAAAAGTCCTTAGTAGTTAGGATTAGGGAAAACCGAAAGACTTTCTATAGGTATGTCCGGAATAAAAGGATGACTAGGGTAGGTATCGGTCCAGTCAAGGATAGTAGTGGGAAGTTGTGCGTGGAGGCGGAGGAGATTTCGTCAGTATTCACTCAGGAACAGGACACTGTTGCTGATGTGAATATTGAGTCACAAGTGATTAGAATGGATGGCCTTGAGGTATGTAGGGAAGAGGTCTGGGGAATACTGGAAAGGATGAAAATAGATAAGTCCACTGGGCCTGATGGCATTTATCCTAGGATCCTCTGGGAAGCTAGGGAGGAGATAGCGGAGCCATTGGCCTTGATGTTTATGTCGTCGTTGTCTACGGGAATAGTACCAGAAGACTGGAGGATAGCGAATGTGGTCCCCTTGTTCAAGAAGGGGAGTAGGGATAGCCCTAGTAACTATAGGCCAGTGAGTCTCACTTCTGTTGTGGGCAAAGTCTTAGAGAGAATTGTAAGGGATAGGATTTATGAACATCTGGATAGGAATAATGTGATCAAGGATAGTCAGCATGGTTTTGTGAAGGGCAGGTCGTGCCTCACAAACCTTATTGAATTCTTTGAGAAGGTGACCAAGGAAGTGGACGAGGGTAAAGCAGTAGATGTGGTGTATATAGATTTTAGCAAGGCGTTCGATAAGGTACCCCATGGTAGGCTAATGCAAAAACTACGGAGGTATGGCATTGAGGGTGCATTAGAGGTTTGGATTAGGAATTGGCTGGCTGGAAGGAGGCAGAGGGTAGTAGTTGATGGTATAGGTTCATCTTGGAGTGCAGTTACTAGCGGTGTTCCACAAGGATCTGTTTTGGGACCATTGCTGTTCGTCATTTTTATAAATGACCTAGAGGAAGGGCTTGAAAGCTGGGTGAGCAAGTTTGCGGATGACACGAAAGTTGGTGGAGTTGTGGACAGCGAAGGAGGTTGTGGCAGGTTACAGCGGGATATAGATAAGTTGCAGAGCTGGGCAGAAAGGTGGCAAATGGAGTTCAATGTAGCTAAATGTGAAGTCATTCACTTTGGTAGGAGTAACAAGAAGATGGATTACTGGGCTAATGGTAGGCTACTTGGTAGTGTGGATGAGCAGAGGGATCTTGGTGTCCATGTACACAGATCTCTGAAAGTTGCCACCCAGGTAAATAGTGCTGTGAAGAAGGCATATAGCGTACTGGGCTTTATTGGTAGAGGAATTGAGTTCCGGAGTCCTGAGGTCATGTTGCAGTTGTATAAGACTCTGGTGCGGCCTCACCTGGAGTATTGTGTGCAGTTTTGGTCGCCATACTATAGGAAGGATGTGGAGGCATTGGAACGAGTGCAGAGGTGGTTTACCAGGATGTTGCCTGGCATGGTAGGAAGATCGTATGAGGAAAGGCTGAGGCACTTGGGGCTGTTCTCATTGGAGAAAAGAAGGTTTAGGGGAGATTTGATAGAGGTGTACAAGATGATTAGGGGTTTAGATAGGGTTGACAGTGAGAACCTTTTTCCGCTAATGGAGTCAGCTGTTACTACGGGACACAGCTTTAAATTAAGGGGTGGTAGGTATAGATTAGATTAGACTTACAGTGTGGAAACAGGCCCTTTGGCCCAACAAGTCCACACCGACCATCCGAAGCGAAACCCACCCATACCCATACATTTACCCCTTACCTAACACTGCGGGCAATTTAGCATGGCCAATTCACCTGACCCGCACATCTTTGGACTGTGGGAGGAAACCGGAGCACCCGGAGGAAACCCACGCAGACACGGGGAGAACGTGCAAACTCCACACAGTCGGTCATCTGAGTCGGGAATTGAACCCGGGTCTCAGGCGCTATGAGGCAGCAGTGCTAACCACTGTGCCACCATGCAGGACAGATGTTAGGGGTAGATTCTTTACTCAGCGGGTTGAGAGTTCATGGAATGCCCTGCCAGTAGCAGTGGTGGACTCTCCCTCTTTATGGTCATTTAAGCGGGCATTGGATAAGCATATGGAGGTTATTGGGCTAGTGTAACTTAGGTAGGCTTCGGTCGGCGCAACATCGAGGGCCGAAGGGCCTGTACTGCGCTGTATTTTCCTATATTCAATACAAGCCCAGTCGCTTCAGTCTTTCAGTGTAAGGTAATCCCGCCATTCCAGGAACTGACCTCGTGAACCTACGCTGCACTCCCTCAATAGCCAGAATGTCTTTCCTCAAATTTGGAGACCAGAACTGCACACAGTACTCCAGGTGTGGTCTCACCAGGGCCCTGTACAGCTGCAGAAGCACCTCTTTGCTTCCATACTCAAACTTGTTATGAAGGCCAGCATGCTATTAGCCTTCTTCACTACCTGCTGTACCTGCATGCTTGCCTTTATTGACTGGTGTACAAGAACACCCAGATCTCTCTGTACTACCCCTTTACCTAAATTACTACCTCTAATTCCATTGAGGTAGTAATCTGCTTTCCTGTTCTTGCCACCAAAGTGGATAACCATACATTTATCCACATTAAACTGCATCTGCCATGCATCTGCTCACTCACCTAACTTGTCCAGGTCACCCTGTAATCTCCTAACATCCTCATCACATTTCACCCTGCCACCCAGCTTTGTATCATCAGCAAATTTGCTAATGTTATTGCTGATACCATCTTCTATATCATTAACATATATTGTAAAAAGCTGCGGTCCCAGCACGGATCCCTGCGGTACCCCACTGGTCGCTGCCTGCCATTCCGAAATGGAGCCGTTTATCACTACCATTTGTTTCCTATCAGCCAACCAATTTTTAATCCAATCTAGTACTTTGCCCCCAATACCATGCACCCTAAGTTTACTCACTAACCTCCTGTGTGGACTTCTCAAAGTCCAGGTACACTACATCTACTGGATCTCCCTCGTCCATCTGCAGAGTTACATCCTCATAAAATTCAAGAAGATTAGTCTAGCATGATTTCTCCTTCATAAATCCATGCTAACTCTGTCCTATCCTGTTACTACTATCCAGATGTGCCGTAATTTCATCCTTTATAATAGACTCCAGCATCTTTCCCACCATGGAGGCCAGACTAACTGGTCTATAATTTCCTGCTTTCTCTCTCCCACCTTTCTTAAAAAGTGGTATAACATTAGCCACCTTCCAATCCTCAGGAACCAACCCCGAATCTATCGAACTCTGGAAAATAATCACCAATGCATCCACGATTTCCCGAGCCACCTCCTTCAGTACCCTGGATGTAGACCATCAGGCCCCGGAGACTTATCAACCTTCAGACCTAACAGTCTCTCCAAAACACCAAATCCTGGCAAATATTGAGGCTGAGCACTAGCTCTCAGATACCCCCCCCTGAGCCATGACCCCAGCATAGAACATTACGCCATTGTATCTACAGTCATTGACCTCACTCCATCGAGCAATTTCCTCCACCCCTGCCTCCAAACTAATTGTCCCCCAGCCCCTCATAGCATGCTTCTACTGCCTTCTGAAAGTCCACAAATAGTAATGACACAACTCATTTCTTTTTACCTTGGCTCAGTCTTTTCTCTCCAGTCCAGTCCCTGCCCACATACATCAGTGATTCCTCAGATGCTTTAAGCCAGTTTTGGAATTTCCTGTTTTTGGGTTCCAGCTGCCTCCGCTTTACTGTGGAAATGCAATTCCTTTGTATGTCCATCCCCCACCAGGACAGTCTCAGGGCTCTCTGCTTCTTTCCAGAGCAAAGGCCTGAACTGTCTCCACCACCACCGCCCTCCTCCGCTTGGCCGAGTTTGTCCTCACACTCAACAACCTCTCTTAACTCCTCTCAGTTTCTTCAGGTCAGAGGGGGATCAATGGGCACTTGCGTGGGCCCCTGTTTTGCTGGTCTCTTTGTGGGGCACACGCAACATTCCTTGCTCCAGTCCTATTCTGGCCCCTATCCGCAACTCTTTCACCGATATATTGATCATATTATATACACTGATTTCCCTCTGTCACCCGGACTTGGAAAAGTTAATCGATTTCACTTCCAATTTCAACTCAATCTCACTTTCACTTGGTCTGTCTCTGACTCTGCCCTCCCTTTAACATCTGTTTCCATTACTGGGTATAGACTGGTCACTAATATCCACTATAAACCCACCAACTCACATAGCTAGCTGGACTGTACATCGATGCACCTTGCCTTCCTGTAAAGACTCTATTCCATTCTCCTAGTTCCTCCATCTCTGTTGCGTATGCTCCGACAAGGGAGCCTCTGAATTGTTCACATTCTTCCTCAACTGAGTCTGCCCCATCTCCCACACTTCCACCCTCACTCCTCCCCCACTTCCCTCCCACAACAACGATAGGGTTTACTTTGTCCTTACCTTTCATCCCTCCAGCATCCATATCCCAAAGATCATGAGCCACCTTTTCTGCCACCTCCAGACACATCTTCTCTTCCCCTCCCTTGTCAGCCTTCTGCAGTGACTGTTCCCTCCAGGGCATCCTGGTCCACTCTTCCTTCATTCCCAAAAGCACCCCCACAGCACCTTCCCATACATTCGCCAAAAGTGTAATACCTGCCCATTTTCCTCCCTCCTCAGTGTTCAAGGCCCCAAACACACCTTCCAGGTGAAGCAGCTCTTTATCTGCACTTCACACAATCCAGTCTACTGCATTCACTACTCACAACATGGTCTCCTCTACACTGAAGCGTAGACTGGGTGATCATTTCCCAGAACACTTGCATTCTGTCAGCAAAAAAGACCCTGAGCTTCCAGTTGCTTGCCATTTTTACACACCACCCTGCTCCCTGGCCAACGTCTCCATCTCAGGCTTGCTGCAGTGCCCCAGCAAAACTCAGTGCAAGTTGGAAGAAAAACATCCCATTTTCCGCTTGGGGACTCTGCAGCCCTCTGGACTCAATATCAAATTCAATAATTTTAGGTCCTGAACTTTCCCATGTCCTAACCCACAAACCAGGCCTTGTTACCACATAGTCTGCCATTACACACTACCCATTGTTAGACACGAACAGTCTCCATTAACAGCTATTTACACTCCGAGCCAGATTGTTGTCTCCTTTGTCTGTCCAACTGTTCTTCTCACTCTTTGAGCTCTATACCCACCTATTGTTTACTCTTTACTTGCTCACCCAACCCTACCATCTGCACATAAACTGACATTTTCCTAGCTACCAGCAGTTCTGAGGGTCATTGGACCAAAACTATTAACTCTGATTTCTCATTACAAATGCTGAGAGATCTGCTGTGCTTTTTCAGCAACTTATGTTTTTGTTTCTGATGTAAAGCATGTACAGTTCTTTTGGTTTTTATTTAGCAACTGAAGTCGTCGTGAACAAACAAGAGCTAGGGGTTGTGTACAGATGCAGGTGGGTGGCAACAAGAAGTTGATTGTTCTCTGGAGAAGTGACGAATTGTTGATGACAAAGGCCTTTTGTCTGCCCACAACTACGAGATTGGTGCTCAGGCAACAACAGCTTGGACTTGGAACAAGCTGGGGAGTTGTACTGTTCTCCACCAGCAAGGGAGTTGTCTATCTATTTACTAAAGTTGAAACCAATTTTAAATCTGAAAAGCTCATATTTTCTTTGGCAGTTGTTGTAAGCTGTGGTGTTTAATGGTTACATTAGAAACTCTTATATAAGTGAACTAGCCACATCATGTCTCCTGCAAAACAGTGGAGGTATCTGAAGAAAGGTAACTGAAAAGAAACATTCTGATCAGTATTTACCTTTGGATATAGTCTAATGATTTGTAGTAAATTGTAATTCTTGTTGTGTCCAGAAAACTGATCTGTGCTTTCATCAACCTGGGTCTGCAAATCAGGTATATTGGGGAATTTTGTGCAGTTATTTTAAAACCTTTAACTTTTGTGACAACTCTGAGAATAGTGGGGCTTGATTTTGAGTGCACTACTCCACAATAGAAGGGGTCCGTTCTGCAGTTGGCTTTTGGAATCCTACAGAGGTGACTTAACTGAAACATACTAATTCCTGAGGGGACTTCATGGGGTGGATGTTGAAAAGATGTTTCCTATTGTGGGAGAACCTAGAATTTGGGGTCATAGTTTTAAAATAAGAGGTTATCCATTTAAAGCACATATGAAGAAACAGTTTTTTCCCCTCAGGGAATTGAGTCTTAGGAATTCCCTTCCTCAAAAATGCCAGAATCTTTAAATATGTTTAAAGGAAAGGTAAATAGTTCTTGATTAGCAAGGAGGAAAAGATTAATGTGGATTTGCAGGAATGTAGAGTTGATGTTAAAATTAGATTTTCCATGATTTTCTTGAATGGTGGAGGAGACACAAAGGGTTGAGAGGCTTGTTCATGGTTTGTATGTTCATATTTGTATGTTAGATCAAGCAGTACAACTTCTGCCCATATCTTATGCAGCTTACCTGTAAAAAAAAAGTGCACTTTATAGTAATTTATAGTGAGGGAATTGGACATGGTCATATTCTTATCATTTATGTGAGAAGTCAGTGGCTTTGTTTTCCAAAACATTAAGGAAACATAAAACCAACCATTTGAAAAGCTCCATACATCAACTTTCAACAATTTTAACATTAAACTTTGTGTCTCAATTATTAAAACAAGTAACAACTTTAAGCATCAATATATTATAAATCATTGTGTCAGATAGTCCAATGTACATGCAGTCTTTTAATCCAGCATCCTTGTGAGCAGTTGAAAATGTTAACTTTTAGAATGTTTTTTTTTTGAACCTGTAATTACCAATAATTGTGAATATTCCAAGGGTTGTTACTGCATTATGTTGGTTGACATTTCTAATGGTGGTGATAGGTGAAGTTATAACTTTGGTTTTTCTATTGACTGATGAAATGAAAGTTGGAGCAGAATTTCCTGAAATGGCATAAATCAGTGAAGCTTACAATAGTTTTTCCGTCAAGCAAATCCTAAATTTCTTGAGAATCGCATTAGCATATCTTAGAAAGTAAGGAACAGCATAAAAAAAGCACACATCAGGCAAGCAACTGGAACCTGAGATAAGTGGCAAAGTTACACCAGATCCTTCCTTGTGCATATAATCTGAAATTTGAAAAACCATTGAACATTATGTATGTAATCATGGAAATTTAAAACTTTTTAATGCAAACTGTTTTCATGCTATTCTGATGCAGTCAAAGATACAAATAAAAGGTGCCAGTGAGGAAAAATCAAAATAAACTCGACATAATCAGAAAAGATTTTATGAAAACATCAGAAATATATTTTTAACATTCCTGTGCACCCAGACATAGGTGCAAATTTAAAATCTGTTCATAACTGTTATAAACTGTTATACATAGCAACAGAACTCATTTTTAATGAGTAGCATAAGTTTCACAGAAGTGTCACAATGAAGTAGTAGTTTGGCGGCAACATTAAAAATTGTAACGAGTCACAGGCGTCTGAAAGTCTTCAATCTTTTGTGTTGAAATTTGTACTAAGCTGAACTTAGAGTACCAATTTTCAGGGAATTCCAAGCCATAGTGACTTACTTTATTCAGAGTTGATATTTCTGTGTACATCCTGTTTGCATATTTGAAAATCAACTTTTGACACATGCCCATTTTTAAAAGGGCCATTATTTGCATTGCACTGTATTCATTACATAGTCCTAAGTTGAGCTTTGAAAATAATGATATTCCCAGAGATGAGAACATGATTAGAACACTATCTTTAGAAAATTGACAGATAAAAACAGCATGATAATTTGACTCAGGTAGCGAATTGTGGCTTGCCTAACTTCATTTGTCCTCCTGATTGTTGCCTGACTGTGGAATAGCCAGGGATTCAGTGCTGCATTCCCTCTGTCTTATTTCTCACAAAGGCCAATAGTGAAATGCTATTTGTCCTGTATAGTAGTCAAACACTCCATGTAATGAATATGCACTGAGACATGATTGACATCAGGACCTTACTCCATAGGGAATGAAAGGCAGCAACTTATATCTCAGTATTGCATGGTGCAGCCTATTTTTGTATTGGAGATAAGCTCTTCAGCAAGGCAGTGGTATACAATGTGGTCTGCAGCAACACGTTGAACAGCAATACTGGCCAAAAGTAAATTATTTCATCTCAAAATAGTGATGAAAAAAATAGATTTTACCCTGTCGAGCAAGTAGCTCATGGTGTCCTTTCTGATTAAGTATGCTAGCATACTGCCGGAGGAAATTCCTGAAATCTACCAGACTTGTCCCATATGGAAGAGGAGATATTTTTGTTCTTAGATTGCAAAGCCATTCCTTCATTGTGTTCTTCGGAATGCATTTGGGTGTGCAAGCTGTCAGAGGCAGTACTGGCATCAGATTCTTGTACCAGGTCAGAGTTTGCAACCATTTCTGCTTTAAACAAAACAGCACTTCCTTTGACAAATATACTAGCGTTTTCTGATGGAATTTCATTCAGTGGAATTACAGTAATGGCAGATTCTCCTTTTGCTGGTGCAGTAACCAAAGGTGCTTCATCCTTTGATAAAAAGTTAGTCTGATCTGAACATTTTTTTCTCGAAATGGTAATGTTAGTTACAGAGTTGTTGATGACATCCACACTAGATACTTCACAGGCTGGCTGGGTACCATCCCACTCTTGGATTGACTTCTTGCGATCCTCAGAGCTCAACTTGTCCAGCTGACGAGCCTTGAGCAAAGGAGTTGGGAATACTGTTGCTTGGAAAATGCGATAGGTGTACCTGGAAATGAAAGTCAAAATTTGAGCTTTATTTTGCATTTTTACTTATTAAATTGAACATAATAGAATCAAGGAATGGTGACCATTTCCATCAAGCAACGTTAAAATGGAAAAATCTAAAATACAAACTTAACCTCGAGTGAGTGCCACCCCAATATCTCATTTTAACACAGATGGAATTTGAAACAGGGGACCAATCTTCACCCAGAAGGCAAATCAGTTATTGAATAATTATGGAGCTTGCATGCTTCTATTTTTAATCCACATTGGCTAGGTTACCTGAGCAACAGGAAGTCAGACTGCAGAATTCATTAGGAAGCTGTGTTTCCACCAATTCCAACAAGTTAACTTGTAAACAACCTTCACACCATTCTACACCATTTGTATGATACTTCCCCAACATCCTGCCCCAAACCCTGACTAATGATGTCCATCATAATTACCAGTGTCTTGACTCTTGATTTCATTTCTTATTATCTCAAAGCATTCTCCTCACCTGCTAAAGTAAACAGCAAGGTATAATTTCTTTGGTTCATCTGAAAATGATATATTGCAAGTGAAGCAGGAACAGACAGGCTATAGTTCTTGTTTGGGCACTCGTGTAACTAATATCTCCCATATTTTCTGAATTACATTTTATTGACTGCTAATTGTGCAGGTTAATTGCTATTAGAACATACCTGGTCACCACTCAAAATATCATTCCATACTGAGACTGTCTCATTGCCACAGCACTGTTTGAGCTCAAAGGATCAATAGAGCCATAGAGATGTAGAGCAGGGAAACAGACCTTTCAGTCCAACTAGTCCATGCTGACCAGATATCCTAAATTAATTTAGTCCCATTTGCCAGCATTTCGCCCATATCCCTCTAAACCCTTCCTATTCATATACCTATCCAGATGCCTTTTAAATGTTGCATTGTACCAGCCTCCACCACTTCCTCTGGCAGTCCATTCCATACATGCACCACCCTCTCTCTGCATGAAAAAGTTGCTCCTTAGGTCTCTTTTAAGTTTTTCCCCTCTGACCTAAACCTATGCCTTGTAGTTCTGGACTTCCCCAACCCAGGGAAAAGACCTGTCTATTTACCCTATCCATGCCCCTCATGATTTTATAAACCTCTTAAGGGTCATTCCTCAGCCTCCAATGCTCCAGGGAAAAACAGCCCCAGCCTATTCAGCCTCTCCCTAATAGCTCAAACCCTCCAACCGTGACA
The DNA here is from genome assembly GCF_020745735.1 of Hemiscyllium ocellatum. Lineage (NCBI taxonomy): Eukaryota > Metazoa > Chordata > Chondrichthyes > Orectolobiformes > Hemiscylliidae > Hemiscyllium > Hemiscyllium ocellatum. Next base: position 99,083,834 of record NC_083401.1, read on the forward strand.
ACATCCTTGTTAATTTTTTCTGAACTCTTCCAAGTTTCACAACATCCTTCAGTGCATACTTAATTAGTTATCTAATAAAAAGGGCATCTGTCACACGTGCTTTCAAATCAGTGGAGGTTTATGTTGTGCTTTAAAATACAATAAACAAATCAAGGATTTATAAACTGGGTTTAGTCATTTTTAATTATCTTTGTATTTCACTTTGCCTTTCCCCAAAGACAGATCCTTTGCTCATATGCATTCTAAGCCATTTTACTTGGCAGTTTTCATTGTTGGTGCTTTGCCATTGTCTTTAAATTTCAGGTCCAGGGCAGGGAGGTGGGTCCCAAGTTTACCACAGTCGGAACAGGACAGGAATCAAACACACATGTTGTCATTTTCCTGCTGGCCATCTAGCCAGGTGAGCCAAACAACTCCATACATTATGTTTATATGGAATTTAATACATTGTGAAGGTTCATGATATTAGCTCTGAAACGCAGAGAACCACGTATAGCTTTTAGGCCAGGATTGTACATCTGGATCATATAGGTTAAGGAAGTTTTAGCTTCATTTTGAGTTCTGACAGTGGTGCTGGGTTATCTGGAGTTTGTTAACAATGCATTAAGATTAAGCCTTTAAGGAATCCTTGAAACAATTAGTTCAATGTTTATAAAAAAAAACAGACAGAAAAACAATTGTGTTTTTTAAAAAAGTACGGAATACCTAGCCTCTGATTTGGTATTGGAGCTACAGTAGATAGTAGGGAATTCAGTAATTATAATGCCATCGAATGTCAGGGGGAGGTTGTGAGATTTGGACTTGGAGATGGTATTCCCTGGCATTGGTGTGTAATTTGTAACTTGCTGCTTATTAGCTTAAATGTGAATGTTATTTAATTTATGATTTTAATAAAATTCTATAGCTATGCATTATTAGAAGCCAAGAAATTTTGCACATGTATCATTTGTATGAAATGTATTCATTTTTCAATAATTAATTGTAATGTTTTCCCCCATCTATATGTTATTTAACTGGTGCAGTTTCCTTCTTGTTAGCCTGTTTTATTTGTAATTGTAGGGAAAATTGGAGAAAATACAGTCAAAATAAACATAATTTCCTGTTTTATTATAAACTTGCAAAACTTTAGTCTTTTCAAGACCAAAAGCTAAACAGTGAATCCAAGTCGAGGTAAACTAACATTCCTAAACCTTCCTATAAAAGCAAAATATTGCAGATGTGAAAGTGAAAAATAAAAACAAATCATGCTAGCAAAATTCAATGTCTGGCGATATTTGTGGAGAAAGAAATCGAGTTAATGTTTTGAGTCTGACATGATACCTTTTCGGAACATTAACTGCTTCTCCAGCATTTTCTGTTTTTATTTTCCTGTAATTTGTCACTCTCCTCTCTGTGACATTCAATGGCCTTTTAATTTCTGAATTCCCTGCTACCCATTGTACCTCCAGAAGCAGGTCAGAGACTAAGTATTCTTTGGCAAATAATTTGCCTACCAACTTCCCACAGCCTTTCTACTGTGTTCAAGGTGCAATTGAAATATCTGCTGAAATATTTTCTACTTGCTTGGCTGAGTGCAGTTCCAAGAAGTTCAACACTAACACAAAGCAGCCCATTTGACTGGCAGTCCCTACACTACCCTAAACAATCTGCCCAACCATAACCGCACTGCAGAAACTAGCCAAAGTTTCTTTGGCATTGCATACCACCTTTAATACCTAGAACAATGACAGCAGTAGTTTCATGGGAATATTATCCCTTGCAAGGTCCCTTCGATCATCCAGCATCCTGACTTGCTGTGATATAATTGTTCTTTCTTCATTACTAAGATGAGGTGAGATTGACTGTCCTTGACAGTAAGGCAGTATTTCACAAGAGCATGCCATCAAGGAACCAAACCAGAGTCAATGGGGATTGAGAGAAACAGTCTACTGGTTGGAATCATACATTGCTACCTTCCCCCACCCTCCTCCCTCACCTATCACCTCCATCCACACCCCCATTCACCTACTGTACTCTATGCTACTTTCTCCCCACCCCCAGCATCCTCTCATTTATCTCTCCACCCTGCAGGCACTCTGCTTCTGCTCCTGATGAAGGGCTTTTGCCCGAAACGTCGATTTTCCTGCTCCTCGGATGCTGCCTGACCTGCTGTGTTTTTCCAGCATCACTCTAATCTAGAATCATACATTGCACAAAGGAAAATCGCTGTGGTTGTTAGAGACAAATGGCCTTGGTTTCAGGATACTATTGCAGGAGATCCTCAGTGTAGAGTTCTAGGCCCAATCATTTTCATTTGCTTCATCAATGAATTTCTATCCATCCTGCACGGTGGTTCAGTGGTTAGCATTGCTGACTCACAGTGCCAGGGACCCGGGTACAATTCCCGCCTCGGACATCTGTCTGTGTGGAGTTTGCACATTCTCCCAGTGTCTGTGTGGGTTTCCTCCGGGAGCTGTGGTTTCCTCCCAGTCCAAAGATATGCAGGTTAGGTGAATTGGCCATGCTAAATTGCCTGTAGCGTTATGTGCATTAGTCAGGGGTAAATGTAGGGGAATAAGTCTGGGTGGGTTTCTCTTCGGAGGGTCGGTGTGGACTTGTTGGCCCGAAGGATCTGTTTCCACACTTAGAGAATCTAATCTAATCATAAACTGGAAATGGGGAAGTTTACTAGTGATTGCACAGCGTTCAGCACCACTCACGACTTCTCAAGATACTGAAGCAACCCATGTTCATATGTAGTGAGACCTGTCCAACATTCAGGCTTGGGTTAGCAACTGGCAACATTTTACTGAACGAATAACATTTGCACAAAAGGGAGGCAATGGCTATATCCAACAAGAGAAAGTCTAATCATTGCCGTGTCATTCATCAGCATTGCTATTGTTGAACCTTCCAATATCAATATTCTGAGAATTGCTACTGACCAGAAACTAAATGGAATTAGCCATATGTAGCAACACAGCAGGTCAGTGGCAAGGAGCTCTGTAGTGAATAAATCAGCTCATGTCTCCCCAGTTCACCATCTACAAGAGTGTGATGGAATACCCCCAACTTGCTTGGATGAGTGCCGCTCAATCAACATTCAATAAACTTGAAGTCAAAGCAAACCATTTGACTGAGATTCCATTGACAAACTTTAGCATTCACTCACTACACCGTCAATGCACAGCGGCAGTAGCATATATAAATCTACAATACTCACTGCAACAATTCACCGTGTTCTCTAACAGCATTTCCAAACCTGCAACTTCCATCAGCAAGAAGGACAGGGGTAGCGTAAGCATGGAACACCAAGTTACCCTCCAAGCTACACACCATTCTGCCTTGGAACTTTATCAATCTTCCTTCATTATTGCTGGGTCAAATCCCTGGAACTCCATTCCTAACAGCACTACAAGTGTCTCTACAAAAGTGAAGATCACCAGAATCCCAGATGAACATAGGTTGCTCTCTCATTAGATAGATGCCTGGAAGTGAGCTTAACCTGGGGGTTACCAGAGTTCCAGTAAATGACAAGACTGAGAAGGCAGGCCTTCATAATCATCACAACTCTATTGCAAATTGAATCTGCTGTGCTGACGTTACCCTGCTTTGTGAACCAACTGTCTGGACTGTAAGAAACTACAGAAGGTTGTGTGCACACACTTCAAGAAAGCCAACCTCCCACCCATGGACTCAATTTAAACCTCTCATTGCTATGAAAGGCTGCCATCATCATCAAAGTCCGATCCCATCCTGGAAATTCTCTCCTACAAATTCTTCCATCAGGTAGAAAGTACAGAAACCTGAACACATGCACCAACAGGTTCAGGAATAGCTTCTTCCCTGCCGTCATTAGATTAACAAATGGGCTCCCTAACTTCAAATAATGCTGTTCTTGCCTCGAGCACATCCCTTGCGGTGTAACCTGTATGCTTCACTCTGTCCAAGTTTTCTTCACCCTATAATCTGTATATTCTTGTTTACCATGATCTTCCTGTACTGCTCGCAAACAAAGTTCTTCACTATACTTAGGTACACGTGACAATAAATCACATCAGTCAACCAACCAACCAACTGAGGTAACCAAACTAAGGAACCAACCAACCAGTTCAAGGAAGCAGCTCAGTACCACATTCTCCTGAACAATCATTGACGGCCAAGTGATGCCCATGTTTCATTAATGAGTAGAAGGTCCTGAAACATCTTTCTTGACAAAGTGGGTTAATTATATTACATGGAGACTTGCAGAAGTTCAGGACGATAGCATCTTCATCACTACCTTCTCAATGGCACATTCGCTGAGCATTAATTGCTGGCTTAGCTAGCAATACACATTTTAAAATTAACTTCAAGTAAATCTGTGCTCTCATTCACAACCAATTTTGATGCAGGGTGACAACTAAGATGGCAGAGAGAAACCCTCATTTTATAAAGTTAAAAATCAGACAACACCAGGTTATAGTCCAACAGATTTAATTGGAAGCACACGAGCCTTTGGAGCGATGCTCCTTCATCAGGTGGTTGTGGAGGACACAATTGTAAGGCACAGAATTTATAGCAAAAGTTTACAGTGTGATGTGTGATTTTTAACTTTATACACCCCAGTCAAACACCGGCATCTCCAAATCATCACATTTTATATACACCCACTATAACTCTACTATTTTAGGGAGTAGCTGACAAACAGGATTACCCTTTCAAAATGTTAAGCGCTGATGCAAAAGAGTGAATGATAACCTGTGGCAAATAGTATGTGTATGTATCATTTCGACTTACATTGAGCATTTTAATTCAAATGTCTGGCAGATTTGACTATGACTCTACAGAGTATTAAATTTAACAGTTTCACAATCATCATCGTGGCCTACATCAAAACAAAACATAACTGGTTTCATTGGCATTTGGTGGTTGTGAAAAGCACTGTGCGAGTCTTTTGTTTAAATCATCAGTAGAGGGAATATTGGCTTTGACTATAATATGATGTAATTCCAGTGCATTGGATGAGAGAGTAAGGTTAACAAAAACTGATAAGGGAACTTATAAATCAAATTAAACAAAGACCTGCATTAATGTGGCACTTTTCATGATTTCAGGATGTTACAAAGTAATTTACAATTAATGAAGTACTTCTGAAGTATAACCACTGGGTGAGACACAGGGAATGTGACAGCCAATTTGCAAACAGCCAACCACCCAACAATGAAGTTATAAGCACCAGAAAACCTATTTTTGTGATGTTAATACAGGAACAAATATTGACCAGGACATGGGAATAACTGTCATGCTCTTCATCAGAATATTATCTTGAGATTTTACATGTCTATCTGGCAGGGTTCAGCCTCTCAATGTGGATACCTATTAGAATAGAATAGTATAGAATAGAATGAAATAGATTAGAAGTATTGTAATGTGTACTCGAGTACAGAAGTACTGGAGTACAGTGAAAAAGTTATAATATCGCTTCTCATGGCACCATTTTAGGTACAAAGTATCTAGGTACAAACCTTAGATATGAAAAGAGGAATAAAAAAGAAATTGCATTACCTTCCAGTGATTCATAGCATAAGTTAGAAATAAAATAGGATATCTAACCACTGTAAATAGAAATGCACATTACCTGGGGAGCAAAGCTATCACTGTAGCGAGGATGCAGACCAAATAGAAGAGTGGGTCTGACATTTGTCGCTCCATGATCCAATACGGATTTGATGGATGGTTGCAGTTTATACAAGTTCCTCCAAAAACCAGTGCAAACACAAAGTAAAGTAAAGCACTGCCTCCCATTATAACCCAATGAATCCATGTCTGAAATAAAAATAAATCATTAGAAAATTAACTGATGCTGGTATCTCTATTAAAAAATATTAAAACCCTAAAACTTTGCAGGAGATTATTTTTAAACAATTTGTATTGGTTGTAATAGAATCAATAAATTCTTACTGTGTTTGGCAACACATAATAAAAGGTATGAGTTTGATCCTTTAATACGGCAAATGCCTAATGCCGATAGCACCTTCCGAAGAACAAGGGCAGCAGGCACATTCCCTTTAAGCTGTGCAATTGCACATACACACATCAGTTCCAAGAATCTGCATATGGCATGCTGACATCTGGTTCCAGTAGTTGATGCTGCACACAGGCCTCAGATGCCTGTGCAGCGGGGAAGTAGTAGTAGAGGGAATGCTGGATAGCAAATATATAGGAACACCATCTGCAAATTCAGCTCCAAACCACACACCATCTATACTTGGAACTATATCGCTGCTCCTTCACAGTCATCAAGTCAATATCCTGAACCTCCATGTACAACAGCACCGTGGATGCATCTATTTGGACTGTAGCAGATCAAGGTGACGGCTCTCTATCACCTTCTCAAGGAAGGTTAGGGATTGGCAACAAATGTTGGCCTGCCAGTGATCTCTACATGCTGTGAACGAATGAAACGAATGCAAGAATGCCAAATTATAGAGGATCACAATCATGTTAACTACAAGGTGAAAAAAAACTGCTGATTGGCAAAAAGTCAACGCTGTCTGAGGTACAAATATGGATAAAGAAATGAAGAACTACAGGCTTTTAAACTCCTGAACAATTCAAAAAAGAAACAAGGCTTGAACATGCTCCTTTTCTTGCAGAAAATGGATCTCCACATATTAATATATGTAGTTTTAGCAAGTGACGTGCTCACCAATTTATTACAAATTGATAGTTAACATAGTTATTAACGTAATTATGTTCACTTCATTGTGTCTAAAGTGGCCCATGAATAACACATTCTTTTAGCTCAATTTGCCCCCTTTATGTTTTAAACAGCAAAGCGTTTGTTTTAAGTTATCTTAGTTAATTACACAACTATTGCTGAACATGAAATAAAAAAGCAATAGTTAATAGACAAAACAAAATTAAAATGGATAAAGGAATATTGTAAAGATCAGAATATGTTGAATATCATTTCTTGTCTATTTCTTGCTTGAAGATCATAGAATTGTACAGTACAGAAGAGATCCTTCAGACCTCAAGTCAGCACAGCCAAATCTGTATTAAATCTGCAATAGGAGCAAGTGAGGACTGCGAATGCTGGAGATCAGAGTTGAGAATGTGGTGCTGGAAAAGCACAGCAGGTCAGGCAGCAACCGAGAAGCAGGAGAATTGAGGTTTCAGGCATAATTCCTTCATCAGGCACTAGTCCCACTTTCCAGCATGAGGCCCATTGCTTTCAATTGCCTTCCTCTTTACAAAGGAGGGAATTGAAATTTGAATTCAGTAACTGCTAGTGGAAGGTTTCTCTCACAGGTGAACTGAGCAGATTAGCTCAGAACGCTTCGATAACACTTCAAATTCTGGCCTTTTGGTAATTTGTCTTGGTGCAGCAGTGCTTTGCCATTTTCCTTTTACTCTCCCTCAGACAGTTTCTCAGAGTCCTTCTTGACATTCTGTACAGAATGGTGCCTCAACATCTGTCTCATACTGACAAAAATTTTAGATGACTGCCACATTAACTCTGGATGAATTACTATTCTGTGAAGCAAAGTGTACATGCTGGGTGTGCAGGTTAGGTTGATTGGCCATGTAATGCCCAGGGGTGTGTAGGCTAGGTGGACTAGCATGGTAAAGGTGGGGTTATGGATATAGGGTAAGGGGCCGGGTCTAGATGGGATGCTTTTCGGAGGGTTGATGTAGACTTGATGGGCCAAATGGTAGGCATTCCATTAAATTCTATTATCCTTTATGGTTGATATTGAGATTACACATGAGCGTCTTTGCCTTACTGGCTAAAGTAACTCCTCAGTGGAATAATATAATTTGCTGTGTCCGTTAAAGGTGGATTAGTCAGCACTTATTGCCTTTTCCTAGTTGCCCTTGAAAAGGCTGTGGTGGTCTACCTTCTTGAACTGCTGACCCAGAGACAGTAAAGAAATGGCAATATATTTCAAGGTAGAATGGTGAGAGGCACATTAGTTTAAAAAAAAGGCTCAATAGCTCTAATCTGGAAGAACAAAATACACTTACTGGGACACAAGAATTCAGGGGATTGTCGCAGTAAAGGACAGGAAGGACATAGAGAGCACAAAGGACTTTGTGACCCCATTATTAGGCCAAAAGAGGGTCAGAAGTCTGCACTGTCTGTGGAACAGTCAACGGGTTGTGATTTTTTCCAAATTTGCCAAATAATTCAGAGGGTTGTCTCTCTTTCAATTAAGGACAGTAGACAGGCATTAAAGCTTAGAGGTGGGGGGGTGGGGGTTTTCCAAGAGAAGGCCTTTCAGCACTGAAGAAGCAACAGGTTACCCTTGACAGGTAAATTAGAGAAGACACAATCATTTTGACGCTTCCTCTCTCCAATGTTTTGGAGAATTAGAAGTTTCATTTAATTGCATTTAAAATAAAACAAACACATGCTCTTAGCAGCTAAGCCACCAGCAAAAGCAAACTGCACCTTGAACTGAAGCTAGGTACTCAGAGAGGTACTAAACCTCCTGGAGCACTCTTCCCTTGTCAGCTTCTAACAATGGGCCTTAGCAGGCCTTTAAGGATCTAAATTGCCCACCACACTTGGACAGGTAACTCTCATCAGTTTTTTCTTATTTTTGGGAATATGGTTCAGTGGAGGGATGGGAAGGTAGAAGGAAACTGGCATGCCAGCAAGCTGCACCATTTACGTGCCCACCACTACTGTATTAGCCTTTGTTAAGGCCTAGAATGCATTCCAGAAGGTCGGAAATCACAATACTGTGGAACAGAATTCTGGTAATGAGACAATGGTTTTTGAGAGTTTGTGCATTTTCTATATTACCAGAAAAATTTTATTCAATTGAATTTTGTTTAGGGTGTAAATGGAAGATCAGTGAAGAGAATATTGGAGAAAGTAAGTTTTCCGGTAATTAAGGCATTGTTGAAAACATGATCATGAGCAGCTTAATTCTTTTAAGAACTGCAATAAAATTTCTGCACCAAATGTTAACCAGATCACAGTTATTCTGGGGACATTATGAATGATATCAGCTTGTATAAATCAGGTGGTTTGGTGAAACATATACTTTGCATACTGTTAGTGGTAGAAAATTAGAATGATTAGATTAGATAACCTACAATGTGGAAACAGCCATTTGGCAAAAGTCCACACCGACCCTCCGAAGAGTAAACCAGCTAGCCCCATTCCCCTATCCTATATTTACTCCTGACACCTAACATATGATGGTCATGGTCAATTCACCTGACCTACACATTCTTGGATTGTGGGAGGAAACCGGAACACCCAGAGGAAACCCACGCAGACACAGGGAGAAAGTACAAACTCCACACAGACAGACAGTCACCTGAGGTGGCAATCGAACTTAGTCCCTGGCGCGTAAGGCAGCAGTGACCACTGAGCCACTGTGCCACCTGAGTATCTAACTTTCTAATGTTTTGCTGAAATGTTATGAATTTGACATTATAAGTAGAACACATGGAATTACATGCAACTGAGGAACATACATGGCTCTATTACACTTACCCAAGTGTTGCCTTCTATTATTAAGTGTAAAAGAATTACACACAGTATTGCTGTGTTGATAGGTGTTCCGAATGAGTAGATATCCATATCTGAGCCAAAATAAGTCTGAAAAGAAAAGGATGAATTTAAAATATAACTTGTCAGAGCAATGGTAAGAATTCATTAATTTACAGTTTTAAAAAGTCTGTGAATTTATAATCATAGAAGTCCTCCAGAACTGAAGAAAATTAGAAAATAAACTGTAGTTTAACCACAGTAGGAAATCCTAACTTACAGCTAAAACAAATACATCATACATTTCAGTATTCTCATGCGTAACAAATTTTAGAACGTGCCTAATCCTAAACTAATTAACATATAGTAAATGCACTCCTTATTAATATTTCTTGCTCCTTATTGCATAAGTAACAGTTAGTTCAAATTGTCTCTCTCTCCTTTACAACTTTAGCACTGACAGGTATTAACAAAGAAAACATGCAAGGCTAAATTCTAAATTATTTACCGTAATTCACCATGGAGAAGATTTATTATATATAAAAACAGTTCACTACAGTTAATGCTTCATAAATTACAAACATTGAAATGTACATAACTTATCCAATATTATTTTTCTGTTCAAGTTATTTTCCAGCTTTTCTTCTTGTCTATCTTTGACCTCTCTGCTCTTCTTCAGCAATAGAGAAGCTGCTGTGCTTTACTTAAGCTGGTTTACTTAAACGGTCTTCTCCTCAACTCTCTCACTATGCTCATTTTCATTAACGTACGCCTTCTATCTTACCCCCTTTGTTTCAGGCCCACAACTCATTCTTGACTCCTTCATTTATAACATATACAAGAACAATTCAACATTTTGCAAAACAAAAAAATTATGTAATATTATGCAATTACCTTAGCGATCCCCCACCCCACCTCATTGACCCTGATGAACCTCAATTAACTCAATCTCATTATTAAAGAAATCTCAGCTCTCTCGAGGCCAGCCAGCCATGAGCCTTTTGCATCTTGCACAAACTATCTCGGAATCTTCAGCAGGAGACAGACTCATGGCCAACTTCCAGCCTAACCGAGACTTGATGGGAAGAAACATGTGATCTTACAGCTGACTGAACACAGGTCAGCACTAACACTAAAATTTCCAGCAGCTGTATAACCAATTTGAATGTGGATAAATCAGCAGACAATTGTGGGTAACCCTTCTTATTCCTCATAGTTCCTACATAATAAAAGTACATAACTGATTAGGACCGAAAGTGCTCCATTAATATTCAATTTATCAAAATTGCTTATTTGTCCACATCTCAGAGAAAGTAGTCTATAAATTCATGTAACTATATAAAAGAAACTGGACCCAGATTACAATTTTGATAGTGGCAAAAAGTACATATTAACACACTGGTGGCCATACTGCTCAATTTTCCTTCCCATTGCTAGGGGTTTATCACTTTTGACTAAAAACATAACAGAGAAAACAAAATATAATACATACGACATGCAGGGACACTTACAAAATATGGAACAAAGAAGCAAACGAGACTTTGATAAAAGGCATCCAATATACTGATCCAAAATGTTGATGATAAGTAGGCCTATAACAAATACAAAATAAAGTAGGTCACCAGAACTATTTGTCTTTGTTAATTATTAAAAAAAACTATGAATAATATTTAGGACACCATAGTAATTCTCATCTTGATAGTCCACTTGTAAAATGATAATCAATGGAAGAATATTATTGAGCTTAGAGACGAATGAGCTAATTTTCAATTCGTACTTCAAGCTGCAACTCATTTATTGACACCAAGGCAGTCTTCATGGCAATAGGATGCTACACTTCCAACAAAATTAGTGATGGGAAACTGAATTATCAAAAGCACAAGTTAATACATTTTTCAAACAGAATCAATTCTACTTGAATTTATTCAAGTTTATTTACAAATATTCAAATGCTGAGCTTGTTTGCACCTGTGTCTTGGATCACAGAACGTTGCAGCACGGAAAACAATTTTGGCCCAGTTTATTTGTACCAACTTCTTGAAAAAATAAATTTGAAAGAGATACTTCTTCACTTTCCCTTAAAAACGTTTATTTTCAAATGTATATTCATTTTCCGTAAGACTATTATGGATTTGGCTTCCACACCATTATTCCCAATTCTAATAATCCAAGCAGCTTTGCTATGGAAGATTTAGCCTGAAGGTGGATAATGTTAATTTATACAGTTATACAAAAGTATTTCCAATGAATTAAATCAAATTTATAAAGAACTCAGGGCATATACCCCTGCCATCGACTTGACTTTCCTGGCACCTTAGACATCTATACAGAGTTTGCTTAAATGTTCTGAGAGTATGAGTGCCTTTCCACTCTTTTTCACAGATACACAATTTCGCAGCTGGAGGTGAGCCCTGCATACTAACATGATTTACTAAAACCTGTGTTCATCAGTTGTCTACATAAAATATAGTTCATCATCGTTTGGAGATGATAGACACAGGGAGAATCAGATTGGAAAGAAAGGAAATAGTATCTATGGAACCGATATGAGTAATGGACACAACTACCAATGAAACTTCATATCCATGTCAGCATTCTGTAGCTGACCAATGGACTACCTTCAAAGAGGAGATAGTTTGGGCATAGTCAAATGATATTCCTTTAAAAGGAAAAGGTGGGGCAAATAAATTCAGAGCTCCCAAGATTAAAAATGAGACAGATATTAAGGTAAAGAAGAACAAGAATGCTTACGACTAGTGTTGGTTAGGAAATACAATTGAGAACCAGACTGGCTATAAGTGAAGAAAAGAGAAAAAGAGACTGACAGCTAGGGGAGCCTACTATCTTCTGTAGACACATAAATAGCAAAGAATGGTAAAAGGAAAAGCAAAATTGATTAGGTACCAAAACAAATTACACATAAACAATGGCATCACCGACGCAATAAATGAATATTCTGCATATATCCTTACTAAGAAGAAAAATGCCATCCAGGCTATGTAGAAGGATTCAAAGATGATAAGAAGGTATTGAGTAGAGTCTCTGTATTTGACAAAGCCTGGATGCGGCTAAGGTGCATCCAAAAATAGTGAAGGAAGAGAGAGTGGAAATTTTGGAGGCATTGACCACAAACTTGCAGCCTTCCTTAGATTCTAGGGTGGCAACAAATGATTGGAGGAGTGCAAATATTACCCTGTTGTTCTAAAAAAGATACAAACATAAGCCCTGCAATTACAGGCCAGTCAGATTAATTTTGATGGTAGGGAAACTTCTAGAAACAAAAATTTGATATTGGATTAACAGTCCACACAAATAAATCTGGGTTTATTTATAGTCATGTACAGTAAGTATAAGGGGAGTCAGAATGATTTCATAAGGGAAAATAGTGTTCAACTCACTCGCTAGAGTTTTTTTTTGAAGAAGCAACACAAGGATTGATGATGGATAAAGTGTTGTGTGCCTCCTTTGAAAGTTGAAAAGTCCATGTTTTTCCAAAATATTCTCATGATTTTTTTCTGTTGGCTGATGGCATTCAGATATATCACACTAAAGTTCCAGGGTAAAAGGTTCAACCTGACCAGAATATTGTCCAGTTTCAGCATCATGGCCTTAAACCTGAAAGCTGCTATTGAACACTGTCACTCATTATTATGTTTACTTTGGGAATTGCTGTTCTACAATGATTCTACTTGGTCAGAATAGAGCATTTCTGCTTCCCAACTAGCTTGACACTATTCATTAAATATGTTCCCCAGTCTTTCTCCACAGCTTTAATGATTATGACTATATGATTAGAAATAACATGTAGCACATTAAACAGCTTCATCACTACATGGGCCACTTCTCAACAACAATTAGAGATTAAACACAAATGTTGGCTTTGAGAGTGATCTTCACATCCCATGAACTTAAGAAAATAAAAACAATTATACAAGTTGGGGCAGGAATGGGCCACTTACCCTAGACAATATGTGACTCCTTTGTTAGTCAAGAATCAATAATCTACCTTAAAAGATACTTAATCACCTTTTCTTCATTTTAAAGGGAGACTTCTTATTTTTAAAGAGCATTCCTTGTACTAGTCTGTCCAAATAAAACAAAATTCCCAGGATGTTTTCTGTTCCCATATAGTTACGAGTCATCTTTAAATGATTAAGTGCTTGTAGTGGAGCTGAGCCTCAGAAATAAATCTAACAGATTGATCAATTCTATTCAAGATAAAGAAAGCAGAGTGTTGCATCATACTTAAATATCAATACCTCAGACTGCTGCCCACTACTGTAAAGTTGTGGAAGTTGGAGGAGATTCTCTGCAGAAACATCTTTATCAAGGATGCCATAGATAATTGGTGGAACAGATGTGAAGATGAGGTTAAATAAAATGAGGATCCAATAGTCAATCATTGATGTACCAGAGAATCCACAGAACAATTGGTACCAGAACAAGAGATTCACATAAGCCTAGAAAAAAAGACATAAATATCAACATAAATGGCAGCAAATATGGCAGGTTTTACTTTATTTTCAAAGGATCAAAACTTCTGTCATTCAATGTGGTGGCAACATCGGCCATGTCTGCAGACTGAACTGTGAACTGCAAATCTATCTATTTCGCATTTAACTCATTTCTAATTTTTTGCGTGGTTGAATTTAAATAAAGTTAGGAAATTTAAACAGATTCAAAAATTATTGTATTACACAACTACTGCTGAAAGTTACAAAATAAACATGGTACTGTGATTAGAAAAAAAATGGACGCAAGAATAAAATCAGTCTGCTATCATTGCAGGGCCATTACTTGCTTGAAGTTTCTCCTTCCAAAATATGAAGACTGAAACATTGAAGTCAGGTTCAGCTATGGCAATGCCTTCTGTAGTTGAATACATCAACATTAACTGTACAGATGGAGTCAATAGGTGCAGCAGACTTTGAGAGAAGGAAAGGTTTCTGGTTCCTCACTAGTTCTGTGTTCTATGCCTACAGGGTGTATCTGGTCCATTTGCCTAGATTCTTAGCAGAACTGAGGTTAGTTTTTGAAAGTCCTTTTCTTGAGCATACTCTGGGTAAGATGACTTCTGAAAGACAAATCTTCAGACGTGGGAAGTTAGAGAAGTGATTGCTGGGCCTCTTGCTGAGATATTTGGATCATCGATAGTTCCAGGTGAGATGCCGGAAAACTGGAGGTTGGCAAACGTGGTGCCACTGTTTAAGAAGGGCGGTAAAGACAAGCCAGGGAACTATAGACTGGTGAGTCTGACCTCAGTGGTGGGCAAGTTGTTGGAGGGAATCCTGAGGGACAGGATGTACATGTATTTGACAATAGACAATAGGTGCAGGAGTAGGCCATTCTGCCCTTCGAGCCTGGACCACCATTCAATATGATCATGGCTGATCATCCTTAATCAGTATCCTGTTTCTGCCGTATCTCCATAACCCTTGATTCCACTATCCTTGAGAGCTCTTTCGCACTTTTTCTTAAATGAATCCAGAGACTGGGCCTCCGCTGCCCTCTGGGGCAGAGCATTCCACACAGCCACCACACTCTGGGTGAAGAAGTTACTCATCATCTCTGTCCTAAATGGTCTACCCCGTATCTTTAAGTTGTGTCCTCTGGTTCGGCACTCATCAGCGGAAACATGTTTCCTGCTTCCACAGTGTCCAATCCTTTCATAATCTTATATTGCTCAATCAGATCCCCTCTCAGTCTTCTAAACTCAAGGGTATACAAGCCCAGTCGCTCCAGTCTTTCAGCGTAAGGTAGTCCTGCCATTCCAGGGATTGACCTCGTGAACCTACGCTGCACTCTCTCAATAGCCAGAATGTCTTTCCTCAAATTTGGAAACCAGAACTGCACACAATACTCCAGGTGTGGTCTCACCAGGGCCCTGTACAGCTGCAGAGGAACCTCGTTGCTTCTATACACAATTCCTCTTGTTATGAAGGCCAGCATGCTATTAGCCTTCTTCACTACCTGCTGTACCTGCATGCTTACCTTCATTGATTGGTGTACAAGAACACCCAGATCTCTCTGTACTGCCCCCTTACCTAAATTGATTCCATTTAGGTAGTAATCTGCCTTCCTGTTCTTGCCACCAAAGTGGATAACCATACATTTATCCACATTAAACCGCATCTGCCATGCATCTGACCACTTACCTAACTTGTCCAGGTCATCCTGTAATCTCCTAACATCCTCCTCAAATTTCACCCTGCCACCCAGCTTTGTATCATCAGCAAATTTGCTAATGTTATTACTAATACCATCTTCTATATCATTAACATATGTTGTAAAAAGCTGCAGTCCCAGCACTGATCCCTGCGGTACCCCATTGGTCACTGCCTGCCATTACGAAATGGAGCCGTATATCACTACTCTTTGTTTCCTATCAGCCAAACAACTTTCAATCCAAGTTAGTACTTTGCCCCCAATACCATGCGCCCTAATTTTGCTCACTAACCTCCTATGTGGGACTTTATTAAAGGCTTTCTGAAAGTCCAGGTACACTACATCTACCGAATCTCCCTCGTCCATCTTCAGAGTTACTTCCCCAAAAAATTCCAGAAGATTAGTCAAGCATGATTTCCCCTTCATAAATCCATGCTGACTCTGACTTATCCTGTTACTACTATCCGGATGTTTCGTAATTTTCTTCTTTATAATAGATTCCAGCATCTTTCCTACCATTGAGGTCAGACTAACTGGTCTATAATTTCCTGCTTTCTCTCTCCCACCTTTCTTAAAAAGTGGTACAACATTAGCCACCTTCCAATCTGCAGGAACTGATCCCGAATCTATCGAACTCTGGAAAATAATCACCAACGCATCCACAATTTCTCTAGCCACCTCCTTCAGTACCCTGGGATGTAGACCATCAGGCCCCGGGGACTTATCAACCTTCAGACCGAACAGTCTCTCCAACACCAATTCCTGGCAAACATAAATTCGCTTAAGTTAAGGTCCTTCAGCCACTGTTACCTCAGGGAGATTGCTTGTGTCTTCCCCAGTGAACACAGATCTGAAGTACTAATTTAATTCTTCTGCCATTTCTTTGTTCCCGTAATATATTCCCCTGTTTCTGTCTTCAAGGGCCCAATTTTAGTCTTAATTCGGAAAGGCAAGGACTGATTTGGGATAGTCAACATGGCTTTGTGTGTGGGAAATCATGTCTCACGAATTTGATTGAGTTTTTTGAAGAAGTAACAAAGCAGATTGATAAGGGCAGAGCAGGAGATGTGATCTCTATGGACTTCAGTAAGGCATTCGACAAGGTTCCACATGGGAGACTGATTAGCAAGGTTAGATCTCAAGGAATAAAGGGAGAACTAACCATTTGGATACAGAACTGGCTCAAAGGTAGAAGACAGAGGGTGGAGGTAGAGGGGTGTTTTTCAGACGAGAGGCCTGTGACCAGTGGAGTGTCACAAGGATCGGTGCTGGGTCCTCTACTTTTTGTCATTTACATAAATGATTTGGATGCAAGCATAAGAGGTACAGTTAGTAAGTTTGCAGATGACACCAAAACGGAGGTGTAGTGGACAGCAAAGAGAGTTACCTCAGATTACAACAGGATCTGGACCAGATGGGCCAATGGGCCGAGAAGTGGCTGAAGAAGTTTAATTCAGATAAATGGGAGGTGCTGCATTTTGGGAAAGCAAATCATAGCAGGATTTATACACTTAAATGGTAAGGTCCTAGGGAGTGATGCTGAACAAAGAGACCTTGGAGTGCAGGTTCGTAACTCCTTGAAAGTGGAGTCACAGGTAGATAGGATAGTGAAGGCGGCGTTTGATACGCTTTCCATTATTGTTCAGAGTACTGAGTACAGGAGTTGGGAGGTCATGTTGTGGCTGTACAGGACACTGGTTAGGCCATTGTTGGAATATTGCGTGCAATTCTGGTCTCCTTCCTATCGGAGAGATGTTGTGAAACTTGAAAGGGTTCAGAAAAGATTTACAAGAATGTTGCCAGGGTTGGAGGATTTGAACTATAGGGAGAGGCTGAACAGGCTGGGGCTGATTTCCCTGGAGCGTCGGAGGCTGAGGGGTGACCTTATAGAGGTTTACAAAATTATGAGGGGCATGGATAGGATAAATAGACAAAGTCTTTTCCTTGGGATAAGGGAGTCCAGAACTAGAGGGCATAGGTTTAGGGTGAGAGGGGAAAGATATAAAAGAGATCAGTGGGGCAACTTTTTCACGCAGAGGGTGGTACGTTATGGAATGAGCTGCCAGATGTGGTGGAGGCTGATTCAATTGCAACATTTAAAAGGCATTTGGATGGGTATATGAATAGGAAGGGTTTGGAGGGATATAGGCTAGGTGCTGGCAGATGGGACTAGATTGGGTTGGGATATCTGGTCGGCGTGGACAGGTTGGACCGAAGGGTCTGTTTCCATGCTGTACATATCTATGACTCTAAAAAGACATCTTGGAGTTTTGTCTTGAGGGCTTTGTACAGATCACACTTAAGACAGCTGCAATGTTAACGTTTGATAAATTATTGCCCCAAAAGCAAATTCAGTTATGCTGAATCCCTAACGGGAGTGCTTTTACTCTCCTGATTTTCTTCAGCAAGTTTTGAATTTTCACACCTTTTGAAAGGACACCATGTTAATTGAGTTATGGATAGCAACACCAGTTATACTGCTTTTGATGCCTAACAGGTCAGTTTGCTTTTCACGGCTGGGAAAATACCCAAGCCCTTGGATTGGGGACTTACATGCAAAACTGGCAAGGGGCTGTCCCTCACAAAGCTGGACATGAGCCACGCCTACTTGCAATTGCGTTATGATGAGGATTCCCAGATGTATGCTACAATTAATCCCCATAAGGGCTTGTACCTATGTACAAGACTGCCATCTGGGGTAATGTCAGCTATTCAATGTTTTGGCAGATGATGGAGAACATCTTGCAAGGTCTACCTCAGGTCGTCATTTACCTAGATGACAATCTAGTAACAGGGAAAACTAGTAAGGAACACTTAGAAAATTTGGACATAATCCTAATGTGTTTTTCTAAAGTTGCATATGCCTAAGAAGGGAAAAATGCGTTCTAGGCCCCTGCAAGTGACCTACTTGGAATACAGAATTGACAAGGCCAGGTTACAACTATTGGAAGATAAAGTGAGGGTGATCAAAGGTGCTCTGGCCCCCACCTTCATCCAGGTGCTTAGGTCATTTCTTGGGCTGGTAAATTATTATAATTCCATAATAACTTACCAGCCCAGGTTCACACATAACCTGGCCTCTACCCTGGCACTTTTGTCTCAACTCCTAAAAAAAGTCAGCCTTGGAAATGGTCAGGTAGACTAGCCTTAGCTTTCAGTCAAGTAAAGAGACAGTTATCATCCTCCAAGGTGTTGGCATACTCTGATCCCAAGAAAGATCTGATATTGACATGTGACGCCTTCCTGTACGTCACTAAAGCAATATTAGCAGATGGTCCAATGGAGAGGAACATCCAATAGCATATGCATCCAGGACTTGCAGATCGTAAATGTGGCGAGAGAAAGGAGGATTGGTGGTCATATTTGGAGTCACAAAGTTCCACCAATACCTTTATGGATAAAAATTTGTGACAATCATGGATCACAACCCTTACTTGATCTGCTTAAAGAAGACAAGGCAGTGACAATTGTAACTTAGAATCCACTGCTGAATGTGGTCCTAATACTAAGTGCTTTTAATTATAAGTTATAACACCATCCAATAGACTATGTAGCTAATGTGGATGCATTGAGATGCCTCCCAATGGCAGATGCACCACCAGTGGTACCTCTATGGAAGAATCTGAAGTGGTATTAAATTTTATGGACACACTTCTAGTCACAGCTGACAATATCAGACATTCTATGCAGAAAAATCTAATCCTTTCAAAACTGAAACAACTGGTGGCATTGGGGGAAATCAAAGGGCTGTCTTAATTAGAACTGAAAACCTTTTGAACCCGAGAGATATCAGCTCATAGCAAAGGATGGCATATTGATATGGGGAGCAAAGTGATTGTTCCGAGCAAAGGTCACCATCAAATACCGGTTGGACTCCACTAGGGCGGTCCAGGATGCTCCAATGAAGAGGCTGATGAGAAGTTATGCCTCATGCATGCCTAGATTCAGACATAGCCATGTTGGTGGGGCAATGCATAGAGTGCCAACAACAATAAAACTTCGTGCCAGGAGATCCCCCACATCTACAGGAATGGTTGGGTAAACCTTGAACTTGGTTGCAAATCAATTATTCAGGTCCTTTCCATGAGTTTATTGCTCTTTGTTCATTGCTTGATTCACAATAAAGTGGATGAATTAATAGCACAAATAGTTGAAAACAGGTATGACATGATTGCAACGATGGGGCTTTACAAGGTAGATACCAAGTGGTTTTTTGCCTCGTGGAACAGTGGTTCCCTTTAATTTTGTTCTGGCTATACAAGCCTCCAATGTTTGTACGCAACAGCGACTTCTGGAGCTGGAAGTCAATGCTACAATCACTGTGTCAATGCTGTGTCGGTGTCGAAAGCAAGCATGCAGGTGTATTAAGCAATTAGGAAGGAAAATAGTATATTGACCTACACTGCAAGAGGGTTTGACTACTGGGATTTAGGATGTCTTACTGAAGCTGTACAGGACCTTGGTGAGATGTGTTATATATAGTTTGGACCTCCTTACCTAAGAAAAGTTAGGCTTGCCATTGAGGGAGTGCAGTGAAGATTCTTGAGATGGCAGGTTTGTTGTATGAGGAGAGATTTGGTCAGGGTTTGTACTCGTTGAAATTTACAAGAAAAATGGGGTGGGGAGAGCTCTTTGAAATATAAAATCCGGACAGGACCAAACAGGCTGTTCCCATGGTAGATCATTTCAGACTAAGATGAGGAATTTTTTTTTCACTTGGTGGTGAATTTGTGGAATTCTCAACCCCAGATGGCTATGGAGGGCAAATCACTGAATAGGTCTAAGAAATAAATAGATTTCTAGAAGTTGAAGTGGTAAAGATCTTTTTGGGGAGGGGGGTTGGGTATGGCATTGAGATGGAGAATTAGATATGATCATATTGAATGGTAGAACAAGCTTGACTGGCTGAACATCCTTCTCTTCCCCTTATTTCTTATGTTTCTATGTTCATTACTATCCGTTTAGAAAGGAGTTCTGCTGTCCTAGCCCAATTAGTCTTTATGTGGTTTCAGATTCACGATAATGTGGTTGACTCCGAAATGATCTCTGAAGAGGCCAATCAGTTCAAGGACAATTCAGGATGGACAGTAAATTTGTAGCCTTACCAGCAATGCCTTGATTTAATAAACAAAGAACAGCAAATTCAAACTCAGAGAGAGTAAAAGTGGAAGAAAGGCCCCCCCACCCAGCCATTATGCTTCTCACTAATTCACAGTTCAGCACTTCTTGGGAGGTCTGAGAGAGATAGATAGAAGATGCACCTCACTGCTGGTAAAGTTGAGGGGAAAGGTTGGGCCACGCAATCAGGCTGTCCCCTGTATTTTAGTTTAGATGATTAGATTCTCTACAGTATGGAAACAGGTCCTTCGGCCCAACCAGTCAACATGGACCCTCTGAAGAGTAACCCATCCAGACCCATTTCCCTCTGACTAATGCACCTAACGCTACGGGGCAATTTAGTATGGTTAATTCACCTGACCTGCACATCTTTGGACAGTGGGAGGAAATCGGAGCACCCGGAGTAAACCCACACAGACACAGGAAGAATGTATAAACTCCACACAGACAATCGTCTGGGGCTGGAATTGAACCTGGGACCCTGGTGCTGTAAGGCAGCAGTGCTAACCACTGAGCCACACATGCCACCCTTTGTATGATCTCAGCTGCCATCCTTAACCTGCTGAGAGAAGTTTAAAACCAGTATACAAATTCCTGCTGTGAAATGTACTATTTTTCTCAGCAATTGCAAACCACAGGTTCCTTAAAAGCACGTTAATTGAGAGAAGATTATTAAATTCAATCCAAAACACAACTTCAATTGATATGTTCTTGGAAAAATAGTTTAAATAACAACACAAGACACAAAGCAAATCAATCATTTCAAATAATCTGCAAAGAACAATAAATATGTACGGTTGCTGAGGGTACACATTGAAGGATAAAAATAAAATATGTGTGGCAAAATTGAAAATTATGGAAATTTCCTAATCAACCTAACACAAAGTTATGAATAGAGAGGTGATGTTTGTACAATAGGGCATAAACATGAAACAGCATCAAACTATATCCATATCCACCAAGATGTAATACCTGGTGACGATATCAGGAACGTTTCTAGCTTCAATCTGTACATTACTAGCATACCCAGTTTCAGAATGAATGTAGTAAAATTTCAAATTAAAGGCTGTACTCTAAATCTGTTTTCTATCCATGAAAAAGTCAATCTTGCCAGTATTTTGGCAGCTCAGCCAATAACACTTACCACATTCTTGTAGAAGAAATAAAGGATCATATTGGCAAGTCGGGTGTAGCACCAGTGCCCGTGGACCAGCAGCAATTTCTTTAAATGCTTAAATCGAGAAATTGCAAAGTCACTGGACATTACTGCCTGCAAAACAACACACAATGATAGCATAGTCAATAATCACAGGAAAAATGCTCTGTATTGTGATGACCCACTTACGTTTGTGGCAGAAAGCCTACATTTTGTTTTGAAGTGGTGGTTACTTTAAAAACTAAGATCTGATTTCAAATTATAAAGAAACAACCAGCTTCCAATAAATGACCATACGACAAACCTTGTGTGGGAGAGAATAGGCAAAAGAGATCAATGGGTTAATTAATTATCAGCTGAGTTGGCCCTTATCAGGAATAATTCTTTGTCCATATGGTTAGTTTAAGGCTTCAGAGGAAGCGGGGTGCAGAGAAAATAAACATCTCTATCAAACAGAGAGAGCTGTGTGCTGGACAGAAAAGTTTAAAATCTTTAACTGAAGGATTGCAAAGAATAAATTGAGCTTTTGGGATTGCCCAAGTCATGTGACTGTGAGAGTGTGAAGGAGAGAGAAAGAAAGGTGTTTTAGACATAAAACTCCAAAGTTAAAAATGATTAAAATCCAACTAGATTCTAACCAGGGTGACAGCACTTAAGATACAAGAAACACCTAAACTGAATGGAACATTTATAATTGTAGGACTGCTGTAACACATTTGAAGTAACAATGCTCCCAGAAGTAAATAGCCTAAGAAATATCAACTTTTATACAAATTATTAAAACACGAAAACCAAGTGGTAATTGTTAAGGTTTGACTTCAGCTTATTGAGAGAGGAATTTGTCAAATTTAAAGAAAAATGGTGTGAGGATGTTCAGTTGAGATTACAATTAACTGAGTTCATTGCATATTTAACATCTTTAATGTAACTATTTAAGATTGAATGTAATTAGTTATTGTGAAGTAAAATTATTTTAAGTTAAACCTCCTGAGCCTAGTGATTTCAGCCTTTTTAAGAATATCTGGTTTCTACTGAGATCATAACTATACATATTCTTGTCATGTTTCCTTGACTAAGACCTATACAGGTAACAAATTACAGGGAGTGGGTCAAAATATGAAACTTATTTTGACCAAAGTTAGTTGTGCTGAGAGGCATTCACCTTCTATTATTTTGTATGGAAGGCAAAATGTATAGGCAGAGGTTTATTCATGCAACCTTAAGTCAGCCTTTATGCGGTTCACCAATAACTGGCAAGATTTGCATATTACTGCCATTTGCTAATGGTATGAAAGTTATTAGGATTAAAATGATAATCCAAATAATGCAAATGTAACAAAATCATTCTTGCAGTGATTTTGTAATTGTATTGTGCAAACATGCAAATATTTCAGAAAGGTTATCATTTTGTTAAATTATTTTTAAAGTTCATGGACAAGCTAAAATGAATTGCAATGGTTCTGAAATGGCTAAGTGTGTGGTCCTTGTGTGTGTTTTTAAAAATCATTCATGCAATGTAGGTGCTACAGGCTAGGCCAACATTTGTCCACACCCTGAAGGAGGTGTTAAATTGCCTTCTCAATCCTTGAAGTGTAGGTAAATTCACAGCTGTTAGGAAGGCACTTCCAGGATTTTGACTGTGTACCAATGAAGGATTGGTGATACTGTTTCAAGCCAGAATGGCAAGTGGCTTGGAGAGTAACTTGCAGGTGGTGGTCTCCTCATGCATTTGCGGTTTTGTTTTGTCCTTTTGCCACAGGTTTGGAAGACATTGTAGGAGGTGGTTAATGAGACGAGTTACTACTGTGCACCTTATAAACGGTACATACTGCTGCTACTGTGTGCTGCTGGTCAAGACAGTGAACACTGACGGTGATGGATGGTACCAAGCATCTTAAGGGATGTTGGAGCTGTATTCATCTAGGCAAGTTGCAACGTGACACAGTTACACTCTTTAGAAAACACATACTTAAGAATACAATTAAAACCAGCATTAAGTGAAAACTGTGAAATATCCTTGGAGTACATGTTGTATATTTATTTTCAAATGTATAGAGATATACCTGCATCCCTTCCTGACCAGAAATTCCTATTCCTACATCAGCCACCTGTATCATACTGACATCATTGGCACCATCACCTGCACCAAAAATCAAGACAAGTTTTTAAATTAAAACAAGAATGAAAAATGACTATTTAGTTTAAGAAGCACTAAACACAAGTTATTTGACTCAAAAGAAGCAGCTGTGTTTGTCATGACCAAAAATCATAATCCAAAACAAAGATATCCTTGAACACATTTTATTCTGTAAATAATTTCTCTTTTATTTTCCAAAAACAGCACCCTGGTGCAGGAGATTAAAAGAGACTAACTTGCTCATTGGCATATGTATTGCACAAGGTGGAATAATGCTATTCAAAGCAGATCAGTTAGAATTTTATTTATTCTTGATAACAGGACACTGAAGTTAGGGAGATGGGAACTTAGCCCAAGGTAAGGTCATTCAGAGAACTGTCAGTGTTGATGGAGAGATTTCAGTGTGAGTCCTTGCCTTGATGAGTAAAGGAGGGAAAATACAGTGGGCACAAACTGTTCAGCTCAATTCTGAGGAAGGGTCCTCAGGCTTGAAATGTTAACTCTGATTTTTCTTCACAGATGCTGCCAGACCTTCTATGCTTTTGCAAAAACTCCTGTGTTTGTTGCTAATGTTAAGCTCATGTTGGAGTAGTAGGAAGCTTGATACACAAAGTAAATCTAAAGTTTTCAAAACAAAAATAACAGGTTTGAGATGTTCACATTTTCTGCTGTTGGAATTCACCTCACAGACATATTGGTATAGTTAATGAGGGTTAAAATTTGCAAATTTTATATAAGTTTATTGTATGAAAAATGTTCAATTGTATCTCTTCAATTGGCAGATACTGTGACATCGCTTTGTGGGAAAAAGATGAAGCTAAGATTGGGAAGAAACCAATATTCAGTGTCCCATAGCATCTGTTTCAATATTCAATGCATAGTAGTTCTCAATATTGACGAATAAAAAAAATTCCTCATGTCATCATCTATTTCTTTTGTGGATCCCCTCTCCTTCCTTTTCTTGATCATTCCAACTATAGATTTGTAACAATGGTCTAGATCGCTTATGAAATTAAACACCACTATCAATTTTCCTCTCATATTACAGAACATGCCCATCATCTCCAATGTAATCACGTGTCTGAAGCTACTCATTCTTGAAATCGATGTTCCAAGTCTTTTCTGCACCCCTCTAATGCCTTCACATTCATCTTAAAGTGTGAAATCCAAAATTGAACATAATAGCTTTGTTGAAGTAGAACAATTGTTTTATTTGAGCCCCTTATCCAAGGAAGGATATTGTGCATGGAAGGTAGTCCAAAGAAGGTTCATAAGGCTGAATCCAGATATGCAGGGACTATCCCATGAGGAAAGGTTGAGTAGATTGAGCCTATACTCTTTAGAATACACAAAAATGACAGGCAATCTTCTAGATACATTCAAAATTCTTGAGGACTTGACAGGGTAGGATGCAGAAAACTTGTTTCCCCGTGTGGGACAGTTTAGGTCCAGAAGGCATAATCTCAGAACTACGGTTTGTACTTTTAAGACAGAGTTAAGGAGGAATTTCTTCGCTCAGATCAGTGAATTTGTGGGATTATTTGCCACAAAGGACTGTCAATGCTGGATCATTAATTATAGTCAGGGCTGATATAGAAAGATTTTTAATAAACAAGGGAATCACACGTAGTAGGAGAAAAGCAGGAAAGTGTGGTTGAGGATACTGAGATTAGCCGTGATCTCATTGAATGGCAAAGGGCTGAAAGGCATACTTCGGCTCCTGCATCCTGCACCATAGTTTTCTGTTGTACTCTATTATTCTATTTATAACCAAGAACACTACATTCATTTATAATCACATTCTCAAACTGCCCTACTATACTGAACAATTTGTGCACCTGTACCCCCTTTAGCATTGTAGCCTTTTCTACAGTGACTGCCAAACATTCTTGCATTGAACACATGTAAATCAAGGCAGGGATTAGGGTTTACAAAATACAAAGAAAAACCCAAAAAAACTATGGATGCTGCAAATCAGGAACAAAAACAAGTTTCTGGAAAAACTCAGCAGGTCTGACAGCAGGTATGGCGAGAAAGCAGAATTAACATTTTGGTTCCAATGACCCTTCCTCGGAACAGATGGTTGGGGGTAAGGGAAGAGCTCAACAACTCCATTCACAGGGTCATTTGAATCAAATAGATGACCACCACATTCTCAAAGTGGTTCCATGTTTGGTAAGTTGGCTTTTGGCACGAGACCAACAAATTACCCACATCTGAGATACAAGAATGTCCGTGAAGACAACCTCAAGTTGCCTGGGATTGGAATTGATGGAGGGGAAGGACCTGCGGTTGGCTAAGTGCCTGGAGACAAACAGTTAGAGGGGCATAGAAATAGTAGAGAATTAAATAAATGACTGGATGGTGGAAAAGACAGCCCACCGAAAACTAAAAAAAACTCCCTTAGCCCAAGGTACTCCCTTCATGAGTCAGCCTCCAATCCATAAAGGTGACATTCAACCGAGAAGTCTGAGATTGTGCCCATGGTGTCTATCATTACCCAAGGTAGATGGATGCCAGTGTTGCATTGTTCTGTTATATCTTTGCCTACCAATTTATGATCCTAATTTCTCTGTGAAAGATCTGATGAAATGTCAATGAACTGAAACAAAAAGGTTGGTAGTAGACTGGGAGAAAACTGCTTGTGGCTCCTTCTTTGTCTTCAATCTTCAAGCTCTACTCTAAGGGGGGGGGGGAGGGAATATCTTAAAATCCAAAATACATAATTCTGAAGGCAACCTCAAAATTACACATATAAACAAAACAGTAATCAAAGCTACAAATTTACACTGATGACTTTTTATCTGCAATGAAAACATGTACACTCCCAGGAAAATAAAAATATCTGTGCTGAACAGAGGTTTGCTTAAATGATTAACTAACAACATGAGACTATAAACAAAATGAAAGTGGGTTTCAAATGGAAAACACAAGAACCAAAAAACTCTGGCTGCTGGAAATCAGAAACAAAATCAGAAGTTGCTGGAAAAACTCAGCAGGTCTGGCAGCATCCTTGGAGACAAAGTTGAGTTTATATTTGGGTTCAGTGGTCACAGGACCTGAAATGTTAACATGACCCATTTTTAGAACCAAGGGGTCACTGGAGCCAAACATAAACTGTTTTTTTTCTCCAAGGATGCTGCCAGACCTGCTGAGTTTTTTCTAGCAATTTCTGATTTTGTTTCAGGTTTCAAATGGATTCACTGCAATGACATTAGTATCAAAAATCTGAGCAGAGCCAATCAAATTTGGAGTGTCTCATTTTGTAATTCCTTAATATCTGCTCTACAGGACAAATAGGTTTCCATTTAGGAGCCCTGTGAAGTGCAAATATAGAGCATTCCAGACAGTCAAATTTATAATATGTGGCCAAGGTTTCCTTCAAAACATGTTTTTGATTTTATTGAAAAACAGATATATATTAGTCAAAAACTAACTTTTCTGTTAAGGTGATGTTAATTTCACTAAAAAAAAGGAAGGCTGGAATTACTCAAAAGGTCATGGCAGTATCTGAGGAGAGAGACTCGTGATGGGGAAAAGTTAAGAGATGCAATGTGTTTTGAGTTATGGAACACACTGCTTGCAAGTACTGACAGGTTGAATTGAGGCATTCAAAAGGTTATTGGATCATTATTTAAATTAAAACAATATGCAGAGTTATATAGTTAAAGGAAGGAAATTGGCACTAGGTCTAAATGTTCAGGTAGATAGTGCAGGTACGATGGACTGAATAGTCTCCTTCTGCACTGTCACAATTGAGATTCTGTGAGCAAGACGTAATTGGGACAAGGCCAAAAGGAAAGTCAGTGACAGAGTAAATATGAGGAGAAACTGAATGTCTTTTTATAGGATCAAAAGGGAATGATGATGGGGCAAGAACAAAGAAACAAAAGATGCTCCTAAAATAATAAAACAAGGAACAAAGTGGACCATAGATATGATCTGAAATTTTTGAATACAATGTTGAGTCCTTGAACTTCTGAAGTGTCTAACTGAAAGATGAGGAACTGTTTCTCAAGCTTACATTGAACTTCCCTTTAACAGTGTAGTAGGTCAAGGACAGAAAAGTCAATGTGAGAGCAAGGTGGTGAATTAAAATAATCAGCCACCAGAAAGCTGGAGTCAAATTTGCAGAACAAAGGTGTAATCCAATCTGGGTTTAGTCTTGCCAATATTGAGATGATGTTATGAACAAGTAAAGTTGACTAAGTGGGAAAACGCATTACATAAATCATCGCTTTGTCTCGAAGTGTTGGGGTTTTTTTTGATAATGAGGAAGAGGAGAAAAAAGGGGACAACTCTTATTGTTTATGTATACATGTTCCAATGTGAAAGATCACATATAAAATGTTAACTTTAATTGTTTGTAATTATGGTGCCATAACCTTCTGTGTACTTCCAATATTTTGTGTTTTTATTTCAGATCAGCATCATAATATACATAGAATTTTGATTACTTTCACCCAATTTGTTGTGCAGTAACAAAAAATACATGTACAATAGGCTAGGAGATCATTACGTGCCATTTTTGCAGCCCTGTTTCCATTAGTTGGGCTTGTTTTAAAATTAACACCCTTCATTTTTCACACAAAATAGGTAGCATATTGCTATACCAACAGTTACAAATGGCATATCTATGTTTACATATGGAACCTACTGCCACAGCAGTGATTGAGATAACTAGCAAAGATGCACTTAAGATGAAACTAGGTACACGAGAAAAAATGAACAGAAAGATATGTGGATGATGGATGCATGGAAACATGAGTGAAGTATAACCATCAACACTAACCAACAGGATAGTATTATCTATTTTAAGTAAATACAAAGTTACTGTGTATACCAATGTTTATACTAATATACTATTTAAAATTAATTATAAATTTTCTACAGAGTGGGATCCGTGAGAGGAGAAAAGTGTGATTCTTTCCCCAATCCCAGTTGTAAAGTGCCTGTTACCATGATTTAGAGATATTAGAGTGCAGGAGTTTTTCACTTGATACATCACTCTTACATCCTGCTATAGTACACACAGTACATTTATCATTTAAATATATTTTAGGACAATGCCTACAAATAGTTATGCAACAAAGATTATGCAGGAGAATTCCATTATACTAATTTACCTATGGCTAGAGTCATGACTTTCAGCTTAGTGCGCACTAGATGGACAATCTCGCTCTTCTGCAATGGTGTTGATCTGCAGCATATAACAGCACGGCATTGTTGAGTAAGTTCCAAAAACCTGTCTTGCAGACTTTCATGTAGCACAAATTCTAAAGTTTTTCCATCAATAACCAAACCAATATGAGGTTTGGTCTCACTAGTTGAAGAGGAAGGATGGCAATTTTCATCAGAAATGTTCCTTTCAGCAGTGGCCTTCTCTATGATTTCTGCCATAATTTTATTAATCATGTCTTCACAAACTTCCTGTAACAAGAGAAACAGATGAGTATCAGACTGCTAGAAATTTTCAAACAGAAGATCGGGGTAGGACATTACACAGGAGTGTCACTCAAAATCAAGGAAGACATTTTGTTTGGAGATGAAAGGCAGAAAAAAAGTGCTTGTAGAAAAATATTTGCAAAATCATCATTTGATCGTCAGTTGATATAATCAAGCATTAATATTAGTTGCGTCGGTCGAGGTTCAATGAAGAATAAAAGGTGTTGGCTAAATATACTTATCAGAAGTTCTCTCGCACTAACTGTGGGTACTTGAATGACTAACATATAGTTCACTGTTGTACAATGTAGAAGACATTAGGGCCACCCTGCTCCATATCTCATTACAGTCTTGAATTCAGCTCTGTGTCCATGTCTGCATCAAGTGTTGGGCAAGGGTGTTTTTTCTTGACACCAAGACATCATTTGGCATTAATGAATCCTAGTGAATTCAAGGCAATGGAAATCAAGGGGCAAAGTGTATACAGGTCAGACTGATGGATCAGCATAAAGGAAGATGATTGTGAGAAGCCAATTATCTAAGCCCAGGGCAATGCTGCAGGAGTTGCTCAGTATAGTGCCCTAGGACCAACCATCTTCAGCAGTTTCAACAGTTTCTTTTCATCAGACAGGTCAAAATTTAAAATGTTTGTCAATGAATGGAATATTCAGTATGATTCGCAACTCCTTATATACTGAGGCAGTCCTTGCCTGCGTGCAAAAAATACCTAGAAAACATTCAGGTTGGGCTGATATATAGTAAGCGATATTTGCATGGCACAAGTGGAGATAATGATTATCTCCAACACACCCCCCTTAACATTCAATGGTTTTATCATTCTTAACTTTACCACTGTGAACCTCAAGGGTGTTACCACTGACCAAAGCTTTAATAAGATCAGCTATACTAATATTGTTACTAAAAGAACAGGTCAGAGGCTGGAAACTTTGAGTAGTCAGGAAATGAATTACTTGTTGCAAAGCCTGTCCACCATCTACCAAGTGGAGATTATGAGTGTGACTTGCCTGAATGAGTGCAGCTCCACCAACACTCAAGAGACTTGACACCATGGATGACAAAGCAGCCACTTGATTAACATCCCATAAACCACTTTAACCATGCACTCCCTCTACCACCGATGCATACTGACAGCAGAATAAATAATCTACAAGATGAATTACAACAACTTATTAAGCCTACTTTGACAGCGACTTTCACATCTGTGACCTTTGATTTACAGGGTCCAAGGACAGCAGAAGCCTGGGAACACCATCAACTACAAGTTTCCCTCCAAGCCACTCATCATCCTGACTTTGAAATATACTGCCATTTCTTTATAGTTGCTGGGCTGAAATCCTGGATTCACCTTCCTAACAGCCTTGTGGGTGTGTACACACTATGTGAAGTGCAGTAGTTGAAGAAATTGACTCACCAATGCCTTCTCAAGGACAAATAAGGATCAGAAATAAATTATGGTCTTTCCACGCATCCCATGAGTATTCAAAAAAATACACACAGCAACATAAGACCATTTGATGACATGTATCCCACTATGGTAGTTTATGGTCAATATATTAATCCTCTTCAGTTATATTCAATCGTATACAATAGCAATTTGAATATTACTGAAAAGAGATACATGCCACTGAAGCTTTTCATCTTGCACTCATCAGTACAAATTAAAACATTAAAAATTTCAAACAAACATCAATTTATACCACAAGAGAAGTAGGCAAATCAACACTGATTGGCTAAGACCTTTCAATGTGTTTCTACACACATTAAACACATTTATTTTGTTTGCAGAGAATGGGTTTCAGTTTATGTGTGACTCCTAGTAAGCATAAAGCAGCCATGTTATGAGCTTATTATCTTAAACTGGTTGCCAGTTTGGCTATCAATGTATTCAGGATTTTTCAATATGTGCTGCCCAATCATTGAACCATATTTAACAGTAGATATTTTGCTTTGGTTTTGAAATGTGGACTGCTTAAGTAAGGCATGTTATAATTTGTTGGAAACATCACAAATGACAATCATATTTAAGATTTCTGGAAAATTCAGCAAGATGCATATTCCCTTTAAATATTTTACCCTATGGTGATTTAATTATAGAACATATAAAAGTAATGTTTAAAGAAAGAATTAACATTTTTTGCATTCAATTTGAAAGCTAGAGGCATTCTAGTTATTAAGCATCGTATAAATTCTATTTACTAGTAAATAACCTTTATTGTTCTTCTAATGTTTTCAACAGCAATTAGTTCAAGATTTCCTTACAGCTTTTTAAAAGATATTTATAGAAATTAGAAAAAGTAAACAAGTATAAACCAATTAGAGGACAATATCACATGAAAAGGAGACAGAATATGCTGATAGCAATAAAGATGTTGAGTTGTGTCAGTGGAGCTGAAAGAAGCCAATTTTTCAGGTGTAGGCTCAGCATCTGAACTGAAGGATACTAAAGATTAACTGTAATCATAAAGTAATAGAATAAAAGAAAAAATGAAAATTCACAAAATGAACAGACATACACAAGAGATTGAATGATCTGTAAATAGCAATGGAGAAAACAGAAAATGGAAAAACTCATATTTCAGAAGTACAAAGATATTTTGTTGATTCAAAGCAACCAAACAAGAGTACAGCTTGAAGGTAGCATCACTTAACCTTGACCACCAGAGACTGCCCTTGATAGCATGTGAAAATCATCCTACTGTACTTGGTGACTGAGCTGTGGGAATAATGTGCCAGTCTGCGACTCTTTCCTGATCAGGAAAAAAAGTGTCCTGCACAGGTCTCCTTTTCCACAATCAATAATAGACTGTTAAGGAACAGAGAGAAGGTGAGGACTGCAGATGCTGGAGAGCCAGAGTTAAAAAGTGTGGGGCTCGAAAAGCACAGCAGGTCATTCATGGACCAGGAGAGTTGACCTTTTGCGCATAAGCCCTTCCCGAGGAATAAACCCGAGGAATGTTTGGGGGGTGGGTGGAGGGGGCATAAATAGGAGTGTGGGAGTGCACCTGAGGAAGTTGGCTGGGAAGGTAATAGGTGGATGCAGGTGGGGGGGGGGGGGGGGGGGGGGGGTGACTGTGATAGATAGGTGGAGAGAATAGAGCAAATAGGTAGGTGGGGAGAATGGAGCAAATAGGTAGGAAGGAAGATGGACAGATCAAGAGGGTGATGCCGAGCTGGAAGGCTGGATCTGGGATGAGGTGGGAGAGGGGAGATTTAGAAACTAGTGAAGTCGACGTTGTGTGGTTGGAGGATCCCGAGGCGGAAGATGAGATGTTCTCCCTCCAGATGTCAGGTGGCTTGGATTTGGCAGTGGAGGCGGCCCAGAACTTGCATACCCTTAGTGGAGTGGAAGGGGGAATTGAAGTGGTTGGCCACAGGGCAGTGGGACTGTTGGGTATGTCCCCCAGAGATGTTCCCTGAAATACTTTACGAGTTGGCGTTCTGTCTTCTTGATGTAGAGGAGACCACATCAACAGCAACAGACACAGTAGATGAGGTGGGTGGATGTGAGGGCATGTTTCTGCTGGATGTGAAAAGATCCTTTGGGGCCTTGGAAAGAGGTGAGGGGAGAGGTGTGGCTGCAGGTATTACACCTCTTGCGGCCAGGTGTAGTGGGTGGGTTGGTGGGGGAGCATGGAACTAACGAGGGAGTCATAGAGGGAATGGGCTCCGTGGAACACAAATAGGGGTGTGAGGGAAATAAGTCTCTGGTAATGGGGTCTGACTGTAGGTGGCAGAAATCACAGATGATAACGTACAATGTCTGAATATTAGTGGGGTGGAAGGTGAGAACCGGAGCTTTCAATTCTTGTTGTGGTTGGAGGGGTGGGGTTGAAGGGAAGAGTTGCGGGAAATAGATGAGATGCACTGGAGGGCACTGTTGATCATATGGGAGAGGAAACTACAACATTGGAAATAGAAGGAATTGCTCCTCCTGGAAGGAGATACAACGGAAGAAGGCGGTGGAGGAGGACCAGGACTTGCATGTCCATGGCGGAATGAGAGGGGGAGTTGAAGTTGTCAGTGGGGTTGTATGGTGTGTGCGTCCCAGAGATGTTTCTCTGTCTCCGCAATATCTCCTCCCAGGAGGAGCAATTCCACTCCAGGGCATCCCAGATGGCGTGCTATTTTAAGGACCACAATTTCCCCTCCCATATGATCAACAGTGCCCTCCAGGGATCTCCTCCACTTCCTGCACTTCTGCCCTTGAACCTCACCCCTCCAACTGCAACATGGATAGAACGCCCTTCTGTCCTCACTTTCCATCCCACTAGTATCTGATAGAGTGTATTATCCTCTACCATTTCTGCTACCTACAATCAGACCCCACCATCAGATACCTATTTCCCTCCTCACCCCTTTCTGCATTCCACAAAGATCATTCCCTCTCTGACTCCCTTGTTCGGTCTATGCCCCCCACCAACTCATCCTCCACACTCGGCACCTTTCCTTGCCACCGCAAGAGGTGTAAAATCTGTAACATCACATTCCCGAAGAAGGGCTTATGCCCGAAACATCAACTCTCCTGCTCCTTGGATGCTGCTGGACCCGCTGTGCTTTTCCAGCCCCACACTCTTCGACACTGTTAAGGAACAGAGGCAAACCTTTGACTGGTCCAACTAATCCTACATTGAATTAGTTATTTTCTAAATATCTGTACATTTCTGTGCTCATCCAGAGCATGGATTAGGACAAGAGAAATTCAGGACAAATGTCAAAAAAAGTACTGCGCATCAGTAAACTTTTTCTGTAGTAATATATCATGCTTGGTTTCCTGGAAGCAAATTCAGAACTTGCTCCAAATCAGAAAGTTTACTATGAACATGCACTCTGCCAAATCAGAAAATGCTTAAAGCAAATAATCACGCCAAGAAATAGAATTAGGTACAGGCTGTCATTATTTTGCTTCAAGACAGAATAACATTTGTGATTCATCTAACTTTTGACTCTGAACCTTCATAATTAAGCTGACTTCGAAGAAACAGATCTCCAAATGCCCAGTGAACACGAGCCAAACATGTTGGACTGCTGGCTGCATTCAAGTTTCCTTCAGTCACTAACTAAGGACAAGCACAATTCAAAACAAAAAGAATAATATATTTTAATCTTAATTCCAATTTCGAATTGCATTTGGATGTTTTGTACATTTTGGAGGTCTTTTCACTTTGTTGATCAGGTGAACCTGGCACAGAAGCAAATTAAATATGGCGTCAATTCAGATCAAACTGAAACACTGTCTCGATCAAAACTGCAGCTTTAATCCAAATTCAAAAGATCAAAACTGAGAAGGGAAAAGAAACATTCCACTCAGTTGCTTTTTTTGTCAATGATAACAATGATACACATTCCATCAAACTCACTAACTACTTGCCACCTCCACAAAAATAATGGAGCAAGGTATAAGATAACAGCTGGATACCAAATTAGAAAACTTAAAACAAAACCTGAATGAGTCAGCAAAATGCAAATCACATTACACAACTGTTCTTTTGGTTTCCAAAAACATGCTGCACAGGAGATTTAGAGTGAAAGGACGACTTGACCCGAACCCTTGCTCGAACACACAAACAAATCATTTTCCATTTATTTCCTTTTCTTTCTTTTTCCATCCATATCTAAAAGACTATTCTTACTGAAGAAAACTCTATATAGCTCAGCTGTGCCAAGTGTCACAGGCAAGATGGAGAAGTGATTGACTTATTATAGAATGTTTACAGTGTGGAAGCAGGCCATTTGCCCATCAAATCCACACCGATCTCTGAAGAGCATCCCACCCAGACGCATCCCCTTTACCCTATCCTGTAACTCTGTATTTCCCATGGCTAATCCACCTGCACATCTTTGGACTTTCTCCTGTTACTGACTTCTGTACACAACAGAGATGGTTTCTATTTTTTAATTTTAATGTTAAAAAAAGGGAAAAGTGCATTTCCCTAAAATCTTTGTATTTAAAAAAAACATTATTTGGGGTTAAAATAAAATAGGGCTTATTACTGCAGTCAAAAACCAGATGAAATGCTTTGCAAAATAGAATCATACACACATCCTTTCAACAAAGAAAGGAAAAGGGAAAGCAAAGAAGTTACAAATGATTTAAAATCAAAGATGTTAGTTCACATTAACTGGACCGTCCAGCAAGTTAACTTTTGGGTGAGGTTTTTTTCAATTGACTAGAAGCTTCTTTTGCAGGAGCTCAGTCACAATCAAATTGCTGATAAAAGGAATGGGTTCACTTTGCAGGCAACAAAAGTCTCTTTTCAGGAATCAGACTTATTAGGAGATATTGAAGTCACAGACAGAAGCTCAGCTAAGCCTAGAGCTGCTCATTTTTGGGGTGTTACAAGCAGACATGCTCATAGAACTCTGAGTGGAATCTATACAGGGTTTTGTGTAACTGCAGCATAACGTCTGAAACCTTATACTCCAGCCCTTCACATGAAGGCTAACATTCCACTAGCCTTTCTGACTATTGTCAATACCTGTGCATGGAATTTTAAAGAGCTGTGGACCTGAACCCCAATTCCCATTGGGCATCCACTTTAAGTCTTCTAAAAAAAACTTGATCTTTTCCTTTTCAATCTGAAATGGACAACTTCATGCTTATATTAAAACGTATCTGCCACAGCTTTGCACCTAATCTATCAATATCTTGTAATGTTATCCTCCGAGGTGTCTTGGAAGTTTAAACTAAAAATGTTCCTAGAGAGCAGATGGTTTGAGACAAGATGATCAGTGAATGACAAAAATGAACAGTTAAAAAGAGGAAGTTAACTTCATTTTTTGTGTAATAACCTAACAGAGTGCATGTCAGTTGTAACTTGCAGAACATGAATTCACAAATTTTGGAACTCAGCTTTACTACTCACGGGAATTTGCAAGAATACAAGTACAATTATTCTTCGTGGGTTTATCTCTGGGTGGAAGACTTATGTACAGGCATGACTGGTACAATAAGCAATGCAATTCTCTTTCCATAAACTTCATGTATCTAGGAAACCTTCCATTCTGCTTTGCAAATTTTACGTTTAAATATTTTCAATGCCTGTGGCAAAAGCCCTACTACCGAATTAGATAGCAGACATTGAAGAATTTTTACTGAAGAATTCAAACTTTTATATCTGAATAATTCCTTGTAATTTGTCCAGAGGATTTTTTTCAAGTTATACAACCTTGTTTACTTTTTCTTTTAAATGGACCATTGCTGGATATTCTTTAAATGACTGCTATCAAATGCAGATTGAGAAAGATGACTGCTCCAGAAGTTTTCAGCATTACCTAAAAGGTGAAGTAAAGTCACCATATTCCTATAATGGCAGACAATTCATGGTGGTTTAAAGCTGAGGGTCACCATGTCTCAGGCAAGGGGAAAGATTTAGAAGGGGAGATCTTCATGGCAACCTCAAACTGTAAGGGAATTGAGCTGTTGGCATTGCTCTACATTGCAAACCTGCTATCAGGTAAATGACCAACCCCAGATTGCTTTTGATTTGGTAATTGCTACAAACTCATCATCTCCTTGCATTGTATTAACATTCACCCAAGCCAACATTACAGATTTGTATGAGATGTCTAGTTCAGTCAGCTTTATACGCAGGAGAGTATCAAACCCATTAAAGCTTGACTTGATGCAAATAACTCCACATGCAACTATTACAATAAAATAATTTCTCATGAAAGATCTTCAAAACCATCACATTAACTGTTTCAACCAGAAGCCCTCATCACATGACTGAAACATCTGGTCTGTCTGAACCATCACCAATTATTCCTGAAGAATGATTCCTGAATAATTCCTGAAGAAGGGCTTATGCCCAAAACGTCGAATCTCCTGTTCCTTGGATGCTGCCTGACCTGCTGCACTTTTCCAGCAACACATTTTCGGCTCTGATCTCCAGCATCTGCAGTCCTCACTTTCTCCCCTCATTTAACTGTAACTATTGTTCATTAGTCTGCTTGTAATAGGCACCAAATCATAGGAAGGGTGTTTTGGCCCCGGAGGGAGTTCAATACAGGTTTGCAAGGATGATACCAGGACTTCAGATGTTAAGCTTATTCTCTGGAATTTAGAAGGTTAAAGGGTGATCTAGTCAAGGGTTTCAAGATATTAATAGGGAAAGATAGGCTGATAAAGAGGAACTATTTCCACTGATTGAAGATTCTAAAATTAGGGGTCACAGTCTAAGCATTAATGCCAGACCATTCAGGAGAATGTGAGGAACGACGAAGAGGCAGGCATAGCTGGGGCCCATGTGGGTGCCCATGGCTACTCCTTTGGTTTGGAGGAAGTGAAAGGATTGGAAAGAGAAGTTATTGTCAGAAAACACTCCTACATTTCAGCAAAAAAAATGGCAGAGCAACTGAATTAAGTACTTCGTATTGGTTTTCACAATGGAAGACACCAGCAACATCCAAGAACTTCAGGGGAGTCAGAGGTGAATATAGTGGCTATCACTTAGGAGGGGAAGGTGAGAGGTCTGAAGGTGGATAAATACACTAAACAAATTATACCCCAGAGTTCTGAAGGAGATAGTGGAGACAACTTTAGTGGCATTGGTGGTCATCTTTCGGAATTATTGGAGTCAGGGAGAGTCCATGGGACTGGAAAATGGTTAATAAACAGCCCTATTTAAGAAGGGAGTGAGGCAAAAGACAGGAAACTATAGGGTGGTTAGCCTGATCTCGGACAGTCCATTATTAAGGATGAGTTTGCTGTGTACTTAGAAATGCATAGTAAAATAGGATTGAATCAGCATAGCTTCATTACTGTTTAAGGAAGAGAGTTCCAAACCTCCACTACTGTTTGTGTGTAGACTATTCGGCACAGGAGCAGAATTACACCAACTGGCTCATTCAGTCTGCTTCACTATTCAATTATGGCTGATATCTTTCTCAACCCCATATCCTTTGATCTCTTTACTAATGCTTCACAAATCTATTGGAATTCTTTGAGGTAACAAGTTGGACAAAGGACAGCCAATGGATGTAATCTATCTGGATCTCCACAAAGCCTGTCATAAGGTGCCACACAGGAGGTTATTAAGCAAGAACATGATGTTCGAGGCAAGTACTGGTGTGGATAGGGAATTGGCTAACTGGCAGAAGGCAAACAGTAGTGATAAAAGGGAGTCTTTTTCTGCTGGTGACTAGTGGAGTTCTGTAGAGGTTGGTGTTGAGATCACAACTATTCACAATATAGATTAATAATCTGGATGAAGGAACTGAGGGTATTGTTGCTAATTTTGCAGTTGACACAAAAATAGATGGAGGTGTTGAGAAAGTGGGGAGGCTGCAGAAGAACTTGGAGAAAGTCAGAGAGTGGATTAAGAAGTGACAGATGGAATACAATGTAGGAAAGTGTGAGGTTATATACTTTAATAGGAAGAATAGAAGTATCGGCTATTTTCTGATCAAGGAAAAGCTTCAAAAATCCGAACCATAAAGGGACTTATTAGTTTAAGCTCAGGACACTCTTACAATTAACACACAGATTTAGTTATCAGTTTGGAAGGCAAATGCAATGTCAAAAGAGCTAGAATGCAAGAACAAGATATAATGTTGAGGCGCATGTAAAGTTATGGTCAGACTGTATTTGGAATATTGTGAGCAGTTTTGGCCCCCATATCTAAGGAAGGATGTGCTGGTTTTGGGAGAGGGTGCACAGGAAGTTAGCAATCATGATTCCAGGGATGGAGGACTGTTGAGGAATCTTGTTTGTACTTGGTAGAGTTTAGATGGATGATGTGGGAGTTTCTGATTGAAAAACTTACAGAATACTGAGAAGGCCTGGATTGAATGCACATGGAGAAGATGCTTCCAGTAGTAGGACAGACTAGGTTCCAAGGGCACTGCCTCAGAGTGGAGGGATGACCCTTTAGAACTGAGGGGAGGAGAAATTTCCTCAGCTAGGTGGTGGTGAATCTGTCGAACTCATTGTCACATAGGGCTTTGGAAACCAAACCAGTGAGTCAATTAAGGACAGAGAAAGTTAAGCTCTTAATTAGTAAAGGGATCAAAAGTTACGGGGGGGGGGGGGGGTAGGGCTGGAAAATGGGGGTGAGAAAGATATCAGCCATGAATGAATAGTGGAACAGACTAATTAGTGTAACCCTGCTCCTAACCCTAATAGTCTATACACAAACAGTAGTGGAGGTTTGGAACTCTCTTTCTTAAATGCTGATCAATGCTAAGTCAATTGTGAATTTTAAATCTGAAATAGACAAATTTTTATTATGCAAGTGTATGAAGGGATTTGGGGCATGGCAGGCATATGTAGTTTGGCCTCAAATCAGCCATGATCATATTGAATGGGTAGCAGGCTCAAGGGGCTAAATGACCTCTCCTGTTCCTAGGATAAGCTTCAACATAGAGTCGGTCCTTAGTGCTTGGCCCGTGATCTTGAAAAGGGCTGAAAATGTGTTGCTGGAAAAGCGCAGCAGGTCAGGCAGCATCCAAGGAACAGGAAATTCGACGTTTCAGGCATAATCCCTTCATCAGGAATGAGGAAAGTGTGTCCAGCAGGCTAAGATAAAAGGTAGGGAGGAGGGATTTGGGGGAGGGGCGATGGAGCTGTGATAGGTGGAAGGAGGTCAAGGTGAGGGTGATAGGCCGGAGTGGGGTGGGGGCGGAGAGGTCAGGAAGAAGGTGCTGAGTTCAAGGGAATCGACTGAGACAAGGTGGGGGGAGGGGAAATGAGGAAACTGGAGAAATCTGAGTTCATCCCTTGTGGTTGGAGGGTTCCCAGGCGGAAGATGAGGCGCTCTTCCTCCAACTGTCGTGTTGTTATGTTCTGGCGATGGAGGAGTCCAAGGACCTGCATCTCCTGCTCCTCGGATGCTGCCTGACCAGTGTACTTTTCCAGTACCACACTTTTTGACTTTTCTCTCCAGTATGTGCCGTCCTTACATTCTCCATGCCAGTCATCACATTTCAAGTGCTCATCCATACATTTTTAAAGGTTGAGAGGTTTGCTGTCTCAACTACCCTACCAGGCAGTGTATTCCAGATTCCCAGCACCACGGGTGAAAACATATTCTCTCAAATCCCCTCTAAACCTCCTGCCTTCACCTTAAAATTATGCCACCTCATTATTAACCT
This sequence comes from Hemiscyllium ocellatum, assembly GCF_020745735.1. NCBI lineage: Eukaryota > Metazoa > Chordata > Chondrichthyes > Orectolobiformes > Hemiscylliidae > Hemiscyllium > Hemiscyllium ocellatum. The sequence continues at coordinate 99,124,439 of NC_083401.1, forward strand.
TTCAACTAAGGGGAACAGCTGCTGCCTATCCACCCTGTTCATTCCCCTCAATCTTACACACTTCAGTTAGGTGACCCCTTCAACCTTTTCTGTCTCTCAAGAAAACAATATGAGCCTGTCCAGACTCTCTTCATAGCTAAAATGCTCCAACCCAGGCAACCATCTGGTGAATCTCTTCTACAACCCCTCCAGTGAAATCACATCCTTTCTATAGTGCAGCAACTAGAACTGCACACAGTACCCCATTTGTGGCCTAACCAAAGTTTTGCATCGGTAAAACATAACCTCCCTTCTCATATAATCTGTGCCACGACTAATAAAGGCAAATTTCTGTACACCACTGTAACTATTGTATTAATCTGTCCTGCCACCTCAGGGATCTATGGACAAGTACCGCAAAATCCCCCATTCTCCGAGTTTCCTAATATTCTGTCACTTATTGAGTATTTCCTTATCTTGTTCCCAAGTGTATCACCTCACACTTTTCAGGGTAAAATTCCATCTGCCATTGATCTGCCCTTCTGACCAACCCACCTACATCTTCCTGTAACCTAAGATTTTCTCCTTCATAATTAAACATCTACCAATCTTCGTGTCATCCTGACGAATGGAATGAAGGATTTAGTGGAGGGAAAGCTTGTTTGATTGGCTGTACTTGCTTTCTCTCAAAAACGTCAATGGTGCACTGAAGAATCAGTTTCTATTTGGGTGGAGGCCGAGGCCACTTTTCCCTGGGTTACACAATTTAAATTTTATATTCGCTGCACAGGCTTCCAAGGGATCAGAAAGTCAACAGTGAAAGTGAGACAAGAGATTTGGCTCCGTTAGATAAAAGGCATAAAAAAATGTTACAAGGTGCGATTTATGTGCCAGGAGCAGGTGTCCTAAGCCCTAACTCTCAATGAAGCAGCCAATCTCCCCTTTGTCAATCACTGACTTTTCTTTCCCCACTCATCACTCTTCAGATAGATTTGCCAACCAACTCCTTCTCTGGCTCTGGTAACTATCTCAATGCTGTGATCACAATCAGTTTCTGCTCCCACTCTCATTGCTATAACTGGATTAGTGATCAGTAATGCAGAACAAATAAAAGATGAAACAGATGGAATGTTGAGATAAACTAAAACTGGCTTTACAAATGAAAGGAAAAATTATTCCAGGTGACATTTTGCGTACATTGCAAGAAATAGAGGACCAGAGGAAGCAGTGCTATAGAACAGTACTACAGGGTCAGTGGTTTGCACTGCTGCCTCATAGTGCCAGAGACCCAGGTTCAATTCCTGCCTCAGTCGACTGTCTGTGTGGAGTTTGCACATTCTCCCCATGTCCGTGTGGGTTTCCTCCGGATGCTCCAGTTCCTCCCACAGTCCAAAGATATACAGGTTAGGTGAATTGGCCATGCTGAATTGCTAAGCTTAGGTGCATTAGTCAGGGGTCAATGTTGAGTAATAAGGTAGGTGAATGGGTTTGGGTGGGATACTTTTTAGAGGGTTGGTATGGATTTGTTGGGCTGAAGGGCCTGTTTCCACAGTGTAGGGATTCTAATGATTCTAATAAATCAACTATTGCGTAGAGACAATTGATGAGAATGAAGTGCTTAATAGTACTGAAGGCAGTAGAGATGTCAAGGAAGCGCTTATGCATGTCATTTTAATTTTGATCAATGGGATTTCAATTTGGGTTTGATGGAAAACTGAGTAGATGGTTCCACAGGAATGCATTTGCAAGGCCTGTGCTCCAGAATCTTGTGAAAAACACGGAAAGGAAGCAGTAGTTAGTAAGTAAGTAAGAGAAATTGAATAGATTTTTAGGAGAGAGGAGTGAATACAGAGATTTATTAGAGATACAGGATCCAAAACAGAGAAAAACAGGTGGGTTGATAAAAATAATGGTAAAAATTAGCAAGATTTTAATTTGGGGTTGCTGGTGGTGCAGATGTTGATCATAATCCAGAGCTGAAGAAGACTGTTGCAGATGGTAAGAGCTATGTGCTCATGGAGGAGTCTATAAAAAGGGAATAGGGTTTATGGGTAGGAACATAAGAGTAGATGTTTTTGATTTGGGATATTAAAACATATATGACCTGCCTGAACTGAGAATAAATGGCTCCTGTGGATGTGATAATTTTTTTTGGAAACAGGACTTTGCAGCTGATTTTCTGCTCTAGAATGATCTTAGATTGGTTAGAGACAGCAGAACTTCAGGTGATAAAGCCCAAAATTTCTGCAAAAAATAGTGACAAAATGGATGTCCTGATAACTAAATTCCAGTTACTTTATAGTTGTTAAGAATATCTTCAATAAGACATTTCAGTCTGTTCAGTTTTAAAATTTTTAAACACCCATGTCTAGTGATAACTGATGTTCCAACACAACACAATGCACGAAGGTTTCCATTTACCTTGTTCTGTGTGTTAAGAGTAAAAATATGGTCTTTTCTTTCCAGGAGTTTAGATGCATAGGCAATATTAACAGCAGTTTCTTGTTTATCTCCTGTTAAGACCCAAATCTTTATCTTTGCCTTTCGAAGTGCCATAATAGTCTCTGGGACACCTTCCTGTAAACGATCTACAATGCCCGTAGCACCTAAACATAGAATTAGAAATTACAATATTTGTTATTTCCACACAAAATCACACCAATTGATTCAAACTGTTAGTCACGATTATTTATTGAGAATTATGTTTTCTGATGTATCTAAAATCAGAGTATGAATTCACAGCTTAATTGAAATACATGAAAACAACTCCAAGATTCAATTCCTCATCATCTTCAAAGCTGCTGGATTTAAGGTTCAGACGTATGGAAAACTGCTTCTGCTGCCTTTATGATCTGTTTTAAGTGTACGGAAACCAGGTGAGATGGGATCAAGTTGATTCATAGTCTTGTGGTTGAATGTAATATATTACAAATCTTACCTTGGCATGTATCACCATTCTAAACTTTATCACCTGTTGCCAACTTTACACATTTATGAAAGCGAATTGCACGCGTATAAACCAATGGAGAAATGATGGCATTAGTAGTAAGGTCATTGGACTAGTAATGCAGAGGACTGGGCTAGTGCTCTGGGTATACAAGTTCAAATTCCACAACAGCAGCATGTGAAATTTAAATTCCATTCATACAAAAATTCAAAGCTAGTCATTACTAATACTCCTGCCAAACCTATGTGATCTACATGTAATGTGATAGATTGCACCTGGAAATGGCCTTGCAAGCTCAGATTAATGGAAGGTCTTGCCAATGATGTACAAATCAAACTTTTCTTTTTAAACGGTTGCATTGTCACATTGCAGTTTGAAGCCTTCCAAGCTCCTTAAAAAGAGAGATTCTCAACAAGGCAGTGCATGAACCATTCATAGATAACTTTTCTCAACCTGAGGTTTATTAAACCAAAACCAAAGTGGGCGGCATGGTGGCACAGTGGTTAGCACTGCTGCCTAACAGCGCCAGAGGCCTGGGTTCAATTCCCGCCTCAGGCGACTGACTGTGTGGAGTTTGCACATTCTCCCCATGTCTGCGTGGGTTTCCTCCGGGTGCTCCGGTTTCCTCCCACAGTCCAAAAATGGGCAGCTTAGGTGAATTGGCCACGCTAAATTGCCTGTAGTGTTAGGTGAATGGGTAAATGTAGGGGAATGGGTCTGGGTTGGTGCGCTTCGGCGGGTCGGTGTAGACTTGTTGGGCCGAAGGGCCTGTTTCCAGACTGTACGTAATCTAATCTAATCAAAACCTAGTCTTGGTTTTATGGGGCAGAGGAATAAGGTGTACTGAGGGAGGCTTCGGAAGCAAAAAAGATCTTTATTATTTCAATTAATTCTACCTTCCAAATGATAAGTTTTGCTACTTACCTGTGAAATATCACCTTAGATCAAAGCATTGTACAAATACAAATTTTATGACTTTAAGGTGGAATGCTGCTATGCTCATTGATCCAGTAACCTCCCACCTCCTAACGTTTTGTCACCTGAGAATACACATAACCTTAATTCCCTTTGAGAGGTTTTTTGCAACTGCTCTTATTAACTTGTTCTTCTATTAAAGGGAATATCTAAAATGTCAGACTGGCATGAACAATGGGAAAAGCACGGTCCTCCTGCAATGGCACACAAGATGATTTAATTCTTCTTAAAAATAATTGAGAAAAGTATGCATTTTACAGCAGATGTAATCATAAGTCCAGCTTCATCATTTAAAAACAATCAAACCCCCACAATCTAAGCAATCCATATATATTTGAATAAAGATATAAACAATCATTTTAACATGCACAAAAACTGCTTCAATGGGCTGAAATTTTACTGGCTTTGACGATTTTGAGAATTCACGATCAAAAATGGACATTGACCCTGTTGATCCTTCCTGACCTTCCGCTTTTGCAATATTACTGAAACAGGCCAATTAAGAGGTCACCTCTGGGAACACATCCAATTCAGGATAATGAGTAGAAGAGACACCGAACTACCTTAGTGAGAAAGCCTAAAATTGTTAGCATACCAGAAGATCGACACGTTACTGCAAAAGGCAGAAGGATACAAGAGTTCTCTTGGAGTTTTAGAATTTAATACATGCAAGTGGCCACAGTTTCCAGCCATTCCTGTGGGAAAGAACAGCCTTCACAGGTCAGCTGGTGGCAACTGCTGTGGCTGAAACAGCCCTCGTGTGAAAATAGGAGGGCTTGCTTTACACTCAGGAAGATATCCATCTGCAATCTACCTACAAGTGGGTACTTAAATATTCAAATTGTCTACCCGCCGCTGCCAGGGATGGCCTATGTACGTCAAGATTGTCTCTGATCCAACATCTGCATTTCAAAATTTCCTCCTGATTCCACCTTCAAGTCCAATTCCTGGGAACCAGGAACGTCCCAACTATAGAACTAATCACCACCTGCTGAGCAAGGTAAGCAACCAAGTAAACAATCAAAAAAAAATTTGAATATATTCCTAACACAATACTAAAATAAATACGTTAAGCCAAACAGCAATAACAATATACATCATTTCATTCTTTTGTTCTTGCAATTATTTACCAAGCAGTGTTAGGTTAGTTTCCAGCTTAAGAGCTGATTCAAATAGTAGCTCCTCTTGGTTATCAATACTTGTCTCTGCTAACAGATGAAATTGCAGCCACTTTGAGTATTCAGAATCATTCATCACCTACGGAAAAGAAAATATGATGCTTAGAATGAGGCATCTTCAGCCCAACAGTATCTAAACATGAACATGAGCACTATAGATCTGTACAAGAATAACCTATTGTCACAAGAGAATTTGATAATTTTTTTAGCACTTCCTGTTTATTTATATTGACACAGTTAACTTATTCCAAGGTGAATGAACGTCGGGTTTTCTTTCACATTTCACAAAATGCAACATGATCACCTTTGGAAACACGAAATTATCAGTTTTAACAGACAATAAAGCTATGTATTTCTGAACATCTGCAAGGTTTTTACAATGATGTCACTTCAGTTTCCTGACTGAACATTGGCAGGGGTTGCTGAATTAAGATATCAATAAACAATCAGGAATGCACAAAATCAAGCAGATTATATTCTATCTCCAAGATAACTCATTTGTTTCTGACACTGAATGGTATTAAGACTACTCAAAGATATTAGAATCCAGCTTTTGAGTGTTTTCTTTCAAGTTAAAAATCACACAATACAAGGTTATAGTCCAACAGGTTTATTTGGTAGTACTTTTGGTGCGCTGCTTCTTCATCAGGTAGCATTGTGGAGAAAATACAGAGAATCACCTGGAGAGGCAGAGAGTTCTTCAAGAAGTAGGTCTTTTATTTGCAAACAAAAAACCATGACACTAAGAAAGCAGATTCTTGAATGCCCCCGAACCTCAGGGTCCATAGGTGTTTATTTTTTTATATATCATGTTTCTGTTAGCTTATCTGCATGTCCAACTATATTAATCAAAGTACCTCACTCTAGCTACACAATAAACCAGTGATATTACTTCCCATTATCTCTTTAGTTGTACATTCTACTTAATGTTATTCTAATGTCACAGTTAGATATTTATTGCTCACTCTGCTACAGTGATCTTCCATTTCAGACTAACCTGTCATGATAGCTATTGCATCTATTACAATAGTCTGCTGTCTCAAGCCGACTCTACTATTAATTAGATATTTTAATGTCATGTCCTAAATATTTATGGTCCCAATCCTGTCATAATAACACTTATCAGAGAAACCTGCTTTATTACTTGTGTTATCTCATCTCACCATAGTGACCTTTTAGCCTTAACCTTACTCTGCTAATTGGTGCAAGAGCATTCCACTGTTCTTATCCCATCCTGCCTTCCAGAGTTCAGATTGCCGGTGGTCTTCATGCTTTAACCCTTCCCATGCTTTCATGTTGTTTATTTTCCATAGTAGCTAGTGGGGCAGGATTATAGGACACAGAATTTATCGCAAAAGAGCATAGTGTCATACAAGTGATACGATATATTGAACAAACTTAGATTTCTGTTTAGTTTGTCATCTTTGAGAATGGATTGCAGGTTTCCATTCATTAGTATTTTAGAATTGTATTTACAGATACATTCTATTTTGTCCAAAAAGCACACAATCCTTGTGAAATGTTATAAATTCCTACTTTCATACTAGAACCAGCCTGACTCAAGACTAGGATACAGACAGACTGTAACCTCACACTTTTAGTGCATTTTCTGATTTGAGATGTCACTTTTCTTTATAAAAATGCAAGTCATCTCGGGAATGTGGCTTGAAAGAAGTTGTGAGATTTACATATTAATGAATCAAAACCTGCAAACCCTTCTAAAAAAAATGAAAGACTTAACAGCAATCTAGGTTTATTCAATATATTGCATCAATGTATGACACTATGATTTTTTGCGATAAATTCTGTATCCTATGATCCTGATTCATTGGCTACCTGATGAAGGAGCAGCGCTCCGAAAGCTAGTAGTTCTAAATAAACCTGTTGGAATATAACCTGGTGTTGTATGATTTTAACTTTGCTCACCTCACTCCAACACTGACACCTCCACATTATGGCTACCTTCTATACCAATGCTTTAGCTGATGACCCAGCTGTGATGCTGAATACCAACTATCTTCAGTAGGGAAAATGATGAAAATGTCACAAATGGAAGAGGTAGAAGTTAGATTAGATAGGATAAAATAGAAATTAGAAGTTGGGAAAATCTCAAAAATAAATCACTGGTCCAGATCCTATACTACTGAATGGAAGTAAGAGTTGAAAATACAGAGTTGGTGGCCCCAAGCTCCAACCCCTCTTTGATCGCTCGTGTCAGTGAACTGGGATTACAAATATTACATCCATGTTCAAAAAAAAGAGAGGAATTACAGGCCAGTCAGCCTAATGTTAGTACAGGGGAAGTTTTGAAGCAATAATGTGTAATTAAATTAATTGCCACTTCAAATCACTAAAAGGTAAAGTCAACATAGTCCTATTGGACCATTGGGCTGCTGTCTCATTACGTATAGATGACTGATGGTGGTTTAACCTGAGAGTCACTATACCTCAGGAGAAAGCACAGATTGAGAAGGAGAAGCCTTCAGGGTGATCTCAACAGGTATAGAAACTGAACCCATGCTGCTGGCATCACTCTGCATTGTAAACCAGATGTCTATCCAAATGAGGCAACTGATCTTCTAAATTAAAATCAGTACCCATCTGTTAAGGGAAAACTGTATTTAACTTCACTGTATTCTTTGAAATAAGAAAAGATTTTTGTAACATAAAGTGGTGATGCCCAAGGATTGATAATGAGAACCAGTTTTCTTTCTGCTATATTACATTTCCACACTGTTGGGTTTCTATGATTAATGCTCTCGACTTGGCACAATTGTTATCAATTCCAAGCTTGCAGGTGACACGAATCTTGAATACTTAAATAATGTGGAGGATAAGAGCAAACACAGGCTGTTTGCACAGACTGGTGAAATGGGCAGTTAACTGGCAGATAAAGTTTATTACAGACATCTGTGAAATGATATACAGAGGAATCTCGATTATCCAAAGGACACGGGCAGGGAGTATTTTGTTTGGTTTGTGGAATTCTGGATAATTGAATGTTGGATAACTCGGTTTAGCCAAGCATCAGGACCTTGTGATCTTGCTGGATAATCCAATATTTAGATAATTGAATGCCGAATAATCGAGGTTCCTCTGTATTTTGGTTGCAATACTGAGAAGAGGCAATGGACAGTACAATTCTAAATGGAGTGTGGAAACAAAGAGACATCAGTGTACATATGCATAAATTGTTGAAGGTGGAAAAGCAGATGGAGAAAGCAGGTAAAACAAAAACAAAAAAAAAAATCAGGAATCTGTGCATTGTGAACAACTGCACAGAGTACCAAAGCAAGGAAGTTGTGACACACCTTTAAGAATCAGTTGGTTAACTTTTGTGTATAATTCTAGGCAACACATATTAAGGAGGACATGAAGATTTTAGAGAAGGTTCAGAAAGGATTTGGGAGAATACTTCCAGGGCTGAGAGACTTCAGTTGGGTGGATAGATAGTTGGAACAGCAACTCAAACTTCTCCATGTAAAATTGATTGCATTCACAGACAATGAATGCTAGGGATCAAGTTTATTTGCTTTCTTTACTGGTGTGTGGTGATTACTCTTAAATCAAGTCAGAATGTATCATTCTCAAAATGATACACAGCACTAAACTCTGAAGGTGGCTCCACGGCTTTCATGAAGGTCACTCAGATCCCACATGGTAGGATGGTAGGGGATGTCGTGGGTCATGTATGAAGGCAGTAGGCTACCTAAAAGCTGAAGGAATTGCTGACTGTCAAAAGGATAAATTTATCAATGTGCTACCAACATAATAGGTATTCAAAGATACAATTCTTGGCATGGTTGTACAACACTGCACTTTGACAAAATGTAAGCTGTTGTTATTGTCGAATTACTCCCCTTTGATATGGGGAAGGGCACAGAGTATGTCACATGTATTGGATTATCATGAAGACCACTATTCTGGTAAAACCCCATGACAGTTCAAGTTTACTTTCTCTCTTCTGAGAGAAGACAATGAAGTTTTCACTGCTCCTGTAAAGCACCTGTGGCATCTTCCTGATATTTCTGTGGAAGGCAAATTGCAGTGCTAGAGCCTGTTTCTGTCTGGAAAGATCACAAAGCACAGAAAGAGTGAAGATGATCTTAACAGCTGCCAGGGCAGTTGTTCTTATTTGAGGCTCCAGGTTGTAATGGAGGATGGGGCAGTACCTCCTGTGTGAAGCAAAGTGTCCTAAGGTGCTGATCGAAGCTCATTATAAAGTAAGAATTTTGCTCCTGGAAGATTCTTTTAACTTTGGGCTTTCTAAAAAAAAAAGCCTTCCTTCCCCTCGATGGTAGAAATTCCATGCTCTGCCACTGCATATCATGCCCACACGTATATGGCAATGTAAGACTGCTGCCATACTTTCGCAAAGCAACGTTATTTTCTGTCTTTCTGTAGTCAACCAAAACCTCCAAATCTTTCCAGTGGCTCATCACACCACTAATATGAATCTCACCTGAGCAGAAGTATCTCGGCTGCAACTTGTGGACTGGCTCCTTACACAGTCCCAGAACAGGGTTGACTTTGCTTCATCAGGAATAAAGTGAGGATGACATTGTCAGAAATGTGTGTAAACCAATTTAAGCAACCTGATATTGCATTAAGCTAATGACATTAATGAAACGATGATTGTGTTCAATGGCTCTGGATACATACAGGACCTCTGTGTATGCGTGCATCATTCAAGGGGGCAGTATGTTATGATGCCTCCTATGCTGCTAGATTTTCACAGAGGTCGTGACATATACTGATAACAACAGAAATTTGTACCCATGATATATAATACAATAGAAAATTGAAAAAGGGAGTGTAAGTAGGACTGAAATGGATTAATGAGAATGACAGGAAGAAGTCTCAGTGCAACTGGCATTCTACCTACTACTGCAGGCAAAAATAAAGGATTACCATAGCATTCAGGAAACAGGCAATGAAACACCATTCTATGCATTTGCAGGGAAGCGGAGCAGGAGCGCAGTTGGGAATTTAGCATCAATTTTTGATATCCCTAAGCTGAAACTGCATGACGAGGAGCTTACATAAAATTGATTACATGCACAATGAATGCTAGGGATCAAGTTGCAATCATACGCAGACTTATACACCAGCTGCCATAAGGCTCATATTTCAACTGTCTGATTATTTATATGACAATCTGCACAGGAAGACAGTAGGAAAATGGTTTCTGAGCAAGTAGCTTGGAGAGGCTGCCTTAGAATAGTGTGAAGGCGGCCATCAAGCAGTTATTCCTTACTAGTGTGTGGGGACTACTATTAATTTTTGTCATAATGTAACACCCTCAAAGTGGTACACTATACACTGCTGAATGTGGCAATTCTCAGCGATTGCTTGAAGGATGAAGTTCAGAACACAGTCAAACTGGGCAGGACACTTTACATGAAGGAACAGCAAAAAGCAGAATTGTAGTTGTTAATGGAGATTTAAGAATTAGGGGAACAGGCAAGCTCCTCAGTAATCACTATCATAAGTTGGGCATGATGTGTGGCTAGCCTAAAGGACATCATAAATAGGTTGCAGAATATCTTGCAAGGGAAAGGGAATAAGCCACAAGTTGTGGCATATGTGAGCATAGAAAGGGTACATATTGAGTTTCCATGGTAGACTTATAGGAACATACAAATTAGGAGCAGAAGTAGGCCAGTCATTCCTTCAAGCCTTCTCCATCATTCACGAAAATCAGTGTTTCAATTTTCACATTCCTATCTATCCCAACCACCTTTGATTCTCTTGCTTAACAAGGATCTATCTACAGAAACTCAGATACTACTACATGCTCTCATTTGGAAGTTTGCTTCCAATTTATTTCCATACTTCTCACCTTGACTTGGTAAACCTCCAACATTTACCTCCTTTTTTCTACTTATAGAGTCATAGAGATCTACAGCACGGAAACAGTCCCTTTGGCTCAAAGTGTCCATGCCACCCAGTTTTCAACTTAATCTTCTCTCCCTTTCTCTATTTCTGAACACTGACTATCTACCAATATTCATTATAAGCTCACCAACTGTCATTGTCACTTTGATTATATTTCCTCACATCTTCCTCCCATAAGGAATCTAGTCTAGTCATAATTTCTGTCTTCATGTCTTCATTGTATCCGTTCTGACAAAGCTACCTTCCACAACAGTGCTCTGTGTACCTTCCTTTTTCTTCAACTTTTGAGAAATTTGCCCCACTACCACACAAGTCCTTACCCTATCCAACCTATTTCCACACACATCTGTTCTCGCCTCTTCCTCCTTCTCTCTGAGCCACAACAGGTCCTCAATTTTCATCCTGCCGGCCTTCATAACCAAAGGATCATCCTCCTCCATTTCTGCTACCACCAAACATATCTGTCCCTCCACTCCCCCTTCTTTGATGACAATTGGTCACCCCAACACTTCATTCTCTTCCCATGCGACCTTCACATAAAATCACTGGAAGACTAACACTGGCCCTTTTACCTTCCCTCTCTTCACTGTCCAAGGCTCAAACTCTCCTTCCAAGTGGAGTATGAATTTACATATACTTATCAATTTAGGAAACTGTGTCACTGATCACAACGTGGTCTCCTCTACACTGGTGATCAAATGCAGATTGGGTGACCACTGTATATAATATCTCTGTTCAGATAGCCAGCACGAATCAAAGCTTTTTATTGTTTGCTATTTAATTAACTATTCTTGTTGTCATGCTCACATGCCTGTCCTTGGCTTGCTGTAGTGTTTCTCTGAAGCTGAACACAAGCTCCAAGGATAACACTTTATCTTCCGATTAGGAGTTTACAATCTACTGGATTCAACATGTTGTTCAACAAATTCAGACTAAAAACACTGCCTTCTATTCTGATTTTGCTTTATGCAAGCTTGAATCTTGTTTCTACTGTAATCAAATTGGACGTAAGCAGGAGCTTACTTTTGCCAAAAATAAACTCGTAACACCATATCCAAACAGAGTGGTTTTAAACCATACAGTTTTTTTTCACAAATACACAGTAAAATAGATGCTCTCAAATCAAGTAACAAATTCAACATATGTTGATAAATCCTGAACATTGCTATTGCATGCTTTCAATTTTCATTCCCTGGTGTGGAACTGACTTGTAATACACAAGTTGTGCAATGTCACATCTTGAATGTTCTGTTTCCATACCTTCTTAGCAATGCAGAGAGTACGGAGTCCCTCTTTGGCATAATCATCTAAATAATTTTGAGTCCTTTCCTGAATTATCTTCTGTTCCCCCTGGTCTGCAAGATAAACAAGTCAATTAAGAACCAGTCCTGCAACCTATCCTGTATGGCAGAAACATATTGTGCACAATTAAACACAGCCCATATTACATCTGAAAACATGCATGCTATACATTGGAACTTTGTTCAAAAGACTTAGAATCACAGAATTATTAAAGCACAGCATTAGTTTTTTTATGTGCGCTAGTGAAAGCCAGCTCTACGTCACTAAACATTTCCTTGATTACTGTTTCTAAATTATCAGACTACTTACCCAACATCCAGTATTGGGTGAGAAGAAAAGTTGTCCAATTAAAATACTGGAAATATTTGTCCCTGCTCAAGATTCTAGTGCCTAGCTTTTCTCTCTCTCAACAGTCAGAATAAGCCAGTCTGTGTGGACCAGCAGGTAGGATTATTTGCAGACATTTTTAACCTCTCCTTTATGATCTGAACTCTCCACCTGCTTCAAGAAGACCATCCTGCTACCAATTAGAATCATGCAGCGTGCTTCAATGACTACCACCCAGTGGCTCTGACCTCCATAATTATGAAGTCATAGAGATGTACATTGTTGTGAGAAATTCAGCATGGCTCACATCAAAACCAGCATACCAAATTGCCTTGATCCTTTGCAATTCGCCTACCGGTGCAACACATCAACAGTAGATGCCATCTCCCTGATGCTATACTCATCCCTGGAACAGCTTGATAACAAGGATATCCATGTCAGGATCCTGCTTATTGATTACAGTTCCACCTTCAACACCATAATTTCAAACAAACTCCTCTCTACACTTCAAGACCGAGGTCTCGGTTCCGCCCTCTATAACTGGATCCTTGACTTCCTGACCTATGGACTGCAATCAGTAAGAACAGGTGACAACACTGCCTCCATCATGCTCCTCAACATCTGTGTCCTGGAAGGCTGTGTGCCAGCTCCCTACTATATTCCTTGTACATTCATGTCTGTGTGGCTAAATTCCAACCCAAATTTGCTGATGACACCACTGTTGTAGGTTGGATCTCAAACGACGATGAGACAGAATAGAGGGAAGAGATTGAGTGCTTAACTGCGTAGTGTAAAGATACCAATTTCTCCATCAATGTCAGCAAACCAAAGGAACTGGTCATTGACTTCAGGAAGCAGAGTGGAGGGCACACCTCTGTCTACATCAATGGTGCAGAGGTGGAGATGGTTGAGACCAGCAATTTTCTGGGATTGATGATTACCAACAATCTAATCTGGTACACCCATTATGACATAATAGTCAATGAAGCACAACAATGTCTCTACTCTTTCAAGAGGCTAAAGAAATTTGGTATGCTCACAAGCACTCTTACCAATTTTTATAGATGCACCATTGAAAGCATCTTATCTGGATGTATCAGTGTGGCATGGCAATTGCTCTTCTTAAGACTGCAAGAAACTACAGAAAGTCATGAACACAACCCAGTTCATCAGGCAAACTAGCCTTCCATCCACTGACTCCATTTATACTTCCTGGTACCGCTGGAAAGCTCCCAACATAATCAAAGAACTCTTCCACCCCGGTTATATGATCATCCACCCTCTTTTGCTGGGCAGAAGATATAAAAGTTTGAATACAGATATGAACAGATTCAAGAACAGCTTTTTCTCCGGTGTTTATCAGGCTTTTGAACAGACCTCTTAAATATTAATTTTGATCTCTTTCTCTGCTGCTGTAACATGGTATTCTGCACTCTGTTCTGCTAGGAGAAAGTGGGGACTGCAGATGCTGGAGATCAGAGTCGAGAGTGGGGTGCTGGAAAAGCACAGCAGGTTTGGCAGCATCTGAGAAGCAGGAGAATCGACGTTTTGGGCATAAATCCTTCATCAGGAAGGTCCATAATGTTGATTCTTCTGCTCCTCGGATGCTGCCTGACCTGCTGTGCTTTTCCAGCACCCTGCTCTTGACTCTGTTCTACTATCCTGATACACTTTGTGTGGTAAGATCTGCCTGTATAGCATGTAAAACAATATTTTTCACTGTTTCTCGGTGAACAATAAATCAATCACTAAAAGAAAGAGTAGTCCTTGGGTGAAAGTATGAAACTAACAAAAGTCTAAGTATGACAGTATTAGGCAGGAACTGGGGCATGTAAATTAGGGGCGGCTGTTTTAGGGTATTAGGGCAAAAATTGAAATGAAAATTGCAGGGATAAAGTTAAATAAGGAGACTACTGTCAGTCTGAAAGTTAAGTCTGAAATATAACAGCTTTTATATTCCTCCCAGCCATAAACATTTCTCTCATTATTGATATTCCTAGTCTTCCTTTCCCTTTACAAATGTTAGAGCTGCCCATGATTCTTTGTTAACGTAAAATTAGATATATTAGATTACTTAGAGTGTGGAAACAGGCCCTTCGGTGCAACAAGTCCACACCGGCCCTCCGAAGAGCAACCCACCCAGACACATTCCCCTAAATTTACCCCTACACCTAGCATTACAGGCAATTTAGCATGGTCAATTCACCTAACCTGCACATTTTTGGACTGTGGGAGAAAACCGGAGCACCCGGAGGAAATCCTCGCAGACACAGAAAGAATGTGCAAACTCCACACAGACAGTTGCCTGAGGCAGGAATTGAACCCAGGTCTCTGGTGCTGTGAGGCAGCACTACTAACCACTGTGCCACCGTGCTGGATGAACGTGTAGCTGGAGAGACTGTGTAAGAGGGAGGGCTTTAGATTTCTGGGACACTGGCACTGATGAGTGAGCCGGTAGTTGACCAGATTGGATTTGGCCTATGTTTTGTGTACAGGACATACTTGGACAATTTTCCATATTGCTATGTTGATGTCAGTTTTGTAACTGTACTGAAACAGTGTGAGTAGGATTGCAGCACGTTCTGGAGCACAAACCTTCAGGACGATTGTGGGAATGTTGTTAGGGCCCATAGTATTTGCAGTTGCAGTATCTAGTGCTCTAAAGTTTCTTGATTTCATGTGGAATGAAACTAAATTGGCTGAAGACTAGCCAATTGCTGGATACATCAGAAACAGGTCAAGATCAATTATCCATTTGGCACTTCTGACTGGAGGTTATTGCAAATGCTTTAGCTCTATCCGTTGCAGTAATGTGTTGGGTACTCCAGCATTGAGAATGGAGATATTGTGGAGCCTCCTCCTCCTCTGAGTTGTTCGATTGTCTACCATATACCTGCTGCGCTTTTCCAGCAACACATTTTCAGCTCAGATCTCCAGCATCTGCATTCCTCACTTTCTCCTATCATCATTCATGACTAGATGTGGAAAGACTAGATCACTTAGTTCTGTCCATCATTTGCCTCTTATGCTGTTTGTCAAGCAAGTAGTCTTGTTTTATAAGTTCACTAGGTTTACACTTCATTTTTAGGTATGCCTGGTGCTATTCCTTTTCATTCTCTTTCATTACACTTTTCATTCCTCCAGCTATTAAGCTATAGCAATCACATCACTCAAAAACAGTGATACACAGCCACTGACATTCCACACTCTCTCTCTTACAGAATGATAGAAGGGTTACAGCAGAACAAGCTCAGATGAAGGACGTTCCTCTCCTGAGCCCTATACAAGAAATGGATCTCTGCCTCCGCTGGCTGCTAGGGTTCATGAAATTAGATGTCCCTCATAACACTGATTACCATTCTCAACTCAAATAATGAAGCAGTTCATGTCCACATGTAGCAAGGCGTGGACAACATTCAGGCTTAATCTGATATTGTTAGATAGATTCACACCATACACGTATGAAGCAAAAACCATCTTAAGCAGTAGAGAATCTAACCATCACCCCACCTCCCTCTTTAATTTCACTGAACTTCCCAATATAAGCATCCTGAGGTTAACTTTGATCAGAAACCAGACGAGTCATATCAATACTGTGATTATATCAGAAGACAGCTGCACAATTTTTTGATGAGTAACTCAACTTCTGACTCCCCATAACTTCTCAACCATTTACTAGGCACCTTCAGGATCTTCATGGAGTGGAAGAGTCTCCATTTGGCCATAACAGTGCAGCTCAATCAAGGTTCAAGAAGCTCAAGCTATCATCCAGCCCTTTGACTGACACCCCATCAGCCACCTTAAATAATCATTTCCTTGGTTATCAATGCACACAGTCTTAGAAGTATGTACCATCTTCAAAAATCAGCAACTTGCCAAGGCTCCTTTGGCAGCGCTGTCCAAACCTCTAGGAGAGCAAGGACAGTGGGGTGCATGGAAACACTAACGTTTCCAAACTACCTTAAAAGTCCTGCACCATTCTGATTTGGAACAACATCATCATTTTTTTCTCTACTACTAAGTCAAAATCTTGGTACTGTCTCCCTAATAGCTCTGTGGGTAGATCAGTGCCAGGATGACTGCAGCAACAACATTTTCAAGGGAAATTGAGGATGGGGTAGAAGTACTGGCTTTGCAAGTGATATTAAACAGGCAGGTTCATACTTTGCTGGTTTCTTCTCCTCTCCCTCCATCCTTTTTAAACTAATACAGTGATATTGACATTTTTCTGTGCAAAGGCAAATTTCCTGAACATAATGAGCTTTGGTGAGTGATATATATGTAATGTCTTCAACTACTACTTTTCATTGTCTGGCTGGGGACAATCAGGTAATGGAGATATGTTCATTTCAAGTTTTATTAGATTTTCTATTTCCAGATTTTTAAAATAAACTTGTGTTAAATCCACTGACTTCCTTACCTCAACATATTTTAGTTACCTTCAACAGCTGGTATTTTATTCGCTTTCTTCATTGTGAAAACAAATGCAAAGCAGTCATTTGACAAGACTGTTATTTCCTAATGTCCATAAGTCTCATCTGCATCTGTCATTAATGGACTGTTTAACATGCTCATTTTCTTAACATATCACTTACCAATTCCTTTTATATTCCCTTTTTGCACCTCTTATGACTTTACGTATATCCCTTTATTATGTTTTATAGCTCTCCCAGTCTACTGGATTTCCACTTAAATTTACATTTGTGTAAATCATTACTTTTGGCTCAATACTGGGTCTTACCTCAATTCTTGGCTATGATCACTTTTTACACAAGTGGAATAATAGCCTCCTTACAGTACATAGTTCTGCTATGTACTTGCTTTGTATTTCATCACATACTTATTTGACAATTTCTTATCAATTTGCCTAAAGATTTACCAATGAAAACTTAGACCAATTCACTGTGGTCACTTCCCATTCCTTTGGTGCTCATCTATATTTAAAAACTTTGTTTGAGCCTATTTGTAATAAGAGGAAGAATACCTGTACTAAGCATACCCATTTCTAACTGAGGTGGAAAATGTGATTCAGACAGTTACAGCTCAATCTAAATTCTTTTTGTTTGGATTATAATGCGTAGGAGACAAGAAAACAGGAAGAAACTCTTCTATATATTTTAAAAACATTTTTACTCTTGTTTATAGCATATTATTCTCCCTACCTAAAGTGAAGGTTCACTAGACCAGTACTGGGGATTTCAGGACTGTCATATGAGGAGAGATTGGTTCAACTGGGACTGTATTCACTGCAATTTAGAAGAATGACTATCAGATTGAAACTTATAAAATTCTAACAGGGCTAGACAGGCAGTTGCAGACAGGATATTCCTCCAGGTTGAAGAGTCTAGAAATATTTCAAGGACAGACAAATACTAGTACAAGTTAGATTCTACATACCTTTAGCAGAGGCATCCAAAAGATCCATCATTACTGAATCAGCACCTTTTGTATAAACAACCACTTTATTAGTCAGTGGATGTCGGACTACCACAGACATTCTCTTTCGAATTGAGTCAAATGGTAAGATGTGCAAGAGTTGAAAATGCAATCGTCCTATTTTGTTAAGTTCCACAGTGACTTGACTACAGGTCTTAGATATTAAAGTGCACTTGTAGGCCCGAGCCGCATGTACCAACGCAGCTTCATCTGGACTCTCAGCTTCATAACGCAATTCTTCTGCAGAGGTGGCCTGCATTGTGGGTGAAAGGCCTGCAGTTTCATCAAGCTCTTTTGACACATTTGGAACATTTTCATTAGTTTCAGAGGGGCTACCAGTAGTTTCCTTGGTTAACCCAGTAGATTCTTCAATTTGCTTTTGGAGTGCATTGGATAAAGAAGCCGGCTTCACTCGATTTAGCAGTCTGTTAGTAAAAGTACTCGGACTTTCTGTTGATGAATTTTTTCTACTTGAAAGACAGGAAGGGCTTGCACTAGACACCGAAAATCTATGAAACATTAGCTTTAGCTCTTCCAGTGATTTCTTTGGAGTATTGCTGAATGAAGGTATTCTTACCTTTATTGACATAAAAATATATTACAATTAGATAAATGAGCTTTGCCACCTTTCCATGAATACAAAAAGTCAATTCATTCCAACAATTGAATATCAGTGCTTTTTAAAATGAATTTTTGATACACTAGAGGAGGACAAGGGATCATTAACACTTTGTTCTTCCACATAATTCATCACAAGTTAAGAATCATGACTTATGCGTAATTGCCTAGAGAATTCCCTTTGTCCTTAAAACTTTTCTAAAGTTTAATTGACTAATATTGGTTTACAATGCAACTCTGCTCAAATCAACAGATAAAGCCAACATGTGTTCAAAACACTAAGATGTGTAAATAGTAATCCATGTTAAAAGAGATCTATTTATGATTTTATTCTAGCAAACCAAATTGATGCACCATGAAGAAACTTGCAGGTGCACAAATTTCTGGAAGAGCTGGAGAGAAAATTCAATGTTAACATAATCACAACGCGAGAGTACAGATCACATTAGCAGGTCAATGTAATCACCAAGCAGTCAATGCACTTAGAGTCATGCAGTCATAAGATGCCGTATGCCATTATTAGTTAATAGTGTTACAAAAAGCTATAACTATTTTATTTTGCTTTTGTTTCTGATTCCTAGTTTCTGCAATTCTTTTGCCTTTTTGTCTTTAGTCTAACACAATTGTGTTGGAATGGAAGGCTCATTCAAGAACAATATTTTAAAGATCTGCA
Organism: Hemiscyllium ocellatum; assembly: GCF_020745735.1. NCBI lineage: Eukaryota > Metazoa > Chordata > Chondrichthyes > Orectolobiformes > Hemiscylliidae > Hemiscyllium > Hemiscyllium ocellatum. The sequence continues at coordinate 99,143,772 of NC_083401.1, forward strand.
TATAATCTATGTCAAATTATTCAATTACACGTAGTTCTAAATTTCCATTTTAAAATATTAATGATTTCAATCCCTTGTTCTCACTGTTCACTTGTTCCTCCCCCAAACCTTTCTAAGTAAACTAATATTCATAACTGCATATTCAACCTTTCAAATGGTCTATCTCTACCAAGTAGGGGTAGACCTTGTCTCACTTCCCCATTGGCCTCAACAAGTTTAAATTTGAATTTAATGTGCAAACTACAGTTTCCGAGTGATTTGTCCATGGCATTAGTGGTCAGAGTCTACGTGCCAATCAATCAGGACCCTCTTCTCATTCACAATAAAATGTAGCTCCCTTTGAAACTTGGCATTCTTGAATGTCTCCTTTTTTCCAAAAAAAAATTAGTCCATTGATAATCATTGCTTTTGATTGTGAATGTAATTGTTACAATTAAAAAAAACTTAAAAAATAATCTATACATTTAATAATGTTATGATTCAGTACTTTCAATAATAATGACTCAAGCACATATCTCAAACCTGCATCAGATTTGCTCCTTAATCAGCTGTCATAAGCAATCAATATGATCTGAGCTCAAGTTTTGACTAATATTACCACACAGCACATTGTAAGAAATTTGATATTACTCAAATCAGCAACTCCTACAACCAAGCAGAACAACACATGAACTCATCACTATCTCCAAGTTCCCCTCCAACTGACACACCTTCCTGATTTAGACATACATTACTGTTACTTCACTGTTGCCAGTCAGAATTCTAGAACTCCCTCCCAACCAATAATGGATGTATCTTCACCCCAAGGTCTGTGACTCCTCAAATATGTAATATGTTTAAGCATTTCCTTTAAACATATGAGCTGAATTGATTTTACCAATTTCAAAGTTTACCTCACATATGGATAAATTACCATACCTCTTTTTGTCCCATCTTTGACAGCAGGAATACAAAATGAAAACATTAATATAAATTAGTAGCAATCAAATGGGTACTTTTTCAAGAACAGGTTAAAATTAGAAAACTAAGATCAATTGAAATTCATTGCACTTATTATACCTACTTTGTAAGCAGCCTGAACTATGCCACTGCATAAAGTCAAAAAATTTCAAAAAAGATTCAACACCAATCCATCTATTAACAGGGACTCCAAACATGGAAATCTAATTATGATACATTCAAAAAACTTACACATTCTTAAAACTTATTAGTTCCTCTTAATTTGCCAGTGTTTCACAATAAATTAATTGCATTACATCATTAGTATAATGTGGATAGATAGACCCCCACGAATCACTTTTTCCATGGTAAGGTCCCAAAAATAGCAATGAGTTGAACTGCCTGATGATTTTTTTTGTGGCATAGACTAAAGAAGGTATATTGGCCAAGGCCCCAGGAGAATATCACACTTTTTCCATAGACATTTAACAACAAACAGAAGAAGCAGATAGCGTCTCAGTTAATACCTCACTGAAAAATGGCCTTTTAAAGAATAGTCTTTTTCAAAGTACAAAACTATATTTGGGGCCACCTACATATTTAATTAATGTATTTTTATTTTCAAGATTTGTTAAAATAATAATTATCGCAATGTATTACCTTCATCATCTGTAATAGCATAACCTGAGCAATTTTAAACCTTAATTTTTTTCACACTGGAAGGAGCTCTACCTGAAAATCTATACATGAACTCACATCCAACTTTATACCTTTCTACCTATTATTCCTACACATTGTTTCTGTTCCTACCCTGATCCATCTTATTTAATCATTATTTCAAATTTATTCAGTGATACTGACTCATTTTCTTTTTAACCTCAACCAACACGGAGTGTATTCAATTCAATATTTATTTACTTTAAGGAAGGTAGTTCAATAATATATCATAAACACTTATGAACACCTGATGGGTACTACTATTTTGCTTGAAGAATCAAAGTTATAGGAGACTGGAAGATGACTGAGGAAAAATACATTTTGAATAGCTTAGCAAGGTGAAGGACACCAGAGAGAAAGTTGTATTCTATTTTTGGACCTAGTGTCAAAATGAAGGTTTGATGTTTAAGCCCCAACTCTTGTCAAATAAGCCCAGCCCTACCCCCTCACTTCCACTGCACCGGTAACAGTATGCAACGTCCTTCACTAACAATGCCAGGATGATCTCAGTTTAGGAAAAAATATTATATTTGAGGCAGCTTTTCATCATGAACTGACACAAGACAGATTGAAACTAAACTTATTAATTTCATACAGAACCCATATAAATCAAACAGCAGAGTTTCACTGGATAACTGTTGACCTTACCCGCTGTCTTGGCTGGTTAAGGGTTGACACAACAACAGTGTTACAGATGGCTAAGGCAAGGAAGAAGTCCACGATATAAGCATATTCCAGGGAAGGCACATTTTCTGCCTTATCCAACAAATGTAGCGGCTGCGATGCGATTCGTTCTAATTTCCTTAGAAGCTGAGAATCTGGTGCAACATCTCTCTCCTGAAAATCAGAACACATTTTTAGGCAAGGAATTTGTTAAAACCTGCAGTAGAGAGAGAGTGAGGAGGCAGAAATTGGGGAAGACGGATTGTAAGTGTGTGTGTGTGTGTGTGTGTGTGTGTGTGTGTGTGTCTGTGTGTGTGTGTAGGCAACAAAGGAGAAAGAAATGGTAACTTATTTTAAGGTGCAAGTCTAATGATTTTATCTTCCACAAGTCATTAGGTTTATTTCTGAAGGAAAGACCTTTACACCACAAAGATTGTGCTGTTAGTTTATTACTGCCAACAGCTTTATTTCTGTCTATAATGCCAAGTTCCTGCTTTTCACATTCTTAATGTTGATGCATATCCTTCTTTTAAAATCTGTAGCCTGCTGTTAAGCATCTCAATTGATTTGGTATCAATAACCTTCTAGGCCAGCACATCCCACATTCTCAGAACCCTTTGTGTGAACAATCTTTAATCTTTGATTATTCAGATTACTTTGCTTGTAACGATGTGAAACCGTCAGCATTGTTATTGAAATTGACAAGCTCCAGATAATGAACACGTAATTTCTCCAGAGGGTGTACTGCTGAGGTCCCTGATGCTGCGACCGATGATTTGAGAACTTCCACTTCGTATGTATTACACTGTTAACCTTATGGTGAAAGTTTTTGTTAAACTTATACATTGAGTGAGATATAACTGGATTTGTAACTAAATACTAACTTTATAGTTACTGCTCAACATCAATGACCCACATTTGTGAAGTAGCAGAATACCTCAATTATAATTAAAATAAATATGGAATTTATGAAGAATTGAACAGAAAATGCTGTAGAAACCCAGTGAGTCTGACAGTGTCTGTGGAGAGAGAAATAAAGTTGATCATTTGGCTCTGAAGTTGAGACTTTACACTTTAAATGTTAATCCAGTTTCTCGCTCTAAGATGCTGCCAGACTCTCAGATTCTCTCCAGCAATTTTTAATTTCAGATTTTTCCTTCTATAGACTCCTTGTGACATCCTCACTACTTGCTTTCCCGGCTGTTTTTGTGTCATCCACAATTGTGGCGATAGTACATTCAATTCCCTCATCCAAGTTGTAATACATGTAGTCAATAATAGTAGCTGTAAAACCAATCCCTGTGGCATCTCACTAGTTACAGGTTGCCATCCTGAAAATGTCCCTTTTAACCCTACTCTGTCCTTTCTATGAGTTAGCCAATCCTCTATCCATGGTAATATACTATCACCAACACCATAGACCTTTATCTTGGTAAGTAGCCTTGTTGAATGCCTTTTAGTAATCCAAATATATTATGATTGCTAGTTAATTCATATTTACCATACCCATTACTTCCTGAAAGAACTGTATTACATTTTTCAAGCATGATTTCTTCTATGCTGACTCTGCTTGATTATACTATGTATTCCTAGATGCTCTGCAACTACATATTTTATAACAGACTAACATTTTCACAGATGAACAGGGCGGCACAGTGGCTCAGTGGCTAGTACTGTTGCCTCACAGTGCCAGGGACCCAGGTTCGATTCCAACCTCAGGCGACTATCTGTGTGGAGTTTGCATATTCTCCCAGTGTCTGCATGGGTTTCCTCCAGGTGTTCTGGTTTCCTCCCACAATCCAAAGAATGTGCAGGTGAGGTGAATTGGTCATGCTAAATTGCCCATAGCATTCAGGGATGTGTAGATTAGGTGCATTAGTCAGGGGTAAGTGTTAGAAAATGGGGTAGGGGAATGGGTCTGGGAGGGTTACTGTTCGAGGGTTGGTATGGACTTGTTGGACCGAAGGGCCTGCTTCCATAGTGTAGGGATTCTATGATAAACTGACTCAATTGAAGTTTTAAGATTCTGAATGGTTTTGAGTAAGTGGACGTAGAAAGAAAGTTTCCTCTTGTGGGACAGTCCAGAAATACAGGGCACTCTTACAGAACTAGAGGCTGCTCTTACAGGATGGAGATGAGAAAGATCTTTTTCTCTCTGAAGGCTGTCAATCTCTGGAATTCTTTGCTTCACAAGGCAGTACAATTGAGGTTTATGAATACGTTTAAGCCAGAGATGGATACCTTCTTGTTAGGCAGGAAATCAAAGGCGATTGGGGGAAGATAGGAACAGGCAATTCAAAACACAAACTCATCAGCTATGAAGACTGATCTCTATTCCTTCTTTATATGTTTTTATTGCTATGTGATATTTGCAACTGTGAAAGTAATCTACTGAGCTTGAGCTTTAACATTAGCTTTCATAATTCTAGTACTTTTCCAGATTTAATAAAGATAATAGATTTTTAAAGCTTTATATTTGGTGAAATGTTTCAAACATAAACATGTGTGCTTAAGTGGGAAAAGAAACATACTGATCATATCTGTTGCAGCTTTTGTGGCCTATAAATTTGGGAAAAATGTATTAAACTGAGAAAGATGGACTACAAGTGAGAAATGGTAAGTGAGGAGGTTTCAATGACCATCTGTTGTATCAAAGTTAGGAAAATAAAATGGAGACATTAATTATAAAACCTCATAATTAAAAGGAACAGCACAAAGTGGGCATACTCACAATTGAGGTGCTGAATGCTACTTGACGCGAATGTGCAATTTTTTCATGCTCACCATCCTCATATACATCTTTCTTAGTCAATGTTGAGCCTTTAGAAGTCAAGCAATTTAATGAGGTATGGCTTCCCACTATTGGTAGGGATCTGCAGCTGTTCGAATGGTGACAAATAGGTTCCACAGAAATGTTACAGCAATCTTCAGAATTAAAATTCTGATAAAACTCCAGCCTTTTTGCTATTGGACAGGTGAAAGACAAACATCAATATGAATATAAAGGATTGAAGTGGATTGATTCAAACATTCTAGTGTTCTCTTCAGACAAATAACACTGATCAAAAATCTCAGTACATTTCAAACATTCTTACAAATATCCTGTTTAAACGTTACAGAAGACATGATGCAAAATTGGTTTTAAACACATGTTCAGTGTATATGAGCACAAAATGACTTTTCTGTTAAGATCAATGATGAGACCATTAAATTGTTATGATTTTGTTGGGGATCAATAATTTTCCTTATGTTTAAAGCAGAGAAAGTTTGAGATCTTATGTACTTAGTAAGAGAATAAAGCCACACAAGACTCCATTGTTTTGAACTATACTTTTCTGTGCAAAGTTAGAATATAAAACAATTAAATCCGTACATCTTGCATTCAATAACCCGAAACTGACATGAGGCAAGAGTAAATTAACAGACAAACTGTGATTCATCAGCCCACAAAGCATATCAAACAGAATATGTCGTTCAGACAGATTCCAGGAATTTCTCATCAATAGCTATCAGACTGACACTACAAGACATCAAAACTCATTATAACTTTGCTTCCTTCACACGGAATGTCAGTTCTTAACTTTCAAAGATCTAGCTTTCATTCTCCCTTAAAACCTACAGTCACGCATGGACTGCCTCAATGGCTGTTCAAATCCTGATAATTTAATCTCTTGCCCCAATACTGGGTTCCACTGGACTTCTGTCTACACTTTAGTACCTTTTCATGGGCACAATTCCAGATTTTGCATAGTTTCACTATGTGGTACTGCCCCTGGGTTTCTTGGAGGTCTACTATTTCTTAGTGGAGATCTGGGTTGGATGCATTTTGGAGGGTCAGTGCAGACTTGATGGGACTAATGGCCTGCTTCCACACTGGAGGGATTCCAAGATTATTACTGTTGCCTGGAACAGCTTCTCTTAACACATAAGTCAGCGTTCAAGTCAATAGTCCTAACTAGTACATATGAAGAGGAAGTATTCACTGACAAAATAAAACACCAAAATTTAACACAAGTTTCTCATTTTAGAAGGAAACTGGCATCAAAAAGTAATATTTTCATATAATTTAAGAAAATCTATAAATTTGTTATCTAAATCCCACTCCATTAAGTAGAATAGTCCAAAATTATAAATTAATTAAATTTTGTTTACATGAACCTCATCTTTACTGGAAAAAGGAACAAGAATAACACTTCTAATAACACCTTTGATGACCTTCAGATGATCCACAATCAATGAAAATGTTTTCAACATAGATCACTGAGTAGGTTGAGCTTGAGAAATAAAAACGTCAAATCGTCTTGGTTGGTGTACCCATGAACTGACTGGATGACCTCAGACAGTGAGGTAGTCCATGTGATTATTTAAAGTACTTTCAAAATCTAGCAAAATAGTCATATTTTGTAAATGAAACTTCTAAATTGTAAACAAAATAGAAACATACCATTTTCTTCATGAAAATACTCAATCCCAGCAATGTTGCACCTGCTGAAAACCATTTTGTTCTCTGTAAGTGTTCCAGTTTTATCTGAAAATAGGTATTCAATCTGCCCCAGGTCTTCAGTGATGTTCAACGCCCGACACTGAATGGTAGAATCTGTATTTTCATCATACAAGTCAATGTCACTCTGGAGGAGAAGTACTTGGCCCAACTTGACAATTTCAATGGACACGTACAACGAAATTGGGATCAACACCTTAAAAATAAAAAGCCAGGATGGTATAGGTTTAAGTTTGAATATTTGATGTTTTATTAAGATCACTATTTTCAGAGCACATAAAATAGGCTGTAATTGTGAATTCACAATGCTGAATATAATTCTTACAGAAAATCAAGCATCTTACATTTCAAAAATCTTCCTTTCAGAACCTCTATCTTCCAATTAAAAGCTGGTTAACCACCTACTACACTGTTCAGCTAATGCAACTGTAGCAAACTCACTGAATGATTTTCCTAGTCTCTGTGAGGCATGCTTTCCTTTTCATACCACACAATTTGGCCCTTATTTTTGTACTGGGTCTCTGTAAAGCCTCTGAAATTCAGTTCTTTCTACCCCCCCATCTTTTCTACATAGCCTGTAATTTGTTTCACATTATCACATTTTCTTTTGAAGATCCCAAATGACCTGTCTCCACCACACTTGCAGGTAATGTATTTCACTTCCTAGCCATTCTGTAAAAAAAAAGGATTTGTGTGTGTCACCATTGCTTCTTTTGTCAATTAGCTTAAATCAATATCTTATAGTGCACAATGTCAATGGGGACAAATTACTCCCTGTGCATGATATGTTAATCTCTCATGATTTTGAACACCTTCACTAAATTCCCTCTTAACTTTAACTTCTTAAAGGTAAATAATTCCTGAGTGATGGTCAATGAATATTTTTCAGGCTGGAGTAAGGTTTGAATTCGAGTTCCCCACAGGTCTGTAATTGGGACCCTTGTCTTTCCCTGATATATATCAATGATCTGGATCTTGGTGTTCAAGGGACAATTTCCAAGTTTGCAGATGACATTAAACTTGGAAGAATTATAAACTCTGAAGAGGACGATGTACAATTGCACAATTCAAAAAGGGGTGCAGGAGCAAAGGTATCTGGGTATACAGATCTTTGAGGGTGTCAGAACAGGTGGAGAGAACAGTTAATAAAACATGCAGTGTTCTTGGCTTTATCAGTAGGGACATAAAGTACACAGCAAGGAGATGAGGTGAACTTGTACAAAACACTTGTTAGATCTCAGTTGGACACTATGCACAATTATGGGTACCATAATGCACTGGAGAGAGTGCAGAAGAATGGTTTCAGGAATGAGAAATTTCAGTTTTGAGGACAGATTGAAGTACAGAGTTATACAGTACAGAAGATGTCCTTTGGCCAATCGATTCTACACCAATAAAAACAAACCCTATTTTAACTCTACACAACTTCCATTTACCAGCACTTGGTCCATAACACGGAATATTGTGGCAATTCAAGTGCTTATCCAAGTACTTTTTAAAGACTGAGAGATTTCTCAGTTTAATTATCTTCCCAAGTGATGCATTAAAAATTTTCTGCACCTTCTGAGTGAAAAAGCTTTTCCTCAAAACCCCCCTAAACCTCTGACTTGCAGCTTAAAATTGTGGCCCCTTATTATGGACTCTTCAACTAAGATGAACAGGTGCTTTCTATCTACCTTACCCATGTGCCTCATACTTTTATAGAGTCATGGAGATGGACAGCATGGAAACAGACTGTTGGGGAGAATCTGCTATCGGGGTACCTACATTGGGGCTAGGGAGGGGAGCACCATTATTAAAGCAGACACTGTCAGATACCAGCTAAAACACAGCCATGTAAAGTAAACCCAGCCACTGCAGGACTGTCTGCCTGGGGCCACATTCCTGGGGGATTAGAACATGTCCGTCAGTTTCAGATCATCCTGCTACACTCTCATTGTTAATAAAGGAAACCGGTAACTATCGGTAGTGTAAATCGCACCGATACCACACTTGATTGATAAAGTACTTGCTAATGCCTCCGCTGACGTCAAACTCATTCGGGTCCTATGTTAAATGATAATATCTGTATATTCAACTATGGAGAACTATTGTGAACGCCCAGACAGCCAGACGCATGGCAATGAGGAAACCCTTCCAACAATAAACTTTTAATTTACAAGATCGGAAACTGCCGAACCCAGGATGTCTACCCATTGTTCGGCACAACAGGAGTGGGACAGGTATCTCGGGGCAGCCAATAGAGACACTAATCCCTTCACAGACAGGTGAACCGACCAATGAAAGAGCCGAACAAGGGGAACCTGACCGGGAACTCAAGGAAGCGCGAAGTATAACTGCACCAGATCCGAAGGGAGAGACAGAACGCCTTCTCCAACGAATTTGCATGCTTTTGAATTCGTTGTATAGTTTGCCAGTCTTGATTCTGTAATAAACGGTGTTTTTGCTCCAAACTCTAGCCGGTTTGATCTCTCCTTCCAACGAACACGTAGAGACGAGACCATTCGGTTTCCGTCTCAACAAGACCCTTCGGTCCAACTTGTCCATGCCAACCAGCTATCCTGACCTGATCTAGTCCCATTTGCCAGCACTTGGCCCATATCCTTCTAAACCCTTCCTATTCTTATACATATCCAGATGCCTTTTAAATGCTTTAATTGTACCAGCCTCCACCACTTCCTCTGGCAGTTCATTCCATATACGCACCACCTTCTGTGTGAAAAAGATGCCCTTTAGGTCCCTTTTATATCTTCCCCTCTCACCCTAAAGCTATGCACTTTAGTGCTGGACTCCCACACCCAAGGGAAAATACCTTGTCTATTTATTCTATCCATGTCCCTCATGATTTTATAAACTTCTGTATGGTCACCCCTCAGCCTCCGACACTCCAGGGAAAACCAGCACCAGCCTATTCAGCCACTCCCTAAAGCTCAAATCCTCCAACCCTGGCAACATCCTTGTAAATCTTTTCTGAAACCTTTCAAGTTTCACATCATCCTTCTGATAAGAAGGAGACCAAATTGCACACAATATTCCTAAAGTGGCCTAACCAGTGTCCTGTACAGCCGCAACATGACCTCCCAACTCCTATACACAATACTCTGATGAATAAAGGAAACCATACCAAATGCCTTTTTCACTATCCTATCTACCTGTGACACTACTTTCAAGGAACTATGAACCTGCACTCCAAGGTCTCTTTGTTCAGCAACACTCCTGAGGACCTTGTCATTAAGTATATAAATGCCGATCTGAGTTGCTTTTCCAAAATACAGTACCTCACATTTATCTAAATTGAACTCCATATGCCACTCTTCTGCCCATTGGCCCATCTGATAAAGATCCTATTGTACTTTGAGGTAATCTTCTTTGCTGTCCATCACACCTCCAATTTTGGTGTCACCTGCAAACATACTAACAATACCTCCAATGTTCACTTCCAAATCATTTATATAAATAACAAAAAGCAGTCGATCCAGCACTGATCCTGGTGGCACACCACTGGTCACAGGCCTCAAGTCTGAAAAACAACCTTCCACCACCACCACCACCACCACCCTCCGTCTTCTACCATTGTGCTAGTTCTGTATCTAAATGGCTAGTTTCTCCTGTATTCCATGAGATCTAACCTTGCTAACCAGTCTCCCACAGAGAACCTTGTTGCAAGCCTTATTGAAGTCCATATAGATTACATCCACTGCTCTGCCCTCATCCACCCTCTTCGTTAATTCTTCAAAAAACTCAATCAAGTTTGAGAGACATTATTTCCCACGCACAAAGCCATGTTTGACTTTCTCAAATCAGGGATAGTTTTGCCTTTGCAAAAACAAGTAAATCCTGTTCCTCAGAATTCCCTCCAACAACTTGCCCACCACCGATGTCAGACTCATTGATGTATCATTCCCTGGCTTGTCCTTACCACCTTTCTTAAACAGTGGCACCACGTTAGCCAACTTTCTGTCTTCTAGCACCTCACCTCTGACTATCAATGATACTAATATCTCAACAACAGGCCCACCAATCACTTCCCTAGCTTCCCACAGAGTTCTTTGGTACACCTGATTAGGTCCTGGGGATTTATCCACTTTTATGCGTTTCAAGATATCCAGCACTTCCTCCTCTGTAATAAGGACATTTTCCAAGATGTCACCATCTATTTCCCTACATTCAATACCTTCCATGTCCTTCTCCATAGTAAACACTGATGCAAAATACTTGTATAACATCTTCCCCCATCTCCTGTGGCTCTACACATAGGCTGCCTTACTCATCTTTGAGGGACCCTATTCTTTCCTTAGTTACCCTTTTGTCCTTAATGTATTTATAAAATCCCTTTGGATTATCCTTAACCCTATTTGCCAAAGCTTTCATGTTCCCTTTTGGCCCTCCTGATTTCCCTCTTAAGTATACTCCTACTGCCTTTATACTCTTATCAGGATTCACTCGATATCTCCTGTCTATGCCTGACATATGCTTCCTTCTTTTTCTTAACCAATACCTCAATTTCTCGAGTCATCCAGCATTCCCTACACCTACCAGCCTTTCCTTTCACCCTAACTGGAATACACTGTATCTGGACTCTCGTTATCTCATTTTGAAGGCTTCCCATTTCCCTTTATCTGGGGACAGATGTTCGCAATCAGCTTTTGAAAGTTCTTGCCTAATACTGTCAAAATTAGCCTTCCTCCAATTTAGAACTTCAACTTTTAGATCTGGTCTATTCTATTTAAAAATTAATAAAATTATGGTCACTGTCCCCAAAGTGCTTCCCCAATGACACCTCAGTCACCTGCCCTGCCTGATTTCCCAAGAGTTGGTCAAGTTTTGCATCTTGGTTAAAGCACAGCAGGTTAGGCAGCATCCAAGGAGCAGGAAATTCGACGTTTCGGGCCAGAGCCCTTCCTGATGAAGGGTTCTGGCCCGAAACGTTGAATTTCCTGTTCCTTGGATGCTGCCTAACCTGCTGTGCTTTAACCAGCAACACATTTTCAGCTCTGATCTCCAGCATCTGCAGACCTCACTTTTTACTCAAGTTTTGCATCTTCCCTATTAAGTACATCCACATTAATAAATCAGAAGATTTTCTTGTACACACTTAAATTCCTCTCCAACTAAACCCTTAACACTATGGCAATCCCAGTCAATGTGTGGAAAGTCAAAATGTAACGAAATCAAAGTATTTGGGATTGTTCTTCTTGGATAGGAGATAGTTGAAAGGAGAGTTGAGAGTTGATAGGTGACTTATGAATGGGCTGGGTACAGTAGATAGGGAGAAGCTGTTCCAACATGTAGAAGAAAAAGAACATTGCCACATAGATATAAAGTAATGTACAAATTAAGCAAGAATGGAAAAAAATGCACAGTGTGTAGTTAGTGTAGCGCAGCCTGGAAATGTAGTGGATGCAGATTCAATTGAGGGTTTCAACTGGGCAATTATTAATCACTTAGATAAAAATTGTATGCAGGGATATGGGGAAAAGGCAAGAAATTTATACTAGGTAATAAAACAGGTAAAAGGAATAATGGGCCAAATGGTTTCCTCCTGGGTCGTAACAATTCTGTGGTTTCTCCAATTCATTCGTCATTCTGAAACTACTTTCATGAATCTTTTCTGTACTCTCTCAACATCCTTCCAAAATTATGCCATCCAGAATGGACATAACGTTTTAGAAAAGCCAAATCAATGTATTATATAGGATTACAAAACTTTTTGTACTTTACGCCCCTACTAATAAATCCTAATCTTTGACTTTTTATTCACCATTTCCTCAACCTGCTCTGCCAGATTCAATGATTTGTGCATTCGCTCTTGCACCTGTTTAGACCTGCACTTTTTATTTTATACTGAAATAAATCACTTCACATGCATCTACATTAAAAGTGACACCTCTAAAATGTTTGCCATTCCACCCTTTTGAAATTTCACACTAGCCACCTCAGTACATAATTTTTTCAAGTTTTCTGTCATCTGCAAATTCTGAAACTATCCAATATATCCAAGTCTAGGTCTCATAATGCAACTCTATTATCTTCTTTCAATCCAAGATAGTACTCACAATGACTCTACGCTTGTTACTTGGTCAACTTCATATCCATGTCTCCCCTGTCTTTATAGCAGAACATTATAAATTAAAACTTTTGTGCTTATGAAGTGCTCAAACTTCCACTAGGGTCAGATTTAGACCTGCAACATCATACATTATTTGTACAGCCCCCCCCTTACCTGTAGTAAAATAATCATGGTCCAGAACATGTAGAATGCTGCCAAAGCTGGAGGGGTATGTTCTCCATCTGGCTGAGGGACATTAAAAATAGGAAACTGCGAATAGCTACTTAACCAAATTCCATGACCTAATCATAAAATAAAAATAATTAAAGTTAGAATTTTAAGATATTAAATTGCATTATTCGCAATATTTCTTTTGAAAATCGCATACAATGAAAAGGTTTTTGATGACATCATTGCAATCTTCTGATCAATAAGATGTAGGAATTGCGCATCTCGTAATAGCCCGGAATATCCTGGAACAGGACATTCTACCAAGATCAAAGGTAAATCAATTACATATATAATTTCATAGGTAACAGGAAAAACAGCCCAATCTGATGAAATTTGAATTAGGTAATCATGATGAAAAAACTTTCTCAAAGATTAGTTAACAGGCTTATGCAATTCACGTTATTTATGACACAATTCACAAAAGGTAGACAATATCAAAGAAAGGAGGACACTTGCAGGATAAGAAAGGTAGCTTTGTCAAACTTCTGTAGGGAAGTGTTGGGAACTACAAAATGGCAAATATCCATGCTAAATGACAAAACCGTATATTGTTAAATAAGGTTTAGCAAAAAAAACAAATTCAAGTATGCTAACTGACCATACATTGAAATGTATAATGTTATGTGGTATCAACTGCCACTGTAGAATGTAATCGTTTGTGAATAGAATTTAGGTCAATGGTAATTAGTAGGGTACCACATTTCAACCAGTAAAACGAAGGGGCTGTTGTTGTGCATGGTAGTATACGTATTCCATGCTCCATGGAAGGCAGACTGTCCTTTACCCAATCTGGCTTGCATGTGACTCCAGACCCACAACAATGTGGCTAACTCTTGACTGTCCTCAGAAATGACCTAGGAATTCACTCAGGTCCACTGCAATTAGGGAAGAATAATAAATGCTAGCTTAGCCAGTGATGCTCACATCCTTTGAACAATGTTTTTTAAAAAATTAAGTTGTTAACTCAAAAAGCAGAAACTTAGTACAAAAGGTCTTGAGATGCATTCTTGCTTAATCCTGAGTCAGGCTTCAAAACTATAACAGAACCATTAGCAAGACTTTCAAATTCTACTTACACAACATTACCACCCACATTCACTCAGCGAGTTGCTCCTTCTGAGAAGTGACATAAACACGTTGGGCTAAATGACCCCCTCCCGTGCTATGACAATTTTGTTATTTAGTCTTAACTCACTCCCATGACTGTTTTGATGTAAGTTACAACTTATATATAATCTCTCAACTTGACTGGCTCCCCATCCGAATAGCACATCAATTGAAAGACGAAGAATTTTCTCTCTTTTCAAATACAAAGGGAATCTCTAAGCCCACTCTAAAATATATGATTAGCAATACTTACATTTTAGTTTAATAAAAACATGGATTTGTCTAAGGGACAACTAGCACTGTTCAAACCATGGCATAAACTAATTAAATGGTTACAGTGAATTAGCACTTCACACTTCAAAAAGGATATTTTTTCCACACTGATAAGATAATTATTGTGCAATTTCTTTCAAACGGAGGTATGCTTGTCCTAATGCAGTCACACTAGACATCTTTCTTCCACATTTTGGCCACTTACCAAATGCTCCAATTAGACTCATCATGAATAGTAGGACCACACACCAAAGAACATCTGTATTAAGCTTCCTTTCAAGTTTGCTGCGCTTGTAGCGAGGGCCACTGTTATTCATCATTGCTTTGGTTTCATGTCCTGGTTTAGAAATAAATAATGAATGATCACCTGCAAATCCAATGTTCCTGTTAAGTTAAACTGGGACTGTGTATTTTCCTTAATTAATAGAACTAAACAATATAAAACAGCAATAATAATGAGAAACTGGGCTCCTTTAACCAACTACACTATTCAGTTTCCAAAGCTGCACGAGCAGCCATATGTTTACATTGTCACCAGCTCATAAAAGCTTTCACACTATGGTTATACCATATATATTCTAGTAATAGTTAATTTTTTTTACTACTTTTTAAGGTTAAACTTATGGGGTTGACCATTACATGGATACTACATTTGAGGGGTTGAAATTTATGCCTGTGAAAATTCATACCATAGCATTAGAAGAAGCCCAATTGATCTCTGAATGAATCAAGAAAAAAAACAATGAATTATGGTAATTCTGAAAACCCAGAATGGAACTTAACACCAGCAGACTGGAAGACCGGGAGCGGAACAATCACCAGATTGAAAGCTGGAGTGGGTCATGACGGCCGGCATACTGACTAATCAACGTTGATCTGTTATCTGTCAAGAACTAGGGTCAATTTTTACACAAGATATATGGAAAATTCCAGGTTATTTGGCCAAAAGTACAGGGTTGACTATTATTTGAGTATATACATCAATTTCTGAGATCACATTGATTTCACTTTTAATTTTTGAACTTCTATCCGAATAAGAATACTATAGATAAAGAGAAATTATTTGCCATTTCTGAAACTAACATCAAACACAGTATTTATTGATACTTTCAATCAAATTGTTCAGATGTGTTATGACACACTTCTTGACCAGGTGGAACATATGGCTCAGAGATAGGGACACTATTACTGTGCCACACTACCCTCTATGATTTGAATTTAAATTCCATCAGTGAATCCATGTCACCAGAGCATCAGCCTTGGGCTTCTGGATTACAGGCCTAGTGACATTACTACGACACCACTGTTTCTCCTAAAACAACAAGTGTATCTGAATCTGTAGGTAATTTTACCAGGTAAATTCTTGGTCTATTCCTGATGAAGGGCTTTTGCCCGAAACATTGATTTTCCTGCTCCTCAGATACTGCCTGACCTGCCGTGCTTTTCCAGCACCACTCTAATCTAAATATTTTCATCAACCTGTTCAGACATGTTGCAACACATGCATGTGACAGGTGGGACTTGAGATAGCCCAGAAGTAGGCACACTACGAATGTCTGGGCAGGTAGGATCTGAACTACCACTGCACCACAAAAGCCCTCATAAGGTGCAATAACACCATTAATTCAATAACTAAACATCAATACGTGTTGATAGATGTTTATTGGCTTAAAAGTGATCAGAACGATTAAGTCCTCCAAGCTGAATGAATCTGAAGTGACGAAGCACACTGTCCAAAGTAAAAGTCACATGTATGACCATAATATTTCAATTGAAGCATTAATTAATTTGAATTTCTAAAAGGAACCAAGAGGATGAAGCTGTTAAAAATGCTTCCAATGCAATTTCTCACAACTTAAACATTGCTAAAAATAAAATTAAAAATGTTCACAAAAAACCCCCATCAAATTCTTCAACCAGACTTATTTGGAGAGTAGATGGCAAGACACGTGACACTGGCTTACACCATTTTCAAATTCCTAGTGTGGTGATTGTAGCAAGGACAGCCAAATGGACTTCACTGAATGAGTTGCCTGATTGGAGCTGTTAAACTGATCCAATTAGGGAGCCCTTGCTGATGGACAAACAGGATATGGGAGATGTTCTGCTTACTCAGAGAGCTGGTTTTGAGGAAGCCAGACCAGTGTCAAGTACTATGCATGTCTAAATAGAGGATGACTGGGTGATGCGACACTGTCCTCTGTGGAGTTATTTCAGTGATGACGAGAGGAAAAAAAAGTATGCTCCTGAAGAAATTTGCTTGCAACAGTCATCTTTGAATTGAGGTAAGCATTTCTGGCATCATGCCATTATTTGGGAAGGTTGACTTGTTCGAGCCTGCTGTCAAAGGCTAGGCCCAGAGGGTGAAAAGAACACATTTTTTTCCCAGGGAAATGACATTGGGGCAGATTAAAAAGCAATGAGTAATTTTCCTGTGGACCCATAGCTTTTTCAGATATTAAGAGCCTAATATTTCCTAACACACCAGATACCAAAACATTTCAAGATGGATTTAGTTAAGGAATATTACAACTGCAAGTCTCCTCTAATTCTGAGATGCTATCAGGTTTACTCAGCAGTTCGAGGATGAGAGGAATCTAGGTCAGGATTTTTGATGAGGTTATGACTAGTGGCAAAGGCATATGACTTTGGCTTAATCCTTAATGACATGCTGAGAGACCATTGGTAAGTGGGATAAATTATGTAATTGTGCAAAAGCACCTACTAGCTGAAACCCAAGTGGAATTCAAACAGGTCCTACAACTGAGTCTGTCATTAGAAAATATGGCAAGAAGAACGTACGCATTACAGGGTATGCTGATGGAAGTGGACACCGTTGCCTGGCCGACTGAGCTGGAGGGAACACCATTTGGGCAAAGGCAATTGCATAGCCATACTCAGAATATATCCTCATCAGATGGACTTTAGCTCAGCCCATAGAAAATCCCCCAAAATGAAGCTAAGCCTCAGTCACATGGTTATAATTTTCTTCAGGATTCGGGCCGGCAAGCCACTGAAGTTGCTGCCAGTATGCGGACCTGAGACAGCAAAAGAATCCTAGTCAGCCTGAATTGAGTAAGAGAACTCATGGGCTAGTATCCAAGAGAGTGCACACCCTGGAAAGCTCACCTACATCTGGCTAGGAACAATTGAATTGCTGAGCAGTATCCAAATCAGAAACAATCAAAATAAACTTTTGCTTAAATGGTCACCTGGTTCTGATGGAGGCCGATACCGGCGCAATTGTTTCAGTGATCACAGTGCCAGTCTTTAGCAAAACTTGCTCTTGACTGAAACCTTTAAGTTTGGGCAAGACTCAGCTAGACTGACAACCTATACTGGGAAACCTTTGTAGATTAAGCATAAAACTTCGGTTCTCAAATAAGCAACTGGTTTACTTGCCACTGACATCACATGCCCAAGCCTGATGGGATGAAACTGGTCGCAAAAGATTCACCTTGAGTGGCTCAACAACTTATGATTAAAAAATGGCTGCCTGAGTTAAGTTCTAATTAAATATCCAGAACTTTTTCAGGAAGCTGAAGGGACCATTAAAGGAGCCAAGGCAATTCCACAAGGCCCACCCAGTGCCATTTGCCTGATATGAAAAAGTAGAGGTAGAAATCAGGAGGCTAGAAAGCTAACAAATCATCAAACCTGTAGCTTGTGGAATGTACTGTACCAATTGTGAAGCCTGACAGGACGGATTGTCTTCTTGGGGATTTTAAACAAATGGTAAACCGCTTCTCGCAGCTGGATAAATACCCAGTCCTTCACGTAAAGGAGTTAACTATATACGTAAAGCTGGCTGGGCAGGGCTGTCCTTCCTTAAACTGGACAGGAGTCATGCGCACCTGCTATTGCAGATCGATTCCCCGAAGTATTCTACAATTAATACACATAAAGGATTATATCATATACAAGGTTCCCATTTGGGGTATCAACAGCCTGTGCCATTTTTCAGTGGATAATGGAGAACATTTTACAAGATCTACCCCAGGTCTCCATTTATCTGGATGGTGTGCTGAAAACAGGGAAAAGCAATATAGAGCAATTAGAGATTTTGGACAGAATTCTTACGACATTTCTCCAAGGTGGGCTTATGCTTTAGAAGGGAAAAATGTGTGACCCAGATACATGGGGTATGTGGTGAGGAACTATGTGAGTGGGGAGGGGAGGAGAGACCTATGACACGAGTGGTGGTGATATACATTGGGCAGACTCCTGTGAGTGACAGGAGGAGAGAGAGAAGCTGTTTCACTCATTTTTCCTTTCCACTGGATATTATCAGGACAGGATTCAGACCTTAATGAGACCAGTTAGGCCATGACCACCATCAAAACAAAAATTTTGAGATTGAACTATGCAGTTATTAGAACTTGGTTGGAGAACTACAGCAGCCTCCGAGCTGGTGACCCCAAAATGTTGACTGGTGACCTCACTGGGTGACTTGTGACCCACGATTTGAACTCCTGTGCACAGTACCTCAAAGTGAAATTCTTGTTTTTCAAGAAAATTTGTCACAAAGCTATGGATTTATCATATTATTTTATATCAAGTTCTGACACTAACCTGCATAAACCACAATTCCAACAACAGCCTCAGTATTCCTAATGGTACAACCTCGAAGCAAAAGATTGTTCTTACTGAGACCAACCCGCTCTTTATTTTGATGTACCCTGCAAATTTTCATAAATGACAATGGTTAATAAGGAAAAAGCAACAGGCCTGGTTATATTTTTTCCAAAAATTGATAAAGATACATTTCAGAAAAACAGCTTGAGAAAGCATATATACAAATTTGTACCATTTAAACAAGACTGCTATCTTGTATAAAGAGACTGAATTAATTACTCGTTGCTTGTCTCCTCAACAATACTGCCTAGAAATTTAGAAAATTTTAGAAATTAGATTAATGTGACACAACAATTAGAGTAAATTCTGAACTTAAAATCAACTTTTTGAAGTTAGACATCCTGATCTTCTCCAATGAATGTATCGCTCATAAATATTTTCCATGAGTGAAACCTTTTCTAAATAATTTGTTAAGGATAAACATTGTGGCGTTGGAGGAAAAATAAGAACAGTTATGAAGTCAGAAAAAATACTTGCATTTTATGAAACCATTAGAAAGCAAACATTCCAAGAAACTTTACAAGTGTGAGGAGAGTTTTGAAGGAGCGTGGGGAAATGGCAGTGAAATGACAAAAATAGATTTTAAGTCAGCTTTTGAAGGGTTAGAGGATTCTAGCAAGGCAGAGAATTTCATAATGCCAGCTTTTAACACCAGTTACAGACCCTAACATGGAGAACAAAGATTTGAGAACAGGTAGAGCAGTGAAGCAGCAAAACAGTGAAGAAATATTATTGGCAAGCATAAAGATTTTAAAGTCAAGATATTAAGAAATAGGAAACCAATAAAGATGTGGAAAGAAAATATTGTCAGTGAAAACATTGTCAAAACATAAATTGCAGCATTGTCACATGAATTGACACTTGTACAGGATGCAGTTCAGGATGCCACAGTTAATATTTGAAAAGCTGAGATTCAAAATGACATGGGTATGAATGTCAAATTTAGTGTATTGGAAGTGAAGAGAGAGGGTAAATGGTAATAATTTATGGGTGACAGTAGGTGACATTAAGTTTGAAGTTCAGTCAAGTAAGACATCAAAATTATGCAACATTCTGTTTTGATCCAATTCTGAAAGTCTTCATTTTCAAATCGTTCTTAGTTAGTTGGGAAACACATAGCACTTACATATACCCTTTAAACTTGTTTAGATCATTGTTCGGATTTTCACATTCTATTCTGCTGGTGAACTGCTCAGGATCAGCTTCAGACCCCTGTATAAAAAGCAATTATGTAAGGACAAGTCAATTCATTTTATTTTATAATTCTCAAATGTCATCTGTAGGACATTAGAACACCTCTGCTCTCGCTATGACTTTATACCTAAGCATCAAAGAAATAGTCAGAGAAACATATATAGGAATTACAGTAGAAGTTTCTTCTTAAATAATGGATGGCTCGTGGGTATGTATGAACAGGAATTAAAGATTTTGATTTTTCAATATTTAGGCAAGTAAGCTGTCAAGAGGACAGAGAGTCTGCAGAAAGTGATAGAGAGAAAAAACAAATGGATAAAAATTTGGCAGGTGGAATATCACATGGGAAAATATAAGGCTGCCCACTTTGACAGGAAGAACATTTACTATTCAAATGAAGACAGACTTCAGAACTCAGAGATACAGAGTGAACTAAGTGGTTGGTTTGCAAGTTTAGCAAGTGATTAGGAAGTTAAATGGAATGTTGGTGTTTATTACAAGGAAAATAGAATACAAGAATTGGGAAATTTTACTGCCGATGTACAGGGCCTTATTAAGACCACATCTGGGGCATGGTCCCCTAATTAAGAACTGACAAAGCTGCATTAGAAGCAGTTCACTTAAGGTTTCACTTGTTTAGGTTGTGAGTACTTACCTTATGAAAAAAGCCTTTCACGTTGAAGTAGAGAAAATTAGATTCTGAAGGGACAATAATGTCAGGTCTGAAAGGATGTTTCCTCTTGTATAAGATACTAAAACTGGGAGTCACAATTTAAAAATATGAGGCCTAGCTATTTAAAATGGAGATGAAGATAACTCTTTTCTATCAAAATATTGTTAGTCAGTGGAATTCTCTGTCCCAGAAACCAGAGAAGACTCTAGTTACATTTACTAACATAAATTTAGTAACACTAAGATATATAGATCTTTAACAGACAAGAGAGTCTACTGGAAAGTGGAGTTGAGACCACAACCAGAGCAGTGCTGATCTTATGGAATGGCAAAGCAAGCTCGAAGGGCTAAATTGGCCTACTCCATAGCCTGATTTGCAATGCTGCTCTTTACAGCATACATTCACAATGTCCATAAGTCAAAAGAAGGAAGATGACTTTGGAAGTTAAAAATTGTAACGATATGGTCAGTTGTAGATACCTTAGCAAAGTTGTGCAAAAGGGAAGTTTTAAAATAAATAATGGAGGCAAGGGAGCAAGGGGGAGGGAGAGAGAGAGAGAGAGAGCGCGAGAGAGAGAGCGAGAGAGAGAGCGAGAGCGAGAGCGAGAGCGAGAGCGAGAGAAAAATCTAGGAACACACCAATGAAGACTGGGTATTCCAAAAATGACAAGAAAAAACTACTAAAGGCTCTAAATTTGAATGCATGCAGCTTTCATAACAAAGCAAACAAACTGATAGTGCACATTAAGGAACATAAATATGATCTTATATTCATTATAAAGATGTGGCTACAGCATCTCAATAATTACACTCTGAATATTCAGGACATCAGTGTATAAAATCAGTTTGGGTGGAGATGAGGAATAGTAGGGGAAGAACTTACTATCTGCCCATATATACTGGCGTAATTGTCAAATTTTTTTGACTATTTTAAAACATTAAATTTATGGCCTACTTCTGAGTGGCTGAAATTCATGGCTGTCAAAATTCATAAAATATCATTAGCAGAAGCTCAACTGACCTCCAAACAAACAGAGATAAAAACCAGCAAATTACAGTAATTCTTGACCGGCACACTGACTCATAAATGTTAACCTGTTATCTGTGGGGAACTCGGGTCGACTTTTACATGAGATACATGGATACTTCCAGAACTTTTTGGCCAAAATTAGGAGGTCGACTATTACTTGAATATATAAGGTAGTCAGAATAGTCCACGCAGAAACAGTTCTGGCAGCATCTGTGGCGGGAGAAATGCAATTGACATTTTGAGTCCGATTAAGTTGAAAGGATTTTGAAGAAGTGTTTAATCTGACTTGAAATGTTAACATTTTCTTTCTTGACAGATGCCAGATTTAATGAGTTTCTCCAGCATTTTGTGTGTTTTTCATATTTCTAACATGAGCAATATTTTGCTTTTATGTCGATGAGAAGGTACTTCATAGAAGTGTAGATTTTAAATTGAGGAAATAGATGTTTAGCCCAATAAGTCCGCATCGATCCTCTGAAGAGCATCCAGACGCAGCTCTCCACACCCTATCCCCAAAACCCCACATTTACTGTAGCTAATCCACCTACCCTGAACATTTTTGGACACTACAGGGCAATTTAGCATGGCCATTCATCCTGACCGGCACATCTATACACTGAATAATCAAGGTCTTTTTCCCAGGGTGTTGGAGTCCAAAACTAGAGAGCATAGATTTAAGGTGAGAGGGAAAGATTTAAAAGGCACCTGAGGGACAACCTTTTCACATAGAGGATCATGCGTGTATAGAACAAGCTGCTAGAGGAGGTGGTGGAGGCAGGTATAACATTTAAAAGGGGTCTGAGTGGGTACATGAATTGGAAGGGTTAAAATGGATATGGGCCAAATGCTGGCAAATGGGACTAGATCAGTTTCGGATATCTGGTTGACGTGGACAAAATTTACCCAAAGGTCCGTTTCCATGCTGTATAACTCAATAATTTTATGTTAACCAATTTATTGGAGTCCTTTGAAGATGTAACATACATTGTGGACAATAGGAAGCCTGAAGTCATAATGCACTTGGAATTCCAGAAGGCATATAATAAGGCATCACATAAAAGGCTATGCTAAAAATAAAAACTTATGGTGTAACATATAACAGATTAGCATGGACAAAGGCTGGTTAGCTAGCTGAAAATGAACTGTACACATAAATGGGACTACATTTGAATGGCAGCAAATGATGACTGAGTCCTATACAAATCTCTGCTAGGCCCTCAACTTGTATTATATAGATCAAATAGTTATCAGGGGATTGAAGTGTGGTGGCTAAATCTGCGGGAGGCAAGATGATGAATAGGAAACCTTGCTGTGAAGGCAACAGGAGGAGGTTGCAGACAGGTAAAGATGAATTGAGTGAATGTGCAAACACATGGTTGAAGTAGTATAAATTTTGAAAATTGAAGTTGATAACTTTTCCAGGAAAAATAAAACATAGCAAAGCATTGTTTAAATCAGGAATGGCTATAAAATGCTGAGATGCAGTGGAATTTAGGTGCTTCTATGCATGTGTTATAAAGACATAGTATGCAGGTACAGCATATAATCAGGAATGCCCATAAAGATTGATCGTTGGAATGAGTAACTTGTCTTTTGAGGATAGGTTGGATAAGTTGGGCTTGTTCCCATTGGAGTTTAGAAGCTAAGGGGTGACCTGACTGAAGTTTAGGATCAAGAATGGTTTTGACGAGACACATTTGGAAAGCATGTTCCCGCTTGTGATGATGTCAGAAACAGGGAAAGTGGTTTTGTAATTAGGGGTGCCTTTTTGCACTAAAATGTGAATCCTTTTTCTTTGAGGGTTTTGCAGCTTTTGAATTCTGTGCTTCAAAAGTCTGAGGAAGCAGTGTCATTAAATATTTTTAAGACAGAAGTATATATGTTCATATACATTGGAGGCAAAGTGTGATCTGTGCCTTCTGTGGACGCAATTCTCTTCTGGAAAGGAGAATTATGGACTTAAACCTTATAACTAGACCTGCAATTAATAAGGTGATATTTTTAAAATCCTGATTGGTTAAGGGTAACTTACCTACTTCAGGTCTTTAGTGACTTAATTCATAATCATGTGCTTTTTCCCAATACTAAGTATTTACTGGTAAGCAAAACTATTTGCTTATTGTGACTAAAGAGTACAGAATTAGCAGTGCATGTAGTAAGAATTACCAAAAAAGCTGTAGTTTGTTTATTGCTGACCTTTACCACCAAAAGACATATCTCACCAGCTTTGTGAATCCCTTAACAACCTGTCTCTGCTTCAGGTTGGTTTCTCCATCCAAATTGGATGTTTCAATGTGGCAGATTCCATCAACATCAGTAGAATGCAGCAACACCATATCTGCAGGGATGATTTCGTTGCAAGATAATCGGATGAAATCCCCTACGTGAACTTCCTTCCACCATTTCACAAGGTACTTTTTTTTGTGTCTAGAATGAAATAACATCAACACCTCATCAACAAAGGAGGTCTGCAGAGATCTGAATTACAATTACAAATTTCACTTAAGGTATGCTACATGTGTCAGTATGAGTCATGTTTTAACAGCACCAGAAAGCAATACATAAGAGTCATAGAAACATACAGCATGGAAACAGAACCTTCGGTCCAACCAGTCCAAGCCAAACATGATCCTAAACTAAACTAGTCCCACCTGCCTGCTTCTGATCCATATTCCACCGAATCTTTCCCATTCATGTACTAATCCCAATGTCTTTTAAATAGTACAATCATACCCACATCCTCAGGAAATTCATTCAACACACTATTCACCTTCCGTGTTAAAAAAAATGCATCTCATGTCTTTTTTAAAATCACTCTCCTCTCACCTTAAAAATGTGCCCCCTAATCTTGAAATCCCCCATCCTATGGAAAAGACAACTCCCATCAACTCTATCTATACCCCTCGTTATTTCAAAAACTTCTATCAGATCACCTGTCAACCTCCTACACTTCAGCGAAAGAGGTCCCAGCGTATTCCGCCATTCTTTATAACTCAAACCTTCCATACCAGGGAACATCCTGGTAAATCTCTTCTGAACCCTCTCCAGCTTAATAGTATCCTTCCTATAACAGGGTAATCAGAACTAGACATAGCATTCAGAACAGGCCTCACCAATGTCCTATACAACCTCAATTCCCAACTCCTATACTCAAAGGACTAAGCTATAAAGGCAAGCATGCCATATGCCATTTTAATCATTCCTTTCCTTGTGTGATGTAAACTTCGCAGAATTATGTGCCTGCACCCCTAGGGACACAGGTTTTACATCATACCACTTCAAACAAAAAAGTGAATCACTCTTCACAGAGAAAAAATGGGCAATTAGTGATCATTCTTCTTTGTAGAAGAGTTTTAGAAAAATGGTTTCAGAGATGAGAAACTTCAGGTATGAGAATAGACTGGAGAGGTTGGTATTCATCTCCATGAACTGAATAAGGCTAAGAGGAGATCTGATAAAAGCTTTGGGTAGATGAGGAGAACTTCTTCCTCCGGGTGAAAGATCATAAACAAGACAGCACGTATTTAAAGTGATTTGAAAAAGAAGCAAACATGAGAAAAAAGTGTTGTGGTTTTCAAAAGAAAATTGGAAATTGAAAATCAAAACATTTGGAGGACAGGGAGAAAGCAGAAGAGTAGGATTTGTGGCAGTTCAGGTCTGGAATGAACTATTTGCAAGTATAGAGGATGTATGCTCAGTTCAAGCATTCAAGAGAGCAGTGGATGATTAATTAAAACAGAAACAATGTGCAAGGTTATAGGGAAAAGGCAGAACAATGGTACATAGTCATGATGTTTATTTACAGAATAGCTGACATGATGAGTTCAAATAGCCTCCTTTCTATGATGGAATAGTGAGGGCACTGGAGACAATAATAAGGGCCGTAGTGCCTGTGTGAATTGTTTAAAGTGCAACTTGGCAAATCCCACTCACCTACTTTCTGTATAGTCTTAGAACTATCAATTTCCAATTTTCTTTTGAATGCCACAAATGCCACTACACTCTTGGGCAGTGTACTCCAAATCCCAACCACGTGATAAGGGTTTTCCTCACGTCCCTGTTGATTCTTTTGCCTTACACTTTATAATAGTGTCCTCTGGTTCTTGATCTATAAGCCAATGGGAACAGTTCCTCTTTATCTACTGTTTGTAGCTTTCATGATTTTGAACATTTCTATCAAATCTCCCCTTCAGCTATTTTGCCTCCAGGGAGGACTGGCCTAGATTCGCTTTGCTGAAGTCGATTCATCATTAGAATCATTTTCATAAATACTTTCCCAATCTTTCTAACACTTCTGATATGATCCCAGCTGTAACCTTGGATAAGTCAGACCTCCAGATGAAACCTGATTTGATAGATCATAAATTTTATTTTATAATTTGATTACTATGGTTTCAGGTCACAGAACATATTCACACTAGGTCGCCAAAGTTCTTTTAACGAAAGAACATAACTTCCTTTTTTTCTTTTGTGTAAAAAAGTTATATAAGGAAATTCAGAAATATCTGTCCAGAAAAGTACTGAAAGCACTTGATTTTTCCCAGTAATGATCTTCACAATAACTCAATCTCAATGAAGTAAACATCCAATCTCAACTTGACAACTTCTTACCCGACTTTCCAGTGCTGACAGCCTTGCCTTTGTGACAATTGATTATCTGAACTGCCATGAACTAAACTGCTCTTCTGCTGGTATGAAACTATTCTTCTCAATGTGGTTGTGGCCCCGGGCAGTCCTCCCTGATGTTATAAATATTCAACTTTGTAAACATTTCAACAAATAACTTCCCAGGACGTTTATTGGGTCATTTAGCATTAAGCGGCCTTCACAGAATGGGAAACTGAATTCTATTTTCCTTCCATTTTCAAATTGAAATTCCCAAATAATAACAACATAACACAAACATATATCACACTTTATATCCTTCCAAAAGTATGACACCCAGAACTAGGCATAACACTCCAGTTCAGATCAGAGTAATGTTCTGTGAATATTCATCCTACCTTATGGTGTATAGAACTAAACTGAATCCTAAACTTAAAACAGAAGCAGAGAATTTTACCGGAGTAAAGGAAGACAATTTTTCCATGTTTCTAGTCAATTAAAAGTAGAGATCAAAGGAAATAGGTTGCTGACAAAGATTGGCAGGGTTGTGATGAAGCTGTAAATATTATTTTAAAACTACAAAAAGTTGCCAACCTGCTCATTTACTTGGTGATCATAAAGATTCTGGTCTTCATTTCTGATATCTATAACATGTCCATATCTTTGCATTTTTTGCTACACATCTCTTGCACAATAAATTGTAAATCTTCTTCATTGCATAGTGCACTATGTTTACAGTCAAGATATCTATTAGTGATACCAACTACAATAAATAGATTAAAGATGGTAAAGCATGGCATCCCACAGGTTGCAGTTACATTTCACACATAAAATATAAAAGCATTTCTTCAAGGGATTGCATACGAAAAGATGCATGAAAGATTTAATTATACACACAAAATGGTACAATAAACAATTTGCTATCAAACCCAGAATAGCAATCTTGACTATAAACCACCTGAAGAAGCAGTGCTTCAAAAGCTAGTGGACAACCACCTGATGAAGCAGCAGCACTTCAAAAGCTACTGCCTCCAAATAAACCTGTTGGACAATAACCTGGTGTTGTGCGCTTTTTAATTTTGTCCACCCCAGTCCAATACTGGCACCTCCAAATCTTGAAAATACAAGAATGCAAATGATGAGCACTGAAAACAGAGTTACGTCTTGTGAACTATATTTTGTCACAAATAATCCTTCCCTTGTGCTGCACATTATGTCATAACGCTTTTTACCTTGTATGCATTCACCACAGTTGTATCATTTATATGTGTTACAAAGAGCTGATCTAATTCCAGGTTGTCATTTCTAAAGTTGCACTTGGACACTGTGTCCATACAGCGTCCTTGGGTTACCACGATTCAAGTCACACTGCTGTGATCAGTAATAGTAGACTCCCTGACTTTTGCCAGACATTTGCTCAGGCAGTTCACGACAGTCCTCAAGACATCCTCAAGGGTTTCTTGTTGGTTCACTAAATATGATGTGCACAAAAAAAAACTAAAATGATGTGTGATACAAAGGAGCTGTTTGCAAGACAGTGCTGGGAAGAACATAGTTCAAAGACAGTGAGATTTGAAAACATATTTTTATACAACATTTACCAAATTGTAATGTTTAAGCACAGATACAAGAAGTGAGAGACTGATGTTGGTGTACAAGTATTTGAAGGTGTCCAGACAGTTGAATTCGGTTTCTGTCTGTTGAAATACCATCAATCTGAAACATCAACTTTGTTTCTTTCTTGACAGACACTCCTTGACTTGCTGAGTATTTTCAGCACCTTCTGTATTTATTCTAGGGAAAACATGAGTTTGGCTGGAGTTGAAGGATTTAAATTTTGAGCATCATATTTTAGGAAGGCCTTGGAGGCTTTGCAGAGCATACAGAACAGAATTATTGAACAGTTTCAGAGATGGATCATAGTTATGCAAATAAACTGAAAACTATGTTTCTTCCTTATAGGAGAGAAGGGGAGGAGATTGGAGGAGGATCACAAAGGGTTTAGATTGAATAAATGAAGAGAAATTGATCCTAATGTATGCAAGATCAATAATCAGAGAACATAATTATGATGATTGGCAAGATGTGAAAAATCATAGAAGCAATGAGTGGATAGTATGTGAAATTTATCACTTTGAAGAATGAATTTTAATCCAATGTTAAAAATCACACAGGTGGTTGTGGAGTATACGATCGCAAGACATCGAATTTATAGCAAATCTTTACAGTGTGATGCAACAGAAATCATATATTGAAAAAGACCTGGATTGTTTGTTAAGTCTCTCCTCTCTTAGAATGACCATGTTGGTTTCAGTTCTTTCATATGTAAATCCCAGAACTTTTTTAAAGTTACATTCTGAAGTGAACTTTAACAATAGGTGCCATGTCAGTTCCGATAATGCATTGAGGGTGCGATGCTGTCTGTGCCCCAATGTTCGGACTGATTCTATTCCTAAAAAAGGGATTTACAGAATCTTACATAGAATCATGCAGTTTTTGAGCAAAATACAATGTAATTCCACAAGTACAAATTCACCCCACAAACATATGCGTGTGCACGTAGGGGTATGTGTATGTATGTGTGTGTGAGTGAGAGTGTAAAGGGCTATAAGTCTGTGAGAGGGTGCGTGGGTGGGTGAGTATATGGGGGTGTATGTGTAAGCCTATGAGAGAGAGCTTGTGTATGACAGAGGGTCTGTGTGAGTGTTCAAATTCAATAGAATTTTTAAAATGGGAATCAGATAAATAATAGAAGAAAACCTGTAGGAAAATAGTGAATGAGTAGAGGGGAATTGGGTCAGAAGGGCTACTGGAATTTGGGGTTGGTATGTGAAAAAAAGCAGCAAGAGATTTGATAGGAGGGGACAGGCTGCAAAGGGAGAACATGTCAATGAAGGAATACTCAGCTAACTTGAAAGCACATTTATAGATTGTGGTCAACCAAAGTTTAACAGCATCAGGCAGAGAGGGAATGATTAACCATCAGGCAGTCAAAAAGGAAGAGATAGGTAAGGTCGTACAGGGTCCCCACAGTGTGCATTCAACTTTCCAACCGGTATTAATTTCTGACCAAAAAAAAACAAAGAACCATGGATACTGGAAATCAGAAACAAAAGCAAAAATTGCTGGAAAAACTCAACAGGTGTGGCAGCATTTGTGGAGAGAAAGCAGAGTTACAGTTTTGGGTCCAGTGACCTCTTCAGACCTGAATACTGATGAGGGTTATGGTTCATTTAGGGAGTAATGCCACAGTTAAATCCATGGAACTATGGGTGGCTCAGCTACACGGGAGGGGGGGATACTAGGAAGATTGAAGAGCAAAATGATAGCTGACTTGATTGTTAAGAAAACAGATAGCTATTTCTGCCACAGACATGAATCTAGGATGGTGTGTTGGTACCTTGCTCCAGTATCAAGTGATGTTGATGAGCAGCTAAGGAGCACTCTGCAGAAAAAGGGCAGCAGCAGTTGTGGTCTACATTAAAACTAACAACATATACAGAAAAGTAAAAAATGAGGTCTGCAGATGCTGGAGATCACAGCTGCAAATGTGTTGCTGGTCAAAGCACAGCAGGTTAGGCAGCATCTCAGGAATAGAGAATTCGACGTTTCGAGCATAAGCCCTTCATCAGGAATCACATATACAGAAAAAAAGGGATCTTGTTCTGCAGTCAATTTAAGAAGCTAAGTTGCAATCTCAAGATTATTTACAGTGTCAAATGCAAGTATAGAAACAGGGCCATATGACAAATATATGGAAAGGTAGAGGTGCACAAAGATAGATGTGTACGAAGGTCTTTAGGTTCTTGGGATATCAGGACCAGCACTGGGGAAGATGGGTCCTGTGCAGGCTGAACAGTTTCTACCTGAATACATTCGACTGAGCTCCTTGTCGGGCAATTTGTTAATGCTCTTGGGAACTGGCAGGGGTTGGGGAAGCAAGAGATGATATCAGATGGGTATACAAAAATGTACAAAATACTGGAAGAGATAGATGACACAAGAGTAGAGATTAGTAGGTTACTAGGTGAGTAAGGGACAAAATAATAAAATCTAAATCAGGATCACCATGCATACGTATGCGAATACAATGCATCATAAATAAGATTGGTGAGTTTTAGGCACAGATTGCTATTAAATATATGTTGTCGCTATAACAGAGACCTGACTAAAGGAAGGACAGGATTAGGAATTAAACACTCCTGCATATAATATGATCAAGAAAGATAAAACAAAATGGAAAACAAAACAGGGGTGCTTGTATTGATTAAGGGAAAATTTGGAAGTGAGAGGAAGAGGATGTCCCAGAGAATTTGGCGAAAGCTAAGGAACAAAACAAATGCAATTATATTGCTTAGTGTAATCTAGAGGCCACAATTAGTGGGGAAGGCCATAGAGAATCAAATTTGCAAAAAGTTACAGAAAGTTTCAAAACTGAGAGTGTAGTTTATAGTGGTGGATTGTATCTGAATATAGATCATGATAGTAGTAGTAGTAGTAGTAGTAGTGGAAACCAAGCCAGGGAGATGTTACTAAAGTGTGTTCAGAACATTTTCTACAGCAGTGTCTTTCTAGTCAAATGGGAAAGGAGGCACTGCTAAGGCCTGATTCCTGGGAATAGATGGGCCAAGTGTTAGCAGGAGAATACTCAGGGGATAGAAATTAATTCATCAAATTTTATGTTGCAAGTCTCAACAGATTCCATATTTGACAAGTCATGTATAACGTTTTAATATGAATTTAAGTTCAAGCTACTTGACAATAACAACACTTGGTTAGATTGCACGTAGATATTTTTTGGGAAGAATGCCATATGAGTCATGGGCTTAAAGAAATGAAATTACCAGAGTATTAGTCCTAGGGCAGGATACAAAATATCTGAAATGCTACACCATTTGACCATTGCCAAGCTCTGTAAATGTAATAAACACAAACTGAAATAGACAGACAGATTTTTGAGCAAGGACATTTAGATGAGATGTGAGGAAAATGTTTTTCACTCAGTGTATTAGGAATCTATAACTCTTTGCCTGTCAGGGTGGTAGAGAAAATGAGGAAACTGGTGAAATCCACATTGATCCTGTGGTTGAAGTGTCTGTTTCAGAGAACATCTCTGGGACCTGCACCAAATAACCCCACTGCCATGTAGCTAACACTTTCACTCCCCTTCCCAATCCACCATGGTCATGCAGGTCCTGGGCCTCCTCCATCGCCAAACCCTAATTCCAGATACCTGGAGGAAGAACACCTCATCTTCCATCTTGGGACACTTCAATCACAGGGGATCAATGTGGATTTCACCAGTTTCTTCATTTTCCCTCCCCCCACCTTATCCCAGTCCCAACCTCCCAACTTGGCACCGCCCTCTTGAACGGTCCTACCTGTCCATCTTCCTTCCCACCTATCTGTTCCACTCTCCTCTACAACATATCACTTTCACCCCCACCTTCATTTACCTATCACATTCCCAACTACCTTCTCCCCAGGCCTATCCCTCTCCCATTTATCTCTCAGCCCCCTTGGCCACAAGCCTCATTCCTGATGAATGACTTATGCCCGAAACATTGACTCTCCTGTTCCTTGGAAGCTGCCCGACTGTGTGGTATTCCAGCACTACACTCTTCAACTCTGATCTCCAGCATCTGCAGTCCTCACTTTCTCCAACTCTCCTTATAGTCTATATGTGGACATATGAAATAGAAGCAGGAGTATGCCAATCAGCCCCTTTATCCTGCTTTACCATTAAATAAGATCCTGGCTGATGTGATGATGACCTCAACTCCTCTACTCTCCATATCCCTACTAAGATTTCTTCTACTTAGTTAAAAGATTCTGTTTTTGAAAATATTAAGTTACATTGAGGAAACAAATTATGTTTTCTTTACCTTTTTCCTTCCAAGTCAGAAATTTAAACTTTGGAATTGGATATGTCATCAACTAGTATTAAACATTTCTAACAGACAACAAAACGAGGTGGGGACAATTCACTGGTTTCAAATCTTGACATTCTTCAAAGGAATCATTATCATGAAAAAGATCTTCAACTCCTTTTTCTTCACAATTTGGTCAGCAACACCAAAATGTATTTAGTACAAGCATTTCTCCCCTTACACAGACTCTTTAATACATATTTACTTCTTATTTTAAGCTACGGAAAAGCACACTCGTGCTTTTAGTATTACTTGAACAAAAGCTATTGAGCAGAAAATATCCCGGGAAAGAATCAGAGCAACTGATTTGAAAGTATGAAGGAAACTGGTACCCACAAAGTTAGTGAACTATTTTCAGCGCATGGAATTAGTCCTAGGCAAAAATAGCAAGTCAAAATCCAGGCTCTTTAGAAATATTGAAATCGATTAGAAACTTTAATACATTTGAAGTCACAAAAGTTAATTAAATGGATACATTTCATGTTGCAAAATATGCAATTTATTAATACTTAATTCATAATCTTGACACTTCAACAGAAGAACGCACACATTTTATACATAAAATTCAGAGTAACTCCCATGAGCCTGTTCATAAAATCATGGCTGATCTGATAATTCCAAATTTTCATCCACTATTGATAATATTTTGCTTCATTTTATTCATTCATGGAATTGGACGTCACTGGTTGGGCCATTTACTGATCATTCCCAATTGCTTTTACTGAGAGGCTTGCTCATCCACTTAGGCTGTTAAGCGTTAGCGACATTGTTGTGGGTCTGGAACATACCTTCCATACCCATTCTGTCAAGATTGTTCTGGATCTTATAGGTTTCAAACAAGTCATCTGTCCCTATTCTATATTCCAATGGTCAAGAGCCTGCCAAGCCTTCCTTCAAAGGTAACTCTCATTCCAGGTTTTAGTTTTGTATATCTTCTCTGAACAGTTTCCTATGTTTTTACATCCTTCCTTAAATAAAGAAACTAATACTGTGCAGAGAAGTCCAGATGTGATCTACCAATGCCCTGCCACACTCAATTACGATGTTTCTATTTGTATATTCAATTTCCATTGCAATAAAAAATATCAATCAATAAGCTTTCCTAATTATTTTCTGCACCTATGTTGTAGTAGCAGATGATTAAAGATGGCCACCTGGGGCTTTTTACCTGATTCAAGATGGCTAAAAGGGATTGGCAGCTAGGTATAGCAGCTACTCATAGGCAGACTTGTGGTCTCCATACAGAATTACAGCATAAGATAATGAAAGGTCCCGTCGGGGTTATAAAAGTGTCCTGGTAAGAAGAAACATTAGGGAATTTACTTGGGTTTCTGTAAACAGACAGTTCTACACATATACGCATTTTAGCAAGGCCTAGTTTAGCCACAGTCCCATGTTTGTTACTTAGTTTTAAAAAAGAAGAAGTCTGTTTCTACAGTATTCTGAACTTCAAAGTTTGGGAGAATATTTGTAGCTCGGGTGCTCGTTGTTGTGGTTCTGTTTGCCGAGCTGGGAGTTTTTGTTGCAAACATTTTGTCCCCTTTCTAGGTGACATCCTCAGTGCTTGGGAGCTTCCTGTGAAGCGCTTCTGTCATGTTTCCTTCTGCATTTATAGTGGCTTGTCTCTGCCGCTTCCAGTTGTCAGTTGCTGTGCGCTGCAGTGGCCGGTATATTGGGTCCAGGTCGATGTGTTTGTTGATAAAATCAGTGGATGAGTGCCATGCCTCTAGGAATTCCCCGGCTGTTCTCTGTTTGGCTTGCGCTATAATAATAGTGTTGTCCCAGTCGAATTCATGTTGTTTGTCGTCTGTGTGTGTGGCTACTAAGGATAGCTGGTCGTGTTGTTTCCTGGCTAGTTGGTGTTCGTGGATGCGGGTTGTTAGCTGTCTCCCTGTTTGTCCTATGTAGTGTTTTGTGCAGTCCTTGCATGGGATTTTGTACACTACGTTGGTTTTGCTACTATTACAGCGCAAGCCAAATAGAGAACAGCCAGGGAATTCCTAGAGGCATGGCACTCACCACTGATTCTATCAACAAACACATCGACCTGGACCCAATATACCGGCCACTGCAGCGGACAGCAACTGACAACCGGAAGCGGCAGAGACAAGCCACTATAAATGCCGAAGGAAACATGACAGAAGTGCTTCACAGGAGGCTCCCAAGTACTGAGGATGTCACCTAGAAAGGGGACGAAACGTTTGCACCAAAAACTCCCAGCTCGGCGAACAGAACCACAACAACAGTACTCTGAACTTTTTAGGTAGCTGTAAATTAGAAATGCAAACAACAAATTAGTGTGAAAGGGTTAGTTGAATTCCTTGAGCAATTGTTTGTAGGTAGTAAAAGTGGCCTATTGCATCATTAGGGAAGGTAAAGCAAGAAATGGTGTAAACATGGCCTCTAAAAGACCACTAGCACAAGAGAGGGCAAATGAAGGTTGTAAAAAAGAGATCTCAGGACTGGGGAGAAATAAACAATTGAAGCTGAAGCATAGAAGTAGATAATTTGAACAAATTCTTAAATATAGACATCAAGGGAAGAATGACAGAGACAAATTACAAGTACAGAGTGAAGATGTGGTTCTGCTCCCTAGTTACTTGTGGAATCTAAACAACTTTCATTTGATGACTTGGTAAAGTCGTCAAGTGTTCGTATTTCACCCTAATCAGTGGAATTTGAAAAGATACTTTCTCAAGAAAATCAGTGATGGAAAGTGTTTAGAATAGAAACAGTAAAAGATTCATTTAAGAACTAAACTCTGGTTTAAAACTCACTTACAACTTGAGTGTAGCGGGGGTTGTAACTGCAACTGCAAGTCAGACAGACTGTTTGTTTGATTTCCCAGGGTTAAGTGAAAGAGAAGCTGCCTCCAATTTGTTAGCTTTATTGAAGAACTATAACTACATAACTTTATATTGGAAAAGAGATTATAAATTTCGTCATAATTGGTAAAAACTAATATCTTTTCAAATCTTCTGTATAATGTTAGTAGGGAATATAAACTGCCTTATAGAATTTGGAAGAGTTCTTAGTGATAAATAAGTATTTAGGTTATTGACAATTAATCTGATACAGCTAGCAAATGTCTGGGAAAAAGTATTACTGTCAGAAGAATTGTCGTGGTTCTGTTCGCCGAGCTGGAAGTTTTTGTTGCAAACGTTTCGTCCCCTGGCTAGGAGACATCATCAGTGCTGTGGAGCCTCCTGCGAAGCGCTTCTTTGATGTTTCTTCCAGCATTTATAGTGGTCTGTCCTTGCCGCTTCCGGGTGTCAGTTTCAGCTGTACTGGTGGTCTGTACCTGACACATTGTGGAAGGATTTGATTCTTTCGGCATTCGTGTAGAAACCGGAGTTGTTCATATGTTGCGCTTAGGCGGTTAAGCGCAACATATGAACAACTCCGGTTTCTACACGAATGCCGAAAGAATCAAATCCTTCCACAATGTGTCAGGTACAGACCACCAGTACAGCTGAAACTGACACCCGGAAGCGGCAAGGACAGACCACTATAAATGCCGGAAGAAACATCAAAGAAGCGCTTCGCAGGAGGCTCCACAGCACTGATGATGTCTCCTAGCCAGGGGACGAAACGTTTGCAACAAAAACTTCCAGCTCGGCGAACAGAATCACGACAACAAGCACCCGAGCTACAAATCTTCACAATTCTTCTGACAAAGTTTGTGTGAAGATTTGTAGCTCGGGTGCTTGTTGTCGTGATTCTGTTCGCCGAGCTGGAAGTTTTTGTTGCAAACGTTTCGTCCCCTGGCTAGGAGACATCATCAGTGCTGTGGAGCCTCCTGCGAAGCGCTTCTTTGATGTTTCTTCCAGCATTTATAGTGGTCTGTCCTTGCCGCTTCCGGGTGTCAGTTTCAGCTGTACTGGTGGTCTGTACCTGACACATTGTGGAAGGATTTGATTCTTTCGGCATTCGTGTAGAAACCGGAGTTGTTCATATGTTGCGCTTAGGCGGTTAAGCGCAACATATGAACAACTCCGGTTTCTACACGAATGCCGAAAGAATCAAATCCTTCCACAATGTGTCAGGTACAGACCACCAGTACAGCTGAAACTGACACCCGGAAGCGGCAAGGACAGACCACTATAAATGCCGGAAGAAACATCAAAGAAGCGCTTCGCAGGAGGCTCCACAGCACTGATGATGTCTCCTAGCCAGGGGACGAAACGTTTGCAACAAAAACTTCCAGCTCGGCGAACAGAATCACGACAACAAGCACCCGAGCTACAAATCTTCACACAAACTTTGTCAGAAGAATTGTAAGGTCCCAAAGACAGATGTTGGCGGTATGTAGTAAATATCATAGGGTTATGGGAGGACCCAGAGTTGTCCATCATTGATTGTGTGTTTACAGGATTAGATGTATAGAATAGGGGGATGTGGCTAACGGCATTAATGTTGCATAAAATTATTGTAACGCGAAAGGCATAGAAATGTTGTATTCAGTTGAGGAACCCAGACTGCTACTGACCTCTTCTCTTCTCCGATCTGAGCTATAATTACAATAACAACTGTATCCCACGTGAAAGGCAGATTCAGAATGGTTTTACACCTCTTGCATGTTATGGTAAAAGAGCTTTGAATAAAGGTCCAGAGTCAAAAAAAGGCTATAAATTTCACTTCCAATGTCCACCCCAGCATCATCCCTATACGGAGGAGTTCACTCAAACTGAAACATTAACTCTGATTTCTCTCTAAAGATGCAACCAGGCCTTATGAGCTTTTCCAGCAATTTCTGTTTCTGTTTCTGAATAACAGCATCTGCAGTTCTTTCAGTTTTTATTCACCTGGTCCATCTCCGAATCCTCTCTTCCTCGACATTTTTGTTTCCATTTCTGTAGATAGGCTGGCCACCAATATTCATTATAAATCCACAGACTTCCACAGTTGTCTTGACTACAACAAAAAGAGTTCTGAGGAGAAGGTGGGGGGGGGGGGGGGCACTTGACCCGAAACATTAACTCTGACTTCTCTCCACAGACATTGCCAAACCTGCTGAGCTTTTCCAACAATTTCTGTTTTAGTTTCTGAACAACGTCACTTGTACTACTGAACACAGAATATCAAGACTCCTTGTTCATATTTCTCCTTACAATGACTTGTATACTAACATTTGCAAATCATGGGCTAGGACACCCAGATCCTTCTACATTTTAAAACTGTGCAAAATATTACCCTTGAGATAACATTTACTTTCACATTTTTCCACACTATCCTCTAGATCTTTGCCCAAGAGTAATTTGCAAAGATCAGAGGATGATTTAGTCATATTATAAAATAAACTAATGATGTGGTCTGCTTGACAATGAAAAAAGACCCAACACTGCTCAATCTACAGGAGCAATAAATAATATAAGTACATACAAGTGGCTAAAGTTAGCTTTGAGTGCAGTTTCTGTGGGATTTTGAGTGACAAGATGCTGTCATCCAAACATCGAATAAGTTGTGCACCTTCTACACAGCACTTGAGACCTGTGTGAACTGGACGAGCAACTGGGTTTCTCCTTATCCACATCAGTTTGAAGAATTGTTAATAAACAGTTCAGTTTGAATTAGGAAGTAAGAATTAGAACAGTGAATTCTATGTCCTATAAGATATAGAGAGTGAAATAAAGAAAGAGTGAATTGAGATATAACAGTCAGAAAGGAAGACTGAATTGTGAGATAACAAAACCAGAAAAAAGAATTAATCATTGCTTTCAAAGCTCCAACAATATGTAAAAGCTGATTGAGACAACAAAATTCATTTTTGTGGCAGAAATGTTTGTCAATAATTAAGAATTATTAAGAGGGTATTTAAGATTGAAATGGCTAAGCTACAAATTGTTTTTGGAGAGCTTTTTCTATACTTATGAGTTAAGCACATGAATTTTACACCATTAAATATATTTAAATTACAAGTCAGGTTACAAGATTCTGTATTCTCACACCTTAGGTGTTGCAAATTCAGCTACAATTTCCATATTTTCATGGTCATCAGAGGTTGGATCCAATTTGAATAGGTATCAGTGGAAGTTGATAATCATTGGGAAACTTATTGTTTAACCAGCAAAATCCAGTGAAAGGTCTGCCTATTCCATGGCCAAGATTTTCACATCTCCAGATAGAACAAGACCAAACATACCTGGGAAATTGCACTGGGAACATTCAAAAATATCAATGCACTGGCTACACAGTAATTGTTTAGGAAGTTGAAACTTCCCATGAAATCTGCCTGGCATCTATATTCTTCTGAA
Source organism: Hemiscyllium ocellatum (assembly GCF_020745735.1). Taxonomy (NCBI): domain Eukaryota; kingdom Metazoa; phylum Chordata; class Chondrichthyes; order Orectolobiformes; family Hemiscylliidae; genus Hemiscyllium; species Hemiscyllium ocellatum. The sequence goes on from NC_083401.1 coordinate 99,182,572, forward strand.
AAAGTCTCCAATTTGGAGTTTAAGGAGAAAATAAAGTGTTTGGACTCATGTATCTGAATACAGAACCACCTCAGTTACCTAAATATCAATTATCCGAATTTCAAATTATCAGAGCAAGATCTCAAGGTCCTGTAAAAACGTTATCCGAACAAAATACTCCCCACCCATCTCGTTTGGATGATTGAGGATGTTCTGTTAATAGTCAGAAGAAATTGAAACCTACTATAAATCAGAAACGTGTTTCAAACAACTCTCAATAACACACTCCAAAGACGACAAACCTCAACCTAAACCCAATTCTACCTTCCCACTCCAACTCTGGACTGGACCCAATGCTCACCAACCCCACATTGAACCAAAAACGCAGGAACTGCTAAGTTCTGGATCAAACAACTTCACAACCCAACTTGCGCTGAACCACCAGCTCATACAATTATTCCAAGTACTCACCCATTTATCTACTCTAGGCAGTTACCCATCACCCCATCCAATTGCTCCCCTTCATTGACTTGGCACTGCACAACCCATATAATACTCCACTCCCTCAGGCACCTAGCACAGCATTTCTCATCCATCTGCTACTCCAACTACTCATAATCCCGACCCTCTAACCCTGGATCTCTACCAAGGTCAGTGTGCATGTTTTTGTCTGATCAGGGTCAAATGATCTGGGCCAATAAATTCAACATATTATAGATTGTCTATTACGTATTTCAAAAGAATACATTTGGTCGTGGGACTAGACAGTGTCTAATGGCTGTTGGTTTGTAGCACAAAGACTACCTTCAGGAGAGAAGTGAAATATATACAGATTAAAATCTTCCAGGAATTGTTGTGACTTAATGGTTTGATACAATTCCATACAGAAATACAAACATATTAATTAGGAGTAGGCCATTCAGTCCCTCTAGATTATCCACCATTCAACGAGATAATGACTGATCTGATTGGAGCCTCACGCTCCATATTTTCACCTACCAGTTATATTTGAATCAATTTTTTTTTACTCATGCATATTATAAAAGTCAGTTTACGTGTGAATTAAAATTGAATTTAGTGTACTAAGGAAATAGGAGTGAAAGCATTCAGGCAGACACTATAATTTCTTTTAACCACTAAAGTCAACTGGAAATGGTGCACTGAAATTTGTTTTAAACTAGCATTTACATGTCCTCTGAATCCCGTAAAGCACTTCACAGCTATTAGATTACATGTGAATAACAACTACCTGTATTGTAATATAGGTAACCATGGCAGTAAATCTATGTAAGGTTTTATAGCAAATGATTGAGCAAGATTTCTTAAAATAAGAAATAAGAACAAAAACTAAATTGAAATTCATTCACAAAAATTGTTTCAAAAAATGAAAGCTTTGTCTTGGCCATTCTGTCTGGTAACTTTCAACCACATTTCTGTCTTGAGATTTTCCACGTGAGAAATTAGTCCCATGTTGTCCTATATTGCTGTGACTCAATCTCGAAGTTACTTTACGAAGCTGACAGCAACTGAAACAATTCAATGCCTGTATTGCTTCCAAATACAGAACTGCTCAGGGAAAAAAAAATCTGAAAAAACACACAATTAAAAGGAGACGGCACATGTATTGCTCCTATTGCCAGTAACACTCAGTGACATCTTCAATCAGAATTGCAAATACACAACATTAATAATGAATCTATGACAACTAAATACAACACCTTTTTTCAGAACATTTCTCCACGAGATTCCATACCCCAAGCCCAAAGCTGATAAGTGAATAGTTAAGTAACTACATTTTTCTTAGTAAGGTAGCTATTCCAGATAGTGATTCCTGATGAAGGGCCTTTGCCCGAAATGTTGCTTCTCCTGCTCCTCGGATGCTTCCTGACCTGCTGTGCTTTTCCATCAGCACACTCTCGATTCTAGATAACGCATCAGGTTCTTTCACAAAATAACTAAATCAACAATACAACTTTCATTTCTATTGCTGGGCTTTGAGAAGATTTGTAGCGCAGGTTGAGGTTTTGGATGTAGATTTGTTCGCTGAGCTGCAAGGTTCGTTTCCAGACGTTTTGTTACCCTACTAGGTAACATCTTCAGTGGGCCTCAGGCGAAGCAATACTGAAAATTCCTGGTTTCTACTTATATGTTTGGGTTTCTTTGGGTTGGTGATGTTATTTCCTGTGGTGAAGTCATTTCCTGTTCCTTTTCACAGGGGGCGGTAGATGGTGTCTAACTCAACGTGTTTGTTGAGAGTGTTCCGGTTGGAATGCCAGGAGAATCAGTGTAGCACACCGCTGGTCAAAAGGCTCCAGTCCAAAACAACCCTCTACCACCACGCTCTGTCTCCTACCTTCAAGCTAATATTGTATCCAATTAGCTAGCTACCCCTGGATCACGTGATCTAATCTTGCTAACCAGTCTATCATGTGGAGCCTTGATGATTGCTTAGCGGAAGTCTATATCTTTTGTCACCTCTTCAAAAAATTGAATCAAGTTGGTGAGTCATGATTTCTAATGCACCGAGCCATGTTGACTATCTCTGATCAGCCTTGCCTTTCCAAATGCATTGAAATCCTGTTCCTCAGAAACTCCTCCAACAACTTATCGCCTGACAGAAGGCCCATCCATCTATAGATTTTCTTTACAGTCTTTCTTAAATAATGGCACAATATAGCCAATCTCCAGACTTCTGGCATCTCACCTGTCGCTAACGATGATACAAGTATCCCAGCATGGGGTTGAGCAATCTCTTCACTAGTTTCCCACAAAGTTCTGGGAAATAAGTGATCAGATCCTGGGGATTTATCTACCTTTTTGCATTTTAAGACCTCCAGTATCTCATCTTCTGTAATATGAACTCTTTCAAGTAATCAGTATTTACTTCCTAAGAACCCTAACCTCGAAGTCCTTCTCCACAGTAAATACAGACTCCAAATATTCATTTAGTATCTCACCAATCTCCTGTGGTTCCACATATAGTTGGCCAAGTTGATCTTTAAGAGGCCCTATTCTCTCCTAGTTGCTCTTTTGCTTTTAATGTACTTAAAGAATCTTTTTGGATTCTCCTTAAGTCTAAATAGCACAACTTTATTCTCATTTCAAAAACTCTCCACTGTGTCTTTGTCCCTCCAAACTTTGCAGTTTCTTATAGGCCCACTACCTTCCAAGATAATCTGCACTTCTCAAGTTCTGGCTTCACATGTGACCATAATTTTAATTGCTTCACCATTGGCAGCTGGGGCTTTAAAATGTCGTGTTCAGAGATTTCCTTAATTCCCTCCCTCCTTTCTTACCTTTCATTTTTCTCTCAACAGTCTCCTTCAAATCTAACTAGTGTATAAGGCTTTTGGTCATTTCTCCTAATTTGTCAATTATTTCTGGTAGAATGGCCAAATATATTTGATAACACTTTTGTGAAATGTCTTGAGATGTTCTAAAAGTTTAAGATCGTTGCGGTTTTCTCTCTGCATTTATACCATCAATGCCTAAAAACTGATCAAACCTTCAGGATCACACATCATCTCATCTGCCTTCTCAAGCAAATGTAAAAGATTTTGAAGGACAGGGACTACAATTCATGTCGCAGCCAACATTATTTCACAGTCAACATCACAAAAACATTTTTATTTGTTTCAGAGAGCTTGTTGTATATAACTTAGTTATAGTATTTCTGGACACTGCTATAGGAACCTCACTTCAAACAGTACTTTCTGGTTTGGAAAGCACTTTATGAAGAACTATACTCATGAAAGGTAATACATAAATGCATATCTTTGCTTTTCTATACTCATTAATAACACGTGCTATTCTTAAAAGAAAATACAAGCATGCATATGCTGAATTTTTATAGAAGGGGTCTCAGTAAAAAAAAATGCACAGTAAAATCATGTCACTTGATCCACTGATTGCAGCTGTATCATTACAATCCATACTTTAAGTCTCAAATTACCCACCATTTAAAATATCAATGCATTTCACAAAAATCACCTAATTAATCAAGTGCATTCAAACAGATAGGTTGTTAGTGGGTTAGCTGTTGCCTAGGAAAGGCCTAGGCCATGCTTCATGGCCAAATGTATTTTTGTGAAACAGTGTGGCTGAAATGGATAACATCAGTTACTGGATAGATTTTAATTTCATCATGAGGTGGTTTAATAATTCAAGCAATTACTACAGTATCAAGTAAAGAAATTACAGGCCTCCTTAGGACCTCTTTCTGACTGACCCCAGCCATCTATCTCTACTCAAGCTCCGCTTTCACTTCTTTATGCAAATGCAGCAAGGTAATTCTGAATCTCTTCCCTGAGCTCCATCTCCAAAATTATTGCTAGAGGACAAGTCACATACCTGATTCCAAGTCACAAGCATTGAACATACTATTGATTTGAGATACACAGAATAAAGAATGTGAAATCTGAAAGAAACATGTATGCATTATGAACAGAGATAAATGGAAACAAAATGTAGATAAATACAGTGGAGTGTGTAAGTAAGTACCATAAGAGAAGTAAAGGACACGGAAACAGAGGTAATGTGCATAGCATAGAAAAAAATTGAGGACTATGGAACGTAGAGGATACAGATGTAAGGACTGACAAAAGCAGTGATTGAGACATGGAAGTGATGTCGATTTGTTGAACTTTGGGATCAGATGGATTGCAGTGGTCATTTGCAGTCCTAATTAAAAGGATTGTGAACAAATGTCAGACGTTTAAAGTAAAGGTATAGGGAGAAGGAGAAAGAAATAATTTGAATGATGCACGAGTAGAAGATGAACAAAATTTTATTTATATATTTACTAGCATATGCTGCATTTCTTAGCTACAATCAATTCTGAAGGAGACTCTCTAACCTGAACTGTTAAGTCTGCTTTCTCTCCACACATGCTGCTGGCCTGCTTATTTTTCCAGCAATTTCTGCTTTTATTTTTGATTTCCAGCATTTGTCATTCTTTCTTTACAATTTTTTTTATATACAAGGAACATTATGGGAAAATCAACACTCATCATTCACAGAGAAAAAAAAGGGAGTAAATTTTTCAGATTGACCACTTTTCAGGACATCAGTGATCTCAAATTTTAACCCTGCATTTTTCTATCTCCGCTGATGCTACATAGAATCCCTACAGGTGGAACAAGTCATTCGGCCCATCAGGTCTACTATCCCTTCCAAGAGCATCCCACCCAGAATTGCTCCTCCCCTCCCTTCCGACGCACCCTTCATCCCTGCAACCCTGCATTTCCCATGGCTGATCCGCCTAGCCTGCACATCCCTGGACATTATGGAACAATTTTGCATGGTTATTCCACCTAATCTGCAACTGTTTGGGATGTAGAAGGAAACTGGGGCACCTGGAGGAAACCCATGCAGACAAGGGGAGAACGTGCTCCACAGAGACAGTCTTGAGGTATATAAAATACTAAAGACGATTGACAAAATATATGTAGAGTGAATGTTTCCCATTGAGAGGCAATCTAAATAGAGTTTTAGACTAAGGGGTAATAGATCTTAAACAGAAGTGAGGAGGAATTATTTCGCTCAATGGTCACAAATCTGTGGAATTCACTACAGTATGGTGGACACTGAGACACTGAATAAATTTGAGGAAATAGACAGAATTTTAATTAGCAATGGGTTAAAAGTTTATAGGCAGTGGGCAGGAAAGTGGAGTTGAGGCTGAGATGAGATCAGCCAAGATCATATTAAGTGGCTGAGCACATTCAAGAATCTGAATTACCTACTCCCGCTTATACTACTTATGCTTGGTCCAACTGCTTAATGTCTCTCTCTCTTCATGATAGTGGTATATGTTTATACAATTTGTGTTTATTTTTTATTATATTTCTTCCACAGATTTTGCTCCGTTGCTGCTTTAGAAACATACCTATTAGAAGGAAGGAATTAGATACCCAATTAGGAACTGAAGGTATCTCTACAGTCAAATTTTTAAACTCCTGAATGTGATGTGGTTGCCCAACTCTAGCTGTCCTTGAATGTATTATAATCCATTTCAGGCATAATTAAAAGTCAATCACATTGCTGTGGGTCTGAAATCACATGTAGGCCACACCAGGTAAGGATGCTAGAACTCCCTCTCTAAAAGGATATCAGTATAGAATTCCTACAGTGCAGATAGAGGCCATTCTGCCCATTGAGTTTGCATCACCCTCAAGACCACCACTCCCCAAACCTATCCCTGTAATCCCACATTTACCATAGTTGAACCACCTAGCCTGCACAACTCTGGATGGCATAGGGCAATTCAGTATAGCCAAACCACCTAACCTGCACATCATTGAACTGTGGGAGGAAACAGGAGCACCCAAAAGAAACCCTCACAGATACCAAAGGCTAGAATCGAACCTGCGTCTCTAGTGCTGTGAGGCAACCACTGAGCCACCGTGCCATCAGACGAATTTGTTTCTGACAACCAATAATTGTTATGCGCTTCTCATTAATTCTAGACTTCGACTGAATTCAACTTTCACCTGCTATGTTGGGATTTAAACCCACAAACTTAGAACTTTTATCCAGGGTCTCTGGATTACAGTGCAGTGATACTATGTCCCTATTTAACTTATTTTAACATAATTTTGAGATTTTATCAGGAGACAAACACGGAGGTTGTAGGTATATTGCAAAACAATTTACAGCTTTTATTTTTCTACATATATATAGAAAATAATTTATCTGTAATGTCTTCTCCAGTTTTGAAGCAACACCAGCTTGCTTAAGGAGTGATTAAAATTTAACATAAGTTGATTTTTTAATATTTGTGATTCAGCAACTTCTAAAGTCATTTATTTCCTGATGAATAAAATTCCAGTACCCTCTGATCGTCTGCCTAGACATTGACCACTAAAACCTCTTGCTGTTTGCACCCTGAAGTTCAAAGAATTATCACAGCACTTGAAAATTATTTTTTACCTGTTGTAGACAAGACATAAATTCTGATTAATTCTTTGATCTGAGATGAAACGCCTGTGATCCTCCCAGACATCTTTGATAGCATTTGGGAGAAGGACAATTATAACAGGGATAAGACTGATCACTGGCTGAAAAGCATTGACGACAGGCACAAAGTTGAGCACGGCAATGAAGATAAAATATACGTTGGCCAGTCGATGCAGCTGTTCAAAGAGATTCTTGGGAATAAAGGACCACACCGTATACTTTGTTGTCTTGATCCCATTTCCCAAATATTTTTGGTTTATGGTTTTTGTGCTCTCTCCAGTCAATAAATTAGAAGTCACAATCCTCTTACAGCTCTCCTTCATATTTCATTCTTCATCTGCATTCATGCAGTCTTCTTCAGAATCATATTTTTCCATCTAAATATCCTCAGCCATTTAAATCTTGCTGCCCTAGTCTCCGAATTGTCAAACCCATGGCTTGGAAAACTTTGTTTGGTGAACGACAATCCTCAGAGTTACCAAGCTTGTGCTTCACTTGCTAACCATACACTTGCATTTGGCTCAACTTGCTTCCTGCACCACCCACCTGTAAAACACCTGGTTGTACACATGCTATTTCTTTGGGAATTGTAATCAATCATGATGCTTAATACCTTAATTTCTTTGTTACTACAAACATTGCTGCAACAGAGACAAGCCATACAGTAAAGTGATATTTCATTTCACCAGTTGGAACATTCCAACAACTCCTCAGAGACAATGAACACAATAATTTGTGGATATTGGTACACTGCATGAGCTAATTGGCCAAATTTTGCTGGAAAAATGACAGTGTGTTAATGCTGCATCACATTCCTAATGCGAAAGTTTGCCCTCAAGTTCTTCGGGGGTGGCTGCTCACAGGTAAAGGGACATCTGGCAAATAGAAGGCTTTCAAAAGCAAGATAATAACAGTTCCTGCTGGTGAGAAGGACAAGGCTGTCAGGAGTAGGAAACACTGGGTGACTATTCTGGTCAAGAAAAAGGAGGAAGCATATGTCATGCATAGCCAACTGGAATTAAGTGAATCCCTTGAAGAATAAAGGGAATGTGGGAGGAAAATCAGGAGCAGAAAAATAGATTTGGTGGATAGGGTAAAGGAGAATCCAAAGATATTCTACAAGTATATTAAGGGCAAAAACATAACAAGGGAGAGAATAGGGCACCCTAAAAATTAGCAAGGTGGACTATGCAGAGGTGAGTGTGATCCTAAATAAATATTTCACATCAGTATTTACTGTGGAGAAAGACATGGAAGCTATGGAACTCAGGGAGATAAATAGCAATGTCTTGTTAAGAGTCAGTATTACAGAAGAGGAGGTGCTAGAGGTTGTAAAACAAGTAAAGGTAAATAGATCCCTGTGCCCTAATGAAATGTATTTTAGGACACTGTGGGAAGCTGAGGAAGAACTAGGGATCCCAGCAGGTACATCTGCATTATCGGCAGCCACAGAAAACTGGAGAGTGGCTAATGTTGTGTCATTATTGAAGAAAAGCTGCAAGGAAAAGCCAGGGAACTACACAGGGGTGAATCTAACATTAGTGGTGGGTAAGGTATTGGAGGGGATTCTGAGAGACAGTATCTACAAGCATTTGGAATGGATTAGGAATAATTAGAATGACTTTGTGCATGGGAAATCATGTCTCACAAATTTGATAGAGTTCTTTTTGAAGAGGTGACCAAGAAGGTAGAACAAACCTTGCCTCTTCAAGTTGAGATAAATTTTGTCCAATAGTTTCCCTCCCACTGATGCAAACCTCATTGGTCTCTACCATCCTTCTTGAAAAGAGGAACCACACTAGCTGTCCTCCAGTTTTCTGGTACATCTCTTATGACCAGAACGTAATGAAAAATTTAGGTCAGAGCTCTTAATTTCTTCCATCGTCTCCCACAGCAGCCTGGGATACAACTCATCAAGATCTGGGGATTTGTCCACTTTCAAGCCTGCCAAAATCTCTATAACCACCATGTTCCCTATGTAAGACTGTTCATGGACCCTCTTTACAAATTCTGTATTTATATCCTCCTTCTCCAAATGATGAAAAAAAGTGAAGTACTCATTTCACACCCAACCAATATCCTCTAGCTTCATGCATGGATTACTCTTGGATTCCAAATGGGCCTTATTCTTTCCCTGCTTATTCTCATCCCCTTGATAATTTATAAAATATCTTGGGATTCTCCCTAGTATTACCCACCAGTATCTTTCCATGCCCTCTTTTGGCCCTCCTAATTGTTTTCTTAAGCTCCTTACTGTACTTTCTGGACTTAATTAGACCCTCTGTTGATCTGCTCACTTTGTATCTGTTAAAAGCCTCGCTTTTCTATCTTACCCAGTCTTGAATATTTATGGTCATCAAATGTTCTCTGAGCTTGTTGCTCCTACATTTCACCTTAAAGGGAATATATTGGACCTGTACTCTTACCAATCCAGCAGGTGGTGTGGAATTCAGCACCGACTAACACACCTGACTCTTCAGTGATTATCTACTATCTACAAGGTAGGAATGTGATAAAATGCTCCCCATTTGCTCAAATGGGTGCAGCTCCACCAAAATTCAACAAACTAGACACCTTCCATGACAAAGTAGCCAACTTGACTGGCATGCCATCCACCATCTGCAACATTTACTTCCTTCACCACAAATCAATGATCTCTCTCACTTAGATGAACAAGGGTATCACAGATGCAAGAGAACATCATTAAGTTCCCATCCAGGTTGCCCATCAACCAGATTTGTATCACAGTCTTTTCCTAATATCAATGTGGACGTAGCTACATCCCAAGTCAAGCAGGAGTTCAGAAAAACACTCACCAGCATCTTATCCAAGGCAATGGATTTTGTGATAAATGCAGGTCTATCAGGCAACACTGGCATCCATTAACAAATAATTAGACTCTCACTCCTTAAGATAACAAACTATTCTTGTAATTTTTCACTTTTGTTTTTTGTCACTTTTTCTCTCTTTGATTCTCTTTCTGTACCTGATTTGATAATGAATTTACTCATGCTATCTTCTCCTCCCAGTAATTTCTGCTTTTTTTTCAATCTTTATACATGATTATTTAGGGAACTGTATTGCTGGTTGTATCATTCACCAAGGTCTCATTCACCATTATCCCTACTGTCCTGTTATCAGCTTGCACTTCCAGAAATTGAAAGGGCACACAATTTTGGAGCTATAGGGTCCAGTTAGAAGTCTCATTTTGTGAGATGTCTCACCTTAGCTGTTGTGATCAACCAATTTAAAGAGGACATGATTGTCATGTAAGGTTATCAGGCTGAGCCAGTTCAATTGTAAAGAGACCAAAGTAAGCAATTTAACTTGCTTACCGAAAAGGTTATACATTTAATTTTAAGTTGGACGCGTTATAAGTAGTAGTTGATCTGAAATCCACAAGACTATTTTTGATGAAATAGGATATATTAAAACAAACTAACACTTTGGGCAATTTTCGAAACAACAATGAAATAAAATTGACAAGAGTTAGCGGTTAGGTCATTGTTAAGGATACTTTATGGAATACAGTTACAACATGGTAGAATTTCAAACTCGGTCTGAAAGAGAGAAACTACACGATCAACCCAGTGTCTGCAATTTAAATAAGGCCAATTCCAGATGCACAAATAAAGTGTTTCCAAAAGCAGATTTGGAAAATAGACTAAGGGGAATGAGCAACGGCAGACGTTTAAGTGAATATTACATAAAGCTCAGCAAAGATTTATTCTGGTTAAAAAGAAGAATTTGATGAAAAGAATGAAATACTCAGGTCAAAGGTAGTCAAGGATAGCATCCAATCAGAATCTAAGGCCGGGGATTAGTATTTCTTTTCAAAGAACTGACAGTAGATGACTAAAGAACTAATTACGAGTTATTTCAAAGTAAATTGGCAAGAAACAGCAAGAACTTCTATGGGTGTATAAAGAGAAAGAAAAAATAAGTGCGAGACTGGATACAACTGAAATTAATAACTGGGGATAGAGAAATGGTATATACTTGAAACTAATATTTTGCAATGGTTTTCACTGCAAACATCCCTAAAGTATCAAATGTCGCAAAATGTTCAGCACCATTTGTGACTCCTCAGATACTGCAAAGCAGTCCATGTTCAAATGCAACAAAATCTGGACAATCTCAGGCTTGGAATGACAAGTGGCAAGTAATATTCATGCGACACAAATGCCAGGCAATTCCCATCTCCAATAAGAGACAATTAATCATTTGACATTCAATGGTATTATCTTCACTGAATTCCCCTTTGATTAACATCCTGGGGGTTACCAGGAAAACTAAACTGGATTAACCATTTAAATAGTAGCAACAAGGGCAGGTCAAAAGTTAGGAATACTCTGGTGAGTAACTTATCTCCTATTCTCAAAGCCTATTCACCATCTACAAAGCACAAGTCATGAGTATTTGGAAGGATACATAAATAGGAATAGGCCCAAATATGCCACCCAGAGTGCCACCCGCGAACAGCTGTACTTCAGGCACGAATGCCTAAGAAAACAGGTACTACATAAATGTCTTAAATACAAGCCTCCCCTTAACACCCCACTTGCTAAAACAATAGCAGCAAAATGGCCACAGAATGCTGAGAGAAATGCCCACAACAGACTCCGTAAACACAACCAGGAAATTCTGCACCAAAAATCGTTATTCACGCATGCAACAGACCATGAATGGACAGACACAGTACAACAAGCCATTGATATTAGACAGCGACAAACACAGAAAATGAAAAAATCCAACCTGCAGAAGAAACTAGACAAACTTACACAAAGTAACAACACTGACAACACAGAAGCATGGTTAAAAAAAAACTTACCTGACCGACCCTTAACAGTCACTGAAAAAGCCGTCTTAGTAAGAGGACTAAATTACAATTGCCAGGATGTGGACAAGAAAGATTTCTTAGCAGCATTAGAAACAACACTAAAAGATAACCAACTCACAGAAGAAACCCAGCAAGCCATCAGACAGATAGTCACACCAACATTAAGCAGAAAAAATGAAGGCAATACACAAGAAAGGAAAGCACTAGAAAAACTAAAAAAAAATTAAAACATTGTCATCCTACCTGCAAACAAAGGACACTTGACAGTCATTCTAAATCGAAGACACTACATTGAAAAAGTGAACGCATTACTTACAGATACCAACACTTACCAAGTGGTGATAGACCAACCCCATAACTAGAGAACCAAATCACAGCCTTACTCAAAAAACTTCCGAAATCTGGAGAAATAAATAAGACCGACTTCCAAAAAATGAAACCAGACAGATCCAACATACCATGGTTCGACAGGTTACCGAAAATTCACAAACCAGGAGTCCCCCTCAGACCCATAGTCTCGTTACCTGGAACACCAACTTACAGATTAGCCAAGGAGTTACACTAAAGACTAAAACACTTGGTAGAAGACTCGCGCCACTCCATCCACTCCACCCAAGAATTCCTGAAGACCAAAGACACTAAGATAGATAACGGATGAAATAATGGTCTTCTTTGATGTAACAACCCTGTTTACATCAATCAACATTAACCTGGTCAAGGAAACACTGACTACACTATTAGAAGACCCGAAGACATATACACGAAATACCACTAACTTCATCAGCAAGGACAGTATCGTCAAGCTACTGGATCTGTGCCTTACCACACACTTCACCTTCAACAACAAAACCTACAGACAAACCAATAGAACACCCATGGGATCTCCGATATCAGGGTTCTTAGCAGAGGCAATAATGCAGAGACTCGAATAACCATCCAACCCAAACCTTGGGTCCGCTACGTGGATGACACCTTTGTCATCACAAAACGAAACAAATCGGAGGAAACCTTCAAGACCATCAATAATACCTTTATTGGCATAAAATTCACTAAAGACGAGGAAAACAACAACAAACTGCCATTCCTAGATGTCACTGTAGAGTGAACAGCCAATGGGGAACTTCAAACCAGTGTCTACAGGAAAACAACACATATGGACCAAATATTGAACTACAGAAGCAATCATCCCAACAACCACAAACAAAGCTACATCAGAACATTATTTCAATGAGCCAACACACACTGCAGCACAGAGGAACTATGCAGAGCAGAGGAAAAGCACCAATACTGTGTATTCAATAAGAATGGGCACCCAATAAACATAGCTGAAAATGTGTTGCTGGAAAAGCACAGCAGGTCAGGCAGCATCCAAGAAGCAGGAGAATCAACGTTTCAGGCTTGAGCCCTTCTTCAGGAATGGCCGAAACGTCGATTCTCCTGCTCCTTGGATGCTGCCTGACCTGCTGCACTTTTCCAGCAACACATTTTCAGCTCTGATCTCCAGCATCTGCAGTCCTCACTTTCTATCCAATAAACATAGTCCGTTGAATTCTCAGCAACAAACCCAAACAAGCAGACAAAACACGTCCAGAAACCCTAGCCACTGTCCCCTACATCAAAGACATCTTGGACATGACTGCCAGAGTACTCAGATCTCTGGTACCATCATGGTAGCGCACAAACCCACCAGCACACTAAAACAGCAGCTAACCAACTTGAAAGATCCTATAGAGACAACAAGCAAATCTAATGTCATTTACAAAATACCGTGCAAGAACTGTAACAAACACTACATTGGACAAACAGGCAGAAAACTAGCCACAATGCGATATGACTCTCTCTCACTAGCATCCTTACATACAGATAAGGAAGGACACCACTTCGACTGGAATAACACATCCATCCTAAGAGAAGCCAAACAGAGAGACACACGAGAATTCCTAGAAGCATGGCATTCCAACTGGAGTTGGAATCGAGTTAGACCCCTCTATCACCCCTGGAGAAAAAGAACAGGAAATGACATCACCAACCCAAAGAAACTCAAACATATAAATAGAAAGCAGAAATCACATACACTGCTTCGCCTGAGGTCCACTGAAGATGTTATCTAGTATGGTGATGAAACATCTGGAAATGAACCTCCCAGCTCAGCAAGCAAACTTACATCCATAAATAGGAAAGATTTGGAGGGATATGGACCTGGAACAGATAGCGAGACTGGTTTAGTTTGGGATTATGTTTGGCACGGCCTGGTTGGACCGAAGGGTCTATTTCGTGCTGTATGACTCTATTGCTCTATGATGGAGCAGTCCCGTTTGCCTGGATTTGCAGCTCCGATAACACTCAATAAGCTTGGCAACATCCAAAACAAAGCAGCCCATTTGTTTAACCATACATCCACAAGCATCTGCTCCTTTCACCAACAATGCTCAATAGCAGCAGTGTGTACAATATACAAGATCAACTGCAGAAATTCAATGATCCTTAGACAACACCTTGCAAAACCACGACTACTTCTATCTAGAAGGACAAGTGCAGCGGGTATACTGGAAAACCACTACCTGCAAATTCTCCTCCAAGCTACTTAACATCTTGACTTAGAAATATATTAGCATTCCTTCACAGTTGCTGGGTCAAAATCCTGGAATTCCCTCCCAAAGGGCATTGTGGGTGAACCTACATGCAGCAGGTGGACTGCAGCAGTTCCAGAAGGCAGCTCACCACCACATTCTCAAGGGTAATTAGAGACAGGCAATAAATGCAGACTTAATGGCTAGCATCCAAGTGTTTTAAAAGGAGCTAACTGCAGAGATAATTGAGGCATTGATTGAAATATTCCCAAACTCAGAATTCTGGGGGGTTCCAGCAAATTGGAAAACCATTAAAGTGATATCTCTGTTTAACAAGGAGGGAGACAAAAAGCAGGGAACTACAGGCAAGTATACCTTATCTATTGTTGGGAAAATGCTAGAATCAGTTACTAAGGAAGAAAAAGCAGGATATTCATAAAGCTTAATGCAATTAGAGAGAGTTAAATTTTTGTTTTTGCAAGGAAAATCATGTTTGCCAAATTTGCTAGAGTTCTTTGAGGATAATAACAAGCAGAATGAATAAAGACAAACGTCAATGTAGTGTAGTTGGATTTCTCTAAGGTGCTACAGAAAGGTTAATGCAGAAGACGGGTGTAATGAAGGGTTAATGTCATGGAATGGATTGTAGATTTGTTAACACATAGAAGACAGAATCAGGGTTAATAAGTCTTTTACAGTTTGGAAAAATACAACTAGAGGAGTGCCACAAGGATCAATGCAAAGGCCTTAATTTTTACTAGCTATATTAATGACATAGAAAAGGACGGGGTGTAATGTATCAAAGTTTGCTGATAATACAAAATAGGTGGGAGGGCATATTGTGATGAGAGCCTAAAGAATCTGCAAAAGTATACAGATAGGTTAATTGAGTAGACAAAAACACACACATATACACTCTCTCACTCAACCCCCCAACCCAGACAGACAGACACACAAAGACCCACATGCACACATATACATATACGTTTGTGGGGTGAAGTTGGACTTGCAGAGTTACATTGGACTTTGCTCAAAAACTGCATGAACTCATGTAAACTCTTGTTATCTCACTTTTTAGTTTACGATCAGTCTAAACATTATGGCAAAGACAAAGAACACAGGGGGCTAAGACCTTTAATGTATTATCTAGCTAACACCAATTGTTACAGTTAACCTGAGAATGCAACTTTTAAAAAAAGGTTTTGTGATTTACATATGAAAGAAGTGGAACTACCATAGTATTCTAACAGATGAAAGCCTCAACAAACAATTAAGGTATTATTCAATGTATAATTTCAATTACAGCACACTGTAAACGTTTTGCTATAAATTCTGTGTCTGACAATTGTCAGACAACCACCTGATGAAGGAGCGGCACTCCGAAAGCTACTATGCTTCCAATAAACCCTGTTTGACTATAACCTGGTGTTGTGTGATTTTTAGCTTTGTGCACCCCAGTCCAACACCGGCATCTCCAAGTCTTGAGCCAGATTGTGTGCTTGCCATGATGTGGAGGTACCAGTATTGAATTCTGGGTTCTGAGGAAGGGTCACTTGATCCAAAATGTTAACTCTGATTTTTCTCCACAGATGCTGCCAGACCCGCTGAGGTTTTACAGCAATTTCTCTTTTTGTTTATGGCTAAGTAGGTCTTTGATCATTAGAAATTAGAAAAACGAGGAGTGACCTTATTGAAACATACAAGATTCTGAGGGGACTTGACAGGGTAGAATAGGAATTTTGATTTAGGGGTTATAATTACAGAATAAGGAGACACTAATTTATAAAGGAGATACAAAGGAATTTCTTCTGCAAGAGGGTAAAGAATTAATGTAATTCTGTACCCCAGACAGTTATGGAGCTAGATCACAAAGTATATAAAGAGGGGGGTAAATGGTTTATTTGAATTGTGATCTATGATGAGCTTTCATGAAAAAGGATTAAGCACCAGGGCAGATCAGCCATGATCTTCTTGAATGGTGAGGCAGGCTTGAGGGTCCTTCTTCCACGATCGCAACTTCCCTTCCCACGTGGTTGGCGATACCCTCCAGCACATCTCCTCCACTTCACTTCACTTCACCGCCCTTGAACACCACCCCTCCCAACGCAACAAAGACAGAATCCCCTCAGTTCTCACCTTCCACCCCACCAACCTCCACATACATTGCATCGTCTTCTGCCAGTTCCATCACCTCCAAATGGACCCCACCACGAGATATATTTCCCTCCCTACCCCTATCAGCGTTCTGAAAAGACCATTCCCTCTGCAACTCCCGCTTCAGGTCCACACTCCCCACCAGCCCACACCTGGCATCTTTCCCTGCCACCTCAGGAAGTGCAAAACCTGCGCCCACACCACTCCCCTCACCTCCATCCAAGGCCCCAAGGGATCCTTCCACATCGATCAGAAATTCACCTGCAAGTCTCCCAATGTCATCTATTCCATCCGTTGCACCGTGATCTCCTCTACATCAGGGAGATAGGACGCCTTCGTGCAGATCATTTCAGAGAACATCTCTGGGACACCTGCACCCACCAACTCCACCCCCCCGTGGCTGAACACTTCAACTCCCCCTACCACTCTGTCAAGGACATGCAGGTCCTGCCTCCTCCACCGCCAAACTTCTACCATTCGATGCCTAGAGGAGGAACGCCTCATATTCCGCCTTGGGACCCTGCAACCACAAGGGATAAATATGGATTCCAACAGCTTCCTCATTTCCTCTCCCCCCACATTATCCCAGTCCCAAGCCTCCAATTTGGCACTGCCCTCCAGACCCATCCATCACTGTCCCCTCTGACCTATTACTTCCCCCCAACCCCACCCCCGTCCCATTTATCTCTCAGTCCCGACCCTCAAGCTTCATTACTGATGAAGGGCTTATGCCCGAAACGTCGATTCTCCTGCTCCTCGGATGCTGCCTGACTGGCTGTGCTTTTCCAGCACCACACTCTCGACTCTGATCTCTAGCATCTGCAGTCCTCACTTTCTCCTCTTTGAGGGGCCGAAAAGCCTACTTTTGCTCTTATTTCTTATATTCTAAGAAGACAGTGAGTGGAATGCATGCACCTAATGACTGGAATTCAGTTAAATCCTCTTCAACATGAAACAGTCCCTCTACGGGACTGAGGGTTTCATGGTCATCTATGGTGAGATTTTCAATTCCAGGTTTATGAACTGAATTTAAGTTTCACCAGCTACCTTGGGAGGATGTGAACCAATGTCACCAAAGCATTAGCCTCGGTCTGCAGTTTACTATTCCAGAGAAATGATCACTATGCTATTATCTTCGCATAATTTTGGAAGCTTAGAAGAGAATTAAATGCAATGCTATGCATCTTAATTATTTTCAAATGACTAAGGTAACAAGGGCTGAATGCCCATTCACACAGGTACTAATTTGTATGTAGCTCTTATCAGAGTCTGTTAATGAACCTAATTTATTTTGTCAGTTACAAATGTATTTTGTATATTTTGCATTTTAATTTCTAATTTGAATTCAACCCAATCATTTTTGAAAGATACAGGTCAGCCCAAAGTGATAGAAAGTTATTGGGCAAGGAGGGGTGTTGAAGAGACAACTCTGCAGCTACTGGAAGTATGATAGCTGCCAGCAGAAAGAAGGAATTTTCTTCAACTGAGAGCTATTTACTATCTCTTTCACAGTCACTGCTGGATTAACATTTTGAACAACTGGTTTGGACCCTACATAATTGCAGTAAAAATACACATTGTTTACTGGCAATCACTACTGATAAATTCCATTAGAACCATTGCAAATTACTCAGCATTTGTCCAGGCAAGATTAATATATAGTGAACATAATGCAATGCCACTTGACCTCAGGTGTGCATTATTCATAAACAATAAAAATAAGCCACAACAGTACAAGTTTACCACCAGCTCTTTCTTAATCAATATGAGAAAATTGTCAGTATTAATATATAGCATCTCAATATTTTTAACATAAGCAAAATGAAACAATTAAAAATTTCAATTTTGACATAAAGTGAACCATAAACCTTCCAAGGTAAAATATTCTGAAGTATATTTTGATGAATACTGATGAATAATAATGATCCAGTGCATGCAAAACTACTAGCATACTTTCTATACTGTCTTGTAGTAGTTAATGGTAGACTTCCGTTAGCCCTTCTACAGACTGGGACAGATGTTGCTGTGGTTATTTAAGTAAAAGTGACAAGGTTATTAACTGAAAATAGATACAAAATGACTAAAAGTAGGCCAGGATAAAAAGATACTTATAAAGATATAGGAAGATCAATCTCTAAAATCATTGCAGATCTGTTATTTCTTGGTATTTCTCTATCTGAAATGAAGAGATTGAAATTTAAAGTTAGATTTAGCAAATGTGTTCTATATTCTGTGTTTCTAATAAGTTAACTAGAAATACAAGGAATCCAAAAGCAAATCTCCAAGGAAAGATAAAATAAAACTTTCATTCTTCTCTCTTTCAGTCATTAATCAGTGTTTTTTTTAAGAAACAGGTGTACATTTTTAAACCTCTTCTGGAGTACAAGCCATGTAAAAGTTACCAACAGCAGCCTTTTGTGTGGGATAACCATGTGAATTATTTGTTCATGTACTCACTCCCAAAAACCCAAAAGCAACATCACACACCATTAATTTAAGAAAGACACTGTACAATTGAATAGTTAACAGTTCATGAATCTTGAGAGCCCAGTGAAAGAGGAAACTTTTTTCCCTTTGGAATTGTAGTACAGATAGCCTCAGATGGCTGGGATCAGATCCAAAGTAACATTTTCTTAAAATTCATTATACGTGGGTGTCACTGGCTAGGCCAGCACTAATTGCCAATTCCTCACTGCTGTTAAAAGTCAACAACATTACTGTGGGCCTGGAGGCCAGCTAAAGGATGAGTTTTCTTCTCCACAGCACTTTAGTGAATCAATAGGTTTTTTCTGACAATTGACAACGGTTTCAGTCACCACTAGACACTTAATTTCAGATTTTTATTGCAGTCAAATTCTACCATCTGTTATGAAGGAATTCTATTTTTCTTTCTAATGTGCTTAATTATTCACTTCAGGAATTTAAAAATAAAACTCATTTCGATGCTTGTAAACAAAACTTTGGACAACCCAACACCACTCTCAGAACTCAAAAATGAAATCAAAACTATTTCTTTTCTTTAAACAGATTATAGAATTATAAATTAAATATACTGCTATGCATGATTCTGTCCACTTTAGAAACCCAAGTTTCCAAACAATAACTATATATCATGAACCTTCATTACATTGTCTTGAAGGTCAAGAATGATCTTAAGAAACCACAAAGCTTTGAAGTATGATTCGACTTGCACTGTTCCAGGAAGCTCAAAGATTCAAAGGAGGGAGTAATCCCGAGTATATAAATTTCAAAATTTAAAATTACTGGTTAGTAAGCATTTGATAAATAAATTCTGTGACCTTTAAAAAGAACACACATAAACATTACTTGAAAGAATAACGACGCTTTTCCTAAATTGTGGCGAAGAAGGGGGAATGTGCAGACTTACTTATCATATACTTTAGTTGTTCGATTGTTTATTTGTTTGTCAAACTTGTAGCGACGGTAATCTTCAATTCCATCTTTAATTGCAATAATTGCAAGAACCACTACTAGTGGCAACATGGTTATCTCCTTCTGAAATGCTTCCACTAAGGGGACCCAATTGAGAACAACAATGAATAGGAAGTAAAGATTTGCAATCCTGAAGAACACAGAAAATGAAAATGAAATTAATAACTGAAAACGCACAGGAAAATAATTCTCTCTCTCAAATAATTTACTTAAGCATTCAATGGTGATTAAAATAGCGTTAGAGAGTTAGGAGACTATTTTCTGCAGCTTTTGAGAGAATAAAATGTTTTGCCTGGTTAATGGGTATACCAGAGTTCGATATTTAAAAAAAATACTTTGGCCAATAAAACTATTAAAACGTATTACGTTAAAAACAGCTCATGCTGCTGTGGATTAACCAAAACTTGTGAAAATAAATGCATCTAATACCAGACATATTCTCAACACAAATACAGCAGATTTGAAATTAAGAACCAAACTGCTTGTGACATACCATTTACTTGTAAAATATTAATCAATATATGTAAAATATCTACATCATGTTAAATATCATACATTAATGCCAAAATGTCAACTTCACTGACAAAAGATCCCTGGTAGCAAATTCAAACAGCAAGACTTCAAAATACCAGACATGCTCCAAGGAGACTGTAGGAATGGAATCAAACACAAATCCCAGTGTTCTAACTGGATAGGTGGGAGGAGGAGGAGAATGAGGGAACGTAGCTTTCTGGAGAGATTAGGACTTTTTTACTGCTATGTTTCCAAAGTGATTTTATTTTCAAGTAATGTAGCAATAGAGTCATAGAGATGTACAGCATGGAAACAGACCCTTCGGTCCAACCCGTCCATGCCAAACATATCCCAACCCAATCTAGTCCCACCTGCCAGCACCTGGCCCACATCCCTCCAAACCCTTCCTAGTCATATATCCATCCAAATGTTTCTTAAATGTTGCAATTGTACCAGCCTCCACCACATCCTCTGGCACCTCATTCCATACACTTACCACCCTTTGCGTGAAAAGGTTGCCCCTTAGCTTTCTTTTATATCTTTCCCCTCTCACCCTAAACCTATGCCCTCTAGTTCTGGACTCCCCGATCCCAGGGAAGATACTTTGTCTATTTGTCCTATCCATGCCCCTCAATTTTGTAAACCTCTATAGTAAATGCTTTACAATATAGTAAATGCCATTTCATGTTTTCCTCATGATCCACTAGCTGTTGTCCGGAAAGCAATATTGCAGTTCCTGGGAGTCCGAAATAAAAATTGAAAATGTTAGAAATGCTCAGCACATCAGGCTGCAACTGTGAAGAGAACTACAAAATAAGTATTTCAGGTGTAGGACTTACATTTTTCTTTTTGAAATGCACATATTTTTTGAGAGATAAAAACACTACTGTACCTGCAAATAACATTCCTTACATTGTAAAATTTGTTTCCTAGAGTACTAAACTGCACTGTGATCGACAAGGTTTAAAAGCACTTGGGTCAGTAAGGATGCACACAGTCAGTGCGAAGGGGTTTTGCCATCAGTGAGGATGAATTCAAGTGAATATATTTGGGAATTTAGTGTATGGAGGAAAGAGGTGCTTTAAGTAAAGTTTACTGCAGCTAGTAAAAGCAGCTGAGTGGAGTGTTCAGTGACGGGCATGGAAGAATTGGTTTTTATCTTCTCCCTTTTTTAAGCCTCCAACACTTGATTTCCATTTTTGTGCAGCAAAAGCAGCAGAAAATCAGTAATAATTACTATTAGAAACCATAGGTTTTTATAAGCAATGTATTGTTTTGTCAGTATTGTGAAGTTTGTTGGCAGTACTTAAATGTATTGGGATGTGAAGGCTGTTCTAATTATAAATAAGTAGCAATTATTAATTAATTAACACATTTTAAAGATGGCAGGGCAGGTGATGTGCAGTGATTACAGAATATGCGAACTTCTGGATACCAGTGAGATCCAGGGCTAACATGCCTGCTTTTGGTATTCTCGGCAGCAGAAACTTTAGCTCAGAATTGAGTTGAAGGCAGAGTTGCAGACACCGCAACAAATCATAGACATGAAAATTACTTAGACACCTTATTCTTTGAGCCAGTCAGACTCCTTAGGAAAGGGTCTTCTGATTTTATCAGTGCCTAAGCCTTTTACCTTTTGTCCTTGTACTCCACAATAGACAATAGGTGCAGGAGTATGCCATTCAGCCCTTCGAGCCTGCGCCGCCATTCAATATGATCATGGCTGGCATCTGCAGACCTCATTTTTTACATTCCTAATCAGTATCCACTTCCTGCCTTATCTCCACACTGACTGCCAATGTCGCCTGTCAGGCAACTTGGAAAAAAAAATTCTCATCCTTGCTTTCACGTCTTTCCTTACACTCCTACAGCCTCTCAATCTTCTGAAATTTGCGTTCTTCTAATTTTGGCCTCTTGAATGTTTTGATTTCAAGTGTTCTACCATTGGTGGTCATGCTGTTAGTTGCTTAGGACCCCAAACTCTGACATTCCCTCCTTATAATTCTCCACTATGTTACCTCACTTTTCTCCTTTAAGACATTCTTCCTTAAATTCTGTCTCTTTTAGATCAGACTGTCTGATTTAATGTCTCCTATGTAGTTTGATGTCATATTTTGCTTTTTAAGGCTCTAGAAATTTATTACATCAAAACATTTCTTCAGGTTGATGTCTGGGTTAAAACAACCCAGGCTGAGCGTCAGATCCTAAAACCTTACTTCAAAATTCAGAAAGATCAATTTGAGATATCTTATAACGACTAATACAATCTGTCAAATTCCATGGATCTTCTGGCTCCAAACCTTCCAATTAGCAAACCAACAGAACGCTGATTGCTCTTACAATTCTAAAGGATTCAACTTGGTGCTTGCAAGGCCCAAGTAATGAAGAGCAACAGTCCAGTGGGATCAGCAGTCCAGCACAATTATTGCTAATAGCTCCAAGGTGGAACACTCCCCATTCTTGTGCCAAGATATAGTGTTTCCCAAAACAAGTATGTGCTTGGAACAATGTAATATAAGTACAAATTAGACTGATTGATATTCAGCTTCAGAACTTTGAGATTTTGTTTGCACCCTGTATTCAAAATTACCATGAAAAATAATAATTGTAACCGAGGTGTCCTACCCAACTTGGTAACTTACAATTGTTAAGTGATCTTGCAATTAACAGACAATACCTGTGAAACTGTTCAAACAAATTCCTTGGAATAAAGTTCAGCAAGGTATATTTGGTTGTTTGAATCTTATTAGTCATATAATTCTTGAAAACCTTTTCATATTCTTCAGTAAATCCACCAAGGCAAGGAATTACTAATCGATGTTTGCATCCAGTTTTGTGTGGTTGGGAAGTTTTGAACCATCCTGGGAATAATGATACAGCGTATCTATTACTGCTTCCATGAGTCGAAAGCAATCTCTGCCATCTGTAGCGTGCCCATTGGATGGGGTGTGCCATCTTCTTAAGTCCTCACAAGCAGATATACTTGGGTGTTCTGGATCAACCAGCATTCAACTAGAAAAAATAAAATGAACAACAATAAAATCTACGTCGAATTTTTATCACCAAAGTCAGAAATTTTACAAGAGTTGAACTATTTTTCCTGTAAAATAAATAATTTTTCAACTGTTCTTTACTATTTTATTAATTATGCCCTTCTTCAGGAAGGGCTTATGCCCGAAACGTCAATTCTCCTGCTCCTTTGATGCTGCCTGATCTGCTGCACTTTTCCAGCAAAACATTTTTAAGCTCTGATCTCCAGCATCTGCAGTCCTCACTTTCTCCTATTTTAATAATTAAGTTTGTTTCAATTTTTAAGTATGCCTAATGATTGAAGCTGATATTAAAAATAAATCATCACAGTTGGCACAGGATGTTACCATATTATATTCCACATTTATGTCAAACAACACACAGTATATTCAGATGCTACTTCTTACACAAAGTTTCAGTGTTTTGTTGTTAAACTGAATTACTAAGGGCATGGCACCCCCTAGTGGATTTGCAAATTATTTCAACACCCTAGCTCAGCAAACACAAAATCCTTAAGCGTTTATCATTTACTCACAGAATCATAGAGATGTACAGCATGGAAATACAGCTTTCGGTCCAACATGTCCACGCCGACCAGATAGCCCAACCCAATCTAGTCCCACCTGCCAGCACCCGGCCCATATCCCTCCAAACCCTTCCTATTCATATACCCATCCAAATGCCTCTTAAATCTTGCTATTGTACCAGCCTCCACCACTTCCTCTGGCAGCTCATTCCATACATGTACCACCCTCTGCATGAAAAAGTTGCCCCTTGGGTCTCTTTTATATCTTTCCGCCCTCACCTATGCCCTCTAGTTCTGGATTCCCCTACCCCAAGGAAAATACTTTGTCTATTTACCCTGCCCATGCCCCTCATAATTTTGTTAACCTCTATAAGGTCACCCCAAAATGTAGAGAAACACACCAGGTCTCTCAACCTAAAGAGGGTGATCTGTCTCTTCTCAATCTATCTCCATATCTTTTTATGTTTGCCTCTTATTTAATTGTCTAGCTTTCTTTAAAATGAATTTATGCTATTCTCCTCAACAATTCTCTCCAGGTAAATATTGTATACACTCTGGGTAAATGAGTTTGTCTTTAATTTACTATTGGAGTTATTTGCAACAATTTGATACTTATTACCCCTTTTTTAAAAACTATTTCTGAATCAACTTGCTCAAAGATATTATGACACTCGTCTGGAACAGGTGGGACTTGAACCCTGGCCTCCTGCACCACAAGAGCTCTCTAAAACAACCTGTTCAGATGTGTTATTAGACACCCCAGCTTATGAACAGATGGGATTTGAAGCCAGGTATTCAGGCACAGAAATAAGGGCATTACCAGTACACCACAAGGCACTAGCGGTTTTGGAAAGCAGGAAGAAAGATTTATTAGCATTTTAAACAAACACACAATTTAAAGGTAAGGCAGAAACATAAACAGAAGATAACAAAAGGAGATTGCCTATTAATCCTCTGGAGATACAGAAGTCATGTAACATCAGCATAGTTCATTTTAGACATTCCAGTGTTCCGGTGGTGCATGTATGGCATGAGCTGCCAGAGGAAGTGGTGGAGGCTGGTACAATAGCAAGATTTAAAAGGCATATGGATGGGTACATGAATAGAAAGGGTTTAGAAGAATATGGGCCAAATTCTGGCAAATGGGACTGGATTATTTTAGGCTGCAAGGACAATTTGCACCGAAGGGTCTGCTTCATGCTGATGAATCATAAAATGTTAATGTGCAGGTACAGCAATTAATTTGGCAATCAGATTTTTTTTTATTTCAAGGGCGATGGAGTATAAAAATAGGCCTGTTATGTTAAAACTGTTCAGGGTATTTGGAAGATTGCAGTTGGAATACTTGGTGAAGTTTGGTCATTTTTCTGAGGAAGGGATATACAGCAAACTTTAGTTTAACCGGCACTCTATGAACTAGCACTCTCGATAATTTTGCAAAGATTATATTGCATATGTCATTAATGCGAATTCACTGTATTGCGATTGACGAACTGGGGGTATTGTTTCTAAAGCATACACTTTTAAAACACTGTAATGTGATTACATAGCCCATAATGAAGTGTTGTTTCCAAAGTGTGATTTTTCTATAATGCAGGGTTGCGTAAGAACACAACTATTGCATTATACAAGATGGTACCTCAACTAGCCCAAAGATTACTGTATTATTCTGTCCAATTATTATAGATTAAAAATTTACTTACCTCAGTGTAAACATATTTGTTGCTCAATTGAATGGCCACACAAAATACCAACAGGTGATGCAATTTTGAATTAATTTCTCCTCAAATATAGTTAACTATTACATTGTCTGATTAGCCAGTTAAGGGTATGAGTTTTATTGAAAGCAAAGTTGCATTATTATTTAAGTGGCTTATGCTGTAAATAAAATATAACAGTGATGTGTATACCGCTTGCATTACATTTAAGTGACTTAGTATGTGTTTCTACATTGATCATATGGACCTCTTGATTATCTGGAATATTTGATCAAAGAGCAAACTCCTGGCCCCGTTTGTGCCAGATAATAAAAAGTTTACAGTATTTGCATTGGAAGTAGTTCAGAGAAGCTTCATCACATGGTGAAAGGGTTGCCTTATGAAGGAGGTTTGGACCTACACTCACTGGAGTTTAATAGAATGAGAGGTGAGCTTATTGCAATAGTTAAGGTTCTGATGGGGTTTAACAAGATAGATGCTGAGAGGATGTTTCCTCTTCTGGGGGCTTTTTAGGACTAAGGGGCATAATTTCAAAGTAAGGAACCTCTATTTTAAGAAAGATGGAAATGAAGAGAATTTCTTCCTTCAGAGAAATTCTGTCTTATAGACAGCAGTGGAAGCTGTGTCAATGAAATTAGTCAAAGCCAAGTTTTTTTTATATCAAGGAGAGTTAAAGGCAATAATGGCAAGTAGAAAGGTGAAGTTAAGGTCGCAATAGGATCAGGTATGATCTTATGAAATGGTTGAGCAGCCTTCAGTGGCTGAACTGTCTATTCCTACCACTATTCCTAATTATATGCAAATAGATCAAGTAAAGGAATTGACTAATATTATCTAATGGAATGCCAATTTTACAGTTCAAGCATAACTAGGATTTTTCAAAATTGAATGGTTCCCTGTAAATTTCATCAGGAAAGTAAACTTAATATCTTCACTCACAAACCGATATTCTTACCGTTTAGAGGTGTATTTGAAATGGCAAAATAATTATAACTCAAACAGATTGACAAAACAAGGCTTGAATTATTAATGTATAATTTATCTAAAAACTCCAAAGGATGTGATGATTTTAATAAGTGTTTCTCTTCTGGGGAAAAAATACCATGGACCATTTTGTAAGAAATAAGAGTTTAAGGAGAAGTATCTTGTTACATCAGTTGTATAAAATGAACCATTAAATAACAGGATATAATGATAAAGAGTTGCAGTGACTCCCAAACTATCTGAAAAATCTAGTAAAAATAAGCCTGTGTTTAATGAAGAAAAATAGTTGAGTTTCGGAATTAGCAAATGCTACATGCAGATCAGTGAGAGGCTAGAACAGTGTGCTA
This sequence comes from Hemiscyllium ocellatum, assembly GCF_020745735.1. Classification (NCBI taxonomy): domain Eukaryota; kingdom Metazoa; phylum Chordata; class Chondrichthyes; order Orectolobiformes; family Hemiscylliidae; genus Hemiscyllium; species Hemiscyllium ocellatum. Next base: position 99,209,643 of record NC_083401.1, read on the forward strand.
ACATCTTAATGATTACAGTGAGCCATCAATCTTCTTAAAAACATAAACGTTCTTGCATAGGGTGTAATCATACATTCAGACGTTGGAGTTATCTTTTTGAACAATCAGGTATGTTTGACAATGCTCGTGATAAAGTTACTTGCTCAACTCAATCTAATTGAAAAGAGAGTGCACAATGAATAGGCTAAGTGCCAGAATATTAAATCTTTTCACATCATGACGGAAGGACCCAGAACGTCGCCTCTGCCAAAAGCTGCCCGAGGCTGAAACACCAAGGAGGAAACACGCTGAAGCAGACCCAAAACGTTGCCTCTGCCAAAGCGGTCTCATCGCCACCGATATTGTAGACGCTGCCATAGCCAGGAAACTGTCTCAACTCTCGAGGAGTTCTGAAGACGTCGGAAACCTCACCTTCCGAGAACCAACTGACCATCTAAATTAACTCCCGACAACTGAAAGGTCCTTCACTTTGCCACATATACAGACGTCTCCAAGATATCAAAAAGAACGGACCCCAATTAATCGATGCTGGAACAGTTTCTTTTATCACAACTGCCACGAGGAATGTACAAGATCTGCCACCTAACAGCTTCCCGCAACGTCTCCCTGCCACCGCAGAGAGAAGAAAACAAATTCAAAAGTTAAATGAAGAAAAAATAAAATGGATGCAGTTGGTCATGCGAGAGAGATTCAACCTAACCTGCCTCCAAATTGGGGTCTATGCTTTTCCTCTGATGCTTTGGTGGTTTCTGCTATGGCAGCAGAGCAAACGATCTCTCGGTTCTTGGGAGTTAGTTTAGATGGTCCTCTGGTCTCAGAAATTGAGATGAGCCGTAGTCCTCGAGAGTTGGGACAGTCTCCTCGCAGTGGTAGCAGCTGGAGTATTGGCGATGAGGTGGTTTTGGCAGAGACAACATTTTGGGTCCAGTCAGCAGCAGCTGGGACTGCTTCAGTATGCTTCCTTCTTGGTTTTGCATCGTCGGAATGGCGTAGTGGCTGTGGAGGATTCCCACAGACACTTAGGAAATCAAGAAGCTGTGCATGGAACAAAAATGTAATTTGTCCTAATGTTGTAAAATGTATTTCTTTTTATAACTTACTTAACTAAAATGGCACCGGCTTAGGGCGACTTATGTATATTTTATTGTATCTCTTAAACATTTCAAGCATATTGTTAAAGGTGAGATTGAGAAGCCAGAAATTATTGTGCACATTGGTAGAATGACATTGTTAGGGAAAAAGATTAAAGCAGTACAGTGTGAATTTAAGAGGTTTGCTAGAAGATTAAAAAAATATGTAATTTTTGGTTTTTTCCCAATGCCAAAATCAAATGAGGGAAGGAACAAAAGGTTAAAGAAAATAAATCAATGACTGAAAATCTGGTACATTATTTAGGGATTCAGATTTTTGGATAATTGGAATGTCTTTTGACAGACCTGTTCAAAATGGATAGATCTAACCAAAACCACAAAACGACACGACCAGCTATCCCTAGTAGCCATACACTCAGACAACCATGAACATGAATTTGACTGGGAAAATACTACCATCATAGGATAAGCCAGACAGAGAACAGCCAGGGAATTCCTAGAGGCATGGCATTCATCCACAAACTCCATTAACAGACACATGGACCTGGACCCCATATACAAACCACTACAGCTGAAACTGACACCCGGAAGCGGCAAGAACATCCATCAACAGACACATCGACCTGGACCCCACATACAAACTACTACAGCTGAAACTGACACCCGGAAGCGGCAAGAACAAACCACTATAAATACCGGAAGAAACATCAAAGCAGCGCTTCACAGGAGGCTCCAATAGCACTGATGATGTTCCCTAGCCAGGGAACGAAACGTTTGCAGCAAAAACTTCCAGCTCGGCGAACAGAACCACAACAACGGACACCCGAGCTACAAGTCTTCAACCAGACTTTGAATGCAGTCCAGAGAATGTAGAGAAATAAACATTGATGTTTCAAAAACAGTTCACATTACAGAAGAGAAAATTCAAGAGTCTTAAAGAATATAAAAGTGGATAAATCTCCAGGCCCTGATCTAATGTATCCCAGAACGTTGTGGGAAGTAAGGGAGAATATTACAAGACCCCTTGCAGAAATATTTGCATCATCCATAACCAAGAGTGAGATGCCTGATGACTAGAGGGTGGCTAATGTTGTACCTTTGTTTAAGGAAGGTTGTAAGGAGAAACCGGGGAGCTACAGACCTGTGAGCCTGACTTTGATTCTGGATAAATTATTAGAGGTGATTATAAAAAATAGGATTTATGGATATTTAGAGAGGCAAACATTGATTAAGGATAGTCAGCAGGGTTTGAGCGAGGAAAATCATGTCTCTTCAAACTTGGAGTTTTCTGAGAAAGTTACCAAAATGGTGGTTGGTGACAGAGCAGTAGGTATTGTCTTCTTGGACTTTAGTAAAGCCTTTGACAATGTTTCTCATGGTAGACTAATTAGTAAAGTTAGGTCACATGGGTTTCAGGGTGAGCTTGCCAATTGGATACATAATTGGCTTAACAGTAGGAGACAGGTAATGGTGGAGAATTGCTTTTTTGGCCTGGAGACCTGTCACCAGCAGTATTTCACAGGGATCAGGTTCTGAGTCCTCTTTTGTGTGTCGTTTATATAAATGATTTGGATGAGAATATAAAAGACATGGTTAGTGACTTTGCCAATATCACCAAAATTGGTAGCATAATAGACAGACTAGAAGATTTTCTAAGATTACAAAGGGATCTTGGTTGAATGTATAAACTGGCTGAAAAATGGCAGATGGAGTTGAATCCGGATAAATGCGAGGTGTTGCATTTTGTTTCCATGCTGTACATCTCTATGACTCTTTGGGTAGGGCTTATACAATTAATGCTTGGGGCATTGGAGAACAGAGGGACCTGAGGTGCAGGTAGATAATTCTTTGGAGGTTGCATCACATATAGACATGATAGTAAAAAAGGCATTTGGCATGCTTGCCTTCATTGCTTACTCCTTTGAGTATCGGAGTTGGGACATTATTTTGAGGTTTTACAAGACATTGGTGATATACTATATCCAGTTGCAGTCTCCCGGTTATAGGAAAGATATCTTAAAGCTGGAGAGAGTTCAGAAGAGATTTACCATGGAGGTTGCCAGGTATGGAAGGTTTGATTTATAACAAAAGGCTGGTTAGATTTGGAATTTTTCCAGTGGAGGATTAGGAGGTTGAGAGGTGACCTGATAGAAGTTTATTAAATAATGAGAGATATAGATAGAGCTGATGGTAGTTGGCTTCTCCCGAAGATGGGGAATTTCAAAACCAGGGGGCACATTTTTAAGTTGAGAGGAGAGAGAGATTTTAAAAAGAAATAAGAGACAAACTATTTTACACAGAGGGTCATACATTTGTTGAATGAACTTCCTGAGAAAGTAATGAATGCTGGTACAATTACAATGTTTAAAAAGACATTTGGATGGATATATGAATAGGAAAGGTTTGGAGGGATACGGGCCAGGAGCAGGCAGGTGAGAGAGATATAGTGGAGCAATTTTGTAGTAGAATTACAAACAGGTGCAAAAATTATAAGTAATGCCACTGTCAGACTTCAATTATGCTCACACAGACTAGGATAACAATAAACCACAGTAAATACACAGGAGGTTTTGAAATCTATTCAGTATAATTTCAATGACCAGTGAGCATAGAAGCAAAGCTGAATTTGGTTCTGCCGAATGTGTTGGGTCCAGAGGATCAAGTGTCAGGAGGGGAACATTTAAAAAACAGTGATTGTAACATAAAAAGTTTTAAATTAAGTATGAGAAGGAACAATGAAAAATCTACAGTAAAACTATGGAAAAGGAAGAGTAACTATTTTAATGCGTTGAACATGGACCTATACTCAATACACAAGAATGAAATATAGACAAAAGTGAGGACTGCAGATTCTGGAAACCAGAGTTTAGATTAGAGTGGTGCTGGAAAAGCACAGCAGGTCAGGCAGCATCCAAGGAGCAGGAAATTCGACGTTTCGGGCAGAAGCCCTTTATTAGGACTGGAGGAAGGGTGGAGAAATAAATGGGATGGCGGGGGGGGGGGGGGTGCTGAGAAGAAGGTAGCAAGGAGTGCAATAGATGAATGGAAGTGCGGATGGAGATGATAGGTCAGAGGGGAGGGTGGGGCGGATAGGTGGGCGTGGAGATTGTCAGGTAGGACAGGTCATGAGGATGGTGCTGAGCTAGAGTTTGGAACTGGGGTAAGGTTGGGGAAGGGGAAATGAGGAAACTGATGAAGTTCACATTGAAGCCTGGGGGTTGAAGTGCTCCGAGGCAGAAGATGAGGCATTCTTTCTCCAGGTGTTGGGTGGTGAAGGAGTGGCGGTGGAGATGGCCCAGGACCTGCATGTCCTCGACAGAGTGGGAGGGAATTGAAATGTTGGGCCACAGGTGTCCCGGAGATATTCCCTAAAGCACTCTGTGAGGAGGCGTCCAGTCTCTCCAATATAGAGGAGACCACATCGGGAGCAACAGATACAGTAAATGACATTGGTAGATGTGCAGGTGAAACTTTGATGAATGTTGAAGGTTCCTTTGGGGCCTTGGATGTAGGTGAGGGAGGAGGTGTGGGTGCAGGTTTTGCAATTACTGCAGTGGCAGGGGAAGGAGCCAGAACGGGAGGGTGATTGTTGGGGGGCATGGACCTGACCAGGTAGTCATGGAGAGAACCTGTGTATATGCTGTGCTGTTCTAATATTCTATTTCAAAGCATAAAATATCTTCTCCTTAAAACATTAAAGCATAAAACATTTTCTCCTTAATCCAGAAATCATTAATTTTAAAGATAGAAAAGCGAAGAACATTTCATCTGCAAATAGCAACTGCTCTTTATCAGCAACAGTTACACAACTAAGTTTGGTTTCCAGATTGTTCTTGAAGACAACCAAGAATTTGTCAAGTAGCTGCAAAATGAGCATCAAGTAATAATTGCTCTATAGCTATTGATGGAAGGTACTTGATCTCTCCTATATTTGCTTAGCTGGAAATGTAAGGCAGAAAATGATTCAATACATGGATGTTCAGTCCTTGTACAAACAAAATTCATAAGTCTTATGAATTACAAAAAAGGAAGTTCATAAATGTAGTCCACAAGCTGTAGTAACTTAAAACTGTCAGGCACAGCAACATCTGGACCAGATACAAGTAAACATTTGTCATCTGTTAAATTGCACTCTCTCCCTATCAAAACACTTCTGTCTCTCTCGAAATCCCTATCAGTTAATATTCAGAAAACCTTGGTCTAGTTCACCCTGGAGTGCAAAAATAACCCAAATTGTCTTTACTTCAACCATCTTCTTAGATGCTTCTCTCATGTCTTCTGCAACCTCATATCTTCCAAGTGTTCCACAGGGATCAGTACTGGGTCCACTTTTATTTGTCATTTATATAAATGACTTGCATGAGAATGTGGTAGGCATGGTTAATAAGTTTAGTGGTATAGTGGACAGCAAAGGTTATCTAAGACTTCAAAGGGATCTTGATCAATAGGATCAATAAGCTGAAGAGTGGTAGATGGAGTTTAATTTGGATAAATACGAGGCATTGCATTTTTGTACAACAAACTAGGTCAAGATTTATACAATTAAAAATAGGGCATTGTGTAGTGTTGTAGAAAAGACAGACCTTAGAATTCAGGTACATAATTCTTTTGAAGTTTGTATCAGAGATAGACAGGCATTTAGCACACTTGTCTTCATTGCTCAGACCTTTGAATATAGGAGTTGGGACACAGTGTTGAAATTATACTGGACATTGGTGAGGCCTTTCTGGAGTACAGGTCATTCTGGTATGCCACGCATTTCATCAATGTAAATTGGCTACAATGCGATTGACAAATTGTGGACAGTGTTTGGATAATGTGAACTTTCTACTGAACAGGTATAGTGATTTTCTACAGCCCAATTTTCTATGGCATGTGATTACAGAGGAACCTCGTGTTATACCAGAATGCCCTGCACTGTGTCCAATCCTGGTCACTCTATTACAGAAGTCTATTATTCAGCTGGAGAGGGTTCAGGGTGTTGCTGTGAATGGAAGATTTGAGCTCTAAGGAAAAGTTGGATATACTAGGACTATTTTCACTGGAGCATAAGAGGGGTGATCTTACAGAGGTTTATAAAATCTGAGGGGTATAGATATGGTGAATGGCAGGTGTCTTTTTCCCTAGGGTGGGGGATTTCATGACCCCGGGGCATATTTTTATGGTGAGAGTAGAAAGACTTAAAAAAAAGACATGGGGGGCATTTTTTTTTTGCACAGAGTGGTTCATGTGTAGAATGAACTTCCAGAGGAAGTGGTGCATGTGGGTTGAGTTATTTTTTAAAAAAAAACATAAGTACATGAATAAGAAAGGTTTAGAGGGATATGGGCCAAATACAGACAGGTGAGTCTAGTTTAATTTGGGATAACAGTTGGCATGGGTTGGTTGAAGAGCTGAAAATGTGTTGCTGAAAAAGCGCAGCAGGTCAGGCAGCATCCAAGGAACAGGAAATTCAATGTTTCGGGCATAAGCCCTTCATCAGGAAGGTTGGTTGGGTTGGTTGAACCAAGGGGTTTGTTTCCATGCTGTGTGATTCTATGATGAGTTAGGGGTGAGGCTGAAGGCAACAGCTTGGAAGCCAAGCAAATGGGTTCTAAATTCTAAACCATATTTGTCATCTTTCATCCACTCCACGGACAACATACTGAGCAACAACTTTTTAAACTTTATGGAATGCAAGTTCAGAATAAATGGAAGAGAGTTTTGAGAAGCAATTAGATGAACAAAGCACACAAGATAAGAAAATATTAATCTTCATTACAACTAGTCGCATCGACACATTTGTAAGCTTTTTTTTGATATGATGAGGGTAATCTGGCAAGGCCAACATTTGTTGTCCATCCCTAATTACCCTCAAGATGGTGGCAAATTGTTTTCTTGAAGCATTGCAGACTATGAGATACTATTGCAGGAATTCAGTTCCAGAATTTTGACCCAGTTACATTGAAGTAATGCCAATATATTTACATGACAGGATTGATTGTGGCTTGGTGGGGATCTTGTAGATGGTGCTATAGCACATGGTAGCAGTGTGAACTATCTACAAGATGCACTGCAGAAACTCAACAAGGCTCCTAAGACAGCACCTTTCAAATCCATGTCCACAACTATGAAGAAGGACAAGGGCAGCAGAAACAGGGGACCATCATTACCTCTAAGCCACTCTCAAATTATGTGGAAATATATATAATCTTTCCTCCAGTGTAACTGATACTGGAACAAACTACCTCTTAGCATTATGGGTCTACCTATACTAAGTAGACACAGACACATCAGTTCACAATTACCTTCTTAAGAATAATTAGGCCCAGCCAACATTGCAGTAATGAATGAAAACAAAAGATGTTAGTCGCTACTGCCACTGTGTATCTATGGTGGAGGGAGTGAATGTTGAAAGGAGTAGTTAGAGTGTCAATCAAGAGAAGCTCCTGCTGTTGTCCAGGTAAATAGGGTTCTACTACACTTCTTATTTATGCCATGTAGAGTGTGGATATGCTATGGAGTGTCAGGAGTCGAATCAGTTACTACAGAATATCCAGCCTCTTACAGCAAAGGACTTGTATTATATTTTATATGCACTGCACATATGACTCCAACCCGTGGAGAGATCTTTTCCCGATTTCCATTAGCTCTCGACTTGCTAAGGTTCCTTGATGCTACACTCAATCAGATACAGCTGTCAACAGTCTCTCCTCTTCTCTGCAACTTTGGGAGTAAAGCAGTAGTAGTGCCGAATGGTGATGCAACTGGCAAGTGAGGTGTGAAACTGAACTCTGGATCAATCAGAATGTCACGGCTTCACATGGATAACTTCAGTGTGAATGAGTGGCTGAGAAATTGGGATCAGTTGAGAGGAGATTGATCATGTGAATACTCAGCAGATTATCCCACAAGGGGACCAATGTCTCAAACAAGAGATCAAAGGTATAGAGTGAGAGGAGATAGGCTCAAAACTGAGATGAGGAGAAACTTCTCTCGGAGGGTTGTGAATCTATGCAAACCACTGCCCAAAATACAGTGGGAGCAGAATCAATACCAGACTAGTGAAAGAAAGATACATTTCTGATGAAAAGCACTATAATAGAGGGCTATAGCGAGCAGGTAGGAGAGTGAAGTGGAGGATAAGATGGGCCATGATCATAGTAAATGGCCGGATGGGCTCGTAGGGCTGGATTGCCTACTTCCACTCTTAATTCCAATGTTCCTATGAGAATGAAGCGAAGACGTTGGTGAAGAGGCATCCACCAAAGAATTCTTCCCCAGAATCTCTGTGCTGTGGAAATGCTGGTTCTCATCTGAAAGTTTTAGCTTTCTATCGTCACTATCAGATTTTTAAAACCCAAAAGTAGAGATTACTTCACATTTTTACTTCAATGGGCCTGGTCGTGCTCCTTGGTTTGCGTTGCTGTAAAAGCACAGCCGATCAGGCAGCATCCAAGCAGCGGGAGAGTCAACATTTCAGGCATAAGTCCTTCATCAGGAATCCTCTGATGCTGCTCCTCAGATACTGCCTGACCAGCTGTGCTTTTCCAGCAACACACTCTCAATACTGATCTCCAGTCCTCTCTTTCTCCCTGTGCTCCTTGGTTTCACAATTTTAAAAGATTGTAAATGTGGTTGATATCACTATGATTGAAGATTACTGTTAGAAAAACTTATACAGTTCACGTAAGTGCTAAGCAAAAGTTTTAATCAATTAACAGCAAGATATATTCAACATTTGTTGAGATTTCTCCACACTTGCACTGGAACTGAGTGTGTACATACTGGTAAGCATACAATTTTATTCTTATGCAATTGTCTTATCCTTATGTGACTTTTAAAGTTTTATGCAGAACAGCGCAGTGGCTCAGTGGTTAGCGTTACTGCCGCACGGCACCAGGAACCCAGGTTCGATTCTAGCCTTAGATGACTGTCTGTGTGGAGTTTGCACATTCTCCCAGTGTCTGCGTGGGTTTCCTCCAGGTGCTTAGGTTTCCTCCCACAATCCAAAGGATATGCAGATTAGATGAATTGGCCAAGCTAAATTGCCCATAGTTTTCAGGGATGTGTAGATTAGGTGCATTAGTCAGGGGTAAATGTAGAGTAATAGGGTAGGTAAATGGGTTCGGGAAGGTTACTCTTCGGAGGTTTGGTGTTGACTTGTTGGGTCGAATAGCCTGTTTCCACACTGCAGGGATTCTATGATACAGCACTGTGAATTCTGACAGAGCCAGAATGTGGCTGAATATATAACCCACTGGTTTATATCATTTGATTAAAACAAGCAGAACAGAAACAGGCATGCAGTTTCCCGAGACACTATTGTTAGAGGAATACAGCTACCACCACATTGATGACAACAACAATCGTTTTGGATTAATATTTAACAAATGGACAGAACTAGAAAAAAAGTCAGCAATCCTCAGAATTTCTTTTATGAAACAATTTATTCTTGTTCAATTCACTAAAGCTAGTATTTCAGTAGGGCAAAGAATTCCACCCCACCAGCTTGTTATTGAATTAGCAAAGGCACAATGCATCTTGAAGAGAAGGTGAATTTTCTCAATTTAAGCAGAAAAATATCATTTTTTAGAACTCCAAACTGAAGACTGTTGGTTAGCACTGAATAAATTATGTGTGACGTGGTTGTTGAGATAATGGACATCGCAAATTATCAAAGGCACCACAGGCGATTCAAAGAACATATCAGAGAAGGCCCTCTGTCAGCTATCACACCCTGTGTGACAGCACAGTGGCTCAGTGGTAAGCCTCACAGCACCAGGGACCCAGGTTCGATTCCAGGCTTAGGCGACTGTCTATGTAGAGTTTGCACATTCTCCCAGTATCCTTGTGGGTTTTCTCCTGATGTACCGGCTTCCCTCCCACAGTCCAAAAGATGTGCAAGTTAGGTGAATTGGCCAAGCTAAAAATTGCCCATAGTGTTTAGAGATGTGTAGGTTAGTTGCATTAGTCAGGAGTAAAATATAGAGTAATGGGTTTGAGTGGGATACTCTCTGGAGTGTTGGTACGGACATGTTGGGCCGAAGGGCCTGATTCCACACTGTATGGATTCTACTGAACTCTTTAAGGAATGCTGCTGATATTCACTGATCCAAGTGTTGATATGAAGCTTAAAGGAATAGTTTCAAAATGTATTCTCATTTGCTTTCATTTATTCCCTACGATCAAGATCACCAAACACGCCTTCTGAATTTCATTGAAATTCTATATGAAATCAAGTTCTTGAATTTCATAGAAATTTACTTGTTGAAAATTTTAATGCTCCATAAATTGACAATGTATTTTTGAAGCTAAGCAAAATAATTCAAAACATAGAAATTATAACTGTAATAGAATGGTTTTCCAAAGAGAATTTAATACAGATATAAAGTGTTCATACCAGCATTTCTGTAAAACTAAGGTTAAATGCAAGAACTTAATTTGACAAGAGATAAAAGTTCATTATTTATTATTTGCAATTTCAAGATTACCAGTTCGGGGATGTTTTCGTGCGTTCTTCTAGAACTTGAATCATCAATGCAGTTTTTGCAATTGGCATGTGTCATCATAATGGCTTGGAGAAAACTCAGACAAAGTTGCTCAACAATGAATTAAGTCAAGGTTTTTAAAAGTAGCAACACATTAACCTACTGACAGGCTTCTCGTAATGTTTTGTCCTAAAATCAAGACCAGCATAATTATTTTAAAAATCATCTTAATTCTTCTCTCACCAGCATCCCTAACCTTTATAATGGGATAACAATGCCACTACCTGCCCTCAGCATGAATCCAAAGCACAGTAATGAAAACCTAATCTCATCCAGTGTCTCAATATTTATTTCTGGTTGGTATAATTGGAAATCATGAATAGTAATCCCATATCAAAGGTAGGCTTGGGTTAACATTTGCTCAGTTTGTTTAGGTCACATCATAAGACCAGAAGACTTAGGAGCAGAAATTAGACCATTCGGCTCATCGAATCCACTCCACCATTTAGTCATGGCTGATAAGTCTTTCTAGGAAAGCGCAGCAGGTCAGGCAGCATCCAAGGAACAGGAAATTCGACATTTCCGGCATAAGCCCTTCATCAGGAATGAGGAAAGTGTGTCCAGCAGGCTAAGATAAAAGGTAGGGAGGAGGGACTTGGGGGAGGGGCGATGGAGATGTGATAGGTGGAAGGAGGTCAAGGTGAGGGTGATAGGCCGGAGTGGGGTGGGGGGCGGAGAGGTCAGGAAGAAGATTGCAGGTTAGGAAGGCGGTGCTGAGTTTGAGGGATTCGACTGAGACAAGGTGGGGGGAGGGGAAATGAGGAAACTGGAGAAATCTGAGTTCATCCCTTGTGGTTGGAGGGTTCCCAGGCGGAAGATGAGGCGCTCTTCCTCCAACCGTCATGTTGTTATGGTCTGACGATGGAGGAGTCCAAGGACCTGCATGTCCTTGGTGGAGTGGGAGGGGGAGTTAAAAGTGTTGAGCCATGGGGTGGTTGAGTTGGTTGGTCCGGGTGTCCCAGAGATGTTCTCTGAAACGTTCCGCAAGTAGGCGGCCTGTCTCCCCAATATAGAGGAGGCCACATCGGGTGCAGCGGATGCAATAAATGATGTGTGTGGAGGTGCAGGTGAATTTGTGGTGGATATGGAAGGATTCCTTGGGGCCTTGGAGAGAAGTAAGGGAGGAGGTGTGGGCGCAAGTTTTGCATTTCTTGCGGTTGCAAGGGAAGGTGCCGGGAGTGGAGGTTGGGTTGGTGGGGGGTGTGGACCTGACGAGGGAGTCACGGAGGGAGTGGTCTTTTCGGAACGCTGATAGGGGAGGGGAGGGAAATATATCCCTGGTGGTGGGGTCCATTTGGAGGTGGCGGAAATGACGGCGGATGATACGCTGTATATGGAGGTTGGTGGGGTGGTAGGTGAGAACCAGTGGGGTTCTGTCCTGGTGGCAGTTGGAGGGGTGGGGCTCAAGGGCGGAGAAACGGGAAGTGGAGGAGATGCGGTGGAGGGCATTGTCGATCACGTCTGGGGGGAATCTGCGGTCCTTGAAGGAGGCGGCCATCTGGGCTGTATGGTATTGGAACTGGTCCTCCTGGGAGCAGAAGCGGCGGAGATGAAGGAATTGGGAATATGGGATGGCGTTTTAATGCCTCTTAAATGTTGCAATTGTACCAACCTCCACCAGTTTCTCTGATAGCTCATTCCATACACATACCACCCGCTACGTGAAAAGGTTGCCCCTTAGGTCCCTTTTATAGCTTTTCCCTCTCACCCTAAATCTATGCCCTCTAGTTTTGCACTCCCTACCCCAGGGAAAAGACTATTTATCCTATCCATGCCCCTCAATTTTGTAAACATCTCTCAGGTCACCCCTCAGCCTCCAACGCTCTAGGGAAAACAGCCCCAACCTGTTCAACCTCTCCCCATAGCTCAAATCCTCCAACCCTGGCAACATCCTTGTAAATCTTTTCTGAACCCTTTCAAGTTTCACAACATCTTTCCGATAGGAAGGAGACAGAATTTCACACAATAGCCCAAAAGTGGCCTAACCAATGTCCTGTACAGCCGCAACATGACCTTCCAACTCCTGTACTCAATACTCTGACCAATAAAGGAAAGCATACCAAATGCCTTCTTCAGTATCTAACTACCTGCGAGTCCATATTCAAGGAGCTTTGAACCTGCACTCCAAGGTCTCTTTGTTTAGCAACACTCCCTAGGACCTTACCATTAAGTGTATAAGTCCTGCTAAGATTTGCTTTCGCAAAATGCAGCATGTCAAATTTATCTGAATTAAACTTCCTCAGCCACTTCTCAGCCCATTGGCCCATCTGGTCCAGATCCTGTTGTAATCTGAGGTAACACTATTCGCTGTCCACTACACCTCCAATTTTGGTGTTACCTGCAAACTTACTAATCGTACCTCTTATGCTCACATGCAAATTATTTATGTAAATGACAAAAAGTAGAGGACCCAGCACTGACCCTTGTAGCACTCCACTTGTCACAGGCCTCCAGTCTGAAAAACAACCCTTCACCACCACCACCCTCGGTCTTCTACCTTTGAGCCAGTTCTGTATCCAAATCCCTTTATTCTGTGAAATCTAACCTTGGCAACCAGTCTCCCATGGGGAACCTTGTCGGACGCCTACTAAAGTCCATATAGATCACATCTACTGATCTGCCCTCATCAATCCTCTTTGTTACTTCTTCAAAAAACTCAATCAAGTTTGTGAGACATGATTTCCCACGCACAAAGCAGTGTTGACTATCCCTAATTAGTCCTTGCCTTTCCAAATACATGTACATCCTGTCCCTCAGGATTCCCTCCAACAAGCTGCCCACCACCGACATCAGGCTCGCTGATCTGTCGTTCCCTGGCTTGTCCTTACCACTCTTCTTAAAAAGTAGCACCAAGTTAGCCAACCTCCAGTCTTCCAGCACCTTACCTGTGACTATCGATGATACAAATAGCTCAGCAAGAGACCCAGCAATCACTTCTCTAGCTTCCCAGAGTTTTAGGGTACACCTGATCAGGTCCTGGGGATTTATCCACCTTTATGCGTTTCAAGACATTCAGCACTTCCTCCTCTGTAATATGGACATTTTACAAGCTGTCACCATCTATTTCACTACTTTCCATATCTTCCATATCCTTTTCCACAGTAAACACTGATGCAAAATACTAGTTTAGTATCTCCCCCTTTCTCTGCGGCTACACACAAAGGCCGCCTTGCTGATCTTTGAGGGGCCCTATTTTCTCTCTAGTTATCCTTTTGTCCTTAATATATTTGTAAAAATCCTTTGGATTCTCCTTAACTCTACTTGCCAAAGCTAGTTCATGTCCCTTTTTTACCCTTCTGATTTCCCTCTTAAGTATTCTCCTACTGTCTTTATACTCTTAGGATAAACTCGATCTATCCTTACATATGCTTCCTTCTTTGTCTTAACCAAACCCTCAATTTCTTTAGTCATCCAGCATTCCCTATACCTACCAGCCTTTTCTTTCACCTTAACAAGAAAATATTTTCTCTGGATTCTCATTACCTCATTTCTGAAGGCTTCCCATTTTCCAGCCATTCCTTTACCTGCGAACATCTGCCCCCAATCAGCTTTCGAAAGTTCTTGCCTAATACCATCAAAATTGGCCTTTCCTTTTCCATCATTATTTTAAATCTAATAGAATTATGGTCGCTGGCCCCAAAGTGCTCCCCCACTGACATCTCAGTCACCTGCCCTGCCTTATTTCCTAAGCGTAGGTCAAGGTTTGCACCTTCTCTAGTAGGTACATCCACATACTGAATCAGAAAATTTTCTTGTACACACTTAACAAATTCCTCTCCATCTAAACCCTTAACACTATGGCAGTCCTAATCTATGTTCAAAGGTTAAAATCCGTGACCATAACCACCCTATTATTCTTAAAGATAGTTGAGATGTCCTTCCAAATTTGTTTCTCAATTTCCCTATTACGGGTCTATCATATAATCCCAATAATATGATCATCCCTTTCTTATTTCTCAGTTCCATCCAAATAACTTCCCTGGATATATTTCCAGGAATATCCTCCCTCAGCACAGCTGTAATGCTATCCCTTATCAAAAAATCCCCCTCCTCTCTTGCCTCTCTTTCTATCCTTCCTATAGCAATTGTATCCTGGAACATCCCTGAGCCATGTTTCTGTAATTTTTATAATATCCCAGTCCCATGTTCCTAACCATGCCCTGATTTCACCTGCCTTCCCTGTATTGAAATAAATACAGTTTAATCTATTAGTCCTATCTTGTCCCTGCCTGCCCTGACTGTTTTGACTCGCTTCTGTTCTCAACTGTACCAGTCTGAGGTTGATCTCTTTCCTCACCATCTCCCTGGGTCCCACTCCCCCCACCTTACTAGTTTAAATCCTCCTGAGCACCTCCTGGATCGAAATCATTAGAAATCAGTGGGAAAACATTCCAATGACTGAAGTCATACATGGCACAAACTACAATGGCTGTCATTCTTGCAAGCGAACAATCTTCATTCTGGACACTGCTACAGGATCACTTTAGTGTAGGCTAGGGAAAGGAAAATAGCACAGTTAAGTATATGGCTAAAGAGCTGGTGTAGGAAGAATGTCTTTGAGAGCAGGTGAGATCTGTACAAGGAGGACAGGGAGGAGCTGGAGGGGCACCAATATCCAGACAGGAAAGTTTGCTGGTGCCACTTAGGGGTGGGAATCAGAGCAGCAAGTGAAATGAGAGGAGTAAGGCCATTATGCCTAAGAGGAAGAACAGATTAGGGAGAAGTTACTAAACATGGCAGGACTGGCAGTCTGAAGTCTATTTGTTTTAATGTGATGAATATGATAGGTAAGGCAGATGATCTTCGAGCTAGGATTAGTACGTATAATTATGTTGTTTTAACTAGTAGAGATTTGCTTTGGTGGTGGGGGGGGAAAGCACGCAAGATACAAGAATGGCAGCTTCACATTCCAGGATGTGTGTGTTTCTGGCAAGATAGAGAAGGATATACAAAAAGTGGGGGAGTTGCATTACTGATAAGGAGAATATTACAGTTGTTTGGAGAAGGTACATCTTAGAGGCACATCCAGCAAGGCCAGGACAGAGCTCAGGGACAGAAAGGACACAATGGGATTGTACACAGATATCCCAACAATTGGCAGGAGATAGAAGAATAAATATATAAATAGATTATGGAAAAATGTAAAAACAACAGGGTTGTTGGCTGTGCAATTTGTGACTGGGACTTGGATGGTGGATGGGGAAGGGTGGATTCCATTAAATGTATCCAGGAGGGTTTCTCGAAACCATACGTAAATAGTCCAACAAGGGATGGGGCCACACTACACTTGGGATTGGGGAATGAATCCAATCAGGTAATTCAAGTTTCAGGAGGGGGAACATTTTAGGAACGGTGACCATAATTCTGTAAGTTTTGTTTAATTTGGACAAGGAGAAGTGTAGTCCTTGGGTGAAAATACTAAACTGGAGGGAAGGCTAACTACATCAATATTAGGCAGGACCTGGAGAATGTAAATTGGGGCAACTATGAGATTAAATCCACACCTGGCATGTGGAATTTTTCAAAGGCTTGTTGATTAGAACTCAAGACCAGCATGTTCCTGTCAAAATGAAGAACGAGAATGGAAAGATACAGGAACTTTGGATGACAAGAGAATTTGAGAGTTTAGTCAAAAAGAAATAGAAGGCAAACATGAGGTTTTAGGAAACTGAAGATAGATAGAGCCCTCAAAGAATGTAAAGAAAGCAGGGAAGATCTCAAGCAGGGTTAAAAGGGGCCATGAAATAACAGGAAATTCCCAATGACTTTTATACATATATAAAGGAACAAGACAATAGCTGGAAAAAGGCAGGACCACTGCAGGACAAAAGAGGGGAATTTGTGTGTGGAGCCAGAGGAATTGAGTGAAGTCCTTAATGAATGTTTTGCATCTGTATTCCCAAAGGAGGAAGATATGGTGGATGGTGAGTCTCAGGAGGGGTCTGTTAATATTCTGGAGCTTGTCAATGCAAAATTGGCAGTGGTGATGTGTGTTTGAAAAGCATTAAGGTAGATAAATCCTCCATGACCTGATGAGATCTATCCCTGAATACTGAAGATGAAGGAGGAAATTACTGGGGCCTTGTGTGAAATCTTTGGATCCTCTTTAATCACAGGAGACATCTCAGAGGACTGAAGAATAGTTGATACTGTTCTTTTGTTTAAAAACAGCAAAAGGATAATCTGGGAAATTACAGGCTGGTGAGCCTTACGTCGGTAGAAGGGAAATTATTCGAGCAGGTTTTTTAGGGACAGGATTTACATACATTTGGAAAAAAATTGATTTATCAGCAATAGGCAGCACAGCTTTGTGCAGGGGAGGCCACGTCTCACAAATTTGACTGAGTTTTTTTGAGGAAGTGACAAAAATGATTGATGAGAACAGGTAGACGTTGTCTATAGGGACTTCAGTAAGGCCTTTGACAAAGTCCTTCATGGAGGGTGATACAGAATGTGAATTTACATGGGATTGCTGAGATCTGGTAAGACGGATTCTGAACTGGCTTGGTCATGAAAGACAGTAGCAGTGAAAGGGTGTTTTTCTGATTGGAGATCTATGACCATTCATGCTTTGCAAGAATCAGTACTTCAGTATAACAGATTTGGAGGAGAATGTAGGTACTCTGATCAGTAAGCTTGCGGATGACACAAAGATTGAAGGAAATGCAGAAAATGAGGCTGGACCATTAAATATATTCAAGGTCAAGACAGACAGAATCAAGGATTATGGAGATGAAACAGAAAAGTGGAGTTGAGTATTATCAGTTAGACTGTGATTTAATTGAATGGTTGCACAGATGAGATGGGTTGAATAACCTACTTCTGATCTATTTCTTATAGTATATTTTTAATTTCTACACAGCTCTCTCTCATTCTCCAGTTTTTTCTTCCTTATAAGTTTCTAGTCCATTCTTTGTTGACTTAGCACTATGTTTTGCAGAATTATACACTTGTTCTTTCAATTTTCCAACTAATTTTATCTAATTTATACACAGATTTAAATCATCCATGATTATTGCTATACATTACACCCTATACCATCAATACTTTTAAGCCTAACTGTTACTTTCACATTAGTATCTTGTAGTTTGCCTTTGGTCACAATGACATGATCCACTTCCCTTGCTTTTTCTGAATGGGAGTAAGCTTAAATTTCATCATTACGTGGTTCAGAAAGTGTAGCATATTGGGGTGAAGTGAAACATCATTTCTGGGAACCAAACTTAAATATAATCAAGGCTGATTAAGAACCTACAGTTGCAACAATTCTAAATGAAATCAGTTTGATCAGCATTAAAGCAGGGAAAAGTGTCACAAGTCCATGGGATAAAATGGTTGATAATTTAGCTAAGCCAAATTGAGATATACAGCATGGAAACAGATCTTTTGGTCCAACTTGTCCATGCTGACCAGCTATCCTGAATAAGTCTAGTTCCATTTGCCACCCATCCAAATGCCTTTACATTCAGACAACTTACCAATAGATGTACCATCGGGCATATGAAGCAGAAGTAGATCACTTAACTTCTTAAACCTACTTTATCACTTGATAAGATTATGGCTGATCTTTAATGTGGAATCACATTCTCTTTGTGTACCCACATTATCTTTTGACACCCACTTCTGCTAAGGTTATGCCGACAGATCATGAGAAATTGCCCAATAACTGAGAATTTGTAGAACAATGACAGAAAGTGCAGAAAGAACTCAATAGGTCTGGTAGCGTTATCAGATGGACTGCAGATGTTCTTTTCAGTATCATCTTTTCTAGGGCCTTATATAAATTGGGAATAAATGCTATTCTAACCAGCAATGACCACATCCAGAGAATGAATGAAAATAATCCATAAGAGAGTGTTAGAGATTCAAAGAAGCAGCACTGGACTCAAAACATTAACTCTATTTCTCTCTCAACAGAGAGCATAGAGAGCTTTTACAGCACAGAAAGAGGCCTTTGACTCATCACACCAATATTGGTCAACAGACATCGATCCATTTGAATCTTAATTTTCACCACATGATCCAAAGCCTTATATGCCATTGCATTTCAAGTGTTCATCAAAATAGTTCTAGTGTCTTGAGGATTCAAGCACCACCTTTTCCAAGCAGTGTTCTCCTGATCCTCAACTCTCTGGGCAAAAACATTTCTGCTCAAATCTCATGACCCCTTACCTTAAAACTGTGCCCCCTGGTTACTGGTTGAATACTCCCTAAGGTAAAAACAATGACTGCAGATGCTGGAAACCAGATTCTGGACCAATGGTGCTGGAAGAGCACAGCAGTTCAGGCAGCATCCAACGAGCAGCGAAATCGACGTTTCGGGCAAAAGCCCTTCATCAGGAATAAAGGCAGTGAGGTGGAAGCATGGAGAGATAAACTAGAGCAGGGTGGGGTGGGGAGAAAGTAGCATAGAGTACAATGGGTGAGTGGGGGAAGAGATGAAGGTGATAGGTCAGGGAGGAGAGTGTGGAGTGGATAGGTGGAAAAGAAGACAGACAGGTCGAACAAGTCCGGACAAGTCATGGGGAGGGTGCTGAACTGGAAGTTTGAAACTAGGATGAGATGGGGGAAGGGGAAATGAGGAAGCTGTTGAAGTCCACATTGATGCCCTGGGGTTGAAGTGTTCCGAGGCAGAAGATGAGGCCTGGAGGAAGAACGCCTCATCTTCCGCCTCGGAATACTTCAACCCCAGGGCATCAATGTGGACTTCAACAGCTTCCTCATTTCCCCTTCCCCCACCTCATCCTACTTTCAAACTTCCAATTCAGCACTCTCCCCAAGACTTGTCCGGACTTGTCCGACCTGTCTATCTTCTTTTGCACCTATCCACTCCACCCTCTCCTCCCTGACCTATCACCTTCATCTCCTCCCCCACTCACCCATTGTACTCTATGCTACTCTATCCCCACCCCACCCTCCTCTAGCTTATCTCTCCATGCCTCCAGCTCACTGCCTTTATTCCAGAAGGGCTTTTGCCCAAAACGTTGATTTTGCTGCTCGTTGGATGCTGCCTGAACTGCTGTGCTCTTCCAGCACCACTGATCCATGAATACTCCCCAAGTCCCTCAGAACCTGCACAACTCAATCAGATACCCTCTCAGTCTTCTTTGCTCCAATAAAAACAATCCCAGCCTATCTCATCTCACTTCATTGCTAATTGCTCCAGTCCATCCTGCTGAATGTCTTATGTACCCTCCATTGAGTAATCACGTCCTTCACATAATTTGATGACCAGAACTGCACACATGGCCTAACAATGTTGTATATAGCTCCATCATCACCTCCTTGCTCTTGTATTCAATGCCTTCACAAACAAAGGCAAGCTTTCTATATGTATTCTCAATGTCTTATCCAACTGCCCTGCTGCCTTCAAGGGTCTATGGACAAACAAGTACATCTTGTCCTTTTGTATTTCCTAGGATCCTGCCATCAATGTTTATTCCCTTGCTCTTTTAGTTAATTTATTAATTAAGGATAAATTATTAAGAGCCCCTTCAATCTCCTCTCTTCTATCCTCTCTTTAACGGGCAGCACGGTGGCACAGTGGTTAGCACTGCTGCCTCACAGCACCAGAAACCCGGGTTCAATTCCCGACTCAGGCGACTGACTGTGTGGAGTTTGTAGTTCTCCCCGTGTCTGCGTGGGTTTCCTCCGGGTGCTCCGGTTTCCTCCCACAGTCCAAAGATGTGCGGGTCAGGTGAATTGGCCATGCTAAATTGCCCGTAGTGTTAGGTAAGGGGTAAATGTAGGGGTATGGGTGGGTTGCGCTTCGGCGGGTCGGTGTGGACTTGTTGGGCCGAAGGGCCTGTTTCCACACTGTAAGTAATCTAATCTAATCTATCATATAGCAGCCTAGGATGCATTATAAACAGGCTTAGTGGCTTATCCAATTTCAAAAAAAAACTGTGAATACCTCCTCTCTCTCAATACTAATTCATTCAAGGATATTACAGTTCCCCTCACTGATTTCCACTTCATCTACACGTCAGGCCCTGAGATCTTGCTATCTGCCATGTCCAGGGTAAATACATGCACCGTGCAGGGCAAGTCTGGACTGACAGTGTTTGCTGTGCTGTCAGTGTGTGGTGGGCTGTTCCAGGATCAGCGCCAGGTAACATGGGCTGGAAGCTTAATATCAGATACACCTAGGATGTAGTAGGAAATTAGGGAGGCGAGTTTGGTAAGACACAGTGAGAGAACTTTGGGGTGTCGAGACAAGAATCACCACACACCTCTATGCAAAAACAAAACTAAGATTCAGCCATGGTGTCCATTATCCAGAGGTGTCTCTATGGGTAAGACATTGATTGTCGTGTTGAAGACAATCAAGTTCACATCAATTAGTGCGTGGATAGTTCTACTCATGAGGATAATGTGAAAAAAATCTGAATGAGTTGACAGAGCTGCTGGCGAATTAGCCTTCTAATTTCTGAAATCATGTACAACAGAATCAGGTATTATGGAAAAAATTGGACATCTTATCAGCCACGAACTGGAAACTAAAAGCAAAAGAAAGATCAAATGATTGATGGTTGTCTAGACAGGAATGCAGATTAAAATTAGAGTCTACAAACAGCACTTTTTTTAAAAATGAAGGTGAGATGTGAGATTGGGTGAATGAAGTCAGCGAAATTTTCATTTACTGTTCACTTTCTGTTGATAAAATAATAATTCGTTCCTGATCTTGTTTCATCAAATGCTTTTTGGTTTACCTTTTGAGGAACTGGAGGAGCTCTTTTGAATGCCAAAAGCTGTTAACAGAACAAAATAGACGAAGCCTGCAGATTTAGGTTCTAAAACCACACAGGACAGGCAAAAGTCTTAATGAAAGACTTTTTTCAACAGAGGGCAGAGGATGCTATAGAGCTTAACTGGAGATGACAGGGTTTCATAACGAGATTCATTGTGGTGCACCAGAAAAAGGTCATTAACAACATGCAGAGACACTCCAAAGGGACAGAGAAAAATGGTGAATAGATCAAAGGAAGGGTAAAGTACAAAAAAGGACAGTGGTGATTATCATTTTATATTTATAGCTGTGCAGATGAGCAAATGCAAATGCCATACAACTGTCAAGGAAACAAAAACACAGATGGTGGGGGCTGTGACGCCTGCCACAAACAATAAGGAGAAAATTGATTGACAGAGTTTAGAAGAAACAGCAGCCAAGTATGGGAAACACCCACTCCCACATGAAAACCTGTTGCCTTGAGGAAAGTTAGCCACCATGACCATGATACCGAAATAAAAATGTCTTAAACATGGAAACCTAAGAGTAAAGAGGAATCGAGTGAAGGACAAGAACAACAGAAGCGCGATCAATAAGGTCACACATGCTCAAATTTATTCCGGGGAAAAACAGACACTGCTCAATGTAGGGCAAGGGTAAGTAGGCAAAGTCTTTTAAGACCATAAGACATAGGAGTGGAAGTAAGGCCATTCGGCCCATCAAGTCCACTCCACCATTCAATCATGGCTGATGGGCATTTCAACTCCACTTACCAGCGTTCTCCCCGTAGCCCTTAATTCCTCGAGACAACAAGAATCTATCAATCTCTGCTTTGAAGACATTTAGCATCCCTGCCTCCACTGCACCATGTGGCAATGAATTCCACAGGCCCAGCACTCTCTGGCTGAAGAAATGTCTCCGCATTTCTGTTCTGAATTGACCCCCTCTAATTCTAAGGCTGTGTCCACTGGTCCTAGTCTCCTTGCCTAATGGAAACAATTTCCTAGCGTCCACCCTTTCCAAGCCATGTATTATCTTGTACGTCTCTATCAAGTCTCCCCTTAATCTTCTAAACTCCAACGAATACAATCCCAGGATCCCGGGGGTCCAGGAGGGCATAGGTCTAGGGTGAAAGGGGAAAGATATAAAAGAGATCTAAGATGCAACTTTTTCACACAGAAGGTGGTACAGGTATGGAATGAGCTGCCAGAGGAAGTGGTGGAGGCTCGTACAATTGCAATACTTAAGAGGCATTTGGATGTGTATACGAATAGGAAGGGTTTGGAGGGATATGGGCCAGGTGCTGGCAGGTGGGACTAGATTGGGTTGGAATATCTGGTCAGCATGGGCGGGTTGGACCGAAGGGTCTGTTTCCATGCTGTACATCTCTATGACTCTATAACGGCTCAAACATCAGAGTGATACATTGAATTCTGGACTACATTAAGTGCAAGAATTTCACTCAATGTGCCCCAAAGATATGCATGTCCTGGTAAAGCGGTCTCTGGAATATGATGCCAGATCATCTGAAAGTATGGCCTGAGGTAGAAAAATCACTAGTCCAATAAGGGAATAGGTAGTTCAAAGGAATGGAGATGAAAAAGCTGGGTAAAGGGGAGACCAATTAAAGACATAAAACGATATCCCAAAATAAAACGATAAGTCAGTAACAGATTTGCTACCGTTTTCAGTCTGCACAATGTGCAGTTCTCAGGATAGAAAGAGCAACAGAATGATGAAATATTCTTAAGATGCTAAAAGAAGATTTTGAAGCCACGCAAGAGAAGTTATATAGATGGATTGTAAGTAGGTGATAACATCAATGTAGGTATCTGATGGGTTGCAGGTTGAACTATCAGAACATAGGTTTTATTTTCTTAGTCATAGGATGTAGGCATCGCTGGCTATGCCAGCATTATGCATACCTTATTGCCTGAAAGGCAGTTAAAAGTTGTCCAACTTGCTTTGAAATCACTTATAGATCAGATAATAACATCAATCTCCTTCCCTAAAAGGAGAAAAGTGAACCAGACTTTTTTTCTGACAATCAACAATTTTCATCATCATTATTAGACTCTTAATTTCAGATTTTCTTTCTCCAGAATTCAAATTCCATAATTCACGATGGCTGGATTTGAACCAAGTCCCCAAAACAACATTACCTAAGTCACTGGATTAACAGCTGACCAATAATACTAGTTGCCATCACAAGAAAGATAATAGCAGTAGACAAAAGTATTTCAATGGATCACTCCCAATGCACAGGGAAATACCTACTGTTTTGCCATTATTCACTATTTGCAATGTCAGTGGAAATCTTTCTCACAGGAGATTGTTCAGCCATTAGAAAATCCCGAGATAAGACATGTCATTGCAAATGGCTTCAGATCAGGGAACATATTTTATAGGACAAGTGACTAAGGAAGTGTGTAAATTGCTGAGGATAAAGCATAAGTTTCACATCCCCTACCACTTGCAGAGTTCAAGCATAGATCAACAGAAGAATACATTCAAGAAAACAGAAGCAAAAGCCATTTAAGAGACTGGATGGGGATTGGCCAATCCATCACACAGCATCCTAATGAAACTCTAGAGAACACCAAATAGGATGACCAGATTAACACCACTTGAGTTATTGACAGGAAGTACAATGAAATTAACAGAAAACGTCACTGGTAATGAGGAAGCAGTTTTAAAGATCTGAGCAAACAGACTGAATCAGGGAGTTATGGGTCAGCAAATTTTATACAGCACAGAAATACAGCAGGAACAGAAACGGGCTGAGGTACCTCGGGTCGGAGATAAAGAAATGGCATAAATCATGGCAGAGAAGCCAGATCTTCATCAAAATAGATAGGATCTTATGAAGTTAGGATGAATAGCGATACAAAGTATCGTATAGATAGGAAAGGAAAAGGTAATTGGAAAGACATATTCAGAGCTGAAACACATTATCAACTGATTTTGTTTTTAGCATTAACCACAATAAGTGATCACGAAAAGCTGTTAAATCTTAATTTAAAGCACAGCTATTAGAATAATTATAAAGGCCATCGTATTCACTATTTCATGATTTGTCGTAGCACCGAGTAATAATATAGTTGCCCGAAACTGCTCAAAAACACTTTAGGACAACTTGTCATTCCAGATTTCTGAACTGGATTATAGTGTATAACAGATTGAAGAATACATCTTCTGAACCCAAATCAAACGCTAGAAGACATATGGACCTATATGTCAGGTGGAGAAAACAAAAGACATTTCTTAATTTATCTTTTCAATCTTTCACAGAGCAGTTGTCCTTTTACTGTGGACATAATTTTTGTACAAAATGTAGCTGTAAAATGATACAGCCCGATTTATATTTGCAAAACAAAACTTCAACTACAAATCCAAAAAAAACAGGGCAAGGAGACTTTTAAGTGAACTGGCTCCCACACATCACTAAACCCAAAGAAAACTTTTCACAGTTTACACAGCATGTGAGAAAGTCAAGGAGATGACACCAAGATGTTCTATATAAAATTGTTCACTGACCACTTTTCCAAAGGCTAATAGATTATTACAGCACAGAAACAGATCTTCAGTCCAATGAGTCAATGACGAACACAATCCCAAATTAAACTAGTCCCACCCGCCTGCTCGTGGCCCGTATCCCTCCAAACCTTTCCTATTCACATATCCATCCAAATGCCTTTTAAACATTATAATTCTACCCACATCCACCACTTCTTCAGGAAGTTCATTCAACACTCAAAGCACCCTTAATGTAAAATATTTGCCTCATGTCTTTTTTTTAAATCTCTCTCTTCTCACATTAAAAACTTGCTCCTAATCTTGAAATTCCCCATCTTAAGGAAAAGACAACTACAATCAACTCTCTCATTATTTTATAAACTGTCAGGTCTCCTCTCAACTGCCTACACTCTAGTGAAAAATGTCCAAGTCTATCCAGCCTTCCTTTATAACTCAAACATTCCACATCTGGCAACATCCTGGTAAGTCTCTTCTGACTCCTCTCCAACTTCATAATGTCCTTCCTATAACTGGGCGACCAGAACTGGACATAGTGTGTCACCAATGTCCTGTAAAATCTCAAAATAATGTCCCAACTCCTATACTCAAAGGACTGACCAAGGAAGGTAAGCCTCCCAAATACCTCTTTAACCATCCAGTTAACATGTTACAAACCTTAAAGACTGATGCACCTGCACCTCAGAGAGAGAGAGAGAGAGAGAGAGAGATGGGAGATAAGCCTGTGAGAGGGTGCATGTATGTATGAGGGAAGGTCTGCGTGATTAAGTGTGTGTGTGTGTGTGTGTGTGTGTGTATAGTGGGGTCACCTGTAGTGTGACATGAATCCAAGATCCTGGTTGAGGCCATCATTATGGGTACTGAACTTGGCTACTCGCCTCTGATTGGTCACTTTGCATTGTTGCCTGTCCCAAACACCGACTTGGAGGATGGTCACCCAAAAACCCGAGGCAAATATCCCTGACTGCTGAAGAGTTCCCCAACTGTAAGGGAACACCCCTACCTGGTGACTGTTGTGTGGTGTCCATTCATCTGCTGTGGTAGCCTCTGCTTGGTTGTGCAGTTGCATTCCTAATGCTTTTCTGGTTCAGAAATCCCCACTCCAGAATTTGAGCATGTTTCACTGCATAACTGAGGTAGTGCTGTATTTTGACAGGTACCTTCTTTTGAACAAAGCATTAGACTAGGTTCCATCTGCCCTCATGGAAATGTAAAAGATCTTGAAGCACTATTTTGTCAAGTGTAAGGGAGATATTTTTGGTGCTCCGACTAATATATACCCCTTGCTCAAATGACTAAAACAATGATCTGGTCATCATGATGTACCTGCTTGTGCAAGCTTGCATTGCACAAATTAGCTGCCACAATTTCCTACATTAAATAGTGACTACACTTCAAAAACATTTTAGTCATGGCTGTAAAGCAATTTGAGAATCTTGGTGATCATGGAAAAGGCTATGGAAATGTAAGTTTTTCTTTCAACCCCTCTTCAAAGATCATCCTGTGTGTATTTTCCCACTTCTTATTAAATTTATTCCATGACAACATTATCCTAAAAATCCACCGATGCCACAGGTATACTGGTGATAGTCAGCACACCTCACTGTCACCTTTCTTGATGCCACATCTTTACATTATCAGACTGCTTGTCCAACATCTAGAATAGATGAGGACAAACTTTCTCCAACTGCATATTGGGAAAACCAAAGCTATCGTTTTCGGTGTCCAATGTAAACTCCATTTCAGAGTCACTAACTCCACTTCACTTGCTGAAATTGTTACAATCATACTGCACAATTAAAATGCATTTTTCATCATTTGATCGCAACTGAACCCCAATCTCAATGTCTAACTTACACTTCCTCTGACACCATTAGGCTCTGGAAATCTACTTATTCCTTTAACTTATTGTGGTTTGGTCTCCACAGCCTTCTATGGAACAGAATTCCATTTCAATATAAATGATAACAAATTTCATCTCAGTCCAAAATGGCATGCAGCGTAACCTGAAATCTGGACCTCCTAGCCAGGGGAAATATTATCCCTGGATCCAGTTGGCACCACCCTGTCAACTTTTTATACAAGTTATTCTGCTATAACAATGTTTCATTAATGCGAATTCACTAATGTGATTGATGAATTGAAGACATGGATTATTACTTGATTCTGGGCCCATTAGTTTAAATGGTGATTTAGATTAGATTCCCTACAGTATGGAAACAGGGTATTTGGCCGAATAAGTCCACACTGACCTTCCAAAGAGTAACCCACCAAACTCATTCCCCAACCCTATATTTAACCCTGACTAATGCACCTAATACGATGGGCAATTTCACATGGCCAGTTCACCTGACCTGCACATCTTTGGATTGTAGGAGGAAACCGGAGCACCAGGAGGAAACCCATGCACTGAGAATGTGCAAACTCCACACAGTTGCCTGAGGCGGGAATGGAACCCAGGTCCCTGGCACTGTGAGGCAGCAGTGCTAACCACTGAGGCACCGTTGTTATTGCACAATTTTCTTATAAAACGAAATTGCACGAGAACAGAGCAACCACATTAAAGCAGAACCGACTGTATGTTTGAATGAGGTGCCCCCCTCATTCTTCTGAACTGCAGTGGATACAAGGCCTAGTTGACTCAACCTTTCCTGATGAAGGGCTTTTGCCCGAAACATCGATTTCGCTGCTCCTTGGATGCTGCCTGAACTGCTGTGCTCTTCCAGCACCACTAATCCAGAATCTGGTTTCCAGCATCTGCAGTCATTGTTTTTACCTTTCCTCAGAGAACACACCTACCATCCCAAGAATCAGCCTGGTGAACCTTTGGTGCACTCCATCCATGGTATGAACATGTATATCTTTTCTTCGGTAGTGTTTAGGCTTTGACCCTACTCCCTTACCAAAGTTTTTTCTGCTAATTAAAGCAAAAACATTTTATCTTTTACAGGTCATCTTTATTATGTATTCAGAACATAAGAACAAAGATAGGGCATTCAGCCAGTTGTATCTGACCTGCTGTTCAGTATAATCATGGCTGATTACTGCTTTTTACCCGACTTGGGGCCATAACACTTTACGCCACTGGCAATTAGAAATCTATCTTTCCTTACCTTAAAATATACTCAAATAATCAGCTTCAAAAGTTTCCTCATTGTCATGGACAGAATGTATGTATTATCTAACTGCCCATAATCAGAATATTTTGTCGAGACGGAAATGTGCCTTCTCGTTTTTGCAATGTATATTCCAATTAAAACATTGAAACACTCAAAAGCTTGCTGCTCAAATAAGGAAGGTTATTGATTCTCACACTTACATTCAAAGACTGGATGTAGAAAAGAACAAACACATTTGCACATCACAGTTAATTCCTTGAATGTTCTCTCATATGGCAGCCAATGGTTCCTTGAATGAATATAATAATCTAAAGTTGAAGTGAGGATCTTGTAAAGGGTTCACAACAGACTGAGCTTTTTTAGTTGAATATCAAATAAGTTGGTTCTCAAGCAAACTTTGAAACTAGCTGCAATCATCAAGCAGCTAAATTATTTAGTCTATTACAGTTTCAGAATCTGCTTCTCAGGCTGGATATCAACTGGTGGCTCTGAAAGAAAAACTGGATCTTGAGGTATTAAAGGGTGCATTCCCGGAAACTAACTTCAACCACTGCTAAGTTGGACACGGAGGCCATTGTGATACAATGGAAAGTTGATAACGGCCACTAAGTTTCCTTTTATCTATTATGAAACATGGAATCAGGCAGTCTGAAAACTTAAGTCTTTAGGTGTTGGCCCTTCATTATACAATGAAACTCAAATTTGATAGATAATTAAGAGGTATCTTCACCCATGTCAATATTCGAACTGAAATGAATTTATTGTCACGTGTACCGATGACAGTGATAACCTTTGTCTTGCAAGCAATAGTTAAGTAGCATAAATAAGTAAATAATAGGTAGACAACGGCAAAAACAAAACATAGGTACAGACGACTATTAAAAGTTTCTTAGTCCATTCAGTATTCTAACAACAGTAGGTTAGAAACTGTTTTGGAAGCGGCTGGTACTTGTGTTCAAGCTTATGTAACTTCACCCTGATGGTAGAGGTTGTAGAAAAACATTGCCACAGTGGGATGGATATTTGAGAATGCTGGCTGCCTTTCCTTGACAGCAAGCCTGGTAGATGGATTCTATAGATGGGAGGTTGGCCTTTGAGTTAGTCCAGACCGAGTTCACCACTCTCTGTGACCGTCTCCGATCTTGAATGGTACAGTTGCCATACCAGGTACTGATACATCCAGTCAGAATGCTCTAGATGGCGCACCTATAAAAGTTGGCAAGGGTATTTGTCGTCATGTCAAATTTCCTCAGCTGCCTGACGAAGAAGAGACATTGTTGGGTCTTTGTAACCAGTGCATCCACATGAAGAGGCCAAGAAAGCTTGTTGTTGATGACCATTCCCAGGAGCTTGACACTCTCCACTTGTTCCACCTCTGTACTGTTAATGTGTAGGAGGTATGAGCAACATCCTGCCAAAAGTCACTAATGTGTTCCTTAGTTTTGCCAGCTTTGAGAGTTAGGTTGTTCTCAATGCACCATTTTTCCAGGTCTGTAGTCTGTTCCGTCACCATCTGAGATTCGACTGGCTATGATAGTGTCCTCACTGAACTTATCAATGGCATTAGTCTAGAAATTTGGCAACACAATCATGGATATACAGTAAGAACAGTAGGGGACTGAGTACACACACCTGGGGGGCTCCAGTGCTGAGTTTTAGTGAGGATGAAATATTGTCCCTAATCTTCACTGATTGTGGCCTGTGGGTCAGGAAACAGGATCCAGTTGGAAACAGTGCGGCTTCTCCAAGGGATAATAGTGTTGACGGCTGCACTGTAGTCAATAAGTAGGATTCTTACATAGCTATTCTTGGTGTCAAGATGTTCTAGGGAGGAGTGTAGAGCAAATATATGGCATCTGACGTGGATCGGTTGGTCTGATGGGCAAATAGGAGTAGGTCAAGCATAGTGGGGAGCAAGTTTTGATAAGATTTGTAGCTCAGGTTGAGGTTCTGGATGTAAGCTTGCTCGCTGAGCTGGAAGGTTCGTTTTCAGACATTTCATCACCATACTAGGTAATACCTTCAGTGAGCCTCCGAATGAAGCACTGGTGATGTAACCCGGTTTCTATTTATATGTTTGAGTTTTCCAGGGCTGGTGATGTCATTTCCAGTGGTGACATCATTTGCTATGTTTTTTCTCAGGAGATGGTAAATGGGATTCAAGTCAAATGTGTTTTAGATTAGATTAGATTCCCTAGAGTGTAGAAACAGGTCCTTCGGCTCAACAAGTCCACACTGTTTGTTGATAGAGGTCCAGTTGGAATGCCATGCTTCTAGGAATTCTCATGCGTGTCTGGTTTGGCTTGTCCTAGGATAGATGTGTTATCACAGTCAAAAGTGGTGTCCTTGCTCATCAGTATGTAAGGATACTAGTGAGAGCAAATCCTGTTGTTTTTTGGCTAGTTGGTGTTCATGTATCCTGGTGGCTAGTTTTCTGCCTGTTTGTCCAATGTATTGGTGTTACAGTTCTTGCAAGGTATTTTGTAAATGACATTAGTTTTGCTTGTTGTCTGTATATGGAGAGTAGTGGGGAGGTTGCAGATGATTAATGCCATGACCAGTCTTTCAAATTTAATTAGGTATTCGCCAGAGACTTGATTTCGTCTGTACTCCAAATATCAAAATTCGTATGAGTTGTAGCAAATAACTTGTTTGTATCAATTTTTTAAAGTATTGATTGGAACTTCACAGCACATTATATTGAAGGAGAGAAGAACAATACAGTTGTATTGTTCAACTGAC
This sequence comes from Hemiscyllium ocellatum, assembly GCF_020745735.1. Classification (NCBI taxonomy): domain Eukaryota; kingdom Metazoa; phylum Chordata; class Chondrichthyes; order Orectolobiformes; family Hemiscylliidae; genus Hemiscyllium; species Hemiscyllium ocellatum. Next base: position 99,240,388 of record NC_083401.1, read on the forward strand.
CTGCATTTTAACAGTGGCATTTTGTTTTGCTAGAAATCACACATTGTGCCTAATTCTGACCATAAAAGTAATTAAAACAATTATGCGAGGTTCAAACATACACTGAGTTGTGGAATGTCAATTGATAGGAATTTTAAACTTGTGAATACATAGAATTATTCTCTGATCTTTATCGATGCATGATTAAATGATGCATTCTCACTCCAACAAGGAGAAATAATACAATTCTGAAATAAATTCTCACCTAATTTGAGTGAAAATCAGGTCTGAATTAACTAATTAAACTAAATAGACCAAGATTCCCTCCATCAACTAAGTTTCACCCCATCTCTTTCCTGTCATGTTGGCAGTTATATCAGATTCAGCTATACATACTTACATTACAATTGCACAACATGGGAGCAAAGCAAAAAGGATTTACACAAACACCAGAACTGTGGTTGCAATACCCAAGACCTTCAAGGACAAAAATAGTTTTTAAAAGGGAACTACTGGCCCCAAATGACTGTTGTGATCACCTGACAAGCCCAGGCAATTCACATGGAATATACAAAACCAGATTCTTTGGTATTACCATTTCAGTTAAGAACATAAACACAGTCTGGCATTAGATCGGTTTAGCTTACATTTACTTCATAAGTTCATGCTTGGAATGAAACAAAGATACTGCCATCAGGCTCTGCAAAAGTACTCAATAACAAAATACCCTTTGAGCAACAAGAGAAAGAAAGCCTCATGAACTGCTAACAGCAAGGGTGGTGAAAACTCTTCTCTCCCTCTTTCTTGATCTCAGAAATCTGTGCTCGTAAGAAAGAAACTTTAGAAAACCATCTTTGACAAAAATGTTAAATTAATCAGTGAGTTTTGCCACCCTGAGGAAATAGGATAACAGCTAAACAGTTGTGATTTGGGTTTCACTTTCACAACTCAAGGACTCAAAATTGCAAGAGCCTTTAATTCCCTGTCCACACAGATACCCTTAAGCTCATTACTTGTGTTTGAGTGCACATCACGATTTTTTTCTTCAGGATAGTAGGTAATAAAATTTGTCTTTCCTTCACCAAGAAAACCTTGGAATTTGACATTCATTTTGATTTAAAGTTTTAACTGAAACATGATAACTGCATGCTTAAAAAATAGTATTTGTTGTAACTGACAGCGGATTAAAAAAGAGGAACAAATCACTCCTCAACTGGTCAGAACAAGACTGACTAAGGATAGTTGCGATCTTAATACCACACTAGACACAGTTTATCTTCTGACTTTGCATGCTGTCCATCAACAAAAACATCTGTGCTCACTTTTGAGCAATAATTGAGGCAGAGATGAAGTCATGTTATCTGATGCTGATGTCTCCACTTATGCTATTGTAATGTTAGACCTGAAATTACAAGGGCCTAAATTATTGAGCTCCCATCTTCCACTCTACAAAAACTTGAGATCAACTAAGATATTACTGTCAGTGTCTGAAGTTATCGCAAGTTACAGAGTCATCAGATCTGTGCTCCTCATTTTCAAATCTCTTCATAATCTTCTACATAGTTTCTTTCATTACTTCTCCTGCATATCTTTAATTATCATTGCTTCACCATCGGCAGCAATGACTCCAGCTAATGAGGCATTAAGCATTGGAATGTCCTTCTCTCCCCCCTTCCAAGATGACCCTTCACTCAACTCTTTGATCAACCTGTTGGATACCTATCCTCGTATCCAATGTGGCTTAGCAGCAAATTTTGTTTGAAAACACTCCCTTGAAGTGCCTCTGATTTATAAATTTATGTAACTCATTTAATAAATTTTGTTCTGCGCACATTTTAGAGGTACTATGCATACCATACAAAGTACATGATAAACACTGATTTTATCAGAACTATTCCCGATCACTGCATAATGCATCAAAATAAGTTATTTATGCTCCTAATCAGGGTTCTAAAGCAGGTTTAAATACAAAATATTCCACAGTCTCTTTAATTTGACTTTAAAGAAGGATTATTTTCATATGTTATATGTCTCTTCCTTTTTTTATTCAGTTCTGAATATTTCTAGACATCCATGGCTCTTTGGAATTAAATCATTGATTTTATTTATTACAGTGCTAGATATGTTTGATTAGTAAATGAATGAAAGGTTTTGGGGAGAAGGCAGGAGAATGAGATTGAGATTGAGAAATATGTCAGCCATGATCGAATGACGGAGCAGACTTGATGGGTAGAATGGCCTAATTCTGCTCATGTATTTTATGATCTTGGGGCCTTATGTCAGGTTATCTCATAATTTCTTTTCAGATCTGGTAATGGAGGAAAGGCAGAAGAGTCATGCTTTTTTTTAATCATGACATGTTATAGAATCAATTATGGAATGTGTAAACAAAAGTCTACCAGATACACTTTCATGAATGCCATGTCTTTTTAATATGACCATGATGCTCATGGCTCCATACTTCAAATCTGTATGCACCAAGAGTAAAATGCTTCAGGAATTCAGCATGTGACTTTCAACTAATAATGAGAACTGTCGAAAAGTACCAAATTACTTAATATAAAAAATACACTAATCCACATCGTATTTGACAAGGAACTCAAAATGAGGACATAAAAATCAATTATGACTTATAAGTCAAAAAATGCTGCTGCTAAACTGTGTCAGCTACCTTTTAGAGTCTCATTCACATACACTTTTTACAAATTTCACATTTTCAACTCTTTATCCAATTCCATTTTGAAAATTATTATTGAATTGCCTTCTAGCATCCTTTCTGACAGTGCATTCAAAATCATTTTAAAAAATTCTATACTGTCTCTGGTTTCTTTGCTAATTATCTAAACCATCTCCTCTGGATATCTACCATGCTACCACCAACAACAATTTCTCTTTCTCACTCCCAAAGTCATTAATGTTTTCTAAGAAGAAAACTCCAGTGTTTATAATTGACATTTTTCAACCCTGACCTCATTCTAACAAATCTCCCCAAGATCTTGTCAACATTCCCTCCAAAATAAGCCCATCCTGAATTGATCAAAATGCTCTATCTGGGTCCAGATGGTGAAATTTGAAATAAATTTTAAAAATCTGTATTAAAAACCTCAACTGCCCTCTGAAATGGTCTAGCAAACCTTACAGTTCAAAAGGCAAACAGGGATAGGCAATAAATGTTGGATCAGCCAACAAAATCCACATGCAACAATGAATAAATATATTTTGAAAATCAATGGATATCACAATTTAAACACGCAGAAAATATTCTGTCAGAAGTCTGTTACTTCCATAAGTAAATCAGAGCTAGAATAGCATTGGCAAATAATGCATTCTCAATCAAAAATGGTTTATTACAAGAATGAATAGAGTTTTTAAGAATCAAAACCGTGATATAGAAATATAGTAAGCCATTCAGCCCATTGTGAGCCTCCCCTATCATTCAGTACCATCATGACAGATTGAACATTTTAATGCCTCTTATCCACCCCACAACTCTGTATGCTATTGGTAATCAGAATTGTATCAATCTGTACCTTAAACATACTGAAAATGGAGTTTCCCCAGCTCTCAGTCCTAGAGAGTTTTAAAGCTTTACAACCTTCTGAGTAAAAGAATTTCTGCTCATCTCAGATCTAAATGGCATTACCCAATTTTTAAGTTATGTCCCCCGGTTCGAGACTCAGAAGGTTGTAAAGTTTCTGAGACAATGGGAAACATCTAAGATATCTACTGTGTCTACAGTTTTAGATATTTTGTAATTTTCAAAGATTTAGAGTACCTTTGTTGCACGAGGCTGACACATGGGGCTTAAGTAAAGGAGGTATCCAAAATAATAGAAATTCATGAAATGTCATTCGAAAAAAGGTTGGGAGCATATTAGTTGGATAAAAGACAACAGCAATGAATTTCTCAGAGTGGTGGAAGAGAAAAGATCATTAGTGAATATCAAGGAAAGACAAAAAAATTGAACTTGGCTATTTTCTCAGTTACGATAGCTTGAAGAAGGAAAATTAGAAAAACAAAATAATGATGACAGAAACTGAAATCAGGAGGTGGAGATGAACAACTGAAGGGTGGCATGGTTGCACAGTGATTAGCACTGCTGCCTCTTAGTGCTACGGACCCAGATTTGATTCCAGTCTTGGGTGACTGACTGGATAGAGTTTGCACATTCTCTGTCTGCGTGGGTTTCTACTGGGTGTTCCTCTGACCCTCCCACAGTCCAAAGATACACAGATTAGGTGGATTAGCCATGCTAAATTGCACCAAAGGGATGTGTAGGCTAGGCAGATTAGTCGTGGTTGATACCAGGTTACAGGAATAGGGTCAGCGTCTGGATGGGATGGTCTTCAGAAGGTCAGTGCAAACGTGATGGGCCAAATGGCCCAATTCTGCATTGCAGACATCCTACAAAAGTGCTTAGAGAAAACACAAGTTTGTAAGGCATGGAGAACTGAGCGTAGGATTGACTCATAAGCAAATCAGAGTCACGAGTGTGGTGCTGGAAAAGCGCAGCATCCGAGGAGCAGGGAAAAGAAATATTCGACATTTCGGGCAAAAGCTCTTCATTAGTAAATCACCTAGTCCCATAACTCCCTTGCTTTTTTGCCCAATGCTTTGGCTCCTGTGTAACTTTTTAAATATCCATCTTGCTCATCTTGCCACCTTTAAAGTCTGTGTACATTCACCTCCAGGCCCTCCTGCCTTGTTTACATATCTTACTAACCTTTTTTGGAAGGTCCAACACAAGAGGAAAGTTAACGGCAGTGCCCTGAGGAGCACTGATATAGAGAGAAATTTTGGGATTCAAGACCTGAAAGTGGCAACACAAGTGGTAAAGAACGCTTTATGGCATGCTTGCTTTCAAGGGTCAGGGCACTGAAGATAAAGGTTGACAAATTATGTTGCAGCTGTATAACTGATTGTTTTCACTAGAGCATTGGAGGCTAAGGAGGGAACATGATAGAACTATTTAAAATTATGAGGTATGGATAGGATGGATAATTGAGTTTTTTTTCCCCTCAGTGGAAATGTCAAATACCAGGCTTAAAGTGAGGGGGGAAAAGTTAAAGGGAGATATAGGAGGAAAGCTTTTTTACACAGTGAAGATGGTAGAAGCAGATATGTTACCAACGTTTAACAGGCATTGAGACAAATACATGAGATGGCAACAAATAGCGGTATCAGATCCTGTGTGGCTGATGGGATTAGTTTAGAATGCCATTATAGTCAGCACAGATGTGGTAGACTGAAGGGACTGATCCTGTGCTATACTATTCTATATTCAATTAATTATGTTGTCAAAAAACACTAGTCTGTTTATTTTCAACATATTTATGTATTAATTAAATAATGTAGCACTGAGTGAATTTCTCTTCCCAAGATTTTTAAATAAATTGTTAACGTAGTATACATTTCTTAATATGGATTCGTTCAAGTCATTTTTCAGTCAGTGGAGTTGTTCACTTTTTGACTTTCAAAGGCATTTAGGACTTTATTGCAGCCCAGACTACTTTGGATACTAAGCAATACTACCCTGCTGGTACAGACCTTCTTTCTCCGAGTGAAACCTGCCTACTGAATCACTGCTACCAGATATTCCTTTCTATGTTGTCTGGCAACAGCAGCTGCTTCTCTTCTACTTTGCTTTCCTTTGGCTTCAGAAAATTATGCATGTGAACCCCAAGGTCTCTCTGCTCCAGTATTCCCTTCACACTTGTACCATTGAATCTATATTGTCTCTTCATGTTTCTGCCACCAAAACACATTACCTCACATTTATCTGCACTGAAATTCATTTGCCAGATGATCTGCTCATGTCCCTCTGAAGTCAGTTTCAACCTCACAATTCAATACTCTCTCTAGCCTAGCATCATCTGCAAATTTAGAGATCTTAGTCTCAACACTCATCTTTAAATCATTTACATAAAATCAGAAAAACTGGGGTCCCAACAACGATCCCTGGGGAACACCATTTCCAACTCTTCTCCAGTCCGAGAAATGTCCATCTATACCTATCCTCTGTTTCTTTTCTTTTAGCCAACTTATCAATGCTGTCAAGCACCCATCAATCCCAAACATTTCTAATTTTCTACCCAACCTGCCACAGGCCACCATTTTTCTGAAATTCCAAATATGCAACATCCCACAGCACTACCCCCATGCACTGCTTGTATCACCTTGTCAAATAACTCAATCAAATTTGTCAGACATGACCTGCCCAATCTTGGATTTGGATAGATATAAATACCTGTAATTATATAGTGCCGTTCAAGATTTCAATACTTTCACTGTCAATGCAATATTTTTTAGAAGTCTAATTCATTATTACAAAGTAGGTAGCATAGCAGCCAATTTGAAAATACAGCACGTACGACGTAGCAAACAACAATAAAGTGAATTACCAGATCATTTGTTTTGGGTACTAGTTTAGGGATAAACATAGAAATGGACATTGGTAAACTGTTCCTGCTTTTATTCAATTAATGTCATGAGTTTCTCAATCTTGCATATTAATTATGTTGAGATACTTGCACCAAATGCAAGTAAAAACATAATTCCCAGAAACTTAGATGTTGCAATATATTAACAAATACGCAATAATGATTTGATCTCAAAATACAGAGTTAACTTACAATATTACTGGCCCCTCAATGGTCATTTCACAAACATGCTTAGCATCTTGGAAGAATCTCATATTTGCAGATTTATTAGTTTAAAAAGAAAACTATACAGCATTAGCACAACATCTAGCACACACTATGACTAGACAATAAGATTGTTCACCTGAAGGACCGTTGAGCAAGTCCAGGCAGTACCAGAGGAGAGCTGAAGCAGTGCTTGAAATTTTAAAAATGGTTGAATTGAAACTTAGAAACAACTTTCGTTCATTCTCAGCTTCCTGTCTTCAAAGAAATCCCACAAGCACATGTCCACAATATTCACACACACTCAGAAAAATACTTCCCTTTAAGATTAACCTGATTGAATTGAAGCCAAGAAAATGAACAAATACAAATTTCTCCTTCCTAATCCCACAGATAGGCTTCAGAGAAAAAAAAACTAGCCTGAACTAGTTTGTAAAGAACAACTTACAAGGTTGGTTCAAAGAACATGTTGATTCATTCTGCTCTGGCCAGGTCTGCACTAGAACATGGCAGGAGTTGTTTCACCTACGATGATTGTTATGCTTATCTTCAGAAGATCATTTAATGTACACACTGAATATTTATTCTACAAATATTTTCTTCCTGGGTATTTTGTAAAATTCTATAAGCTTTGAGTAAATTCAGTCAATCCTGTATTATTACAGTACATGAATAAATGGGGGTGGGGGTGGGGGGGGGGGGGGGGGGGGTTCTGGAACCAATACCTAATCCAGTTTTCATTACAATTTTGTAAAGTTATATCAATATAAAACTTTAAATTTGACATTATTTAAAGTGCTATTCAATTCAATTTCTTTCAATATAACACACAGCACTGAAGTGCCTTAGTACATTTACAATTTCAGCTTACATTTACATTTCATATTTCAACCCAGGGATAAGAGCTTTAGGGCGAGGCTCTCAGTGTACCAACATAACAATGTTCTCTGCAAGCTGTGTGGCTGCTCAATTGTGGGGAAGCCCTCCACATGCATCAGCTTTCACTGTACGATTTCTGTTCTGTTTTAAACATCCTACATTCTGAACTCAGATGAATGATAGGAAAAATAAAAATAGGAGGAACGTTGCAGCAGAAGGAAATAGGCTGTGGCCTTTTAATTATTTGAACATTTGTCGAAGCTGCCCTTTGGTTTACTGCAACCCTCAGCTCATAGTCCTGGATCTGCAACAGATCTTTGCACTAGAGAATCAACATGTTTCAGAAATTCCAAAAAAAACCTCCACTGAGTTAAAGCTCTTCTGCCAGAATTGATGCGCCTCTCTATGTACATATCGGAACAACTGTAGAGCAGTGAGTACCAAGTTAGAGTGCTACTTAGGATGAATCTCTAAAAGAAAAAAAAATTTTCTTTACAAAAGCATATTCCAGAATGATTTGATTAATGCTCCCTTTCACACCATTGGTGCTTCAAGGATACTGTATTGAGGTGTCAAGACTCCAGATATGCATGAAAGATCTGATGGGAAGGACAACCTTTCGAAGGTTCTGATGATGAGGTACTATTGAATAAGCACAACCTTTAGGATATTATGCAGGACAACTACCAGCCGTGTCTAAATGGATTTTTTTTTGGTGTTTGTGTATATATATGAAGTTTTAAAAAAAACACAATCAGTACAAGTGGTTCAATAATACTTAAAAACAATTCAGATAAACACATCAGCTCCTCACAATAAGGGAAATCTGGCCAAGTCAACATCAAGGGACCATGTGGGAGATGAAAAAAAACAGCAGTAAACCTGCACAGCTGTTTGAGGAGGCAGTGAACCTTCACAGCTGACTGCCTCTGCTGTTTAGTTTCAAGCATCTCTGAACATAGGATTTGTTCTAAGAAAAATAAACAGTGAAATTCACAGCTGGCCCTAGAGAAACTAGAGTGGGGGAACACACAGCAGGGGAACAGTTAAGTGGTTTGTTTTTAAATTTGTAAGCTTACCTTTTTTGGTAAATCTACACCAATGTATGCAGTGGGTTTTTTGATCATATGTTTTATTGAGATCAGTCTCTTGTTTAAACTTTAAAGCTATATAAAAAAAGGTACTAAGTTATCTGGAGTAGTGTTTTTAGATAGTAAGACTGGGCTATTTTCTCGGTCTGTTAACTGTTAAGGTGCAAGGATAGCTTTTTGTAGAGTAATGCGCTCTTCCTGTCAAATGTGGGAGATCAGGGAGAGTTTCCAGGTGATTGATGATTATGTTGGCAGGAAGTGTGTATGGTTGCAAATCCTTTCAGATCACATGGATCGGTTGGAGTGGCAGTTAAAGGAAATCAGGAATTTACAGAAGCTGGGGGATGTGATGGATGGCAGTTGCAGGAAGGTGAAAAACTGTAGACACAGTCAGGAAGATGTGTTACCTCCAGGAAAGGTGGGAAAAGTAGGCAGGTGGTCCAGGAGTTTCTTGTGGCTATCCCCATCTGTTTTGGGGAATATAGGGGGTGATGGACTCTCAGGGGAAAGTAGCACTGACAGCCAGATTTTAGGTAGTGAGACAGGCACTAATGTACAATGAGGGGTATGTCAGATTCCAAGCGATTGATTGTGATAGGAAACTGTCTGGTCAAAGACACAAACAGATGTTTTTGTGGCCGACAATGAGACATCAGAATGGTTTCTTGATCCCCTGGTGCCAGGATCAAAGATACCTCAGAGAAGGTGCAGAATATTCTCAAGGAGAGAAGGACCAGGATAAGGTCACTGTAAGCATCAGAACTAATGATGGAGGAAGAGGAAAGTTCAAGGTTCCGAGGAGAGAATACAGGAAATTGGGCAGAAATTTAAAAAGTAGGTGCTCAACAGTTGTAATATCTGGATAATTCCTGGTGCCACAAGCTAACGAGAGTAGGAATAGGAGGATAAAGCAGATGAATATGTGGCAAAGGAGCTGATGCAGGGGTGAAGGACTCGCCTTTTTGGATCATTGGAATCTCTTCTGGGGCAGAAGTGACTTGTATAAAGAGGATGGATTGAAGGGATCTAATATATCGGCGGGGCGATATGCTGGAGCCACTCAGGTGGATTTAAGTTGGAGGGGGACATACCCAGGACTATAGTGAAAAAAAGAGATCAGTCTGAGACTGGTGCAGTTGGGAAATGGAGCACACTATCAGGGCACGTAGGAACAAAGCAGAGAATGAGGTAGGATTGATAGGCTTCTTGCATTGAAATTAATGCAGCTTAATCTAACAGGTAAGGTAGATTAACTCAGGGCATGGTTGAGAATATGGGACTGGGTATCATAGCCTTTACAAAAACGTGGCTCAGGGATGGACAGGACAGGCAGCTTAACATTCCGGGTAGAGATACTATAGAAAGTATCAAAAAGGGCACAAGAAAGGAGCGGGATGGTGTTTTTGACAAGGGATAATGTTACGGTTGTACCTAGGAAGGATATTCCTCTAAGTATGTCCAGGGAAGTTAGTTGGGTGGAACTGACTGAGAAATTAAAAAAAAAGAGAGGATTCCTTTACTGGGATAGTACTATAGACTCTCCCCCAACCCCACCAATAGTCAGAGGGAAACTGAGAAACAAACTTGTAAGGAAATCTCTAATTTGTAAGAATAATAGGTTGGTAACGGTAAGTAATTTAACTTCCCAGAAATAGACTGGAACTGCCATAGTGTTACAGACATGAATGGAGAGGAATTTATTGTGTACAAAAATTAATCTGCATTTATTTCAATGCAAGAGGCCTAACAGGAAAGGCAGATGAACTCAGGGTATGGTTAGGAACATGGAACTGGGATATCATTGCAATTACAAGGTATGGCTCAGGGAAGGACAGGACTGGCAGCTTAAAGTTACAGGATACAAATGCTATAGGATAGATTAAAAGTTGTGGGGGGGGTTAAGTGCGAAGTCGGGAGTGGGGGGGGGGGGCGGGGGAGAAGAGAAAGGTGGGGGAGTTGCATTTTTGATTAGGGATAACATCATGGCTGTACTTAGGGAGGATATCCTGGGATACATCGAGGGAAGTTATTTGGGTGGTACTGTGAAATAAAGGGATGATTACCTTATTGGGATTGTATTATAGACTTTCCAATAGTCAGCAGTAAATTGAGAAACAAACTTGAAAGGAGATCTCAGTTATCTTTGAGAATAATAGAGTGGTTATGGCAGGGGATTTTAACTTTCCAAACAGAGACTGGGACTGCCATAATGTTAAGGGTTTAGATGGAGAGGAATTTGTTAAGTGTGTACAGGAAAATTCTGATTCATTTTGAGGATGTACCTACTCGAGAAGATGCAAGACTTGACCTGCACTTGGGAAATAAGACAGGGCAGCTGACTGAGGTGTTAGTTTGGGACCATTGACTATAATTCTATTAGTTTTAAAACAGTGACAGAAAAGGATAGACAGGGTCTAAAAGTTAAAGTTTAAATTGGAGGAAGGCCAATTTGGTGGTATTAGGCAAGGACTTCCAAATGTTGATTGGGTGCAGATGTTCTCAGGTAAAGGGACAGCTGGAAAACTGGAAGCCTTCAAAAATGAGATAATGAGAATCCAGAGACAGTATATTCTCAATAGGGTGAAAGGCAAGGCTGGTAGGTGTAGGGAATGCTGGATGACGACAGAAATGGAGGTTTTCGTCAAGAAAAAGAAGGAAGCATATATCAGGCACAGACAGCAGAGATCAGGTGAATCCTCAGAGGAGTATAAAGTAGTAGGAGTATACTTAAGAGGGAAATCAGAAGGGCAAAAAGGGGACATGAGATAGCTTTGGCAAATAGAGAAAAAAAAAGAGTTTTTATAAATGCATTAAGGACAAAAGAGTAACTCGGGAGAGAATAGGACCCCTCAAAGATCAGCAAGGCAGCCTATGTGTGCAACCACAGGAGATTTGGGGGTGAGAGATACTAAACGAGTATTTTGCATCAGTGTTTAATGTGGAGAAGGACATGGAAGATACAGAATGTGGGGAAATAGTTGCTGACATGTTAAAAAAAATCCATATTACAGAGGAAGTGGTGCTGGATGCCTTAAAACTCAAAAGGTGGATAAATCCCCAGGACCTGATCAGGTGTACCCTAGAACTCTGAGAAGCTAGGGAACTGATTGCTTGGCCCCTTGTTAAGATTTTTTGATATCGACAGTCACAGGTGAGGTACTGGAAAACTGGAGGTTGGTTAACATGGTGCCACTATTTAAAACATGCTTACTATAGCAGTCTCCCTGCTATAATAAGCATGTCTTTAAAACTTGAAAAGGTTCAGAAAAGATTTACATGGACGTTGCCAGGGTTGGAGAGTTTGAGCTAGAGGGAGAGGCCAAATAGGCTGAGGCTATTTCCCTGGAGCATTGGAGGCTGAGGGGTGACCTTATAAAAGTTTATAAAATGATGAGGGGAATTTATAGGTTGAATAGCCAAGGTCTTTTCCCCAGGGTGGGTTAGTCCTGAACTAGAGGAAATAGGTTTAAAATGAGAGGGGAAAGATTTAAAAGGAATCTAAGTGGCAATTTTTTCACACAGGGTGGTGGGTGTATGAAATGAACTGCCAGAGAAAGTGGTGGAGGCTGGTACAATTGCAATATTTAAGAGGTTTCCAGATGGGTCTCTGAATAGGAAGGGCTTAGAGGGATATGGGCTAAATGCTGGCAAGTAGAACTCAATTAATTTGGTCGGCATGGATGAGTCGGACTGGAGGTCTGTTTCCATACTGTACAACTCCATTACTCCAAGTGCCCCTAAAATAAATTGAAAACGTCTTCAGTTGTATCCACTACAATATGCAATGGTTGTTTAAATATCTTTTAAGCTTTTCCCAATTAGGCTTCAGTGCATTTACAATAAATTCTATTGTTTTTAAAATTATTGCAACGTTCATTTGTGTTTCACTACTTTTATTTTCTACTCCCTATTAAAAACTGTATATTCATTTTCACCAACATTTTTTGGATAGACAAAAAAGTGTTTTCTATCATTTTAAAAGGAGAATGCATCATTTATGATCTACGCTAACTACTTTCACAAGAGAAGTGAAATTGATAATCAAGGGCAAATTATTTCAGAAGAGGTATATATAGGTGTAGATTTCAATATATAGGAACCTCATTCTGTTAATGGAAGCTGCCTTTTTACAGTGAACAGAAAATGTTTAAGGAAGCTTGAACCATTACGGACAAACATACTTTCAAGTACTTTGGTGCCTCAGGAACGTTGCCTATATGAGCATTTGCAATGCAAAGCAAATTGCATAATCACAATTCTAGTTTAAATGACTGAATTGTAAGCCTCAAACCTGTCAGAGATCAACTCAGTTTGAGAATTTCATTGGAAGAGTCCAGATTTTGTAACTCAAAGCAGGAAGGTAGGGTGATAGACGCTCTAGAGTAAAAAAAATTACAAGGTGCAGGCTGGACGGTTATATCAAATTCTTCTCAGTTGATGAAATTTGTGTTGTTGTCCAAGTTAGAACTTACTTACCCACCTATTTCAGTGTCACCTGCAAATTTGTCTGTACTACTTACTACCCCAGCGTTAATACAGATTGTTAATAACTAGGGCCTGACAATCGAATCCTTTTGTACCCACTAGTTACATTTTTCTGGCTGGCACAAGGTTCAATTATCCAGATTCTTTTGACTGACGGTTAGCCAATCCTCTATCTAAGCTAGTAATTTAACCCAAATCCATGTAATCTTACTTTGTGTGCAGCACCTTATCAAATGCCTTCTGGAAGTCCAGATAAACTTCATCTCAGGATCCCCATTATCCACCTTGCTTGCTACATCTTCAAAGAATTCTAGCAAATTAGTCAAATGTAATTTACCCTTCATAAAAATCATGGCCTGATGGACTGCATTTTGACTTTCCAAATGTCCTGTTATTATTTCCTTAATAATTGGTTCCAACAATTTCCCAATGACACATATTAAACTAAATGATCTACAATATCCTACTTTATGCTTCATGCCTTTTTAAATAAAGGCTTTATATTAGTCTTGACTGAATCCACTGAAATATTTCCCACTGCCAGAGAATTACCATCAGGTCCTGGGGACTCAGCTGCCTTCAATCCCAATATTTTGCTCAGTACCTTTTCCCTGGTGATGATGATTGTTCCAAGTTCCTGTCTTTCTATAACATCTACATTATCTGCTATTATTGGGATAGTACAATTGTCCAGCACTATGAAAACTGTCAAAGCTCATTCTTAGTTGCCCTTGAAAAATACCAGGTAGCAACCATTTTGAGTTAATGTGAAGTGTGATGAAGGTCCTTGTTAGCTCAAGGATTTTTATTCACTAAGAACAGTGAGAAAACTGTCAATTAAACCAGCAAAGTAGCAATGATCTTCAAGTAGCTTCATTTGATGTGGGCACCCAACACCATCAATATGGCCACAAATTTGAAACTCTACAAATCCTTAATAGCAACCACAATATATGGCAGTGAGATGGCACAGTGGGTCAGTGGTTCACACTACTGCTTCACAGCACCTGGGTTCGATTCCAGCTTCAGGTGACCACCTGTTGAAGTTTGCACATTCTCCCCATGTCTGCGTGGGTTTCCTCCGGGTGCTCCGGTTTCTTTCCACAGACCAAAGATGTGCAGGTTAGGTGAATTGGCCATGCTAAATTGTCCACAGTGTTCAGGGATGTGCAAGTTAGGTGCATTAGTTAGGGGAATGGATCTGGGTGGGTTACTCTTCAGATGGTCAGTGTGGACTTGTTGGGCCAAAGGGCCTGGTTCTACACTGTAGGAATTCTATGATTCTTCTATCCAATGAGACATGGAAAAAACATGGAAAAAAAAGTCACTTAAGTTGAATGTCTTTCACCAGACTGCTAACATATCGTCCTGGAAATCGCAGGGAAAGATGGCTGCACCAGTCAGAAAGCACTGCAGGAGTGGCCAGAGGCACCTACAAGACACCATAATGTTGGTAAGGCACATCCTTCACTTTCTGGACAAAGGCTCCAGCTAGGTAAAGCGCACAGGATACCACCAGGTGGAAGACAAGCCAACAAGGGAAAATCTGGTGAAACACATTTAAGGAGAACCACTAAAAGCAGAATATCACCTGTGCTCAAGCAAAATAGAATGCAATTTACTGAGGCCAGATGCAGACACTTGCTGTGCATTGTCCTGCATGGGATTACAGGAATTCAGTGTAAATATGTCAATCTTCTCTCTGATGAGGATGGGAAACATTTCTGACTGAAACACGCTGCTTGTATTTTTTTGAGGTATTTTAGGAGTTGGAGGTGATTTACTCAAATTCCAGGAGCAACAATTACTGTTTTATATGGTGTTGTATTGTTTTGGAACTTTGGAGAAGAAAAGAAAAGTAAAAACAATAGCAACTTTAAAAGGGAGCGGGACAAAGGCAGCACATGGTCAGGTCAGTGCAGGAGAGGGAGACAGAGAGTCAGAGACAGCAGCGAACCTGCGCAGTTACTGCCTTTGCTGTTTGAATTTATGTATCACTGGATATCGGAGTGCATCTGGGAAAACTAACGAATAGTGAAATTCACAACTGATCTTGAAGGAACTTGTTTGGGAGAGGTTACAGCACAGAAACAGAGTTGGATGCTGAGGGGTGACCTTACAGAGGTTTACAAAATTATGAGGTACATGGATAGCATAAATAGGCAAAGTCTTTTCCCTGGGGTTGGGGAATCCAGAACTAGAGGACACTAGGGTGAGACGAGAAAGATATAAAAGAAACCTACGGGGCAACTTTTTCACACAGAGGGTGGTACGTGTATGGAATGAGCTGCCGGAGGAAGTGGTGGAAGCTGGTACAATTGCAACATTTAAAAGGAATTTGAATGAGTATATGAATAGGAAAGGTTTGGAGGGATATGGGCCGGGTGCTGGCAGGTGGGACTAGATAGAGTTGGGATATCTGGTCGGCATGGATGGGTTGGACCGAAGGGTCTGTTTCCATGCTGTACATCTCTATGACTCTAAGTGAATAGTTTCATGTGTGGCCTTACAATAAGTCTGCAGTAGTGAGTAGAGTGGGTTATTTCTTGATTATATGTTTTATTGAGAAATGTCTCTTGATTAAACTTAAAATATAAGCCATAAGTATTAAGTTAGCCTGGAGCAGTGTTTTGTAGAGGAATAAGATAATGCTATTTTCTGGGTGTGTAGATTGAAAAAAGCAAAAATGTCCCTTAGTAGAATGATATGCTCTTGTCAGATGTGGGAGTTTAGGGAGAGTTTAAGTGTTACTGAGGATTATATCTACTATAAACGCAGTTGGTTGCAAATCCTATCAGATCAACTGGATTGATTGAAGAGACAATGAGGAATTTACAACAGCAAGGAGGTGTGATAGATGGCAGTTGTAGGAAGGGAGAAAAGTTGCAGATACAGTCACATAGATGGGTTAAGTCCAGAAAAGGTAAGAGAGGTAGGCAAGTAGTGCAGGACTCTTCTGTGGCTGTCCTCATTTCAAACAAGTATGCTGTTTTGGTAAATGTTGGGGGTGACGGATTCTCAGGGGAATGTAGCACGAACAGCAAAGTTTCTGGTATTGAGACTGGCTCTAATGCAATGAACGGTACATCGGGTTTCAAGAGATCAATTGTTTTAGGCAACTCTAGTCTGAGGCACAGACAGACGTTTCTGTGGCCAGTAGCGAAAAAAAATTAAAATAATGTGTTGCCTGCCTCCATGGTGCCAGGTTCAAGGATGTCTCAGAGAGGGTGCAGAATGTTCTCAAGGGGGAGGTGGGTCCAGCAGGAGGTCATCGTACACATTGGAGCCAATGACATAGGAAGGGAAAAGGATGAGTTCTGAAAAGAGAATAGAGAGAGTTAGGCAGGAATTTAAAAAGGAGGTCCTCGAGAGTAGCACTATCTGGATTACTCCCGGTGCTGCGAGCTAATGAGGATAGGAATAGGAGGAGAGAGCAGATGATTGCATGGCTGAGGAGCTGGTGTATGGGAGAAGGATTCATATTTTGGATCATTGGAATCTCTTCTGGGGTAGAAGTGACCTGCATAAGAGGGACGGATTGCACCTGAATTGGAAGGAGACGAATATACTGTCAGGGAGATTTACGAGAGTTGCTTGGGAGGATTTAAACCAGTAAGGTGGGAGTGGGGGAGCAGGGAGATAGTGAGGAAAGAGATCAATCCCAGGCTGGTACAGTTGAGAACAGAAGCAAGACAAACAGTCAGGGCAGGCAGGGACAAAGCAGAGAACAAGGTAGGACTGATAACTTAAACTGCAATTATCTTAATGCAAGAGGCCTAACAGAGACGGCAGATGAGCTCAGGATATGGTGAGGAAAATAGGACTGGGATATCATAGCAATTACAGAAACATGGGATGGACAGGACTGGCAGCTTAATGGTCCATGATACAAACATTACAGGAAGGATAGAAAAGGAGGCAAGAGAGGAGGGGGGAATGGCGTTTTCGATAAGGGATAGCATTACCTCCGTACTGAAGGAAGATACTCCCGGAAATACATCCGGGGAAGTTATTTGGGTGGAACTGATAATTAATAATGGGATGATCACCTTATTGGGATTGTACTATAGACCCCC
The DNA here is from genome assembly GCF_020745735.1 of Hemiscyllium ocellatum. NCBI lineage: Eukaryota > Metazoa > Chordata > Chondrichthyes > Orectolobiformes > Hemiscylliidae > Hemiscyllium > Hemiscyllium ocellatum. Next base: position 99,257,542 of record NC_083401.1, read on the forward strand.
TAATAGTCAGCAGGAAATTGAGAAACACATTTGTAAGGAGATCTCAGTTATCTGTAAGGATGGGGGATTTGGTAGGGGATTTTATATAGACTGGGACTGCCATAGGAATTTGTTAAGTGTGTACAACACAATTTTCTGATTCAGTATGTGGATGTACCTACTAGAGAAGGTGCAAAACTTGACCTATTCTTGGGAAATAAGGCAGGGGAGGTGACTGATTTGTTAGTGAGGGAGCACTTTGGGATCTGGGGTGGGGGATCCAGAACTAGACAGCATAGATTTAGGTTGAGAAGGAAAAGATATAAAACAGACCTAAGGGGCAACTTTTTCATGCAGAGGGTGGTGCATGCATGGAATGAGCTGCCAGAGGAAGTGGTGGAGGCTAGTACAATTGCAACATTTAAAAAGTATCTGGCTGGGTATATGAATAGGAAAGATTCGGAGGGTTATGGGTTGGGTGCTGGCAGGTGGGACTAGGTTGGGTTGGGATACTGGTCAGCATGGACCAGTTGGACCGAAGGGTCTGTTTCCATGCAGTATATCTCTGTGACTGCTGTCCTGGCTTATATCAACTAACTCAGCCTAGATTCATAGCTGGGTTATGATGAAATCTGGGGATTTAGTGTCAAACCAGACTACATTTTTACCTGCCAAGATATTATCAGACTGATTAGTCTTACTCAAAGACTTTGCAGAATTGACAAAAAAAAAGTTCCAAGGTGCTAATTAGGTCACATTCCACAGCTAGCACCCAGCTAATGCTGTCCTATTCCACAGTTAGTGCCCCTCCACCTCATCCCACATTTAGCACCCTCACCCCTTTGTCCTTTCCCACAGTTTGTTCATTCCTGAAGAAGGGCTCTGGCCCGAAACGTCGAATTTTCTGTTCCTTGGATGCTGCCTGACCTGCTGTGCTTTAACCAGCAACACATTTTCAGCTCTGATCTCAGCATCTGCAGACTTCACTTTTTACTTTCCCACAGTTAGCATCCTACTACTTCCACTCATTCCACAGTAGTACTCTGCTGTTTTGTCCCATTCAAAAATCAGTGTTCTGCCACCTGACCTAATCCATAGTTAGCATCCTGCTACTCCACCCTACTCCACTGTTAGCAGCCTGTTGCCTTGGCTCCCTCCTGAAATGAAGCACAAACCTAGCCAACATCTGCAAAGCAATATTTATGGAGATATGCAACAGCACTGTGGCATTTCAATACCATATTCAGAATGTACGACATTGATCACTGTTGCAGAATGATTCTGTTTAAAACAGAGGGACAGCTGCACTATGCAGTAAGAGGGGTTAATGAGACTAGTTACACTACTTACAAATACAACATTTTCCATAAAAAATAGTTGGTAACAAGGAGGAGAATGTGTCATACAAAGTACTAAATAAAAAAAATGAAAGAACTGCGGATGCTGTAAATCAGAAACAAAAACAGAAATGGCTGAAAAAAAACAGCAGGCCTGGCAGCATCTGTGGAGAAAAAGCAGAGATAATGTTGCATGCCCAGTAACCCTTCTCCAAACTGATGAGGGCTAAGAAAAGTTTGGTATTTATGCAGAAGTTGATGTGGGGGAGGGAGGAGTGTGAATAATAGGTGGAGATAGAGCCCACAAAGAGAGAAAAACAGTTGGACAGACAAAGGAGCGGGTAATGATCAGCCTGGGAGAATGAATACCTGCTAATGGGGATTAATGATAGCTGACAATGTGTTGTGTGTGGTAGCAACGCATATGAGGACAAGGCCTGGTGGGTGGGGCTAGGGTGAGGACATGGGAAAAAGTGCTCTTCATAAAACGGTGAACTTGATATTCGCTCCAGAAGGTTGTAGCATTCCCAAGTGGAAAACGTGACGAGGTTTTTTTCAGCTTTCACTAAGCTTTGCTGGAGCACTGCAGTAAGTCTAAGACAGAGATGTTGGCCAGGGAACATCACAGTGTGAAGTGGCAGACAGCTGGAAGCTCGGGGTCATGATTGCAGACAGAATGTAGCCTGGCCCCAGAAATGTAAAGAAATATTGAGAAAGAGAAGGGTGAAGGTGACAGTGGGGTAAAAAGTGGAAAAAAATAAATAAACTTTTCCAGTTCTGGACGATATAGGAAAGTAGCACCGATGATGTCATTGTTATACCAGAGAAACAGTTGTGGGCAGGGGCCGGAATAGGACTGGAATAATGAATGTTCCACATATCCCACAAAGATACAGACATAACTGGGGCCCACATGGGTATGCATGATCACACCTTTAACCTGAAGAAAACGAGAGGAGTTTAAAGACGTTGTTTAGACTGAAGATGCGCTCGGCCAGGCAGAGGAAGGTTGTGGTGGATGGGGACAGTTCAGGCCTTTTTTTCCAGGAACACGAGGAGAGCCCTCAATCCAGCCTAATGGGGGATGGTCATGTAAAGTGATTGCACATAGAAAAGGAGTGGCGGCCTGGAACCCAGAAGTGGAAACTCTGAAACTGATACAGCATCAGAGGTCATCAGATGAAATGAGATTAGTGGCCACTGTGGACACAGTAGCTTGGCGTTCCGTGGTGGGGTCATGGTCCAGGGGAGACACGAAGTAGTATCCGAGAGCTAACACTCGGCCTTTACAATGTAGAGGTTAGTATGCCAGACAACAACAGCACCTCTCTTGTCGGTAGGATTAATTACAAAGTCAGGGTTGAATTCGAGATCATGGAATGCAGTCAGTCAGAAGGATATAGGTTGGAATGGGTAAGCGTGGACAGAGAAATTGAGGCGACCAATGTCATAGCGACAGTTCTCAATGAACAGCTTGAGTGCAAGTAAAAGATAAAAGGGTTCCAGGCGGAAGGAGAATGGTGGAGATGGGTGGAGGGATCTGTAGAATGGGGAGAGGATGCTTGTCCAAAGGTATGGGCATGCAGACAAAAGTGATGGAAGACGTGTTCAACAATATGTCGTGTCTAAAATTCATTAAGGTGGGGACACAGCGGCATAAAACTGAGGCCTTTGCCGAGTACGGAACATCCCTTCCTTGACATCTGTTTCCATTTCTGGGGATAGGCCACCAATATCCACTAAAATTCTGAATTTACCTTGACTATTCACCCTCACACTCTACTTCCTTTATGGCTCTACTCCATTCTCCCAGTTCCTCCATCTCCATTGCATCTGTTCTGATGATGTCAACTTCAACAAGGGGGCCTCCAAAATGTCCATCTTCTTTCACAACCAAGGATTCCCCACCACTGTGGTTGACAGACTTCTCACCCGGGTCCAACGGATGTCCCACACCTCGGCCCTCATACCTATCTTCCCTCCCATTACAGTTATAGGACTTCTTGTCCTCACCTACATATTCACAATCATAGAATCATTAGCCATCACTACCTTCAGTGGGAGGCCACCACCAGACACATATTCCTCGCCCTCCCTTGTCTTGAAATCCCTCATCCTGGGGAAATTATTAACTCTACGCATTCCCCTCATTATTTTATAAACTTCAAGCAGTCACTTCTCAACCTATGTTCCAGTGAAATACATCCTAGCCTATCCAGCCTTTCTTTATAAATCAAACTTTCCATACCCAGCAACATCCTGGTAAAACTCTTCTGAATTCTCTCCAGCTTAATGATGTCCTTCTTATAACTGGACGCCCAGAACTGGACATAGTATTTCAGAAGAACCCTCACCAATGTCCCGTACAACTTCAACATGATTACCCAATGTCTATACTCAAAGTTCTGAGCAATGAAACTAAAATGTACTAAACTCCTCTTTAACTACCCTGTCTATATGTAATGCAAACTTCAAAGAATTCTGTACAGTACCTGACTTCCGAGGTCCCTCGGGTTCTACAATACTACCCAATTGTATAAATCCGTCCCTTGTTTGTAGTTCCAAAATGCAATACTTCGCATTTATCCAGATTGAACGCTATCTACTATTTTTCAGCCAATCGACCAAGATCCCTTTGTAATCCTAAAACCTTCTGCCCTGTGTACTATTCCAACAATTTTGGTGTCATTGGCAAAGTTACTAACCATGTTAGTTACTATATTCTCATCCAAAACATGTATATAAAATGACAAACAAAAGAACACCCAGAACCGATCCCGTGGAACACTGTTGGTAATAGGCCTTCAGCCCAAAAAGCAACCCCCCACCACCACCTGTCTCTTGCCATTAAGCCAATAAGTAGCCAATTGGCAAGTTCACCCTGAATCCCTTGCGACGAAACTTTACTAATTAGTTTACCATGCAGAACATTGTCAAACGCTTTACTAAAGTCCAAGAAAATAATGCCTATTGCTCTGCCCTGATCAATCTTTTTGGTAACTTCCTCAAAATGCTCAATCAAGTTTGAGAGACATTATTTTCCTCACACAAAACTATGTTGACTATCCCTAATCAATGCTTGCCTCCATAAATCATATCTTTCAAAATCATCCCCAACAACTTACCCACAACCTAATACTCTGGTGCCAGAATGATTCAAATGAAGACCGTCCCTCGGAACAGGTCCCTTCTTCCCCAGTACTAATGCCAAGGAGAAGGTGCCAAAAAACTGAATGGCCTGATGGTGGCTAAGACACCTGGACCGGATGGACTATACCCCAGAGTTCTAAAACAAATAGTTGAAGAGATAGTGAAGGCATTAGTGGTGATCTTTCAGGAATTGCTAAAATCAGGGAGGGTCCCAGAGTCTGGAAAGTAGCTAACATGACACCCATGTTTAAAAAGGGAGTAAGGCAAAAGATGGAAATTACAGATTGATTAGCCTAACCTCATGGGTAAGATCCTGGAATCCATTGTGAAGGATGAGATTTCTGAATGCTTGGAAGTGTATGGTAAATAGGACAAAATCAGCATAGTCTCATCATGGGAAGGTCATGCCTGGCAAATCTGCTAGAATTCTTTGAGGAAGTAATGAACAGGTTAGACCAAGGAGAGCCAATGGACGTTATCTACTTGCACTTCAAGAAGGCCTTTGACAAGGTGCCGCACAGAAGGCTACTGAGTAAGACAAGGGCCCATCATGTCAGAGGCAAGGTGCGAGCATGGATAAAAGCTTGGCTGTCTAGCAGAAAGCTGAGTGGGGATAAAAAGGGTCCAACTCAGGGTGGCAGCCAGTGACAAGTGGTGTCCCGCAAGGCTCAGTGTTGGGACCACAACTTTTATCTTTATATATTTATGATCTAGACAAAGGATTTGAGGGCATTCTGGCTAAGTTTTCAGACAATACAAAGATTGGTAGAGGGCCATGTAGCATTGAAGAGCTGGGGAGTCTGCAGAAGGATTTGGACAGGTTGGGAGAGTGGGCAAAGAAGCGACAGATGGAGTACAACATGGAGAAGTGTGAGGTCATGCACTGTGGTAGGAAGAATAGAGGGATAGACTATTTTCTAAAATGGAGAGATAATTCAAAAGTCTAAAGTGCAAAGAAACTTGGGAGTTCTCTTCCAGGATTCTCTCAGGTTAACTTGCAAGTCAAATCAGTAATTAGGAAGGCAAACATAATGATGGCATTTATTTTGAGCAGATTGGAATATAAAAGTAGGGATGTACTTCTGTGGCTCTATATGGCTCTGGTCAGACCACATTTGGAGTATTGTGCACAGTTCTGGGACCCACATCTCCTGAAAGCCCTGGAGTGTGTTCAGAGGAGGTTCACGAGAATGGTCCCAGGAATGAAAAGCTTAAAATATGAGGAATGTTTGAGGTCTCTGGGTCTATACTTGATGAAGTTTTGAAGGATGAGGGGTGATCTAACTGAAACAAACAGAAAACTGAATGGCCTGGACTGACTAGATGTTGGGAAGATGTTTCCATTGGTAGGACAGACTAGGACCAGAGTGCTTAGCCTTAGAGTAAAGGGAAGACCTTTTCCAACAGAGAGGAGAAACTTCTTCAGCCAGAGATTAGTGAATCTATGGAATTCATTGCCACAAAAGGCTGTGGAAGCCAGGTCATTAAGTATATTTGAGACTGAGATAGATAGGTTCTTGAGTATCAAGAGGTAAGGAGAAAAGTGGGAGAATGGGACAGAGAAACTTAAAAGCCATGATTGAATGGTGGAGCAGATACGATGGGCTGAATGGCCTAATTTATGTTCCTATGTCTTAGGCTCTTACGGTCTTAACCAATGTCAGACTCACAGGTCTTTAAGTTCCCCGGTTTCTCCTTACAACCTTTCTTAAACAAAGGAACAAGGTTAGCCACTCTCCAGTCATCAGGCTCTTCACCCATAGTTACAGATGACGGAAATATTTCTGCAAGGAGTCTCAATTTGCTCTCTTACTTCCCACAACACTGATTACTAAGCTTGTTGAAATGCTGTTGCCACCACTGATGTTGTTTCGTTCAGAACAAAATTCGATTTGTTTCCCCGGGAATTAACTGTCGAGTGGGAAAGTGCCAAATTTCCTCTGCTGTCATGATCGTGTTCGTCTCCCGCGTGGAAAATTGTAAACATCTCTACTGTTGGGGCGGCACGGTGGCACAGTGGTTAGCACTGCTGCCTCACAGCACCAGAGACCCGGGTTCAATTCCCGACTCAGGCGACTGACTGTGTGGAGTTTGCACTTTCTCCCCGTGTCTGCGTGGGTTTCCTCCGGGTGCTCCGGTTTCCTCCCACAGTCACAAAGATGTGCGGGTCAGGTGAACTGGCCATGCTAAATTGCCCGTAGTGTTAGGTAAGGGGTAAATGTAAGGGTATGGGTGGGTTGCGCTTCGGCGGGTCGGTGTGGACTTGTTGGGCCGAAGGGCCTGTTTCCACACTGTAAGTCTAAGTCTAAGTCTAAGTCTAAACATTCTGATACATTAGATCAGGTCCTATAGATTTATCCACATTTATATTCTCTAAAACCTCCCAAACTTCCTTTCCTGTAATATGAACAGATTTTAAAAGATCAAAATTCATTTCCCTGCATTCTCGAGCCTCTATTTCTTTCTCCACAGTAAAAACTAATGCAAAATATTTGTTTAGTATCTCTTCTATCTTTTAGGGTTCAACACAAAGACGAACACTTAACTAGAAGCAGTCCCAATCCACTCCACCAGACTACTGGACCACTCAAATTAAGAAACCTGCGAGGAAGCGGGGTAAACGTGCCAGCTGCTAGTAAGACTGAGACTATGCGATTTCAAGACTCCGTTTCCAAGCTTACTCCTAGCAAATGTACAAGCTCTGGAGAACAAGATGGACAAACTCAGATCATGACTCAGCTTCTAGCATGAACTGCCGGACTGCTGTGCACTCTGCTTCACAGAAACCTGGCTCAACTCATCCATTCCCGACTGCACACTTCAGGCTGATGGTTTTTCTTTACATCGTATGAACTGTACAGCATCCTTGGGTAAGACAAAGGGTGAAGAGTTTGCTTTTTAATCAACAACTTTTGGTGCACAGACATTGCAACCCTGGGCAGCCATTCCTCCCCAAACTTCAATTCCTTATCTTCAAATGCCGCCCCTTCTATCCACCACAGAAATTTACCGCTGCTATACTAGCTGCTGTGTACATATCGCCACAAGCAAAGGTTGAGGAAGCTCTGGATGTGCTGTACTTCACCACTAACACCCTGGAGATTGAATACTCCGAGGCCTTATTTATTGTGACTGGCGACTTCTATCAAGCCAATTGAAGGAAGGTATTGCCCAAGTGTGAGAACATTATCTGCCCCACCAGAGGGCCGAACATTTTAGACCACTGCTACACCACTGTGAAAGATGCCTGCCGCTCCATGTCCCGCCCTCATTATGGGAACTCCGATCACAATGCCATGTTTCTTCTCCTGGCGTATAGGCAAAGGTTTAAGCAGGAGACGCCCTCGTGGATACAGGTCCAGTGCTGGTCAGTGGAGGCAGAGGATCAACTCTGGTGCTGTCTGGAATCGACTGATTGGGCCATGTTCAAACAATCCGCAGGTACCTTGGACGAGTACGCCATGACCATCACTGACTTTATCAGCAAGTACGTGGAGGACTGCATACCAAGGAAGTCAATCCGGGTGTTCCCCAACAGGAAACCCTGGGTGAAGCAGGATGTACAAAACCTGCTAAAAACCAGGTGTGAGGCCTTCAGATCAGGAGACCCACTCAAATATAAGGAATCCAAGCATGACCTTCACAGAGCCGTTACGACAGCCAAGAACCAATATTGATCCAAACTACAGATCTAGACAGACACCTGGTGACTATGGCAAAGACTGAATGACATCACAGGTACCAAAAAGAGACAGTACAAGATAGCAGACGATGACACATCCTTCTCAGACCGTCTCAATGCCTTCTATGCTCGCTTTGAGCAGAATTTCGGTGGAGAAGTAACACCTATTCCGACAAGTCCTGATAAACCTATCCCAGTCACTGCATCAGAGGTCAGATCAGTTTTCCTTCTTGTGAATCCAAGGAAAGTGATGGGACCAGACGGAGTACCAGGCCGTGCATTCAGAGCATACGCAGAGCAATCAGCAGAGGTCTTCTCAGACATCTTCAACCTCTCCCGGCAGCAGTCTACTGTCCCTGTCTGTTTCAAGAGGGCCAACATCATCCTTGTGCTTAAGAAGGCTCATGCAGCATGTCTGAATATCTACTGCCCAGTGGCCATGAAGTACTTCAAAAGGCTGGTCATGGCATTAATCAACTCGAGCCTTCCCACTACTTTTGACCTACTCCAATTTGCCTATTGGACCAACAGATTCACGTCAGATGCCATGTCATTTGCCCTTCACTCCTCCCTAGATCATCTTGACACTAAGAACAGCTATGTAAGAATCCTACTCATGGACTACAGTGCAGCCTTCAACACTATTATCCCCTGGAGACTGATTACTAAACTTAGTGATCTCAGACTGTGCCCCACTTTCTGCAACTGGATCCTCAGTTTCCTGACCCACAGGCATCAGTCAGTGAAGATTGGAGACAACATTTCATCCTCACTAACACTCAACACTGGAGCCCCCCAGGGGTGCATACTCCGACCCCTACTGTACACCCATTATTGCGTCGCTAAATACCAGATTAATGCCATTTACATGTTCACTGATGACACCACCATAGTCAGACGAATCTCAGATGGTGATGAAACAGACTACAGACAGGAGGTGAAAGACCTGGAAAGATGGTGCACTGCGAACAACCTAGCTCTCAATGCTGGCAAAACTAAGGAACTCATTATTGACTTTCAGCAGGATGTTACTCATGCCCCCCTACACATTAACAGCACAGAGGTGGGACAAGTGGAGAGTGTCAAGCTCCTAGGATCATCAACAACAAGCTTTCTTGACCTCTTCATGTGGATGCACTGGTTACAAAGACCCAACAATGTCGCTTCTTCGTCAGGCAGCTGAGGAAATTTGACATAGCGATGAATACCCTTGCCAACTTTTATAAGTGTGCCATCAAGAGCATTCCGTCTGGATGTATCGGTACCTGGTATGGCAACTGTACCATTCAAAATCGGAGATGGTTACAGAGTGGTGAACTCAGCCCAAACAATCACAATCACAAAGGCCAACCTCCCATCTACAGAATCCATCTACCAGGACTGCTGTTGAGGAAAGGCTGCCAGCATTCTCAAAGATCCATCCCAGCCTAGCAATGTTTTCCTACAACCTCTACCATTAGGGAGAAGTTGCTTAAGCCTGAACACACGTACCAGCCGGTTTCGAAACAGTTTCTACCCTACTGTTGTTAGAATACTGAATGGACTCAGAAACTCTTAGCGTTTGCCTGTGCCTGTGTTTTCTGTTTTTGCTGCTGTTACCTATTATTTAGGTATCTATGCTAATTAACTATGCGATCTGCCTATATTGCTTGCAAAACAAAACTTTTCACTGTGCCTTGGCACACGTGACAATAAATTGAATTCAATTCAAAACCTCCTTGATCTTTAAGGGGTCCTACCTTCTCTCCAGTTACTCTCTTATTCTGAATAGATTTGTACCTTTCTTTTTGGACAGAAGCAGTGGTTGTAGGTGTCAACAATCTGTGGTAAATCATCCATTCAAGCAATCTTCAAATATAAGGCTCGACAAGGCAATATTGACAGCAGGTCTGACCCTCAGGACCGGTGAAGCCAAATAGGCATTTGACCCCACCCTGTAGTCATCTCCATGCACAATCTAGCAGGGATAACTATAAATAAGAAGAACCAAGATCAACAGCTTTACTTTCCCTCCCTAGCCTTAGGGTATAAATAGTTGTAGCATGCCTGGTGTTATTCTGACAGATCAACAAACTGAACACAGACATAAAAAAATTAAATAAAAACATTTTGCAAATTTTCAATGCAGAAAACATCCCAAGCTCAAATGGATAATTTGAGCCTACAATTGGCAAAATTGTGATTAAATTATAATTACAGAGGAAATGAATAGGACAAGGCAAAATCCTTGGTCCATGACGTAATTACGTATCCACTGAAACATCAGAAGAGTTCAAGACCACTTTTTTTCTTTTCAAACTCACCACATAAAGAAAAATAGGAAGCGAAATACAAAGTAATTCCATCAATTAAAAACAACATGCTCAATATAACAACACATTTTTGAAGGGAATTTTCACATTGTAGATGCGAGGAGAAATTTAAAATTCCTCCTTTATCTTCTGGATATTAAGTGCAATCATCCAGTATTCCATAACATGGATTGGAAAGTCAGATGGACATTGAAATTAATTTCAACCTTCTGGTCCAGCAACTGTGCTTCCACCTTCTAGTCCAGTTGCATTTACTTTCATGGATTGGGATGAATTGTTGACCATGAAGGAGAATGGAGTAAAGCACTTCTGGTCAGATGTGGGAGTTTAAAGAAAGTTCAAGGGTTAGTGCAGATTATATCTGCTATAAATGTTGTTGGATGTGAATTTTATCAGATTGAGTGAATCGGTTGGAGAGAAAGACAGAAGTGATGAGGAATTTGCAACAGCAACAGTATGTGATGAATGGCAGCTAGTACAGGAGTCTGTTGTGGATATACCCATTTCAAACAGGTATGCTGTTTTGGAAAATGTAGGGGGGTGATGGATTCTCAGGGGAACGTAGCATGAACAGCCAAGTTTCTGGTATTGAGACTGGCTCTAATGCAACGAGAGGTACGTCGGCTTCCAAGAGATCAATTGTATTAGGGGATTCTGTAGTCCGAGGTACAGACAGACCTTTCTGTGGCCAGCAAAGAAAAAGCAGAATGGTGTGTTGTTTCCCTGGTGCTAGGATCAAGGCTGTCTCAGAGAGGATGCAGAATGTTCTCATGGGGGAGAGTGGCTGGCAGGAAGTCATTGTCCACATTGGAACCAATGACATAGGAAGGGAAAAGGGAGATGAGAGACAGTTAGACACAAATTTAAAAAGGAGGTCCCCAAGGGTAGTAATATCTGGATTACTCCCAGTGCTACGAGTTAGTGAGGGCAAGAATAGAAGAAAAGAACAGATGAATGCATGGCTGAGGAGCTGGTGTATGGGAGAAGGATTCACATTTTTGGATTATTGGTATCTCTTTTGGGGTAGAAGTGACCTGTACAAGAAGGACAGTTTGCACCTAATTTGGAAGGAGACTAATATACTGGTAGGGAAATTTGCTACAACTACTCGGGAGGATTTAAACTGGTAAGGTGGAGCGGGGGGAAAGTTGGGACCCAGGGAGATAGTAAGGAAAGAGATCGATCTGAAATGGGTACAGCTGAGAACAGAAATGAGTCAAACAGTCAGGGCAGGCAAGGACAAGGTAGGACTAATAAATTAAACTACATTTATTTCAATGCAAGGGGCCAAACAGAAGGCAGATGAACTCAGGGCATGGTCAGGAACATGGGACTGGGATATCATAACAATTACAGAAACATGTCACAGGGATGGGCAGGACTGGCAGCCTAATGTTCCAGGATACAAATGCTACAAGAAGGATAGAAAGGGAGGCAAGAGAAGAGGGGGAGTGGCATTTTTGATAAGCGATAGCATTACAGCTGTGCTGAGGGAGGATATTCCCGGAAATACATCCAGGGAAGTTACTTGGGTGGAACTGAGAAATAAGAAAGGGATAATCACCTTATTGGGATTGCATTATAGACCCCCAATAGTCAGAGGGAAATTGAGAAACAGACTTGTAAGGAGATCTCAGCTTTCTGTAAGAATAATAGGGTAGTAATGGGAGGGGATTTTAAGTTCCCAAATACTGACTGGGACTGCCATAGTGTTAAAGGCTTAGATGGTGAGGAATTTCCAAGTGTGCACTAGACAATTTTCTGATTCAGTATGTGGATGTACCTACTAGAGAAGGTGCAAAACTTGATGTACTCTTGGGAAATAAGGCAGGGCAGGTGACTGAGGTGTCAGTGGGGGAGCACTTTGGGGCCAGTGACCATAATTCTATTCATTTTAATGTAGTGATGGAAAAGGATAGATCAGATCTAAAAGTTGAAGTTCTAAAGTAGGAGGGCAAAACGGGGACATGAGATAGCTTTGGCAAGTGGATTAAGGAGAATCCAAAGGGTTTTTACAAATATATTAAGGACAAAAGGGTAACTAGGGACAGAATATTGCCCCTCAAAGATTAGCAAGGCAGCCTTTGTGTGGAGCCACAGAAAATAGGGGAGATACTAAATGAATATTTTGCATCACTATTTACTGTGGAAAAGGATATGGAAGACATAGACTGTACGGAAATAGATGGTGACATCTTGCAAAATGCCCAGATTACAGAGGAGGAAGTGCTGGATGTCTTGAAACAATTAAAGGTGGATCAGGTCCTGGGGATTTATCAGGTGTACCCGAGAACACTGTGAGAAGCTAGAAAAGTGAATGCTGGGCCTCTTGCAGAGATATTTGTATCAGCAATAGTCATAGGTGAGGGGCCAGAAGACTGGAAGTTGGCAAACGTGGTGCTACTGTTTAAGGGTGGCAAAGACAAGCCAGGGAACGATAGACCGATGAGCCTGACCTCGGTGGTGAGCAAGTTGTTGGAGGGAACCCTGAGGGACTGGATGTACATGTATTTGGAAAGGCAAGGACTGATTCGGGATAGTCAACATGGCTTTGTGCATGGGAAATCATATCTCACAAGCTTGATTGAGTTTTTTGAAGAAGTAACAAAGCAGATTGATGAGGGCAGAGAAGTAGATGTGATCTATATGGACTTCAGTCAGGTGTTCGACAAGGTTCCCCATGGGAGACTGATTAGCAAGGTTAGATCTCATGGAATACAGGGAGAACTAGCCACTTGGATACACAACTGGCTCAAAAGTAGAAGGCAGAAGGTGGTGATGGAGGGTAGTTTTTCAGACTGGAGGCCTGTGACCAGTGGAGTGCCACAAGGATCGGTGCTGGGTCCTCTACTTTTTGTCATTTATGTTAATGATTTGGATGCGAGCATAAGAGGTACAGTTAGCAAGTTTGCAGGTGACACCAAAATTGGAGGTGTAGTGGACAGCGAAGAGGTTTACCTCAGATTACAACAGGATCTGGACCAGATGGGTCAATGGGCTGAGGAGTGGCAGATGGAATTTAATTCAGATAAATGCAAGGTGCTGCATTTTGGGAAAGCAAATCTTAACAGGACTTATACACTTAATGGTAAGATCCTAGGGAGTGTTACTGAACAAAGAGACCTTGGAGTGCAGGTTCATAGCTCCTTGAAAGTGGAGTCATAGGTAGATAGGATAGTGAAAGTGGCATTTGGTATGCTTTCCTTTATTGGTCAGAGTATTGAGTACAGGGGTTGGGGAGGTCATATTGCGGCTGTACAGGACATTGGTTAGGCCACTGTTGGAATATTGCATGCAGTTCTGGTCTCCTTCTTATCGGAAAGATGTTGTGAAACTTGAAATGGTTCAGAAAAGATTTACAAGGATGTTGCCAGGGTTGGAAGATTTGAGCTACAGGGAGAGGCTGAACAGGCAGGGACTGTTTTCCCTGGAGCGTCGGAGGCTGAGGGATGACCTTATAGAGGTTTACAAAATTATGAGGGGCATGGATAGGATAAATAGACAAAGTCTTTTCCTTGTGGTCGGGGAGTCCAGAACTAGAGGGCATAGGTTTAGGGTGAGGGGGAAAGATATAAAAGAGACTTAAGGAGCAACTTTTTCACACAGAGGGTGGTACGTGTATGGAATGAGCTGCCAGAGGATGTGGTGGAGGCTGGTACAATTGCAACATTGAAGAGGCATTTGGATGGGTATATGAATAGGAAGGGTTCAGAGGGATATGGGCTAAATGCTGGCAAATGGAACTAGATTTATATAGGATATCTGGTCAGCATGCACAAGTTGGACTGAAGGGTCTGTTTCTGTGCTGTATATCTCTTTGACTGGGAGTTGTCCCACCTCCAAATAGTGCAATAATGGGTACCCACATGGATCCTAGATGTGTTTGAGTGATATGTGGAACATTTCTTCTTTTTTCAGTTCACTAATGACAGTTTCCTGCTCTCACTCAGAACTGAAAAACATCTTCAATTTTGCTCCAATTTGCACTTTTCTTTCACCTTCATATCACCTACCTCTGACACTTCCCTCCATTAACTTGTCTCCAATTGACATGCAACAGTGTATCACTGAAGGTCAATACAAGCTCAAGCAACAGTATTTCATTTTCATTTAGGCAGTTCACATCTTTCTAGACTCAATACTCAGCTCAACAATTTCAAAATATGACCCTGATTTTGATTCTTTTTTGCTATATACTGATAATAAGTTTGTTTGTTTAAAAATAACTTTCACTTTTAGATGGAGCTATTTATTACTCTGCCATTCACATTCACTCTGGAAAATTTGCCTCTTTAATACTATTAGCATCACCCTTTGGTTCCATTTCAATTTTGTCATTCTTTCTTTCCTCCCCCTACCCTATCCCAGACCTTCCCTTTTGTTCTTCCTCCCCAATAGCCTTCCACTGTCAAAATGTCTGAGAACAAATCTACCAGATCCAACAAGAAAATTTACAACCTGATCTATAACCTGAATTACAAATCTTCTCCAAAATCTCAAACATCTATGGGCGCAATACACTCAAATTAGCCTGAAGATGGGAAACTAATGCTATCCGACAGAGCACCACCTGCCAACATTTCTACTTCCTACATGAATGCCTCAGCAAACAAGTATTACCATGATGTGTCAAATACAAACCACCTTTCAACACTCCAAAAGCCAGGAGAACAGAAGAACAGAACAGCAACAGAAAGCCACAATAAATGATAAATGATACCCACAACCGACTCCACAAATACGAACGAAAAAGGTTTCGCCTCAAAAAAAAAACTCTTTGCACCAACACAACTGATCACAAATGGACAAATATGCTAGAATGAGCCATCAACACTAAACAACAGAAGACCAAAGACAAAGAAAAGATTAGCCCCACAAGAAAACCTGGCCAAGCTCTCTCACAGTAATAACATGGACAATTCAGAGGCTTTGATAAAGAACCTGCCGAACCAACCACTCTCAGACATGGAAAAAAACCATCCAAGTAGTATGGATGAACGCCAACCACAGAAACATAGATTAAAAAGGACTTGCACTAGAATCCAACCTGAAAGACAACCGACTTAGGGAAGAAGCCCAACAGGCCATCAGACAGACAGTAGCACCAACACTAAGCAGAAAGAAAGGAGGGAAGATGCTCAACATACTGGAAAGGAAAATCCTGAAAGGACTCAGAAAGGACAGAACTATTATAATCCTACTGGCAGATAAAGGGTGCATGACCATCATCCTGAACTGAACAAACTACATTGAAAAAGCAAACACACTATTCACAGATACTGATTTCTACCAACAGGTGGCAAAGTACCCAACTTTACAGCTAGAAAACCACATTACAGCAAGCCTGAGGCAACTACACAAGACAGGTGGAATTAACAAGACAGACCTGAAAGAAGGTTCCAACACAACCCCGGTTCTATGGATTGCCAAAGGTACATAAACGAGGGGCCTCCCTCAGAACCATAGTCTCACTTCCTGGTACACCGACATACAGAACTAGAAACGGAACTGTAATTCAAACTGAAACACCTAGAAGAAGACTCAATCCACTCCATTCACTCCACCCATCAAAGACACCAAAGGCAAGGATGACAAGGTTATGGTTTCCTTCGATGTGATGGCCCTACCACATCAATAAACATCATCCTCATCAAAGAAACACTGGCCTGACTGCTAGACGAGCAAAGAACACAAACGCCTGAGAACAACAACTCCATCATCAAGGACAACATCCTCAACTAGTAGACCTGTGCCTCACAATCCACTTCACCGTCAATGACCAGATCTACAAACACAATCAATGGGACGCCTATGGAATCACCAATATACGACTTTTAGCAGAAGCAGTTATGCAGAGGACAGAATGAACAGCCATTCCCACGATCCAGCTTTGGGTCCGCTATGTGGATGACACTTTGGTCATCACAAAACACATCAAATTAGAAGAAATCCACAAACACAAACAACACCCTGCCCGGCATAAAGTTCACCAAAGAGGAAGAGAACAATAACAGAGTCCCCTTCCTAGACGCCATAGTAGAATGAAAAGCCAATGGAGAGCTGCAGACCAGCATCTACAGGAAAGCCATACACACTGACTAGATACTCAGCTACCAGAGCAATCATCCCAACAGCTACAAATGGAGCTGCATCAGGACATTATTTAAATGAGCCACAACACACTGCAGCACCCAAGAATTATAAGAGGCCAAGGAAAAACACTAATACAACGTATTTAGAACAACCTGCCGATTCTTGCACAACAGACCTAAACTAAGAGACACAACATACCCACAGACTCTGGCCACCCTGCCATACGAAGGCATCTCGGAAATGACAACCAGACTGCTCCGGCCCCTAGGCATCATGGTAGCCCACAAACCTACCACTACACTGAAACAGCCCCTGATTAGTTTAAAGGGCCCCATATCAACAACCAGCAGAACAAACGTCATATGCAAAATACCCTGCAAAGATTGCAGCAAATATTGCATTGGACAAATGGGCAAAAAGCTGACCACCAGGATACATGAGCACCAACTAGCCACCAAAAGACATGACCAACTATCACTGGTATCCATAAACAAACGTAAAGGGACACCAATTCGACTGGGACAATACATCGATCCTGGGACAGGCTAAACAAAGACAGAAGGGAATTCCTAGAGGTTTGGCATTCAAACTAGAACTCCATCAACAACTGTAGACTTGGACCTATTTACCAACCTCTTAGAAACAGAATCAGAAATGATATCACCTGGTACAACAAACCGAGACAGATAAATAACAAGCGGGGCACAATAATGCTTCACCGGAGCCTCACTGATGATGTTACTAGTAATGGTGGAGTGGACTCGATGGGCCAAATTGCCTTACTTTCTTTCCTATGTCTTATGGTGGCAAAACGTCTGAGAGACAATCTACCAGCTCACGAGCAAATTTACAACCTAATATCATAAACCTTCCTTCAATTCAACTCAAATTTTTAAACTCATTTCTCTCACCAGTTATTTGCAGACCTATTGTTTTTTTTCTAGAGTTGTTCGATTTTGAGTATTTTGCTTTTATTTTGGTATCTCATTGCTGTCGATGGAAGCTAAGTTTGTGCCAGTTAATTATCATGCTTCCTACATTAAAGCGATTGCATGTTAGAACATCTTAATGATACCCTTGACAATATGTTGATATTTCAGATCAGATTTGCCTATAATGGCGAAAAGCCCATGAAAATCCTTAAAAAATCATGTTTAGGATTATTCATTAAGACAACAAATAAGATATCAGAAGGCTCTGAACACTCCCTGAATTGGAATTGAATGTGACAGTGCTTTTTACCAGGAAGAAAATTGGAAATATAAATGTGACTCTACAGAACTGCTCACCAATAAAACAGACAGCATTCCATTTAGCCTGAGTACTCACCAGAAGGTCAGCAATCTTGGTACAACTTTATTTCAGACTTTGGCACCAAATAGGCTGAATAAAATCAAAATACTTGGTGTTCATTCCACTATGGTCAATTGAATTCAATACAAGCCGCTGCGTACAGCAAGCAAATATCACCTCTTTGCAGCTCGTTCTGATCGAATGCACTTCTAAATAATTAATGGCAATTTTCAATTCACAGATAGAGACCAATTCTGGATTGACAACTATCTTTTTAGCAACCTTTCAGCGATCCTTGGAAACCCCCAGAAAAAGTCACCATATACTTAGTTTGGAAACTGAGATCCTTCCTCTAAAAATCCCCATACAACTTTATAATAGTTCCGACTTCCGTTCACTTAAATCTTTACAGTACATGCATGCCAAAAACTCGACAGTGGTAACCGCATAAACCGTGTGACTTACTAACCACTGCCATACCCTTTCTTCAACTAGTACAAATTTCGGAATTTGAAAATAATTAGTACAATGCTCAGGTGAAAACATAAGAAATATCATTTCAATTACTGCTATACCAGGTCCACTTAACTCAAAGACCATTCTAAAATATGCTTTTTCTGTGTTTAACCAAATAAAAGAGGAATTACTCAAACATTAAATAATATAGAAACTAAAGCTGATTGTTTAAACATATCTGAGAACAAACTAAATGATTCCTGGTTTTGTTACAGGGTAGCAAGGGCTGTTCTTTCGTATTTTCTTTAACTCGCCTTGAGAACTAGTAGTCAAAAAAGACCAACTGCTTATCTCCACAACAGCAACAATATGTATATTCCAGGATACGTCCTTTCGGCTAAAATCATTTTTTTTTTAAAGAAAAAGGACTACACGTTTCCGTTGCCGCTCACCTCTTTTGATAATTCAGTTAGTAGTAAAAACTATCTTTTCCCGCAGATACTTTCCACTCAGACACACGCTGCCGTCAAAGACAACTTCTACTGCGAACAACTCAATCGATTCAGAGCGCAAATTGTGGGGGAACGACCAGACGTGTTTAATCACACACAGAAAGAGTATATATGCTGAAAGGCAGAACACAGGATGTAAGTGTGGTTTACTGTTCAGCTATATGCTAATTGCAAAGGGCAAACAATATCTTGAAAAATACCAAAATGAAATGCCATTTGTGTTGTTGCTTTAAACATTAAAGATAGTAGAATATACTTTGGTATTGATTTCCATGCCCACAAGGCCTGTGTCTTATCTTGTTCTAACTTTGGACAAAATGAGATCACATATTTATTAATTTAATATGAATAGTCCAGGAGATAGTTGTTATGCTTGGCGTTACTATTGGGGGAATCTGCTGTCGTGGAATGCCATACATGTCTGTCTCGTGCTATCCTCACATCCACCACATCTCTTTTTCAATTGCCCTGAGACAGAGTCAGAGATGTACAGCATGGAAAAAGGCCCTAGTCCCACTTGCCAGCACCCAGTGCATATCCATCCAAACCCTTCCTATTGATATACCCCTCCAGATACCTTTTAAATGTTGCAATTGTACTAGCCTCCACCACTTCTCTGGCAGCTCATTCCATACACATACCAGACTCTGCATGAAAAATTTGCCCCTTATGTCTCTTTTATATATTTCTCCGCCCACCCTAAACCTATGTCCTCAAGTTCTGGACTCCCCTACCCCAGGGAAATGACTTTGTCTATTTACCCGATTCATACCCCTCACGATTTTATACACCTCTATAAGGTCACCGCTTGGCCTCCGAAGCTCCAGGGAAAACAGCCCCAACCTATTCAACCTCTCCCTTTAGCTCAAATCCTCCAACCCTGGCAACATCCTTGTAAATTTTTCTGAACCCTTTCAAGTTTCACATCTTTTTGATAGGAAGGAGACCAGAATTGCAATATTCCAAAAGTGGCCTAACCAGTGTCCTGTACTGCCGCAACATGACCTCCCAACTCCTGTAGTCAATATTCTGACCTTCTTCACTATCCTATCTACCTGCGACTCCATTTTCAAGGAGCTATGAAACCTGAACTCCAAGGTCTCTTTGTTCAGCAACACTCCCTAGGGCCTTATCATTAAGGTGTATAAGCCCTGCTAAGATATGCTTTCCCAAAATGCAGCACCTTGCATTTATCTGAATTAAACTCCATCTGCCACTTCTCAGCCCATTGACCCATCTGGTCCAGATCCTGTTGTAATCTGAGGTAAACCTCTTCGCTGTCCACTACACCTCCAATTTTGGTGTCACCTGCAAACTTGCTAACTGAACCTCTTATGCTCGCATCCAAATCATTAACATAAATGACAAAAAGTAGAGGATCCAGCACCGATCCTTGTGGCACTCCACTGGTCACAGGCCTCCAATCTGGAAAGCAACCCTCCACCATGCATTCTGTGTCTTTTACCTTCGAGCCAGTTCTGCATCCAAATGGCTAGTTTTCTCTGTTTTCCAATATCTAACTTTCATAACCAGTCTCCCATGGGGAACCTTGTCAAACATCTAACTGAAGTCCAAATAGATCACATCCACTACTCTGCCCTCAATCCTCTTTGTTGCTTCTTCAAAAACTCAGTCAAGTTCACGAGTTGCGATTTCCCAAGCACAAAGCCATGTTGACTATCCCTAATCATTCCTTGCCTTTCCAATACATGTACATGCTGTCCCTCAGGATTCCCTCCAACAACCTCCCCACCACCGATGTCAGGCTCACTGGTCTATAGTTCCTTGGCTTGTCCTTACCACCTTTCCTAAATAGTTGCACCACGTGAGCTAACCTCCAGTCTTCCAGCACCTCACCTGTGACTATTGATGATACAAATATCTCTGCAAGGGCCCCAACAATCACTTTCCTAGCTTCCCAAAGAGTTCTAGGATATGCCTGAGGATTTATCCTGGTGATTTATCCACTTAGGACATCCAGCACTTCCTCCTCTATAATATGGACATTTTTCAAGATGTCATCTATTTCCCTCCATTCTATATCTTCTGTGCCCTTTATAACAGTAAACACTGATGCAAAATACATGTTTAGTATTTCCCCCATTTCCTGTGGCTCCACACAAAGGCCGCCTTGCTGATCTTTGAGGGGCCCTATTCTCTCCCTAGTTACCCTTTTATCCTTAATGTATTTGTAAAAACCCTTTGGATTCTCCTTAACCCTGTTTGCCAAAGCTATTCATGTCCCCTTTTTGCTCTCACGATTTCCCTCTTAAGTATGCTCCTACTGCCTTTATACTGAGGATTCACTCGATCTACCGTCAATACCTGACATATGCTTCCTTCCTTTTCTTAACCAAACCCTCAATTTCTTTAGTCATCCAGCATTCCTACACGCACCAGCCTTTTCTTTCACTCTAACAGTAATACACGGTTTTAGGACTCGTTATCTCATTTCTGAATTCTTTCCATTTTCCAGTCATCCTTTTACCTGCAAAAACCAACTTTTGAAAATTCTTGCTTAATACCATCAAAATTAGCCTTTCTCCAATTTAGAACTTCAACTTTTAGATTTGGTCTATCCTTTTCCATCACTATTTTAAAACTAATAGAATTATGGTCACTGGTCCCAAAGTGCTCCCTCACGAACAAATCAGTCACCTACCCTGCCTTATTTCCCAAGAGTAGGTCAAGTTTTGCACCTCCACATACTGAATCAGAAAATTTTCTTACACCCACCTAACAAATTCCTCTCCATCTAAACCCTTAACACTATGGCAGTCCCAATCTATATAAAATCCCGTACCATAACCATCCTAATTATTCTTATAGATAACTGAGATCTACTTACAAATTTGTCTCTCAATTTCCCTCCGACTATTAGGGGGTCGATAATACAATTCCAATAATTTGATCATCCCTTTATTTCTCAATTCCACCCAAATGGCTTCCCTGGATGTATTTTTGGGAATATCCTCCCTCAGTACAGCGGTAATCCCTTATCAAAAATGCTACTTCCCTTCCTCTCTTACCTCCTTTTGTCCTTCTTGTAGCATTTGTATCCTGGAACATTAAGCTGCCAGTCCTGTCCATCCCTGAGCCACGTTTGTGTAATTGCTTTGATATCCTCATTCCATGTCTCTAACCATCTCCTGAGTTCATCTGCCTTCCCTGTTAGGCCTCTTGAATTGAAATTAATGCAGTTTAATTTATCAGTCCTACCTTGTTCTCTCCTTTGTCCCTGCCAGCCCTGACTGTTTGATTTGCCTCTTTTCTCAACTGTACCAGTCTCAGATTTATCTCATTCCTCACTATCTCCCTGGTCCTACCCCCTTAACTTTACTAGTTTAAATCATCGCAGCTCAAGCATATCTGTCTGACGGTATATTTGTCCCTTTCCAATTGAGGTGCAATCCATCCTTCTTGTACAGGCCATTTCTACCCCAGAAGAGATTCCAATGATCCAAAAATGTGAATCCTTCTCCCATGCACTAGCTCCTCAGCCATGCATTCATCTGCTCGATCCTCCTATTTCTACCCTCACCAGTTCACAGCATCAGATGTAATCCAGATATCACTACATTCAAGGACCTCCTTTTTAAATTCCTGTCTAACTCCCTACATTCTCCCTTCAGAATCTCATCCTTTTCTCTTTCTATTTCATTGGTTCCAATGTGTACAATGACCTCCTGCTGGCCCTCTCCCCCTTGAGAACATTCTGCACCCTCTCTGAGACATCCTTGATCCTGGCACCAGGGAGGCAACACACTATACTGATTTTTCGTTGCTGTTCACAGAAAAGTCTGTTTGTGCCTCAGCCTAGAGAGTCCCCTAACACAACCAAGCTCTTGGAATCCAACATACCCCTCATTGCATTAGATCTACCTACATTCCCCTGAGAATCCATCACCCCCTACATTTACCCAAACAGCATACTTGTTTGAAATAGGAATAGCCACAGAAGAATCGGGCAATACCTGCCTACCTCTCTTACTTTTCCAGGATTTAACCATTGATGTGACTATATCTATGACTTTTCTCCCTTTCTATAACCCCCTTGCTCTTGTAAATTCCTCATTGCTTGTAACTGTCGCTCTAACCAATTCATTTGATCTGATGGAATTTTCAACCAATGGCATTTATTGTAGATATAATCCTCAGTAACACAAACTCTCCCTAACCTCCCACATCCGACAAGAAGAGCATATCACTCCATTTAGGGCCATTTTTCCTTCTTCCAATCTACAGACCCAGGAAATAGCACTGTCTTATTCCTCTACAAAATACTGCTCCAGGTTAACAATACTTATATTTTTAAGTTTAATCGAGACATATTTCAAACAAAAACATATAATCAAGAAAGCACCCACTCTACTCATTACTGCAGACCTATTGTAAGACCACACCTAAAACTATTCACTTATTTTTTCTGTGCCATGACACCTCCCAAAAAGGTTCCTCCAAGATCAGTTGTGAACTTCACTGTTTGTTAGTTTTTCCAGATGCACTCCGACGTCCAGCGATATATGAATTTAACAAAGGCAGTAACTGCGCAGGTTCATTGCTATGTCAGTTAGCAGTGTGGATTTTTTTCTCTCTCCTGCACTGATCTGACCACGTGCTGCCTTTGTCTGTCCCTCTTCCTTTTAAAAGTGCCGTTGTTTTGACTTGTTTTTTCTCCAAAGTCCAAAACAATGCAATAACATATAAAACAGTAATTGCTGCTCCTGGAATTCAAGGAAATCACCACCACCATCTAAAATACCTAAAAAAAAGGAGCAGCCTGTTACAGCCTAAACATTTTCCTGTCCATCTGTCACCTGGTTTCACCTAAGTTGAACTTTCTTTCTGATACTCTTCACTGTGGCTTTTCCAAAAGCTCTCTGTAGGTTTTCAGCTCTGATTAAATGACCAAGAAACCAAATTTTATGTATTGGTGTCATTTCGTATAAAGTTTATTCTACTTTACCAATTCAAGTACCTCTTCATGTGTGTCTGAATATGGATTTTTTTTACCCCTGCTCTTAGCTTCCACATTTTATAGTCTTTTATTTTCTTTCATAGATCTTGACTTAATAGGAAATAATGTTGGGTTGCAATTTGGCTTAAACGAAACCATTCAGCTCATCCTCACACATTTCAAGTGCATGTCAAAATGGGCTGACAGAGCTGCTTCTCTATTTGTGTTTAATCATTTATATATGTAATTTGATTGATTGTTGGTGTTAACTAATACTATGAAATATTTAATTGTCAACAACCCTATTTGCAGAAATACCATATACATAAAGAATGTTTGGCTAACGTTTTTCATTTGTTTGCATATGCATAATTTAACAATATAAGTCATCTTCAAATACATCACAATCATAATGATAAAGAGCATCAGAAATAAAGAATTAAACAGGGTAAAGGCACAATTGTCCACAGGCCCATCAAGACGGTTCTTGCACAGAATCAATGCATGGCTATTTTCTATTCACCTAAAAGAGTTTAACAGAGCAATGTCTCATAAAAGTTTTCACGCTTCTTTTCCACACATTCACAAAATCTTAATCTTACAACTGAAATATTTACTTATTTTGCCCAGTTTATCCTGTCTCTTCTGAATGTGAAATCAAATAACTTCTACAATTTGCATTAGACCTCAAATGACATCTCAGAGACCACTTTTTAGATAAACCACAGGCAACATGATTTACTTTTTTTCCCATATTGGAACCTGTTGTGCATTGCACCAAGTGAGACCTACAATTGCTCAACTGAAGGCAGCCATTGAACAACGTTATTTATACCTCCCTAACAGACAGAGAAGCAAAGAGTGAAATATATAAAGATACTCAGATTGTAAAATAAACTTGTGTCCTTCTGTTTAGCACTAAACACCAATCATGCAGCAAGGATTCGCAGAACAATAACGCATTTTTAATTTTAGTTCAGATTAAATACATTTATCATGGTAAATGCATATGATAAAACTGGAAGACTCCATAGTCATATCAAAGTATCATGTCATACAGCTGATCTGCCTACAGAGTACATGGGATTAACATCACACCCTGTCTTGTCTAGGAGAATGTGGTACATCAGAGTCCAATAATCAGGGGTTCGGGAGGAGTAGGAGGTAGAGGCAAAGTGCTTAGGGGCCGGCGGCTTGGGGCAAGAGGGCTGATGCCAGGGACAGCATTGCCCATGAATTCTGTTCCTGTCCCTAGTGGATAGTAATGGATAGCAGATTAAGATTGACCTCTTAAAAATACATCAAAACATCCCTCTCACTTCTGAATTAAAACATTATCCTTAAAGAAAAACAAAGCCATCTGAGGCATGTGGGGAGTATTTCATCACACTCCTAACTTGTACCTTTGAAAATTTTTGAGAAGCATTCGGAACAAAGGGGATGTGTGACTCAACACAGAGCTTCTAGCCTCCAACTGTTTTATAGCCAAAGTATTTACACACCGAGTCTATTTCAAGTGCTGTTCAATGGAAACCCTCAGTATGTTGACAGTGGAAGAATCAGGGACAGTAATACCATTCAATGTCGAGGGGAGAAGGTTAGATTTCTGTTCTTGTAATTGATGGATATTGTCCAAGTTGTGTTGCATATAGATACAACTGTTTTAGAATTTGAGGAGTCATGAACAGTGCTGAAATTGTGTAATCATCAGCAAATATCCCACTTCTGACCTTAAAATGGCGGGAAAAAACATTGATAAAATTGCTGAAGGTAGTTGGGCTGAGCACACTATCCTGAGATTTCTGCAGTGTATCTTGAGACTGGGACTATTGACTTTCAACAATTACAACCATCTTCTGATGCAGTTGTATCATTCTCACCAAAGTTTTTGCCCGATTCCTGTTTACTCCAGATTCACTGAGGCTTCTTGATGCCACATCAGTGAAATGCAGCCTTGTCAATGAGAGCTGTGACACTTACTTTTCCTCTTGAATTCAGCTCATTTCTGCAACTTGGTAACTATAAGAAGTATTTTTTATTTTAGTTTGCAATCAATGCAGTAGTGGGACTGAAGTGACATACACTCTTCCTGTCTCAGTTTAAAATCTTCATGCTCCCTGGCATATGGAGATGACGGCCTGGTGGCATTATCACTAATTAATCCGGAGACCCAGACAATACTCAGGAACCCATTTTCGGATCCCACTCATGGCAGATGGTGAAATTGAATTCAGTGAAAATCTGGATAAGAATCTAATGATTCATTGTGAATTGTTAGGAAAAACCCATTTGTTTTATTCATGCCCTTTAGGAGAGGAAATCTGCTTTTCTTAACTGATCTGACAGATGGCTCCAGACCCACAGCAATGTGGTGACTCTTTTGGACAATAAATGTTGGCCTAGCCAATGGCACCCGCATCTTGTGAATGAATAAAAAAAATTGCTCAGGTAAATCTGTTCTTTATCCTTATCTCCTATTGTATTTAATTTCAGCTAAATATGTAACCTTAGTTTGTAATTACTTTGTAATTCTTTTTTAGGAGTGAATTTCTCCATTATTCCCAAATATTTCATCAGTTCAATTTTTCAATTACGTACAACATTGTTTCCCCGTATACTTGAAAATAATGTATTCACAGACCAGTAATTTAAAGTACTCAAACTTCTTGGAAATCAACTTACGAAGCTCCAGATGTGTGACATCATATTCCTAATTTTTAATCTCAAATGAAAAATCAGCTTGAAATATTAAGTGGCAATTAACATTCACACTCCAGAAGTGCAAGGCAATGTCTATCTCAAACATGAGAAAAATCTAACCTTCATCATGTGACATTCATTAAACACCCATAATTAACACACAGCATGTATCACTATACTATACTATAGTTTTGACAAAGTGGATAGAAAGAGTGTTTCTTTTTATGGGGAAGAAAATAACTAGAGGCCAACAATGTAAGGTAGTGACAAGGACATACAAAAGGGAATGTAGAAAAAAAAATTCTCTCCTAAAAGAGTGGTACAAACGTGGATCATGCTACCACTGGGAGTGGCAATGCAGTGAATGGATGGGTTGAAGGGAAATGTATAAGAGAAAATAAATGGTTAAGATGGTAGATTTAGAGGAGAAAAGATAGGAGGAAGCTTGAATGGAGCATACACACAAACTGGTTGGGCTGAATTCTTATTAGAATCTTCTATCATCTCTTAAATCGTTAACGTGTTTAATTATTTTACATTTAGGATAAGGCATCTACAATCACATCATCTTTACCAATGTGAGCAAACTTAATATTGAGTGGTTGCATCAAAAGACTCCATCTCAAAAGTCTTGTATTTCTCCTTGTAAATTTTTCATTAAAGGTGAGCAAATGATGATCAGTATCTTCTAAAGTTTTATTTCAACCATGTCAGAGAAACTTCAAATTATTGAGCAGCCTGCAATAATTCCAAAGTTTCCTTTTACATAGTAGAGTGTTTCCTCTGACATTGGCTGAAATTCTTGGAAAAGGAACCCATTAGCTTCTCTAATTCAATACGACTGCACTTAATTCAAATCACAAACATCAGTTGCCATTTTAAAATGTTCGATGATATCAAGAGTGGCTAACACTGATTGATTTATTAGGTTTGCTCTCAGCTATTCAAAGGCTGCTTGGTCTACTTATCATTTTGTTTTTTTTGTCACAAATTTGCTAAAGGTACAGTTATCCTGTTGAAGTTAGGCACAAATTTCCCATGAAACCACACATTTCTAAAAATTCCATGACATTGCATTTAGTTTCAAGACGACGGAATTCTATCAGACCCTTCACTTTCAGTGTTCTTGGCAAACTTGCCCTTGTCCTATGATTTAACACCTGAAGATAGGAAGAACAGAAGTAAGCTACTCAGCCCACCAAGACTGCTTTGTTATTCAATCAGATCATGACTGATCTGATAATCCTCAACTCCACTTTCCTTCCTTTACCTCAAAACCCCTGTTTCACTTACTGATTAAAAATCTGTCTTTTTCAGCATTGAATATACTTAACAACCTAGCATCTGTGAAATTCTCTACTGTACAGGCAACTACTCACAGAGAAGAAACTCTTCCTCATCTTTGCCTTAAATGGGTGATCCCTTACTCTGAGATGACGACTTGTGGTTCTGGATGCTTCCACAAGAGAAAAATCAACCTTTTAGCATCTACCCTGTCAAATCCCCCAAGTTTCTTACATGTTTCAATAAAGTACACCTCTCATTCTTCACAACTCCATTAAGTACAAGCCCAATCTATTTAACTTGTCCTCATAAGACAATACCTTCATAAACCTAGGAAACCTTATCTGGACTGGCTCCAATACAAGTATACCTTACCTTAGATAAGAGGACCAAACTGTTCACAATTTTTTAGGTCATGTCTAACTGGAGGAACAAAGGTATTCACTAGAAGCCAAAATAATAAAACAAAAAGAAAGAATAGTTGAAACTTTCATTAAAAATGAGGTTAATTCAAAAGGGTGTATTTGGCATGTCTTTCTTAACTAAGGCTCAGAAAGCAAATCACAAGATAAACAAGTTAGCACAGCCAACACTCACTGTTACTGACACTGATGGAGGTCCAGAGTGTTATATACAGAATGATGAAAAAAATGGAGACATCCTCACAGACCTCGAGGTTAATAGCACTTGCCAGTATTCCTTAGAAAGGAATTCAGCACTGCCACCCCTACTGATACAGTCTTTTAACCTAGGAATTAAACAGGAATCTGTTTGCATGACAGCATTCACTTTCCTGTAGTTCATGCAGAATCTGGCCTAGAAACTATCAAACTCTGATTAGGCTCATTCAACTGCTTTTCCAGCATGTTTGAACCACCTTTCCACCTGAGCTTGTTTCTCTGGGCTTAACTTGTAAGGATGATGTTTCATCAGTACTGATTCTCCAACATCCACTTTACACCTAGCTACTGTAGTATATCCAGTATATACTAGAACTTCACATTATTTTCATTTTTAGAACAAAGACACTGTGTCTAACTCTCCCAAGATTTCCGCTTAGCTAATTGAATTATAGGGTGTCTGCTATCTTGAGAACTGTTTGCCTCTACTTCTCTACTGTTATCCTCTGCTACTCTTAACATGTGAAACATTTACTTTTGCTTATTCTCCTCTGAAGATATTGCTTTACTATGTTTATGTGACATTATCAATTCTTCTTCGTACGATCAGTGGTGTTTATCAGGTCAGTAGGATATATTACTTTTTTAACCATAAAGACAATAACTAACCCTCCTAACTACCTTATATAGACCACTAAATTTTACTTCGAGGATCATTCTGCAAAAATAACAACACCAATACTTCACCTCATGTGTGAAATCTTCAAGTCTGCCCATTCTTTCATTTTGGTTTGTGAAGTTTTAAAGTACTGTTGTTCTACTTCACGTGCTCATACGAGTCTCTTTAGAAAGATGGACACGTAATCCAACATTGCAAATTCATCTTTCTGCTTTCTGAATTTTTCCCAAATCAATTTTAATAGGCCTCTTATCTCATAGCAAAAAATTAATTTGAAGCAACTAAATTCTGTAGATTCATTTGGGGAATTTTTGGTAGCAAAGAATAAGAATTCTAACCTTTTTATTGCATTCCCTTGGGTATTTGTGACAATAGGCTTTAGTCATGTTTGTAAGAGTGTGATGATATCTCTCCAAAGCTCCCTGTGTTTGCAGTTGACTTCAATTAATTGACACTGAGTGGCAGACTAGAGTGAGTAAAATAAAATTATTTTTTCCCACTACTGCCTTAGCTGTAGTTGTCCATAAAGGAATTGCTTCTGAAAATTCAGGTTATCATATCCATAATTATAAGGATATACTGATGTTCGGTTTTCACTTTCAGAAATGGTCCTATAAAATTTACTAAAACTTACCTAAATGGTTTTACAAAAACTTGTATGGGTATTAAAGATGCTAATTTCATTTGGTGTTGATATTTACCATGTTTATAAAATTGCATGACATCCTTATGAAGTCTGGGCCAGATAAAACACCTGTTTATTGATGCTTGTGTTTTCTATATTCCTACAAATGCTGTCATATCCTGGAATAAACTCCAGGAGTTAAGATATTTTGGCAGTACCACTATCTGCTGCACAATATATATTCTCATTACAAAACGTGGTGAGTTTTTACATTCATTCCTCATTCACCAGTCTGTAAGAGTGCCACCATTTTCTCATTGTTCTGAATATTATAGCACTCCGGACCGCCATCAACTTCACCCTCACTGACTGCTGTCTGTGCTTACCTGTTTGCCTCAGGATCTGCTTTCTTAGCCTTAATTAATAAACTTAAATATTTCCTTCAAATTATCCTCACTTGTAATGAAAGTTCCAGCTATTCGAACTTCTGCTTGTTGCATTACTTTGACCTCCGATGATGGACAATTTTTAGCCATTGCTCTGGTCACGACGAAATGGAAAATATGTGCAACTTCATTTTGTAAATGTTCTCTCTTTTTAACCTACCTTAGGCTTTCTATGGTTATTAGCGAAGCTGAAACCCTCACTGCCAGCAAGTTATTACCCAGGAGCAAGTCTACTCTGTGACAAGTTAATTTCTTAACTACTCCTAATAACAGTGGTCAAATAATAAGTTATATCCCAGTGGCACTTTGTGGAATTGAACCAGGCTACACTCTATACTTATTTCATTCACTAAAATTTTGGCTTTCTCACTGAATTTTTTGGGATTAATAATTTCTTGATCAGTAGGATAATCAAGGGTTATGAGGAAAATGCAGGAAAGTGGATGTGAGGAATGTTAGATAAGCCACAATCCTATTGAATGGCAGAGCAGGTTTGAGGGCCCAAATGCTCTTTTTCTGTTCCTATTTCTTATGGTTTTATGATGTTAAAGTTATAAACTTGATCCATGGTATTTTCTTTCTGGGTGCCCTTTTCAGATTCCCTCTTATGAATTCTAAAAGCCCCATGGACTCAGTCGCAACATTCTGAATGAAGGTGTCCGACTTTATTACAATGGAAATACTTCAGCTTTCAATTTTCACCACCACCCTCACTTTTCCTTCTGATCTAAAGTGGAGATCTAAGGGTATTCCCAGCTGAACTTTCTTCACGCTGACAATTTGCCTTCCTCTCATGTTCCCTTCGACTTTCCTTCAAAATTTTATGGGGTGAAGGGTAAAAATATTTAGTTTGATGGATCATCTCATAATAATCAGCTATTACTGCTGCCTCTCCAGAAGTCACAATCCTTAAGTTTTCAATATATATTCTTTTTTCAAAAGGCAGTGAGTTTTTAAATCCATCTAAAGATTTCAAATCCTAATGCTGGTATCTACATGTCAAAATTAACTTGATTAATCTTTTAGTTTCAATGTAGATTTTCCCAGGCTATTTCCTTAAAATCCAAAATTACTTCCTGTAATACTTCCTGTGCTTCGCCTGTCAACCTGCACTGCATGAACAATGTCTAGTTTTCCTTCGGCTAATTAATTTCTCTTGCTATTTTCTCAATGTATTAAGAATGTTTCTATATCCCTTGTCTCAATTTTATAGGTCAGGCCCATAAAAACTTAAACATTTCATTACTGGACTTTATATCATTACTAGAATTTTCCTTATTACAGCCTGCATTAGCATCTGACAACTTTTTTTAAACTGTAGCATTTTATGATTTTATTCATATTCTCTCTTTCTCTTCTCTTTCCTTTTTCAATTCTAATTCCAGTTTTCTTACTTATATTTCCATCTCCAGCCTCTTTATTGTTTTTCCTCAAGTTCAAACTACTTTAACAGAAGCTTAATATGAACTGATGACAATGTCTCATTGTTTGGAGTATCTAATCTATATTACATCTCATTAAGCTTAAATGCTGTGCTAGTGCTTCAATCAATTGTTTCTAGTGCCATCTTATTTTCAATTGTATAAACCCTGATATTTCATTTTAATCACTTATCAACTCATATTCAATGTTACAATGTCTTTTTTCCAAATATCCAAGCCAGGAGTACCCCCAAACATTGCCATGACTCACTGGCACAGTGTGTGTTGGAAAACTTGATTCCCACAGTTGTCAAAAATGCGAGAAGATTTCATTAAAATTACAAAAATCCTCAGTTTACCTGACTGAAAAATTCAGGTCGAGAGTGTGGTGCTGGAAAAGCACAGCAGGTCAGGCAGCATCCGAAGCAACTTCTCATTCCTGATGAAGGGCTTTTGCTCCTCAGTTGCTGCAGTCCTCACTTTTGCCTTGAAAAATTCACTCACTAGGTTTCCATACTTAAAAACATTTTTGTTCTAAACAAATTTTCTTTAATTAATGAAATTTAGGAAATATTAATATATAACAAATAACTTAAAACTCCATCTCTTTATAAACAAACACAAAAAGAGAGAGACACAACACAGATATTTAGGCTGGAAAAGGAAAATATTCAGGGAACACCAGTCTGAACTACAGGAGTTGATTAGTGGTTTATTTTGAATTCTTCCAAGTTACTTTTAATTCTTTGCCATTGACGCAAAGTTGTTTGCACATTGATACTCTTTCATTCACTAGTTGAGAACTTGTCTTAGAAGGTGTTTTATTCCTCCTCCAGTAGGAATTTGCACAAAAAGGTGAGTGGAAGACAGCTAACTATTACTGAAGACCTTCTGGCACCTCTACATAGTAGAGAAAGCCACAGAGATTTTTTTGATGATCCCTCTTTTCAGATAAGGCGCCACACAAGCCATGGTCGCCTGGTCACCAGCTAATCAGAACCTGGTTATCAAGAAATTGGCCCTCTATGGTATGTACTCTTGCTCTTAGTGCATTAGGAAAATGCAATATTATATACAACTCACAATGTGTACCAGTAAACATCAACTTGATTCCCTGTTGGTACAGTAAATTTTCTTCCACATCATCAGATTTTCTCGGATATATGGTACAGGAAAAGGGTGCGTGGCTCAAACATTTATACTCCATGTGCACGCCTCTCAATTTTACTCTAAATCACTCCTGTAACTGTAGCAAGATGATGTATACATTTTTATTGTTCAATGCTAAAAAAAGTTTCATTAAATATAACTTTACACCAGGAATGATGAGGAAAGACATCTTCCAGACCCTATAAACTCAGCCACCAATTCTAATGATGCCACTATGACACAGCTCATTATGTGCATGGTCAGTAGCTATTCTTAGAGTAAAGGTATGAAGTCAGAAGTCGCATGACACCTGGTTATAGCCCAACAGGGTTATTTGAAATCATGAACTTTCAGAGCACTGCTCCTTCGTCCCACACGAGGTTATGTGGGATATAGATAAAGCAGTGTTACTTCTGCAATCATAATTGCTTATGCAATGTAAATGAACTCACACCAGTGTATAATTGTTTCAGCCAAGAGCTGAGTTAACAAGAATGAAAACTATGTGAAGGAAATATATAATTGTTTTTGCATTAGTGAAAATGTGCATACAAGAATGAAATGTGCCTGCAAACAATGGTAGATGCTACAGACAAATAGATAAGGTGCTGTGAGGGGAGGGGGTGTATGTTAAGCTAGATATGCTTGTACAAACAGTTATAAGCATCTGTTTTCCACTTAAGCAAAAACAAAAAAAAACACAATCAAGAGGTCATAAGGCTCAGTATAGGCAAAGAATGGAAGGAAATGTTGCTTTAGCAAGCAAGGATACAGATGGTGGTAAAGGAGGATATATAACAATAGACCACAGAGGGATGTGGTGAAACGGCCAAGCAGGACATGCATTTTTGTCACGAACAAGCCGGATGAGGCAAGAGATAAACAGCCAGGTTTAGAGTAGTGGAAGATGTAAACAGGGGAGGAGGGAAAGAGAAATGAAGTTGTGTATTCCTTAAACTTGGTGTGCCTATCTTATAGGCACCACTCTTGCAAGAGTATAATAAACAAAACTGCTGCTTCAGATCTTGTCTCAGACTGAAATTATTGAAGTGAGTGGGTTCTATTTCCCACACTGGTGTTGTGTGACTTCTAATTTTGATGACCCTAGTCCAACACCAGCACCTCCACATTATGGAATAAAGGTTTAGTTCACCCTTTGCTTCACATTTATTCCCTTCTCCCCAAGTCTGTCAAGCTTCCCTGTAAATGCATGCGATTGTTCTGCTTATTTACATATTTTTAAAATGCATCTTAAAATTACAGTGCTTGTCATTTGAGCAATAGGCATTGAGCTTCTAACTAAAGTATGAACATAAATTAGAAATATTAGTTGTGCAAACATTATTCTCTGTTGCACTATTCTTAGGACAATTTGACAGTTTCAGGCCTTGAACCAGTTTTATTTTTTGACTATTTCTAGGTGTTACCATAACAGGTCTCTATGCAGAATTTTGTTAAAATTTATTAGTTGTTTTGCGAAGATGCAACTGTGTTTGAAAGATCAAAGTGATTTTTTTTTCTGCTCTACTATGATTTGCAACTTCACCAATCCATTTCCTGGGATGCAGACCGTCGCGTCCAGCCGACTTTCAAAGCTTTTATCCTAGCAGCTTTACAGTTGTTTTTCCTCTTGAGTTGATGTTGTTTTAAGTTCCTGCCTTCTCTTTTGTCCCTTGCCTTCCTACAACGTTTAGTCTAGACTTTACGGACTGGACTCTTAAAACCTGTCTGTGACCATTTCTCTGGCGAATCACATAAATCCTGCTGTGGAGAGGCTTTTAAACTAACAAGAGGGGAATTTAGTAGTTCAAACGGAAAATTTTCCATGCGGGTAAACATTAGCATAGTGGAACAAGAAGTAACAAGAGATTTGAACAATGAATGTGTATCAACGTGCAAGGTTCTTGCTGAGAGTAGGAGAATAAATTGTGATGGCCGAAGTATATTTAGGAGGAAAAAAAAGGTTGTTAATAGAAATTGGAAATGCCTAGTGAGTTTTGAACACACTTTCAGTTCAAGAACAAAGACGGGAATATTTTGATAGTAGACTTAGTTATATTATTTTTATCCTGCGCTACCCAATTTTCTCCTGAAAACACAGACCCTCGATGGGTTACACTTTAACGCTGAATGATACCTTTCGGAGGCGATGACTCTCCACGTTTGAACCTTCCCATTGAGCGCTGACAATTGAGCGTTTCCAGTGCGGAGAGAAAAGCAGAAGCATCTGACCCTGCAGCCGCGTTCGACATCCAGATCCGCCGAGTTTGCAGGCGCAGCCTGGTTAGAGTTGGACTGAGCGGAGGAGGGGCTTGTTCTGCCATTTGCCCGCTCCGGGGATTTTCGTCGCTCGAGACCGCGGATGGACAGCCCAACGGTCGAGCGCGCGGCCACGCTGCCGTTACTGGCGAAGCTCGCGGCGGAGGAGTGCCCCCGGGTAAGCTCAGGGGCCTGGGGAGCCTTGTCCCTCCATGTTAGTGGCCGCGGGTGGAGCCTCGGTGTTTCCTAGAAGAGTTCCCGCTCGCCGTCGCCCCTTTCACGGATCGACGGGCTGCCCAAGAGTGCCGATGTTTTACGTATCATTCAGCACTCTCGTTTACTGCTTTCTCCTTTTGGTCTGCACTCTCCGCCTTTCTGGTCTCTCTCTTTCCTGCGTGTTTCTTATTTTGGATGATTTGAAGTTTCTGCACCTCATTGCACCAGTCACAGAGCTCTCAGAAAATGGCAGGGACTCAACAAGTGGGTTAGTTCGTTTAACTGATGATGAAAACGAGGTGTTTTAAAATTCTGGTTAACTGTAGTAAAACACACACAAAACTGGACGCATTCGTTCTGGCAGCACCAGTGGAGGGAGAAACAAGGTTTTCTCGGACATTTCCAAGTGTGTTAAGCAGGTATTGGGTTGTTAGGTGTAGGCAGGAGTATGCAGTTGGATTGGCTATGGTGTTACTAAATGATGGAACAAGCTCAAGAGGCTCAATGGCCTATTTCCGCACCCGATTTGTATGAGTCGATGCTCATGTATATTCGAAGTGCACTTGCAGACTAAATCAAGCGCTCAGAGTCTCAGTTGCCCCTCTGTTTCAGAGTTTTTTTAACTTTAATTTTGGTCCAGTGTTTTGATCCCAGGTAATGTTATTATTGGATCAAACTGAAATCTGGCTTTGTTGATCAACTGCTTTTTTCCAGCTGCAAATGTGTTGCTGGTCAAAGCACAGCAGGCCAGGCAGCATCTCAGGAATAGAGAATTCGACGTTTCCTTCATCAGGAAGGGCTTATGCTCGAAACGTCGAATTCTCTATTCCTGAGATGCTGCCTGGCCTGCTGTGCTTTGACCAGCAACACATTTGCAGCTGTGATCTCCAGCATCTGCAGACCTCATTTTTTACAACTGCTTTTTTCCCCCTATTATACATGATTTTTAATTGGGACAAATGTAGGCAATGGTGCAAATTTGATTTTAACAACAAAATGAGTTTACTAAGCAAAAGTATATGGAATATAGGAAATTTATGTTTCTTCTGCAATTCGAAATTCATAATATTTAAAAAAAACTGAACTCCATCAGTGTGTAATTGTTTCAGCCAGGAGCTGAGTCAACAAGAATGTGAACTCTGTGGCGGAAATGCTAATAGGTTTGCTAAGGATGTAACAAATGGTATCCCCACTTAGAAGGGCTTCATGATAAGATGCTGTGAAAAGGAAATGGCCTGAGAACAGGAATGAGCATGTTTTTCACAGACAAGACCGGATAAGACTTGAGAAAAGCAGGAGGGTCTTAGGGAAGTGGAGGATGTAAACAGGGAGGGAAACAATAAAATAAGGAAAAAATGTGGTAACCAAATTGTATAAATATCGAGTATTTGTTGAATTCGGTGTGTGTTTTGTCCCTGCCTTGTGGACATTACACCCACTTGCAAGTGTGAAATAAAGAGCTCTGCTGATTCAGATCTTGTCTCGGACTGAAATTACTGCAGTGAGTGAGCTTTGTTTCTCACATGTAGGTTTAAAGAGAATCTCAAGGCATTCTGTACATACAAGAAGATAGCTAGGGAGAGGGTAGGACCATATCAGTATAAAAGAGGGAACTTGTGCCTGGAGACAGAGGATGTGGGCTAGATTCTAAATTAGTACTTTATGTTGGTACTTGCCCAGGAGAAGGATACAGAAAATAATGAGAATACTAACGTGCTAGGAAATTTTGAGATCAAGAAAGAAGTTGGTGTTGCGTCTCTTGAAGAACAGTAGTTGGGTAGCACGGTAGCTCAATCGTTAGCACTGCTGCCTCACAGCACCAGGGGCCCAAATTCCATTCCAGCCTTGGGCAACTGTCTGTGTGGAGTATGCACGTTCTCCCCGTGTCTGCGTGGGTTTCCTCCAGGTGCTCCGGTTTCCTCCCACGGTCCAAAGATGTGCAGCTCAGGTGAATTGGCCATGCTAAATTGCCCATAGTGCTAGGTGCATTAGTTAGAGGGAAATGAGTCTGGGTGGGTTACTCCTTGGAGGGTCGGTGTGGACTGGTTGGGCCGAAGGGTCTGTTTCCACACTGTAGGGAATCCAATCTAATCAGATATGGTTCCTTAGGGCCTGGTGGTATCTACCCAAGTTATTGAGAGAGGCAAGAGAGGGGAATGCTGGGGCCTTGACCAAGAGACTGGTAAGTAGCTAATGTTATTCCTCTGTTCAAGAAGGGAAATAGCAATGATCCAGGAAATTACAGACCGGTGAGTTTCACATTGGTGGTTGGGAAGTTATTGAAGAGAATTGTTAAGAATAGGATTTATGCGTGTTCAGTAAAGCATGACTTAACTAGGGACAGTCACCGTGGCGTCAGGTAGGGCAGGTCATGTCCTAGTAACTTGATTGTCACCACCTCAAAATTCAGCGATGATCAATGAGGGTTGATATTAGTGGTGCTGGAAAAGCACAGACGGTCAGACAGCATCCAAACAGCAGCAGAATCGATGTTTCGGGCAAAAGCCCTTCATCAGGATATGACCAGTGGATGTTGTGTATATGGATTTTAATAAGCTCTCTGACAAAGTCCCTCATGGTCTTTATCATCCAGATGATTAAGATCCATGTGATCCACGGTGACCTCGCCACATGGATTCAGAATTAGCTTGACTATAGAAGGCTGAGGGTAATGGTGGAATAGTGTTTGATCCGTACTGGGACTTGTGCTGTTTGTGATATATGTTTGAAAATGCAGGTAGGTGGATTGGTAAGTTTACAGACTACACAAAGATCATTGCAGTTGTGGAGAGGGGAGAAGGTTCTTAAAAGATACAGTGGGATACAGATCAGTTGCAAATGGCAGATGGAGTTTAATCCGGGTAAGTGTGAGGTGTTGCACTTTGGAAGAACAAATTTAAAGTAAATGTATACACTTCATGGCAGGACCTTGAACAGCACTGATGTGCAGAGGGATCTTAGGGTTCAAGTCCATAGCTTCTTGAAAGTAGTCACGCAAGTAGACAGGGTGTGAAAGGAGGCATATGGCATGCTTGCGTTTATTGGTCAGGAAATTGAGTACAAGAATCAGGATGTCATGTTGCAGCTTTATAAGACTTTGGTTAGGACACACTTGGAGTATTGCATTCAGTTCTGGTCGCCACACTGCTGGAGGGGTGTGGTGACTTTGGAGAGGATGCAGAAGCGGTTTATCAGGATATTGAAAACAACAAATGCTGAAGATTACAGAGAGTCAGACAGCATCCCTGGAGAGTGAGCAAGCTGATGTTTCAGATCTAGGTGACTCTTCATTAGAGCTCTGATGAAGAATCATTTAGACTTGAAACGTTAGGTTGCGCTCTCTACGGATATTGTCTGACCACTGTGATCCCCAGCATTTGTTACTTTCTGTACTGTAGTAATTTGCTTTTACCCTCTAATCCAGGCACCATCTTGATATGAGCTGTAACAAGAATCTAGAAAAACACTTTTTTTACCGGGGGCAGCCTGAGGTGAGAGGGGAGTTGAAGTTTATAGAATTATGAATTGCATAGTTAGGGTTGATGGTCAAAATCTTTTTTCCAGAGTTAAAATTTCGAATACTAGGGGGCATGCATTTCAGATGGGGGGAGTTCAAAGTTTTTTTAGACAGAGTGGTAGGAGTCTGGAATGTGCTGCCGGGGTGGTGGTGGAGGCAGATACAATAGGGGTGTTTAAGAGATTTTTAGCTAAGCACGTAAATATGCGAGGAATAGAGAGAAATGGACCAAGGGCAAGCAGGAGGAATTAGTTTGATTTGGCATCATGTTCAGGCACAACATTATGGGCCGAAGGGCCCTTTCCTGTGCTTATACATTTCTACGTTCTAATTTAAGCACCTTGATCACCTATCAACTTTGTCACCTGAAGGTGAGCCAAGAATTTTCTCAATTGTGCAGAGGAATATTGAATATAAAAGCACAGAGGTGATATGAAATGTATAGATTTGAATTAGATTAGACTACAGTTTAAAGTATTGGATGCAATTCTGAATATCCATTATAAAATACATGTGAAAGTCATCAAAAGTGAACATTCACTGAAGTTAATCTGAGAATGAGGAGAAGAAATGTTTAAAACGTTGGCTAATTGAGGCTTTGCATATTATAAAATATTTTACAGGATAAATCACGAAACATTCTTCTAGCTAGCACAGAGGAACCAGCGAGTGTAAACTGGGTATCTGTGTAAAATCAAAGGGAGTTACATTTTTTTTCCACACAAGTCTCCACAAGCTTCACTAAAATGACTACTCATGCAGGTACTCTGTAACTTAATTGAATAGGCACACCCACCCTCCTCTAGCTTATCTCTCCACACTTCAGGCTCTCTGCCTTTATTCCTGATGAAGGGCTTTTTCCCGAAATGTCGATTTTGCTGCTCCTCGGATGCTGCCTGAACTGCTGTGCTCTTTCAGCACCACTAATCCAAAATCTGGTTTCCAGCATCTGCAGTCATTGTTTTTACCTGTCAGATTTTTCTATGCATTGAAGGCTTTCTGTTATATTTCTGGGATATACAGCACAGAAATAGACCCTTCGATCCAACTCATTCATACCCACCAGATATCCTAAATAAACCTAGTTTCATTTCCCAGCATTTGGCCTATATCCCTCCAAAGCCTTCCTATTTCTGTACCCATCCAGATGCATTTTAAATGTTGCAATTGTATCATCCTCCACCACTTCCTCTGGCAGCTGATTTCATACACACACCACCCTCAGTGTGAAAAGGTTGCCCTTTTAGGTCCCTCTCACCTTAAACCTATGCCCTCCAGTTTTGGACTCCCCAACCCCAAGGGAAAGAACTTGTCTATTTATGCCATCCATGTCCGTCATGATTTTGTAAACCCCTCTAAGGTAACCCCTCAACCTCCAACACTCCAGGGAAAATAGTCCATTCTATACAGCCTCTAACTATAGTTCAAACCCTCCATCCCTGGCAACATATTGTAAATCTTTTCTGAAGCCTTTCAAGTTTCACAACATCCTTCCTATAGGAGAGAGACCAGAATTGCATGCAGTATTCCAAAAGTGATGTAACCAATACCCTGTACAGCTGAAACATGACGTCCCAACTCCTATAGTGATTGTACTGACCAATAAAGACAGGCATACCAAATGTCATCTTCGCTATTCTGTCTACCTGTGACTCCACTTTCAGGGAACTATGAACCTGCGCTCCAAGGTTTCTTCATTCAGCAATTCTCCCCTGTCCCTTACCATTAAGTGTATAAGTCCCGCCCTGATTTGTCTTTCCAAAATGCAGCACTTCATCGATTTAAGTTAAACTCCTTCTGCCACTACTTGGCCCTTTGGCCCATCTGATCAAGATCCTCTTGTACTCTGAGGTAACCTTCGGTGTCAACTACAAACTTACTAACCGTAACTCCTATGTTCACATCCAACTCATTTATTTAAATGACGAAAAGCAGTGGACCCAGCATTGATCCTTGTGGCACACCACGGGTCACATGTCTCCAGTCTGAAAAGCAATTTTCTTCTGTAGTTCATTCACAGAGTAATTGATGGTATTTGTGGACGTGCACTTCCTCGATTCCGGGATTATGGAAATATTTGGAGTCTGATAGAATGGATAGAGATCTTAGAGGAAGCCTCGACATTTGTGAAACATGCCAGTGGAAAGCATTTACCAGATGAAGAGGTTGGTTGGTTTTAGAATTTGTTGAACTTTAATGTTTTTGGTCCAAATTGAGAATTGTTTCTGCTCAGCACATTTCAGAATAGAGTGCAACAACTTTAATAGATACTGGAATTAGTATTACAGAGCTTTGAGTATTTTAGATAAATGTATTTTGTCTCTGCTTTTTGTCTTGTACTCAGGACAATTCTCGAGGAAAACCAATGTAAAAGGAGAACACATTTTATACTATATGAGGCATCCGTGCTGATTGACAAGTAGATTCTGGCAGAGGCATTGCCATGTCGAATGCACAAGTTAAATGATGACTGAAAGATAACTGCCAGTACTGAATGAGTGCAGTTGCCAAAGTACTTAAGCAGCTCAATACAATCTACAGTGGAGCAGTTTGCTTAATTGGCAAACCCAGTCACTACCACAAATATTCATCCTTCCACCACTGATGTAGTTATAACACACTGCTAACACCGTGCAACAAGTTGCAATCCAGCAACTCACCAAGGCACCTTTGACAACGTCTTCCAATATTGCAACTGCTACCACCTAGAAAAACCACAATAGCAGAAGCAGGGAGCTTCACCAATTGCAAGTACCCCTTCAAGTCACACACCATCCTGACTTGGAACTATATTGTAATTGCTTCTCTGTCATGAGTTAAAATTCTGGAATTTTCTTTCTAACAGCACTGTAGGTGTGCCTATGCCACATGAACTGCACCAGTTCAAGGTGGCTAACCATGACCTTTTGGTATGGCCATTAACTGCTGATCCAGCTAGGGATGTCTACATCCAGTGAACAAGTTAAATAATATGAATTTCTTGGTCATAAAACAGTTTTGAGTTTACAATAAACTTGTGAATCTCAATTTTCACATTCAGAAAGCATGAAAGTAATTTTTAGTCACTGAGTTGCTTCAAACATGTTTTATATCTGGTACATCTTTGGCCTGTGTGTTTATAGGTGCCACTAAAGTTATACAATTCTTGAAAACATTCTATGCACATACTAAAAGTGTTTGTAACTTAAATACAATGGACAAAAACCCTCTTTTACATCATAAAATAGACTGAACTTGTGTTTTTGTTAAGATTCTTCAGCTGTTGGATGGATTGAGTGCACCACATCAAGAAGCAGTACTTAACTGTTTAACAGCAAGAAAGGATGAGCTGCAGTCAGCCTTAATTGAGAAAACAAATGCTGTGTCATCTGCTTATCTACAGGATTTTGATTGGCAGCTGAAGGTATAGAGATTCATGTACTATCGATGTTTTAAAACTAATATTTCCCCACCATCAGTCACCACAATAATGTGTCAGTTGAATTGCATTCATTACAGGAAATCTAAATTTTAGCCTGGTGTTTAAATTGCTTCCCTAACCAAAGTGTAAACAATGTTCTCTAACTCTGCATTATCCTACTCACTCTCTATGACTTTCAGCAGGGTTAGTCGCAACATTACCTCCAGCATTACTTCTCTGAAGTTAAAGATTTGAATTTATGTAATATTTTTCTTGATAACAAATTAGTATAGCTGAAAATGTGTTGCTGGTTAAAGCACAGCAGGTCAGGCAGCATCCAAGGAACAGGAAATTTGACGTTTCGGGCCAGAGCCCTTCATCAGGAATTAGTATAGTCAATGTTGCAGTGTTTAAAATGTCTCAAACTTTTTACTCAATCAAACAATATTTGATGACCAAATAATTTGTTTTGCATGTTCTTTGAGGAAGAGCTGTTCATTAGAACATCATGCGTGCCCCCTTGCTCTTCTTGGAATAGTGCTTGA
The DNA here is from genome assembly GCF_020745735.1 of Hemiscyllium ocellatum. Classification (NCBI taxonomy): domain Eukaryota; kingdom Metazoa; phylum Chordata; class Chondrichthyes; order Orectolobiformes; family Hemiscylliidae; genus Hemiscyllium; species Hemiscyllium ocellatum. Next base: position 99,300,174 of record NC_083401.1, read on the forward strand.
GGGTCTCTTGCGTTCACCTGGAGAGGATAGTTAAGGCCTGATCGCATCTAAAAGATGGCACCACAAAAAATGTACCAATCCATTATTATGGCACTGAAATGTCATCCTAAATTGTTAACACATGTCTCTCTTCAGGGATTTGAACTTTCAACTTTGACATGGAGGCAAATATGCTGTCCTTCCTTTTTTTTTAGCCTTCATTTGTTTGATCGTAAGGCAATGTTTCACTCCATAGATTGTTCCAATGTCTCTAAGAGTCTGTTCTCGGCTCTCTTCTTCCCTTATATGCTGCCTATTGTGGCATCATCCTCTTATCCAGAATATTTCCAAATGTATATTACAATGTATGACTTGTGCAACTCCTCAAAATGTTTCATGCTCATCAGCATCTGTGTTGAAAGAAGCAGAATTATTTTTGAGTCCAAGGTATCTGTTGTAGTATAGAGGCCCAGTCTAAAGATATGGGGATCTGTGTTCAAATCTTAGAATGGCAGCAGGTGGAATTTAATCTCAATGAGTAGAATCTGAAATTGAAAGCTAATCAGAGTAACAATGGTCTTGAAACCACTAACATTTGTTGTAAAAGCTCGAGTATTTCTAATGACCTTTTTTAGATAAGGAAGTCTACTGTTCCGGCTCTGATCTGATCTAGTTGTCACTCCAGACCCATGGCCACGTGGTTGACTCTAAACTGTCATCTCATTCCCTGACAGAATTCTTTATCTTCGATTTCAAGCAGCCTAAATGGTTTGTAATATGATTTTTTAATAGTAAAATTACTTTTCTACTCAACTTTGGGCTACTTTAATATTCCCGTAAAGCTTATTGCTTTATTATAAAGTAAAACAAATACTAGACATTTCCATTTTTTAAGCTAGTTCAATATATTGACTAGTATATTTTTGTTTTAATTTTCACAAGGAATTGTGACCTTTAGACAGCTGGAACCTTTTAAATAGACAATTATACTGAAGTAGTGCAAGTTCTATGCAAACTGTATGAAATGTTTTGAATATTTAAATAGGAATATGCATGTACACAATATCAGTGATCAATTATTTTTCTGTATGAGTTAAGATTAATATTTTAAATTCTATCTACTGAATAAAACCAAAGGGAAGATTCAGACCTTTAAATTTTATAGCGTTCTCTTGCTTTTATTAATATAGTTGCCTCTATCAAGTGATAAGATTGCCTTTCTTCAAACGCCACTGCTAAATCTTGACCTTGATGTAAAAGAAAATGGAGTGGTGAAGCCAGTTTCCATTGAAATGGACAAAGAAGAATTACAAACCCTCATTCACTCTCTGGAAGCGGCAAACAAGGTAATTTTTACTTTATTGTATCTGTATGCAAAATTTGATATTTCACTTGGGACACTTCAAAGATTGTGCACAGTGAGAATGGGTGTGATAGAGAGATGGAAGCAGTATCTATTTTATTAATACTATAGTTATCTGTACTAGAAAGGCAGTTACACTGCACTGATTCTGTGGAGGAGACTCCATCAGAAATAGAGAACATTTGGATTACTGTGTACAGTTAAAATTCAGGACAAAGTTCTGGGATATTAATAAACAACTAAGTTGGAATCAGGACTCAAGTTCTAGGAAACCGAGAAAGTGGAATAGTCGGTGACTGTACTGGAGGAAACCCATCAGGCTGGGTAAAACCCTGTAAGCATTAACTTCAGCACAGCTGAGAGTGGGAATTAAAAAGTACATATGCTGTTTTTGCTAGAAGCAGTTGAGCAAGATTTAGAATTTTGGGGGTGATGGGAGAAACTATCCAGGAGTAGGATTGACTTAGTGAAGTTAGCTGTCAGTAAACATCTGGAATTATCCTTCTGAATGATTATTGAATGCGGCTTTGAAGTCTGAGTGAAGATCCAGGAAGGAGGAAAATCAACCAGGATAGAGTCTGTCTATGATGGAATAGCTGGATTCAGTGAATTTTGAGGCTAAATTGGGAAAAATGGAGAACTTTAATCCTTTTTGAAGCATAATGAGATTTAGTAACCCACAACGTCATATCTGGGGGAATTTGCTAAGAAATCTGTGGAATCTGTCTTGATATCATGAGCAATTTGTGTGCTGAGGGATGGACTGTTTTGCACAAGATAGACCTTGCTACACATGGACCTGCTCAGTATGTACGACATTGTTTGCTTATTTAGCATTAATTGCTACAAAAGGGACCAAAGTCTACTTCAGCTGCTTATTTCAATGATACTCGACATTATAATCAGCTGACAAGCGCTGAGTTTAGAAAGGATCTCCTGCAGGTATTCAACAATATGTACCATTATTCCTGGGTCTTGATAAAGATTTATTCCTCAATCTACATATATTAAAAATTAAGCTATTCTATTTATCTTCTGGTTGTTTGTTGAAACTTGCTATGCACAAATTAATTTGCATTTCTATACATGATAACTACACTTTGAACATAATTCTTTGGCTAAGAAACACTTTAAGAGCACCCTAAGGTAACACGTAATGATAAATCAATACACTTTCTGAATGGTTGAATGCCAGTGTATGGAATTAAGAAAACAGGGATTCATTTTACTTGTGAAGTATTAGTTTTAACAGAAAAGTTTATTTTAATGATGATTCAGCAATTTGATTTTATTATTATCGGGAATAAACAAATTAAACCAACTAAACCGAAAGAACTGTCTTATAAATTAATTAATTTTGTAGGCAGGGGTTAATGCAGTTTTCAATACGTGTTAAAATAGGATAAAAAAGTGAAACTTTTTCAATGGCCTCGGTACTTGCACAGACTTTTCTCAGTGGAAGGAGGAGATAGTGAAGCTTAAGTTATCTTGCACACTTTGAAGGGTTATTTTGGGGTCCAAACCTTTTGTTGCCCACTCTTTGTAAAGGTTTTTCTTTAATTTCAGTTTAAGATGATTTAAGTACAGTATTATATACATATTCCAAACATCTACACTGAAAATTGAATAAAATCAACATTTAAAAGCTTAACCGGAGACAGGTGTAATAGTTTGTGTTGAATTGTTTCCTAATATTCTTGATTTTTGAGTCCATTTGGAAATTATATGAAAGAGACCATTTTCTAATATTCAGTTAGGGATATACAGAATCAGGCTTCAGTTGTAATTTGGCAATTCTTCATTTAAAAGATAAAGAAGTTAAAATGCAGGAATGTTTGATTCTGGTGGAGAATTTCCATCAGGAGCCTTTGTTTGCCCTTACAATATGTTATAGACAAGTGAGGAAGGGTTACGTGGATCCTCTCCTCAACCTCCCTGTTTGACTGCAGTAAAGATTTAAATTCATTTTTATCCTGTAGCTTCCAATCAGAATGTAGTTAACTCTTTCTACTGCAGCAGTAAGAAAACAAAGCCTTTTAAAAGGAGTTTTTTTTTCCCCTTGGGTCAGAATGTAATAAAAAGGTAATAAAGACCAGTGTGTGACCTTTGTGTAGAATCTTAAGTCCTCCCCACTTGCACATGAACACACATACACCTATATACAAAGATAATGATATAAAATCTAGTAGAAAACTAAGGCTAAAAAGAAAAATTAAGTTTAGAATCCTTTAATGTCCTTGAGGCTTGCTTAATGAGGCCTGAAATCATGATGGTAAGTTGATTTTGTGGACTTTCAATAGTAGAGAATATTGCAATTATCTTTTAAGTTTACTGATATTTCTTTCCAGTCCATGTTGTCACCAGGCTTTTCTTTGAGAGGTAGATGGTGATTCTGCTTCAGTGTGTTTCAGTCAAAAATCCATCTCTTAGACTTCTCCCAGAAATACCTTGAAGTTGCAGCTGTTTACTTATTCTGTTTACTGCATTAATTTGTCCAGTTTTGATAATTGTAGGCAGTGCCAAATTTAAACAAGGTTTAAAGATTCTCATGGTACAGAGGATTAAGATCTTTTTACACTGGACGTGAAACATAAACCCTGATGTCTCTCTACAGGTGCTGCCCGACCTGCTGAGTTATTCCATTTAGTTCTGTTTTTGTTTGATTTGCAACATCTACAGTTCTTTTGGTTTTTGTTTTTTACACTACTGAGGAGGAGTTGGGGGTTCATTAATTGGAAAATTGTACAATTGTAAACCTGTTCAAATGGCCTTTTGTGGAATCCATTTTGCTTTCATCAACCTGGCCAACCTGTGTCATTCCTGTGACTATTTTAAGTCAATGATTTTGATTCCTTTTTAAAACAATAGCAGTTCGTGCAAGTCCCAGACATTAAATCAACTGATGGGATTCAAAGACATATAGTCCATATTTTAAATCATTGTGACAAAATCACCAATTAGATTCACTAATACATTTCAGCAAGCAATTCAAAACTCATCTGCCAGTTCTTTCTGTTATTGTAGACTTTGAAGACACAGTGTGACCAAAAAAAAACTCATGTTGTAAACACAAAAATAGCTAGTGCGTTGGTAATCTACTCAAATAGTGAAAATATTAATAGTCCTGAAAGTATGTAACATGTTGGTGTATTCTGAAAATGAGAACTGTTTTGACACTGATTCAATTATAACTTGACCTGAAATTTACAGCTTCTCTCCTGGCAGGTTGTTCTACAAATAAAATAACTGGAGATAATCGGTGGCCTATATTTCTGTAACATTTCCAAATGGAAACTGAGAACTACTCAAAACCTTTGAGCTGATACTGAAGCAAAGAGAGTAATTACATCATCAGGAATTTGTGAATAAATGAAGTTAAGCCTGAAGCACAGCAGAAACTGCAAACTACTTTTAAAGTGTTTCATTAACTTCTGACACTCAACAGAGCTAAGGCTGTTGGACTTGCACAGTATTTGCTTTAATGACTAGCACCAGTATTTGAAATGCACAGCAGTGAATTTTTTATTTTGTTTTCTGAGTAATGATCTGCAGCTTCTTTACATATTTATTGCTTGATTTGAGAGAGCTTTATCCAAGGAATTTTTTAAATTTCAATGGATATGATCTCCCTCATGATTGTTGATGTGAATTCTCCAGCTCCATTTCCTGGATAGGAAGAAACAATTGCAATTACTGTTTCATCTGTAACCTTTTAATGCATTGCCTAGTAACTTAATTTAAGTTTGCACAGTTCTGTCAACTATTTGTGAATTGATTATCTTTTGAGAAAAGATTGGATATATCAACAAGAAAATCATTTAGCAGTTCTCTGTACACTTTTTGTAAAGTGCTTTTTACCTTCTCAATTACATTTTTATATCTAATTGTTTCATGGATACTGCCGGATGACTTGTATTCCTTCCCCTGAATATGATGTTGTAATTGTGTGTTATTGTAGTTGTAGACCTCAAAGCAACACTAATATCACTGCTGCAGGTAATGCAAATCACCCCAGTCTGAGAAATTGTGGCCTGCTAGTGGGCTTAGACCATTAGCAAGGCTGTTTGAAGAAAGTGGAAATTTATGAAGTCCACGGTACAAAGATATGTTTAAAAACCTACTAATTCAAACCTTCCAACATTCCCCTCGTAGCTTTTTTGTTAACTTACTTGCTTGAAGGGTTTCACTTTGGTGATATGCCTCTGCTGCAGCAGCTACTGGTTTCCGTGTTCATTTTGCCAAAGGACTCTAATGCTCCAACTTATTGAACTGCTATGGTACAAGAATTCCTGTGTTTATTTGTTTAGTTCATGAATTTTTGCCGAATTTGGACTACTGAAAACATTTATACATGTTTCAGTTTATTCAAGAATGTGTAATTGAAAGAAGCGGGGCCATAAAATGTAATTTGGGGAGCTCGCTAATTGATCTTGTGGAATCAGAATATTTGGAGAATGTTGTTCTATAATCACATTGAAAATTGTCTATAATAAAAGCACAGGCATATGAACAAAATTCTAGTGTTTTAAATCAAAATCCGTTTCAACGACTCTATCTTTATTTCAAAGATCCCACACACTGATATCTAGTTTTGGTAATGAAATAGGAATAACAAATGTTTAGTCACTTGTCCCCCTCTTTCAAGCTATAGCTATGATTTTATTATGAGTTTGATATCCTTTTTTTCCTTTTTTCTGTGGGGACAAAGGGGAAGCCTTTAGTGTCTGGTCTTGCTCATCCTGCTTTTAAGTAGGTTGCCAAGAGGAGCTAAAGACGTTAGTATTTAATTTTTCTTTTTTTCCTACCTCCTAACAGTGCAATTACATCTGGGAACTAAGGTGAAGTTGGTTTTAAATCTATGACCCACCATTTTATTGCACTATTTTTCTGAACAGCAGAGATCTTTTATTTACCCACAATTATTTCATAGTAACACTACAGTGTGGAGAGGGGCCATTCTATTCATCAAGTCTGTACTGATCCACCAAGAAGCATTCCATCTAGACACAGGTCTGCACAGACCAAACAACTCCACCGCCCTGTGGCCGACCACTTAAACCCATCCTCCCACTCCCTCAATTCATGCAAGTTTTGGGCCTCCTCCACCACTAAATCAAAGCTACCTGCAAACTGAAAGAAGAATGCCTCATCTTCCACCTGTGGGTTGAAGTGATCAGCCACAGGGCAGTGGAGTTGTTTGGTCTGTGCAGACCTGTGTCTAGATGGAATGCTTCTTGGTGGATCAGCACAGACTTGATGAACAGAAGGGCTTCCTGATGAAGACCTTTTACCCAAAATGTCGATTTTCCTGCTGCTCGGATGCTGCCTGACTTGCTGTGCTTTTCTAGCATTACTCTAATCTGGACTCTGATCTCCAGCATTTGTAGTCCTTATTTTCACCTACTGTTGCAGGAAGTGCATTCCATGCCTCTACTACTCTCTGGGTAAAGAAGCTATCTCTGACATCTGTCCTATATCTGTCACCCCTCCATTTAAAGCTATGGCCCTTCTTACTAGCCATCACCATCTGAGGAAAAAGGCTCTGACTGTCCAATCTATTGAATCCTCTGATTATCTTATCTGCCTCAATTAAGTCACCTCTCAACCTTCTCTCTAACAAAAACAGCACCAAGTCCCTCAGCCTCTCCTCATAAGACCTTCCCTCCATACCAGGCAACATCCTAGTACATCTCCTCTGAACCGTTTCCAAAGCTTCCACATCCTTCCTATAATGCAGTGACCAGAACTGTACACGATACTACAAATGTGGCCACACCAGAGTTTTGTACAGCTGCAGCATGATATCATGGTTCCGAAATTCAATCCCACTTCCAATAAAAGCTAACACACCATATGCCTTCTCAGCAACCCGATCAACCTGGGTGGCAACTTGTAAGGATCTATGTACCTGGACACTGCGATCTCTTTGCTCATCTACACTACCAAGAACTTTACTATTCACCCAGTACTCTGCATTCCTGTTACTCTTTCCAAAGTGAATCACCCCACACTTTTCTGCATTAATTTCCATTTGCCTCCTCTCAGCCCAGCTCTGCAACTTATGTATGACTCTCTGTAATCTACAACATCCTTCATCATTCTCCACAACTCTACCGACCTTAGTGTCATTTGCAAATTTACTAACCCATCCTTCTATGCCCTCATCCTGGTCATTTATAAAAATGACAAACAGCAGTGGACCCAAAACAGATCCTTGTGGTACACCGCTAGAAACTGAACTCCAGGATGAATATTTTCCATCAACCATCACCCTCTGTCTTTTTTCAGCTAGCCAATCTCTGATCCAAACCACTAAATCACCCTCAATCCCATGCTCTGCATTTTGTGCAATAGCCTACCGTAGGGAAACTACTGAAATCCATATACACCACATCAACCGCTTTACCCTCATCCACCTGCTTGGTCACCTTCTCAAAGAACTCAATAATGTTTGTGAGGCATGACCTACCCTTCACAAAACTGTGTTGACTATCATGAATCAACTTATTCCTTTCTAGATGATTATAAATCCTATCTCTTCTAATCCTTTCCACACTTTACCCACAACCAAAGTAAGGCTCACAGATTTATAATTTCCAGGGTTGTCTCTACTCCCCTTTTTGAACAAGGGAACAACATTTGCTATCCTCCTTCTGGCACTATTCCTGTAGACAATGACAACATAAAGATCAAAGCCAAATGCTTGACGATCTCCAAATGCTTCCCAGAGAATCCTAGGGTAAATCCCATCAGGCCTAGGAGATTTATCTATTTTTAAACTTTCCAGAATTGCTAACACCTCCTTATGCACCTCATCTAGTCTAGTAGCCTGTACCTCAGTATTCTCCTCGACCACATTGTCTTTTTCCAGTGTGAAGACTGTTGAAAAGTTTTCATTTAGCACTTCCCCTATCTCCTCTGACTCCATGTACAACTCCCCACAACTATCCTTGATTGGCCCTAATCTTACTCTAGTCATTCTTTTGTTCCTGATATACCTATATAAAGCTTTAGGGGTTTCCTTGTTCCTATTTGCCAATGACTTCTCATGTCCCCTCCTGGCTCTTAGGTCTCTGTTTAGCTCTTCCCTGGCTAAATTATAACTCTCAAGCGTGCTAACTGAGTGATCACATCTCATTCTAATATAAGATTTCTTTTCCTCTTGACAAGAGGTTCAACTTCCTTAGTAAACCACAGCTCCTGCACTCGACAACTTCCTCCCTGCCTGACTGGTACATAATTATCAAAGACCCACAATAGATAGAGATAGATCAGGCTCTTGTCTCATGAGAGGATCACGGGTCACAGGGAGAAAGCTGGAGAATGGGATTGAGAAACATATCCATCAAGATCGAATGATGGAGCAGATTTGATGGTCTAGACGTTCAAATTCTGCTCCTATATCTTTTAATCTTGTGGAAGCAGTAGGTTTCTGTATTTGCTCCGTTCAGATGGTCCTTTACTTTGATAGGAATAACTATCCTCGTAAGTCAGAATTGCCAAGAAAGAAATGGATAAGTGAAATTATCGCTATTGGTGACACATAATTTGTTTAGATTCATAAGCAATAGGAACAGCATTATGTCATAAGATGCCTCAAGCGTACTCAACTATTCAACTGGTTTTGGGTTGATTTACATTAAACCACTTTTAGATCTTATTTCTATATCTGCTTAGTATTTGTTTTCGTGTCCAAAATCCTTCACCCACCATCTTGAATGTACTCAATGATGAAGAGCACATAGCTCTTTGAAATGTAATGTTTATAAGATTCGTAACCCTCTGAATGCTGTCAGTTCTCTACATAATTCTGAGTGGTCAACCTCTTAATATGGGGGTGGGGCAAGGGGGCTGAGAGATAAATGGGAGGGGTTTAGGCTGGGGGGAAGTTAGCTTGGAAGACAATAGGTAGATGAAGATGGAGGTGAAGGTTATATATTGGAGTGGAAGGTGGAGCGGATAATTGGGAAGGAAGTTGGATAGGTAGGACAGTTCAAGAGAGTGGTGCCGAGTTAGAGGGTTGGATTTGGAATAAGGTGGGGAGAAGAGTAATGAGGAAACTGGTGAAATTGACATTGATGCCATGTCGTTGGAGGATCCCAAGGCAGAAGATGAGGCATTCCTCCTCCAGACGTCAGTTGGCTACAATTTGGTGGTGGGGAGGCTGACGTCACTCATGATACCATAACCACACCCACTCCAGAGACAGTTTCCGCCCCCACGCCCACCTCCAACCCTACACCAGGACCTAGTGCCCAGCCTTGCTATGTTTTTAGCATCTCTCCAGCCGTCCCCTCAGTGAGGACGAATGATCAGTTCTCAGCAAAGACCTCACCTTCATCCCACTCTGCTCCCAGATGCACAAATTCAATACACGTTGCTGCATTGAATTTTTCTTCTGTTGCCTCCACCTCCGTGCTTACTGTTTCCATCAGGACTCTCACACACCCCCCACTACGTCTTCGTCTACCTCCAATACATTCCGTCCACTTGGACACGCAGTGCAGGCCTGTTACCCACCCTTGAATTCTTCATGTCCAACTGCCGCTATAACATTGACCACCTCAACCTGTCCACCCCTTTCACCCACTCCAATCGCTCACCCTCCACTCCCTCCGCTCCAACCTCAACCTCACCATCAAACCAGTGGAGAAGGAGGGACTCAATGGTAGTTCGACGCACTGAACTGTACACCATTGAAGTCAAGCGGCAATTCATGGACACCTCCTCCTACTGCCCTCTCAACCATGACCTCACCTCCCATCACCAAACTATCATTTTCCAGACCACCCACAACCTCATCACCTCAGGGGATCTCCCATCCACAGTCTCTAACCTCATAGTCCCGGAACCCCACACCACCCAGTTGTCTTCCCCAAAATTCACAAACCTGACTGCCCCCTCGGTCGACCCATCATCTATGCCTGCTCCTGCTCCACCGAACGTATCTTTGCATACCTTGACACCGTCCTCACCCTTGGTCAGGAACTCCCCACGTACATTTGGAACAGCATCCATGCCCTTCAACTCCTCCAAGACTTTTGGTTGTCTGACCCTGAACGCATCATCTTCACCATGGACATCCAGACTCTATACATGTCCATCTGCCTTGACAAAGGCCCCCAAGCCCTCCATTTCTTACCTTCCTGCTGACCAGCCAGCACCCCTCCACTGACACACTCAATCAATTGGCTGAACTGGTCCTCACCTTGAACAACTTCTCCTTTGATTTCTCCCACTTCCTCCAGACCAAAGGGGTAGCCATGGGCACCCACATGGGCCCCAGCTATGCCTGTCTCTTCATCGGGTATATGAAACAGTCTATCTTCTGCAGTTACACCGACACCATTCCCAAACTTTTCCTCCGCTACATCGATGACTGTATCAGCACCACTGTTTGCTCCCATGAAGTGGTTAAACAGTTCACGAAAACCTTCCACCCTGACCTCAAATCTTCCTGGACGATCTCAAGCACCTCCCTTCCCTTCCTGGATCTCTCCATCTCCATTTCCAGTGACTGACTCAACACAAAAACTACTTCAAATCCACCGACTCCCAACGCTACCTCGATTACACCCCCCCCCATTTCTCCCCTCACACAAGCACTATCCCTTACTCCCAATTCCTCCATCTCTGCTGCATCTGCTCCCAGGAGGAGCAATTCCATGCCAGAACGTCCTAGATGTCCTTCTACTTCAAGGAGCACAATTTCCCTCCCCCGTGGTCAACAATGTCCTCCAGCGCATCTCCTTCACTTCCTGCACCTCCACCTTTGAACCCCACCCCTCCAAACGCAACAAGAACAAAACCCACACCCCCTCCCCAGTCCTCACCTTCCACCCACCCAACTCTGGATACAATGCATCATCCTCCACCATTTCTGCCATGTACAAACAGACCCTACCACCAGTAATATATTTTCCTACCCACCTCTATCAGCATTCCACAGAGACTATTCCCCCTATGACTCCCTCGTTAGGACCACCATCCTATCAACCCACCCTCTACGCCTGACACCTTTCCTTGCCACAGCAAGTGGTGTAAAACCTGTGCCCACACCTCCCCCCCTCACTTCCATCCGAGGCCCTAAATGATCCTTCCACATCTGGCAGAGATTTTCCTGCACATCCAAACACCTCTTCTACTGTGTCCATTGTTCCCGATGTTGCCCCTTCTACATTGGGGAGACAGGATGCCAACTTGTGAAATGGTTCAGGGAACATCTCCAGGACGCATGCACACAACAACCACACTACCCTGTGGCTGGCCACTTCAACTCCCCCTCCCACTCTGCCAAGGACATGCAAGTCCTGGGCATCCTCCACCACCAAAGCCAAGCCACCCGATGCCTAGAGGAGGAATGCCTCATCTTCCACTTTGGGAACCTCCAACCACACAGCATCAATGTCAATTTCACCACTTTCCTTACGTCCCCTCCCCCATCCTTATCCTAGATCCACCCCTTCAACTCAGCGCTGTGGTCTTAAACTGTCCTACCTGTCCATTTTCCTTCCCACCTATCTGCTCCACCCCCCCCCCCCCCCACTCCTTCCCACCTATCCATCATCCCCCACCTTCATCTACCTATCGCATTCCCAGCTACCTCACCACTAGCCCCATCCCCTCCCTTTTATCACCCTGCCCCCTTGGGCACCTGCCCCAACATTCCTGATGAAGAGCTTACACCCAAAGTGTTAATTCTCCTGCTCCTTGGATGCTGCCTGACCTGCTATGCTTTTCCAGCACCACACTCTTTGACTCTAAACTCCAGCATCTGCAGTCCTTACTTTCTCCATATCCTCTGGAGTTTAGAAAAGTCAGAGGTGACATGACTGAAATGTATAAGATCCTGACAGGACTTGACTGTATGGATGCTGATAGAATGTTTCCTCTTGTGGGAAAATCAGTGTCAGTTTGATGGGCAAAAACGCAGGCTGCGCTTCTACTTGAAATACAGTGAGGAGAAAAGGCATTAATCATTTGTTTGTAACATGCAGCTACACTTTATTACCAATCATATCATTGACCATGTGAAATGCATGTAGACCGAAAGAACATGAGAGACGTTCAAGGGAACTGTGGGGCACTGAACTGAGGCCCTCTACATTGGGGCCCTCTGTTTGGGCCGAACGGTGGCTCAGTGGTTAGCACTGCTGCCTCACAGCGCCAGGGACCCAGGTTCGATTCCCACCTCGGGCAACTGTCTGTGTGGAGTTTGCACATTCTCCTCATGTTTATGTGGGTTTCCTCCGGGTGCTCTGGTTTCCTCCCACAATCTAAAGATGTGCAGGCTAGGTGAATTGGCCATGCTAAATTGCCCATTGTGTTAGACGCATTAGTGAGGGGTTAAATATAGGGTAGAGGAATAGGGTAGAAGAGTGGGTTACTCTTCGGAGGGTCCATGTGGACTTATTGGGCCGAAGGGCTTGTTTCCATACTGTAGGGAATCTAATCTAACCTACACCCACACTGAGAGAGTAATGATAGAGGTGACAGCATACATTGGGAGTTGCCATGGTTGATTTGGGGCTGAGACGGGAATAGTTCAGAGTGCATGGAACAATTCTAAGAGACTGTTCTGTGTTTTTCACTCAGCTGGAACAGCACCTCGATCAAGTAGGTGACCATCCCAAAGAACCTTGAGAAGTTGATACATGGCCCTCATTGATGGGGTGCTGCATGTTTCAGTATGTGGATGACTGTGTGCAACTGCAGGGTTTGCCAGAACTGAGCCAAGATCTCATTCTGTTCCTTACGTTCCCAACATCAGCTCCTGCAGGTGCTACGGGTGCAACCAGGGGAGGGATGTTGCTCACAGTGACTGCCTTACTAAGAAGGTGAAGGCCAATGGAAGAGGAGCACCTCCCCCCTCCCCCCCCCTCTGCCGCTGGGAGAAGCAGCACCCATCTCACAGAATCCTGACAGTGTGGGAGCAGGTTGATTAGCCCATAGAGTCTTCATCAACCCTCCGAAGAGCCTCCCACCCAGATCCAACCCTCTACCCTATCCCTGTAACCCTGCATTTCTTATGGCTAACCCACTTGGCCTGCACATCCCAGGAAGTTATGGGCAATTTAGCATGGCCAATCCACCTAAATCGGTACATTGTTGGACGGCAGGAGGAAACCCACTCAGACATGGGGATAATGTGCAAACTCCACAGTGACAGTTATCAGAGGGTGGAAATGATTTGTGAGGCACAGTGCTAACTGTTGGAAAAGAATATACAAAAGAGTTGCCATAATAAGCACAGGGAGTGATTGCAGCTGAAGTATCAGGGCCACAGGAGAGCAGAGTTCTTCACTGTTGGACCCATAACCATGAGATGAAAGAGGCACAGTGTGAAAGAAGGCTTCATATGTCCGAAGACACTGTGACAGAATGGTACAAGCTGCTGGATTGGTGCCTGAGACCCACAGAAGAGATATGAGTGTGAGGGGATATTCTATCCAATGGTTGTGCAGGTGGCATGGACTAAAGATTGGCTAGCTAACAGGAAACAGAACCAGACCTAAATGGGTTAATACTTGCTGGCAAATATTGCCCGATGTGCCACAGTGATCAGGGCTTTGACTTTTAACAATGTATAATCGTGGCTTTGATGAAGGGATTTTGTTAAATTTGCTGATGGTGCATAAATAAGTTGGAAACTTGTGAAGTGGACCTGAGGATGATATATAGGATAAGTGATTGGGCGAAAATTTGCTAATTATGGACAAGGTGATACTGCCGATTTTAGCTGGAAGAACAAAACCGAAGCAATAACATAAATGGTGACAGATTGCCGAAATCTGAGATACACAGAGGTTAGTGTGACCTCCTACATAAATCTCAAATGGTTATTATGGAGGTGCAGTCCGTAATTAGGTAAGCTAATACAATATTATAATTTATTGCAAAAAAATTGAATATAAAAGTAGGAAGGTATGTTTCCATTGTACAGGGCATTGGTAAGACTACATCTGGAGTACTGTGAACAATATTTAAAGAAGGATGTAAATACATTAAAAGCAGTGAGAATCTTGATAGACTGTGGGTCAGTTAGTTTAGTTGATTGGATGGCTGGTTTGTGATGCAGAGTATCACTGATAGTGTTCCCACTCTGGCTACAGTCACCTTGAAGACCCTGACTTCTCAACCACATATCTTGCGAGAATCATACTGGCATTCCAATTAGACTTGCCACCAGTTGAGTCACTCTCTAATGGATGAATTATCCTTTAGGACTATTGTTATTTTAGATGGAATGGCCAGCTGTCCTACAAGAAAAGATTGGACAGGCCAGACTTGCTGCCTACTGAAGTTTAGAAGAGTAAGTGGCAACTGAATTGAAGTGTGTAAGGTCTATACAGAATGGATGTGGAAAGGATGCTTTTTATTGTGAGGGAATCTAGAAGTAGGGGGTCACTGTTTAAAAATAAGGGGCCACCCTTTATGACAGTGACGAGGATTTTATTTTTCCTCTGAGCTTTTTAAGTCTGTGGTAGCTGACTTGCGTCTTTGAATATTTTTAAAGCAGATATAGATAGATTCTTGCTTAGCAAGGGGACAAAAGGTCACTGAGGTTCAGTGAGAATCGAAGTAGAATCAGATCAGTCAAGATTTTACTGAATGGGGAGCAGGCTGGAGGGACTACATGGCCTAAAGCTGCTCCTGTTTTGCATGTTTCTGTGCAGTGAATGGGGTAGTAACTGTGTAGTTAGGCTGTTCCAGCCCTGTGCATATGCAGTGGAAAAATATTACCTGTGTTCTTACCAGTATATTGAAGTTGGTTATAGGATTTTTATGTGTAGAGGTGTCTGCCAGTCATTTTGGAAACAATATCTTGCCGTTAACTTATCCCTTTTATCTTGTGCTATTTTAAATGCAATGTTATAGGATCTTAACGGGGACCTGAATGGCAGGGACTATAGCAAGAAATCTGGGTGAATCATGTGAGATATTTAGTGGGGACTTCCTCGGTCTCAGGAATAACAACTTGCCACATTTCCAACTAAGTTCAAATGTCAGTACAAGGCATTTGCTAATGAGTTGCGGAAGTCCTAATAGCAGGGAGAATCACTTCATATCGCTCTCATTAACACCATATCTCACCTCAATAATATGCATCTTCCAAATCGACCATGTGCCAGAAAGCAACTAGAAGGCATGAATTCCCAAGATGAAAGTCTTGAGCGAGTATCTGATGACTTGCTCACTTCGAGATCAGCACAAACATCTGAGGACACCTTTCTGTGCAGCGGCTGCATGAACACCTTTGCCTATAGGTGCTGACATCCAATCCACCCTAGCCTCTCTGAACCATCATGGCACATCTCCAATCCACGCATTGTTCCCTTCTACACCATAATGGTGCTTTTCAGGCACACTGCTATTTATCATTGCAATGCTTCTGCTAAGAGGTTTGGATTAGATCAGGCTGCTCACATGTTCTCTTAGCCCTTATTCACTGAGTGCCTACTTGGATGCTCACAGTGTCCCTGCCTTGCCTCGCCTTGCCTTGCCTTGCCTTTTTGCAGTTTGCCCTGGCAACCAGAACTTAAAGACTCACTGTATTTCTATCTTGATATCTTTTAGGGTAGACACAAAGCCAGACAGCATGTCAAGGTTGGCAGTGGTCATTGATTAAGGGGGTTGGCATCTCATACCTGCACTGAGCCAGAAACGTAAGTGGTAGATACACTTCCATGTGTGTTCAACCCTATTGCGATGTCTTAGAGTCCAAGGAGGGTAGGCAGTAAAGTCCAAGAGGGCACCCGACTGCCAGGAGCCCTGACACAGTAAGTCAAGTGCACTCACGGTCCACTCAGAGCTGTCACACTCAGGCGTTCCATAGTTCTGCTGTCTAAGCGTCAGCAAAGGTCAGCCCTGTGGGTCAAGTGCAACCAATTTGGGAGGGGGGTCAAGTCTTCAGTTGTGGATGGGAAGCAGATGAAGATAATTATGCTGATTGAAGTCAGATTACTGGGATGGAGAGTGGATTCCAGATGTGAAGCGGGCAGCTCAGTATGTGAGGGGTAGATACACTGGAGCATCAGAGGGAAAGCGGTCATGTGGGCAGAGGGCATTGATAGTGAGCAGGGGACATAGTGCACTCTCACACCTGGTATGACTATCTGATATGTCTGTGATGAGGATGGAAGGAGGGTGAAGTAGGTGGATGCTGCCTGATTTAGAAAGCTTGGGAAAGGAGTTAGGAAGGTGTGTACAGGATTGAGGGAGGGCTACAAGAAATACATCTTTATGCTGGATGTTTCAACACTAAGACTGAAGGCCACAGCCACAGAGTGACAGGACAATCCTTTAGGATTAAGACGAGGAGGAATTTTTTCGCTCAGAAGGTGGTGAATCTGTGAATATGTGAAACTCAACTTCTGCAGAAAACTGTGGAGGCCACATCATTGAGTGTAATTATATCAGAGATAAATAGGTTTTTTTTTAAATAAGGGTTTAGATGGGTTATGGGGATAAGTCAGGAGAATGGATTGAGAAACATATCAGCCATGATCAAATGGTAGAGCAGACTCAATGGGCTGAATGGCCTAATTCTTCTCCTATATCTTATGATTTTATGCTCTATATGGAGAGGCAGAGTCTGAAAATTACTATCCAAAGTGCACTGTTATTGTTGTCCATCATTCTGTAAATTACAAATGTGAACTGAAGCTAAAAATGGCTGCAAATACATCTGGACTGGGTGAAGTAAGTGCTTCATTCTTTGTGGTAAGGGCTTAGATTTTGAGCAAACTGAACCCCTTCAAAGGGCAACATCATTACACATACATTCAGATACTGCAGCTGAAAGAAACATGCAAGCTATACCTTCCTTGTGACCCTTTGACATTCACCTACATTGCGCAAAGCCTTGACCCAAGCACCCTCAACCATATCATGGGAGATTATGAATTGACCCTATTACTGCCTGAGCTGCAATGGCAATGCTTGACTGCCTTGAAAGTTGGAGCATTGTTGTCAAGGCAGCAGTCACCTGCCATTTACCCTTTGCCAGCTGTTGGTTCAGGAACTTGTACTTCACACCCTCAACCTTCAGACAACATTTAGGCATAAGGATAAGTGGGTTCATTGTCAGAATGTTGTATCACTACCTACACAGACACCTTTGTACACAGCTCACTGTGAAAAGTGAACTTCTGATTGCAAAACCTATTTACAATGATGCCACTAATATACCCTCAGAAGATCTTCTTTTTCTCTTGGTTACCATATCTCCTAGAGTCCATAGGTCTAAGCTATGGATGTTAATCAGCAAGCCTGAGACCTTATAAGTCTGAACAAGCCACCAGTACCTTCTGCAAATGAGTCAAAGTATCTGAAAATGGATGATCAAGGAATAGCAAGTCCTGAAAACCCAAAAGGACTACCTTAGCAAACTCAGTGAACAGGAACCATTGAACTGCCTTCCCAGTCTTTGCCTCCATCCATCACATCCATGTGTTTTTTTCTGTCTGTATGTATGAATAGGGGCTCTAAAAGATCAAGGAGGTCATCTTTGTGTTGAACCCCAGGATATGAGAGAGATGCTAAATGAATATTTCACATCAAATTTTATCGTGGAGAAAGAAATGGAGTCTAAAGAATGCAGAGAAATAAACTTTGATGTTTTAAAACAGTTCACATTACAGAAGAAGTTCAGGAGGTCTTAGAGAATATAAAGGTGGATAAATCTCCAGGACCTGATCTCATGTATTCCAAAACATTGTGGGAAGTAAGATGGGTAATTATGGGACCCCTTGCTGAAATATTTCCATCATCTATAACTATGGGTGAAGAGCCTGATGACTGGGGGGTGGATGTGTGGCTAACATTGTTTAAGAAAGGTTGTAAGGAGAAACTGGGGAATTATAGACCTGTGAATCTGACTTTGGCTGTGGGTAGGCTGTTGGATGTGATTAAAGAAGATAGGATTTATGGACAGTTACAGAGGTAAAAATTAGGGATAGTTAGTTTGTTTTTGTGCGAGGAAAATTGTGTCTCACAAACTTGATTGAATTTTTTTGAGGAAGTTACCAAAAAGATTGATAATGGCAGAGCAGTAGACGCTGTTTATTTGCATTTAAGTAAAGCTTTTGATAAGGTACTGCATGGTAGACTAATTAGCAAAGTTAGGTCATATGGGATTCAGGGTGAGCTCACCAATTGGATACAGAATTGGCTTAATGGCAGGTCACAGAGAGTAATGGTGGAGGTTGCTTTTCAGACTGGAGGTCTGTCACCAGAGGTGTTCCACAGGGATCGATTCTGGGTCCTCATTTGTTTGTCAATTATATAAATAATTTGGATGAGTTTGCGGATGGCACCAAAATCAGTGGCATTATAGACAAGGAAGAAGGTTTTCTAAGATTACAAAGGAATCTTCATCAAACGGGTCAATTAGCTGAACAATGGCAATCTGGATAAATGCGAGGTATTGCATTTTGGTACAAGAAGTAAGGTAGAGCTTATACATTTAATAGCAGGGCCTAGGGTAGTGTTGTAGGGACCTCAGGATACAGGGACATAATTCTTTGAAGTTTGCATCACATATAGACTGGATGGTTAAAAAGGTGTATAGCACGCTTGCCTTCATTGCTCAGTCCTTTCAGTATAGGAGTTGGGAAGTTTTGTTGAGATTGTACAGGACATTGGTGAGCCCTGTTCTGGAATACTGTCTCCTGTTCTGGTCACCTAGTTATATAAAGGGTATTATTAAGTTGGAAAGGTTCAGAAGAGATTTACCAGGATGTTGCCAGGTATGAAAGGTTCAAGGTATAAAGAAAGGGTGCATAGACTGGGACTTTTTTCAATGAAGTGTAGGAGGTTGAAAAGCTACTGTCTAGAAGTTTATAAAATAAAGATGGGTATAGGTAGAGTTGTTTTCTCCCTAGGATGGGGGACTTCAAGACTAGGGACAAACTTTTAAAGTGAGAGGAGATAAATTTAAAGAAGACATGAGAGGCAAATTGTTTCTATAGAGAGTGGTTTGCATGTGCAAAACACTTCCTAAGGAAGTGGTGAATGTGGGTATAACTATAATGCTTAAAAGACATTTGGACAAGTACATGAATAGGAAAGGTTCAAACAGAGCACAAAAAAACCAAGAACATTACAACACAGGAACAGGCCCTTTGGCTCTCCAAGCCTGTGCCAACACATTTTGCCCTTCCGTAATAAAACTGTCCTTGGATAGATATGGGCTGGGAGCAGGCAGTTGAGACTAGTTTAGTTTGGGATTATGTTCAACATGGACTGGTTGGACTGAAGGGTCTGTTTCTGTGTTCTATGGCTCTACAACAGTAATTCGATGAGAGTTTATAAGGGGCTAGGGTTTTAATCAATGGAGTTATATGTCAATGGTTCATAATTGTTTATCTAAGTGTGTTTGTAATAAATGTTAATTCTTGTTAATTGCTTTCTGTCAGCCTCTGAAAATGTCTTGAAGGTCCAGCCTTCTGAAGACGAATCATACTGAATTTGAAACACTAACTGCGCAGACACTGCTAGACCTGCTGATTTTCTCAAGTATTCTCTTGTTGCTTGTTTCAGATTTCCAGCATTCACTAAAGAAAAGATTTACCAGGCACCACACTACCTTATTATGAATACAGGTTGTTTTATAATAATAAGATTTAATTTTTAGAAAGTTTGAAAATTAAAGGTGTGCAAAGGGACGGTAGGCATCTGACACTATGACACTATCCTTAGTCAAAAGGATTCTGCTAGTTGATCGATACATCATTTTATTTTTTATTCATTTGCAGGATGAGGGTGTCGTTGGCTAGTCTAGAATTTATTGCCCATCCTTACGTGCCCAGGGCAGATAAAAATTGACCACATTGCTGTGGGTGTGAAGCCACATTTCGGCCAGACCAGATAAGGATAGCAGTTTCCTTCCCTAAAGGGCATTAGTGAACCAGATTTTTTTTCCTACAATGGATTCATGGTCATCATTAGACTCTTAATTCTAGGTTTTATTGAATTCAAATGCCACCTTCCGTGATTGCAGGATTTGAACCCAGGTTCCCAAAAACATTTATGTGGGTCTCTGGGATGTCAGCCCAACAATAATACCACTAGGCTGTCACCTCCCCACAATCTACCTGTCCCTAGAAATAGCATTATAGGCCTCCCAAGCAAAGTGCTCTCTTATTAATCTATTGTTCGTGGATAAGATGAGAACAGTTATGGACCACTGCTGGAACCCCATTGTCATTAGTACAGTCAGGGCATGAAGGGCAATGAGTCAGAGTGAGAGTTGCTTATCCAAGACTTAATCACTTACACCTGTAGTTGGCATGCCAGGGTTCTGACCAGAGATGATGGACTCAGGTTTAGAACTATGGGCAGCAAGAGGAGTTTCTAGTTTGGGAGACTTGTTTGAAGGGAAGGTTATGATGTCTTTTGAGCAACTGAGCTGCAAATATGGGTTATCCAGCAGAGACCTTTTCCAATTTTTTCAGGTTAGGGATTTCATCCAGAAGCAGACTACGCTTCTCACTGAGCCCTATAAGCCTGATACAGAGAGGTTGTTGCTACGTTCCACATGCACCCTTTCGGTTAGTGCCCTCTATCGCCTGCTGGGTAGCAGGGCCTGGCAGGATATTAACCGGTTATGTGAGCAAGAGCTAGGAGTGGAGATCTCTTCTGAAACATGGGAGAACATATGGGAGAATACTTGAAAGATCTCTATCTGTAATAGGACATGCGCTACGCAGTTAAACGTTCTGCACAGGGCTCATCTGACACCAGACCATCTGGCGAAGTTTAAAAAAGGGGCATCTTCAGTGTGCCCCAAATGTAAAATAAGTGTAGGTACTCTGACCCATTGCTCCTGGACATGTCACAGGCTCCGTGTTTATTGGAGTGCCATGGTGGGAGAGATCGGGACGGTATTGAGGACTGAAGTCAAAGTAGACCCAATATCTCTCCTCTTAGGTCTACCCGATTTACCATTTTTAGATGGGCAGGGGAAGAAACTATTTGATATTCTTGCATACTGTGCACAGAAGAACATTCTGATGAACTGGGTGTCTGAGAACCCCCCGGGCTTGCTGGGATGGCAGAAATTAATTATGGAGCGCATTCCCTTGGACTTTTTTACAAACATGATGCACCATATAACAGACAATTTTTATAAGACATGGCAACCCTACTTGAGTTATTTGGAAACAAATTTGTCAGTTGTCTTAACTAGGGCATTCGTTTAACCAGGATGGTTAGATTTGTCAAGCCCTGGGCCCTGGAGGGAGGTCTCCTGAGTTAATACAGGTATATATACAATGCTCCTGTTCCTCTGTTTGGGAGCTTTGTGCTGAGCATAGCTGTGTTTCATTGGACCCAAAACATTGACTCTGATTTCTCGTAACAGATGTTGCTGAGATTTTGTAAAAATTTCTGTTCTTGTTTCAGATTTCGGGTATCCACAATTCTCTCGGTCTTCTGTTTAATGCAAAATGGGTGTTACCAGGTAGAAATTTAATCTTTGAAATGTTCGTTCATTGGATCTGAGCATTACTGGCAAAGCCAGCATTTATTGCTCTCCCTAATTGCCTTGGAAAAGGTGGTGGGAAGCTGCCTCTATAAAACGCTGCAGTCATGAGGGTGTAGGGACACCCAGAGTGCTGTCAGGGAGTGAGTTCCAGGATTTTGATCCAGTGAAACTGAAGGAAGAGTGATATATTTCCAAGTCAGGATGATGAGCAACTTAGAGAGGAACTTGCGAGTGGGTTTTTCCCATATATCTCCTGGCTTTGTTCTTCTATACAGAAGTGGCCATAGGTTTAGTGATTTATGTAAATATTGAGTAAGATGATTTGGTTAATTTATACAGAGCATTTTGTAGACGGTACACACTTCTGCTACAGTACTCTGTGGTGAAGGGATTGAATGCTTGTGGTTGTGGTGACAATCAAGTAGACTGCTTTGTCCTGGATGGTGCCAAGGTTCTTGGGCGTTGTTGGAGCAGTGCTCATCAAAACCCCTAGTTTCTGACCTGCTGTTGTAGTCATTGTATTTATTAGGATGATCCACTTAAGGATTTTAAAATTAATTCACTGAGTACATCACTGGCAAGGTCAGCATTTTCTGTCCAGAGGGCAATGAATAGGGAACCACATTGCTGTGGATCTGGAGTAATATGTGGTCCAGGCCAGGTAAGGGTGGCAGTTTCCTTCCCCAAAAAGTGGTAGTGAACCAGAGTGGGTTTTTCCAACAATCAGCAATGGTTTCATGGTCATCATTAGACTCTTAATTCTAGATTTATTTTATTATTAAATTTAAATTCCATCATCTGCTATAGTGTGATTTGAACCTGATTCAGCAGACCATTTCCTGGGTCCCTGGATTAACAGCCTAGTGATAAGGCCTCTAGACCATCACCTCCCCAATGCTCTGCTCTCTTATCTCCACAATGTTGTTAATGGGGGATTCAGCAATGGTAATGCCATTAAATGCCAAGGAGGTGTGGTTAGCTTCCATGTTGTTGCAAATGGGGATTGCCTGGTATGAATATTACTCTTGCTTATCATCCCAAGCCTGGATATTGCCCAGGTCTTGGTGTACATGGGCACAAATTGTTTCAATATCTAAGAATTCATTAATGATGCTGAACATTGTGCAATCATCAGCGAGCATCCCCACTTCTGACTTTATGATGGAGGGAAAGTTATTGATCAAACAGCTGAAAATTATTGAGTCTAAGACACTATCCTGAGGGACATTGGACTCTGGTACTGCAGTAGCAGTAATCCTACCTCAGAGCCAGGAGGCCTGGGTTCAAGTCCCATCTGTTTCAGAGATGTGTAATGCATAAGAAAATATTGATCCTGAGGAACTGTCAAAGGCAGTTACTCCCACCTCATCTTTGGAGTTCAGCTCTTTTGTCCAAGTTCAGACCAACACTGCATTGAGATCAGGTGCCAAATGGCCTTTGTGGAAGCCACACACTATCAGTGAATTGTATACCCTTCTCCGAGCTTTTCTGCAAACTGATATTGTTCTCTATTATCTTCTGAGGCTGTCCCCTCTCCTCCACAGCCCAAAATGGCAGCCTTACCAGACCAACCAGCTTGACAGTTGAATTGAACACAAATAAATTCCAGCAGCAAACATTTCTCTTCAAGTTCAAAATTAAATTTTCGAAAACAGAAACAAGCTAAGAAAAACAGAGAATTGGGGCTTTTGAGCCTTATAACAAGTATGATATAGTTAAAATTATTCTCAGCTGATGAGCTTATAAAGTACAAAGGCAAAACTAAGACTTTGTTGCAGACACCATTCACCCGGTTTGTTCCAGTAAGCAGTATCACAAGCACTTCTCCTGGATGATTCATACTTGGCACCCACATTAATCCTGCAAGTCTGTTCAAGACAGACATGATTTGGAGGTGCAGGTGTTGGACTGTGGTGTACAAAGTTAAAAATCACACAACACCAGGTTATAGTCCAACAGGTTTATTTGGAATCACTAACTTTCAGAGCATTGCTCCTTCATCAGGTGGTTTTGGAGTATAAGGTCGTTCGACACAGAATTTATAGCAAACGTTTATAGTGTGATGCAACTGCAAATATATATTGAAAAAGACATGGATTGTTTGTTAAGGCTCTCATCTTTTAGAATGACCATGTTGGTTTCAGTTTCTTCATACGTAAATCCCAGAACCCTCTCCAAAATTACATTCTCGAAAGGTGCCATGTCAGCTCAGAAACCAAAATGGTCATTTTAAAAGATGAGAGACTTAACAAATAATCCAGGTCTTTTTCAATTGTTTCACCACGTAAACTTCTGCTATAAATTCTGTGTCTTATGACCATATACTCCACAACCATCTGATGAAGGAGCAGTGCTCTGAAAGCTAGTGTTTCCAAAAGAACCCGTTGGACTATAAACTAGACAGACACTCAGTGTTAATGTTATTTCTACAGAAAATGGAATTTACCAAGGTGAGCTGTCCCTGGGTCCATGCTGATCTTTGTATGGAGGATTTCTCTCCTTCTGTGATGACAGTGAATAGATGTGGTCTGGAGCCATATGATTGTGACAATGGCCTATTCCATTTCTTATTAGAATACATGATGGTGGTTAAGGTTAGGTTTAGCCTGGTTTTTGTGCTGACATGACATCCAGTCCTTTTCAACAGTTTCAGTCCCAATGGGTGGCAGTGTGATTGTAATTCAATTTGAATGGTATATAAACTGGTTGAAAGTCTGTATTGTTGGAGTGGTGTGCTATCACCACTGCAAATAAAGAATGTCTCAAGTGTTGATCTGAAGACTCGGTGTTGTGTGTTTATTTCGATTACTCCACCACATAGATTGATCAATAGCCTCAATGGCAATCCAGTCACAAACCTCAGAGTAATAGATGGCTGAAAGCTCCTTCCGTTTATCACATGAACTACTAGGCAGATATACCATGTTGCTAGTCAAATACTGGAGCTGACTCATGTTAAAAAAAGTTCAACATCAAATGTGCTTCTAAATTTGAACATATTTGTAGTGATTGGGAACAGATGGATCCCATTGACTATTAGTTCTTTGATTGGGGTTGTTAACCTGGACCAATGAGATAAACTAGCGAATATAACCAGGAGATTAGAACCTCCTCAGTTGAGGACTGAAGAGCTGGTTGGCCACAGTCAGTGTACTAGTAAATAAAGAATGACTTGGTGATGGGATCTAGCCTCTGTGTAGTTACTTCAGTGGTGATGGAAGAAAATAGGATGTGCCTGGAGGACATTCACTTGCAACTGTGACCTTGAAGATAGAGTAAGCATTTCTAGCAGTATATCTTTATTTGGGAAGCTTGACTTATTTGACCCTGCTGTTGAAGACAGGGTCCAGTAAAGAATGTGAAAGCAACAAGGGGATGAGGTGAGATGGTGGTGATTCTGTAGAACTGCTGTGGACAGCTCTTTTTAACAACCAGGGCATGCTGGTGTTTTTTTTTTGCCATCCCTGGCTAATTTGTGGTGGAATTATTAGTTTAAAACCTTACAGAACACTTGTTAATACTTGGGAGTGGGAAGGATGCCAAAGGGAAAGGCAGTGAGCAACCAGCAGCAGGGAGGACACTCCCCTGCAGCACCTACCACACCAGAAACTGCAGCAGCAGCCTCTCCTGAACCCTTGGGGACCTGACAGACTCCCTCTGCCACTGGCTGTGGTGATGGAGAAACTTGCCTTGAAAGTTGGGGCTGTGATTGGGGAGATTTGTGCCCAGGTCCAGCCTATTGTGTCCATCCTGCAAAAGCATGAGTGGGAGATTCAGGGTCTCTGGGAGCAGCTGGAGGGTCAAACTAAGGCTTCAGAAGCTGCGATGGAATCATTATCCAGTCAGATCCAAGTGCAGGAGTGAGGTGTGGGCCTTGCAAGACAATATCTATTACCTCAAATCTAGGTCAGAGGATAAATCTCTGAATTATCAGGCTCCTGGAAGGTAAGCAGCCAGTCAGCTTCTTTGAAAGCTTGCTGCTGAAGATTTTGTGGCTTCACATTGAGTTCAGTGGGCTGCAGATTGAAAGGGCTTATTGGGTTACTGTGCACAGGGAAGGTGTAGTGCCCCCACCTGGTCCTAGTGCACTCCACTCCCAAAAGGACAAGCCAAAAGTGATAGCCTCTCAATTACTGGGAAATGATCTGCAGGCACTTTTGTAAAAGGGGTCAAAAATCATGTTTTTCCAGAATTTCTCAGCAGCTTTAATTTGAAAGAGGAAGTCCTTTGAAGTTAGAGGCTGAGGAACCTGGGCATCCAGTACTCCATGAGATATCCTGCAGTGCAGTATTTCAACCACCAGGACTCTGTTTATACATTCCACTCAGTGGAGAAAGCTAAACTTTGTAGACACTTTAAAATAGATGGAGTGGCCTAAAGAATACAGTTAATGTTTATTCTCTTTTCCTTCCCTTTTTTTTTATTATTCCTTTTGTTCTCCTTAATTCCTTTTGGAAAAGGGAAAAAAAACTTGGAATATGTTCTTTCTTAAACTTGATTTCCTTACACATGATAAAAACATTTTTGGAATTTTTGCTCTGAATTGTATTGGTCTAAAGGTTACGAGGATGGGAGGGCTAAAATGGAGACTCTTTAGAACCTGGACCTCCAGGGGTAACCTTGGAACAGGCCCCTCTCCTAAATGCCCCCTTGACAGTTCAGGAAATACAGGAGGCAGCTAGGCAACTTCAGAATGGGGAAAGCACCCGGCCCTGATGGTCTCCCGGGTGAGGTTTATAGGGATTCTGTCAAGGCCGATGTTGGAGATGCACAATCGCTCTGATAGGCATTCATGCCTATTGCCATCTTTGAGAGAAGCTAATATTTTCTTAATTCTTAAGGGGAAGGTTCCTGAGGATTGTGCCTCATACAGGCCCATCTCCTCTATTAAATTCAGATTTCAAGATTCTGTCAAACCCTGGCACTGATTAGAAACGGTGTTGCCCCACATTGTTAAAGAGGACCAGACAGGCTTTTTAAGGGGCCGTAGGTCCTCTAATATTAGATGGTTGCTGAATGTGGTCCAAGTTGGTCAGCAATGATCGATTCAGGGCTTGGTGCATTCCTCAAATGCAGAGAAAGCAGTTGACTGGGTGGAATGGTTGTATCTATGTCTTAGAAAAGTTGGGGTTTTTGCTAGGTGGGTGAAGGTTTTATATTGCCACCCTCTGGCCATGGTCATCACCAACAGGGTGACGTCTGGGAATTTTAGGATTGGAAGGGATAGTCGGTAAGGCTGCCCCCTCACTGTTTGCATTGGTGATAGAGCCGCTGGCAGAGGCCACTCTTCAGAATGTCCACAACTGCTCTGGAAGTGGGATCAGGGGGACACAAGCATGCACTGTATGCAGATTATGTCCTTCTGTTTTTATCGAACCCAATGACCTCCATACCACATTGTATCAAATGTCTCAGTTCATTTGGGGCTATTTCAGGATATAAGATAAACTTTGCAAAATTGGAGGCTATGCCTTTGGGGAGCCTTAGGGCCATCTTCAACTTCTGGCATATCCTTAAGTTCCCTTTAAGTGGTCACAGGCAGGGTTCCAGTACCTCGGCATTTTTATTACCCCCAGTTTGAGCTGCTATTTCAGACTAACTTTGCACACTTGCTTGACAATGTTAGGTGAGATCTCCAGAGATGGGAGGCTCTTCCAACTTCATGGCTGGGCTGAATATCTCTCGTTAAGATGAATGTTCTTCCTCATTTGCTTTATCCCATGTGTATGCTCACTATAATGTTTCCTAGGTCAATGCTGCAAAAGCTTATGGGATGGCTTGGTTCCTTTGTCTGGCATCGTGGGTGGTCCCTCATCAAACTTACCAAGTTGCAGTTGCCTCAAGGAGGGGGTGAAGTTGCTTTCCCAGACATCAGGAGGTATCAGTTTAGCTCCCTGCTGTCCTTTGTCTGCGATTGAATAGGTAATGATCCAAACTCTCTGGCTGGATATAAAGGCCTTCCAGGCAAAGTGCCCTCTTAACTCCTCATGGAGAAAATGAGGACAGTTATGGACCACTGCTGGAACCCCATTGTCATTAGTACAGTCAGGGCTTGGAGGGCGATGTCAGTGAGGGTTGTTTATCCAAGACTTCACCACTTGCACCTATAGTTGGCATGCCAGGGTTCCAACCAAGGATGATGGACTCAGGGTTCAAACGATGGGCAGCAAGAGGATTTCTAGTTTGGGAGACTTGTTTGAGAGGGAAGTTAGATGTCTTTTAAGCAACTGAGCCACAAATACGGGTTGCCCAGCGGAGATCTTTTCTGTTTTATTTTCCAGTTTTCTGGAAGAAATTCCTAGGCTTCTCTCTAAGCCCTATAAGCCTGATACAGGGAGGTTATGTTCCACAAGCACTGTTTTGGTTAGTGTCCTCTATCACCTCCTGGGTGGCAGGGCCTGACAGGATATTAATCAGTTATGAGCAAGAGCTAGGAGTGGAGATTTCTTCTGAAACATGGGAGAATAATCAAAAGATCTCCACCTGCAATAGGACATGCACTACGCATTTAAGTTCTGCACAGGGTTCATCTGGCACCAGACCATCTGGTGACATTTTTAAAATGTGGCATCTTCAGTGTCCCAAATGTAAAGTAAGTGTAGGTGCTCTTACCCATTGCTTCTGGACATGCCACAGAATCTGTTTATTGGAGCACAGTGGTGGGAGAAATAGGGAGGGTATTGAGGACTGAAGTCAAATTAGACCTGATATCTCCTCTTAGGTCTACCCAATTTACCATCTTTAGATGGGCATAGGAAGAAACAATTTAATATTCTTGTATACTGTGCATGGAAGAATATTCTGATGAACTGGGTGGTCTGAGAACCTGCTGGGCTGGTAGAAATTATGAAGCACATTCCATTGACTGACTCTTTTACAAACCTGGCACACCACACAACAGAACATCTTTATAAGACATGGCAGCCCTACTTGAGCTATTTGGATATAGATTTCAGTTATCTTAACTAGGATGTTTGTTTAACCAGGATGGTTAGGTTTGTCGAGCCTTGTGCCCTGGAGGGAGTCTCCTGAGTTAATCTGGGTACATATACAATGCTCCCATTCCTTTGTTTGGGAGTTTTGTGCTGAGCATAGCTGTTCTGTATTTGTTTTTTCTTTTTTTTGTTTTGATCTATTAGTTATTTACTTGGTGTTGCTTTCAACAGTTCGGGTTTTTGTATTATAGTGTAGTTAGTAGACTGTAGTTGTGTTGTAATTTTTATTATACTGATATTATTGCATTTTTCAAAGTTTGTAAAGTTAAAAAAAATTGTTAATAAACACTTACCAAAAAAGCAACAAAAAGTTCTTCTGACTGCATGTGGACCTGCAGTATTTCTAAGGGGCTAAACTTTCCTGGACACCAGACACTAACTCATTCCAAGAGTTGAGTTGGTTAAGGAATATTATGACTCCAAACCTCCTATAAAACTGAGTGATTCAGGATTATTCACTGTTGGAGAGTTGAGGGAATCTGTATTGAAACTTTGAGGTTATAATGAATGGCAGAGGCATATGATTTTGGGTGAACTTTGAATGAGATGCTGAGACTTTGTTTGTTTGGTAATTGGGATTAATGATGTAATCATGCAGAAGCCCCTACTAGCTGAAGGCCAACTGGACTTCAAACAGGCACTACAGCAGGCCTTGTTAGAAAATATGGCAAGTGGAGCATGGGGACTACAGCACATCCCAATGGAAAGGACACCATCACCTGCCCAACTGTGCTTGGGAGCACCATTTGAGTGTAGGCAATCTTGGGGCTTTGTGCAAAGCATGTCCTGAGCAGAGGGACTCTGGGTCAATCTACAGCAGAACCCCCACAACCAAGCTGAGCCTCGGCCAAGTGACTAAATGGTTTTTCAGGATCTGGAGTTGCTGTCAGTATGTGGACTTGAGCCAGCAAAGCAATCCTACAAAACCTGACTAGGTAAACTCTTAAGCCAGTAACCAGGAGAGTGCACACCTTGGAAAGTTCCCTGAATGAGGGTTGGAAAATGAATTGCTTAGAGACACCCAAATCAGAGCCAATTAAAATCATGATTTGGTTAAATGGTCACCCAGTTTCCAAGAGGTCAATACCAATGTAACTGTTTGTAGAATCTCTTCTTAAAGATTGGAATTCTGAGCGAATCTTGTTGAGTTTCAGTGAGGTCTGTCAGACTGAGAACATACACTGGGGGACTGTTGCACATTAAGGGTCCAATTTCAGTTCCAGTCTCCTGTGAGAAGCAGTTGGTGCAGTTACTACTGCTGGTAGTAAAAGGCTTGGGCCCCTGTCTGCTGGAATGGTATTGGTAGGGAAAGATTCACTTTTGTCTCAATGTTTTTGATTGGAAAGTGGCTGCCTCAGTGAAGCCCTAATGAAATATCAAGAAGAGCTTGGGATTATCAAAGGGGCCAAAGCCACTTTACACGTTGACCAGGACACAATTCCAAGATTTTGTATGGCCTGCCTGGTGTCAATGCCTCATGGGCAGAAGTAGGGGTAGAAATCAGGAGGCTGGAGAGGGAAGGGATAATCAAGCCAGTGCAGTTTGTGAAATTGGCAGCACTGCTTGTATCAAATGTGAAACCTGACAGCTCAGTTCACCTTTGTGGTGATTTTAAGCAAACTGTAAATCATTTCTCTCACTCTGATAAATACCTGAGTCTTCACATAGAGGACTTGTGCGTTTGGTAGTGGGGGAAACTGTTACAAAACTGGACATGAGCCACATCCACCTGCAATTATGACTGGATGAGGAATCCCAGAAGTATGTAACAATTAATATCTATTAGGGCTTATATTAATATACAAGACTGGCATTTGGGGCATCATCAGCCTGTACTATCTTCCAGCAGCCCATGAGAACATTTTACAAGGACTGTCAGGTTGCCATGTATCTCAATGATGTACAAAGAACAGAGAAGACCAATAAAGAGCACTTGGGGCATTTGGATATAGTGCTTAAATGTGGATATAGTTGGCATAAGCTTTAGACCTGTTTGGGTTACAGAGTTGACAAAACTGGGTTACATCCATTGGATCAAAGGAGCCCCAGCTCCCACATCTGTACCGGAGCCTAGGAAAATTTGATTATATAACCTGGCCTCCATTTTCACACTGAGATGGGCCACGGTCAAGACCAGGAACTGGGACCTGAAGCAAAAACATCACAACAGAAGATGCAAGGGACAGCCAGGTCTATGTTCCTGGATTTTGGGGGTGGGAGGGTTGGAGGGGGTGGGGCAGGTGTAGGGGAGGGATGTTGTCATTGGCATTAGGTGGAACTCATTGACTACAAAGTTCTTATTGGAGATATTAACCTGGACCAATCAGGAAAGCTGACCAATAAAATTAAGAACTGTGGCAGTGACTGGCCAGCTCAGACCAATGTACTGTGCACTAGTGAAAAGGGGGTGACCCAGCCTTTTTGCAGTCATTTCAATGTTATTAACTGGTGTACTCATCCATTGCTCTTGCAGATACAGAGGAGCCTCAATTATCCAGCAGTTGATTTTCTAAATGTCAGATTATCTGGCAAGATCACAAGGTCCCGATGCTTGATTAAACTATGTTATCTGGCATTTGATTATCTGGAATCAAATTAGCCAACAAAAATACTCCCCCCTATGTGTCCTTCAGACAGGGTTCCAAAATACAGAGGAACTTTGACTAAGTGTAACACTGTCCTGATCCAACTATGCAGGCCTCTCTTTTTGGCCTTGTAAAAATTGCACAGCTCTGCTCTGTGTTCTGATGAATGGTGTTACCATATTTTCAGGTCATAAAATCCAAAATTCCAGTGATTTTTTTTTTAAATTGCATTTTTCAGATGGACAGCAGTTGTTTAAGAATGCAGCTCACTGCGCCTTCCCAGGAGCAACTATGGGCAAGCAATAAATGCTGGCCAGTCAGCAACTCCCATGTTCCATGCGTGAAGACAAAACAAACCTGATATCTTATAATGCAGTAAAATTGTGTCCTTTATCTTTCTTTTTATAACAGTTATTAATAGAAGGAATTGCATATTCAAGCAACTTAAACTCTGTCTTGAAAGGAACAGTATCAGCAACAACTCAATGTCTTGTTGTTCCATTTTCATATATCTGAGAAGTTTATGCTAGCTTGTAACTTGCAACCAATAGAAAATTCAGAGTTGGGGAAAACTCAGATTTTGATCTCTGCACTGCTGTCCTGGAATTCAGGTCAAAAGTCCAATTATTTTGTGAAAACCACACAGTCTCTCCATGGCAAAACAATTGTATGTAAAATTAGCCACCCTAACTAACACCACTGTGATTATAAATACACCATAAGAACTGCAGCAATTCAACAAGTCAGAACACTATGATCCTCTCAAGAACAATAATGAATGTGCAATAAATACTGGCATAGCAAACAATGGCCAATGTCCATGCATGAATAAAGAAATGAAAGCTTACTGAAGTACTAGCTTGCACTCTATCCTCCAATTTACCAGTGTTGTTTCTGTTTTCTGGCTCTTATCCGAATGTGTACCTTTGCTGATCAACTGGAAAGGGGTGTCATCAGAGATCACTATCAAGCATAAGCCCCACTACATCCAATTTCCATCCCCCTACAATGGGTTTTGTGAAAATCCAGAACATTTCAGTCAGATGTGCAGTCGATTGAACCCACTACTCCTGAACCAGAAGGCAGTGGATTGAAACATTGCAGTGTGCAATCCCTGAGGCTGTTCAACAGTTTGAGAGAAATGATTATGGCAGCAACAAATATTTTTCTGCTGTGGTTGCTACATTTCCACCTTTCAACTTGTCAAGCATGCTTTGCAATATTTCAGAGATTTTGAGTAGCAATGAAATCCATATGATGTTATGCCCTTACCTGAGCAAAATGCAAATGTAATTTCAGCAGTTGTTATGACAGGAGTTGAGTGAACCTAATGTATAATTGAACGAATCATTTTGTCACAACATGCTGCTCTTGTTACAGTTTGCCTAATAATTTAGCAATATGCTCTAGTTCAATTAAAATAACTACTGGTTTTAAACACACAAGGTTGGTCAAATTTTAAATATTAAGATGTATAAACTTTTAGCCATTCACAACATAGGAGACCATTTGGCCCACTATGTCTTTGCTGGTCAACAAAAATCAGACTATTTTCCATCTCTTGGCCCAGAGCTCTGGAGGCTATGGCAACACAAGTAAATATCTAAATGTTGCAGGGTTTCTGACTCCACTGCTTTTTCAGACAGAGAGGTCCAGACTCCCCAAGCTCTAAGCAAGAAGGTAGAAATATAGAGCAGGAATGGCCATTTGGCATTTCAAGCCTACTCCACCTTTCAATATGCTGACAGCTGATCATCCAACTCAGGAGCGTGCTCCTGTTTTTGCCTCATACCCTTTGATCCTAAAAAAACTACACCTAGCTAATTCCTGGAAGCATTCCATGTTTTTCCTCAACCATCTCTCTGTGACAGAGAGTTCCAAAGCCCCTCCACTCACTGGGTGAAGTAATTGTTCCTCATCTTAGTCCTAAATAGCATTCCCATAAAGGCAAGTATCCCACGTACCTTCTGAACCAACCTATCTACCTGCCCTGTTACCCTCATGGATCTGTGGAAATGCACACCAAGATCTCTCTGAACCTCAGTGTTTTAGAACATAGAACAAAGAACATTAAAGCACAGTACAGGCCATTTAGCCCTAGTTGTTATGCGACCTGTGAAAATAATCTGATGCCCATCTAATCTACACTGTTCCATGGTTATCCAAATGTATGTCCAATGCCCATTTAAATGTCCTTAACGTTGGCGAGTCTACTACTGTTGCAGGCAAGCTGTTCCACGCCCCTACAATTCTCTGAATGACGAACTACCTCTAATATTTGTCCTAAATCTATTATCCCTCAATTAAAGCCACGTCTCCTTGTGTTAGCTTTCACCATCCAAGGAAAAAGGCTCTCACTGTCCACCCTATCTAATTCTCTCATTATCTTATGCATCTCCATTAGGTCACCTCTTAACCTGCTTCTCTCCAATGAAAACAGCCTCAGTTACCTCAGCCTTTCCTCATAAGGCCTTCCTTCCATACCAGGCAACATCCTAGTAAATCTCCTCTGAACCTTTTCCAAAGCTTCCACATCCTTTCTATAATGCAATGACCAGAACTGCAATCAATACTCCAGGTGCGGCCTTACCAGTGTGTTGTACATCCGAAGCATGACCTTGTGGCTCTGAAACTCGATCCCCCTACCAATAAACACCAAAACACCATATGCCGCCTTAATAACCCTATCAACCTGGGTCACAACTTTCAGAATTTTATTCACCGGGACACCAAGATCTCTCTGTTCATCTACACTGCCAAGAATCTTACAATGGACTATAGAAGGCCTTAGGGTTTTCCTTTCGAGCCAGTCATAGCATAATTGCATGCCTTGTCATCCCTCCCAAGTGCATTACTTTCCAAAGTTAAATTCCAATTGTTTCTGTTGTACCCAGTTGACCAATTCATTGATGTCCTTCTGCAGTTTAAGACTATTCTTCTTACTATTTACAATTACTGATTTTTTTAATCAACCATGAACTTTGTGATTATTTAAATCAATTTTTAACATATGTACAAACAGCAAGGGCTGTAGCATTGTTCCCTGCAAAACACCACTATAAGTAAATTCCCACTCACAGAAACATCCATCAACCATCATACTCCACTTTTGTCTATCAGCCAACTTTGGATCCAAAATGCCACTTTGCCTTCAATCCCGTGGGGGTCTTAATTTCTTGGCCAGTCTGCCATGAGGGACATTGTGAAAAGTCTTACTGAAGTCCATGTGGACCAAATCAAATGCATTGCCCTCATCAAAACTCCTCAAAATTTCAATCAAATTTGTCAATCACATCCTTCCCTTAACAAATCTATGCTGACTATCCTCATCAAGATGGCAACAGAGTAGGCCTCCTGGGCTGGGGCTCATCCACTGCAACCACTTTTCATTTCTTCTTTTCTCTTTTCTTGTTTCTTTTTTCTCTTCTCCTTTTTCTTTACTTACCTCTTCACCTGAGCGAGTGGGCACTGTGCTGACTGGAATGATCCCAGTGTGGATCTCCTGGTGGCACTGAGTGAGCCCAGGATGGACTTGAGTGAATGTTTAATTACTTTTCTGGGGTAAGTACGGGGCCCGGCATTGGAATCGGCAGAGAGATATCAGTGAAGTAGGCCCAGAGGTGAAAGATGGCGCCTGAGGACTGGTATTGTTTGGACCTGGCACTGGCAATTGTAGAACAGCATTGGAAGGGCATCACAGTGACATCTGTAAAGTGGACCCACTGGCAAGAGATGTGAGGTTGGCAGGTTTGATGCAGGCAGCGGTGAAGCAATGATGGAGGAAAATGGGTCCAGAGGCGAAAGGTGGCATCAAGACTGGCGACTTCATTGTTGCTTGTGTCTCATGTATATTGTGGTGAGATGGTTGAGGGGGGGATGACGTCATTGATGATGAACTGGCTCAGACTGGTAGACTCTCCCTAAGCTATTTCTATCTTTTTTTATTCTTTAAACAATTCAAAATGGCGCTGGATCACAGCGACAGTGGAAAAGCTTTTCACTGTATTTTATAGTTTTTCCCACCTGTGGTTAGCAGTGCTGCCTCACAGCGCCGGAGACCCGGGTTCAATTCCTGCTTCAGGCAACTGTCTGTGTGGAGTTTACATATTCTCCCCGTGTCTGTGTGTGTTTCCTTCCACAATCCACAAATGTGCAGGTTAGGTGAATTGGCCGTGCTAAGTTGCCCGTAGTGTTAGGTGAAGGGGTAAATCTAGGGGAATGGGTCTGGGTGGGTTGCTCTTTGGTGAGTCGGTGTGGACTTGGGCCAAAGGGCCTGTTTCCACACAGTAAGCAATCTAATCTAAAATACATGTGACAATAAAATCATTTATACATTCATAGCCCAGATTAATTCATGTCTCTCCAAGTGCACATTTGTTATTTTAACTTGGTATATGGTTAAAATATGAAAATGTAGAGAGAACAACTCTTTCATTAATACAGCCCTTTCACATATTCTGAACATCTCAAAATGATTTCAAAGCCAATGAAATACTCTTGAGTGTTGTCCCCATTATAATCATGGAATACAGCAGCCAATTTACAAACTGCAAGTATGGTTTGTTTTAAGGACATTAGCTGAGGATATGTCCTGGTTAAGATACAAGGAGGATAGCACCATGGATTATTTTATGTCTAATAAGAAGAACAGACTGGGCGTCAGTTTAATGGACATGTGAAAGATGACACCTCCTAGAGTACAGCATTGTCTCAGTATTCACTGAAGTGTCAGCCTAGATTTTACTCTGAAGTTTGTGAGGTGAACCTTAACTTTCTGACTCGGAAGGGTATGTGCTAGCATTAAACCAAAGTGAATGCTTCAAATAAATTAAACTGTTCGATTTAAAATGGAACACCAACCCATTTTACACAAATTTTGTGTCATTGCAACAGTTATAAGTTAGTAGTGCTTATTATTGCATGTCCTTTTAGGTGATGCCTGATGTCAGACTTCAGTTTTATTTAGACTGATTTTTAGTAAGAGTTATGCTGCCTCAGAAAATCAAGTTGCTTGTTGCAGTTCTGACTGTCTGTGGGTGAGGAGAGTGCAGACATCAGTGAAAAGTTACAGATGAGTTATCCTTGTACCTTTGTAAGCCTGAAAGTACCTAAGGCTGAAAAGGCCTCTGTCAGCCTGAAAGTGTATGTCTGCTCCTTCCCTAAGGTCTTCTGTTGCCTGTTGCAGCATTGTGCTGAAGAAATTGTGAATAAGATTGGGGCCATCACACATTCTTGCTTCATACTGTTGGAGATTTGGAAGGAATTTGAAAGCTTTTCTGAGCTTTGCTTGTCCACTGCTTCACTGACCAGTTTTTCAAGGATTTCCAAATTCCATCTCTACTCAGCGTCGAATGTTGTGCTGAGGTCTGTGAAAGTGAATTCAGATCTTTGTTTGACTCATCAATTTCCTTGTGCTCTTTAGGTGTGAATCCCATGTCAGTGGTGCCACTGTTTGCTCTGAAACTTCGGTTCTCCGAGAGACTTTCTTCTGCAATCCCGGCCAGAATTTTCCCAGCAATAGCCAGTTGGAACAGTCTGACTTTACTCCTTTTCAAAAAAGTGGCAATAATTGTATCAGAAAGACCTTGTTGAATCCTGCTCAGTTCCCAGAAGGGCATGAAATGCTCATGGAGCTTAGAATGTGGGCAGAGCCACCAAGCTTCAAGACTTCATATGGAATTCCATCAACTCTGGGACTTGGTTGGTCTTCATCTGGCTGGCAGCAATCAGTTTCCTCCTGAGTTGGTCTCCTATTTAGTTCTTCTTTGTCAGGCTGTTGTTTGACATGGTTGATGTCTGTATCAGTGCACTTGATGCTGTGTGATGTTTCAAAGACTCCAATAAGTGATATAGAACCGATGCCTCATTGGTGTGTAGTACCTTATCATTAATTCTCCTCAGGAGGGTTTCTATATGATGTACTGCTCTGTACACAGATTTCAGTGCTTCATGGAAGTTGTTTATACCACTATGTCAGTGTGCAGGTCTGATTTTTTTTTTAAAGGGTGTGCCATCCATCAGTCATTTTAGATCTTCCTCGGTTTATGTCAAAGTGTGCTACTTGCTTAACGTAGGCCTTCTTTTTCTAATGGCTGGCTGACAAACCTAGCTGACTCATATTCCCATAATTTTTCCAACCACTTTGCAGACACCAAAGATCCACACTTGGCACCAGCTGGTGAAACCAAAATGTATGTGTTAGAATGGTGTTAGCATGCATGGACCCACAAAGCTGGCTATGTGACTGCATAACTTTGAGGGAATGTTGCAGCTAGCCTGATAACCTTTCTGTTGTTAGCGTGACTAGGATTTCCTTGTCATTTCCATCAAACCAGTTCTTACTGGTGTTGGCTATGACCAGGGCCTGGGATGGGAAGTGGAGGGGTGGTTGTGGAGTCCATTAGGGCCCAATAACTGGAGTCCAGGGCTTCAGTGACTCATTGTGCTCATGCTGTGGTGGAGTCACTTTGCTTTGCGAGGAGTGTGTGATGCTAAAGATGGGGCCTTGAGAAACACCTGGGCCAGTGATTTCTGTCCAAACCCCTGGGCCCAGTGACCTCAGTCAAAGTATCCCATACTATGTTACTCCTGTGGAGTGGAATCCATGTGATCAAGGTGTTTCAGTCTGGCCTGTAAATCTGCTCAATAACTATCTCTGCAAACTGAGGTTTGCAGATGGTTGACTTGAAATTTCTTTGAACAGTTGTCTCTATATCTGTTCCTCAGCTTGGGCTTGAATTGGAAGTTCACTTTTTGCAGTGAATGAGTTAGTGGTCTATATGATGTCAGCACTGGACATCACTCTCCCATGCAGGCAGCTTCTATTGGCTACATTGGCACACCATAATATAATCTGGGGTTTAGGGCAGAAATGTATCCATGTGTGTTGAAATGGTGATTTTGTTGAAAGACGGTGTTGAGTTTTGGAAAACTGCTTTTCTGCAGTGTTCCAAAAGCAGACTTCATTCTCACTGCAGTTGCCAACTGCATATTTTTGGAGCACTCCCTTCCTTGCCTGGCTGCCAGGCCCAACTCTGACATTCAAATCATTAAAGATAACAATTTTGACCTTGCAAGTGGCATTGTTCCTGAATTCTTGAAGAATGTGTCAACAATATCTTTGTTCAGCTAGGTCAGCCTTCAGGGTTGGAGCTGGTGAAAGTTGCTAGTCTTTAAGGAGGAGGTTCAGGAACATGACACGCTAGGAATGGCTGAGATTAGACAGTATTGCTTTTTTCAGAAATATGCAGTCAAGATTTATTTTTGTAGACACGGGAAATAAATCAATGGAAAGAAGCAGCATTGAGTGAAAGACAGTTTAAAAATTGAGAGTATTTTTATTCATTCACAGGATGAGGGCATCACTACCTAGGCCAGCATTTATTGCCCATCCCAGAGAGCAGTTAAGAGTTAATCACATGGCTGTGGGTGTGGAGTCACACGTTGTCCAGACCAGATAAGGATGCCAATTTCCTTCCCTTGTCTTCAGATGCTTTAGTCCAAAGGCAGAGTTATTACCACCCTGCCACCACACCCCAAGGTGATAAGAACATTCCCTTAATGTTTACTTAATCTGTGACAATCAAAGCCACATTCTCAAGACCTGAGCCAGGGACAATCCTACATCCACATACTTCTAGAGCAGGGGTCTGTAATTAATTCTTCCAAGGGGCCACATGAGAAACCTGAGTTGTGTTGGAGGGACGAACCAACAATAAGTTGAACATAATTCTGCTCAGTATTAATTTTCTTCCATTGTAAAAAGTACTAAGTTATATAATTTTGCACTGAAACTTATAATAAAAGGAATAAGGATATTCTGTTTTAAAAAGATATGAAATTGTGGAGTAGGTCAAATATAGAAGAATTAAACAGTTAAAACAATAATTTCAGTATTTCATTTTATTTTTAATATGTTAATCTCACAAACAAATAATGAAAAGTTGTTTCATTATTGTTCAGTATTGCAAACAACAAACAACTCTATACAAAAAGTAATAAGTGCTTTTGATGTTTTTCTGTTCATTTTACTTGTTTAGTGAGAAAAACCCAGTCTGTTTTGGGCTTGAACAAGTGCACTGAAGTCTAGTTGAATGTCTGAGGTGAATATGCAAAGGACAGTTGAGAGGTGATCATCAGTGATAGAGGATGTGTATTTGGATTTGTTGAACTTCATCACTGAGAATGTCTGTTCACATATATAAGTAGATCCAAAGAGGACTAGAATCTTCTGAGCATGCCTCCTCATGTGTGGAAAGTTCTCCTCTTTGAGGGAAGAGTAAAAATCAAGCAGTGAGACTGACCTAAAGTACTCTGCCAGAAGTGTGTCAGACTACAGGTCAATGAGTTCAAGCTGAACATCACTAGGTGCATTCTCCATATTGCATGTAAATGGGGAAAAAAATCATGTGCATTTCATTCTCAACCATTTTAAAGTCTTGAAATCACCTTGAAAATTCACCCTGCAGTGCTTCTAACATAGATGAGTACCTGTGGAGGTGATCAGCTGAAGGTGCGGCTTCCTTCAGTGTTGGCAAGTGGGTGAGAACATTGTCCTCCATTTGGCTCGAGAGAAGCTGCAATTTTCTCATAAAAGCCTTCACCAAGCTGTACATTTCATGCACAAAAAGGCCCTTGCACTGAAGTTTCACATTTAGTTCATTCATAAATGCAGTCACACCAACAGCAAAACCAACGTCAGCAATCCAGTCTGCATCTGACAGCTGTGGAATGCCATTCCCTTTTTTCACACAGAAATCTTGAATCTCTTCTCTCAGGTCCCATACACTTTGCAGCATTTTGCCCAGGCTGAGCCACCTGACTGCTGTGTGGTAGTCTATGTCACAATGTTCAGTCTCATTTTCCTCCAAAAGTGCAACAAACTGCCTGTGATTCAAAGCTCTTGCGCTGATGAAGTTAACTATTTTAGTTACAATATCAACCACATAGTTAATTTTTAACACTGACTTACACAACACTTCCTAATGTATAATACAATGCAAAAATACCAATTTTGTTCAGGGTCAATTTCTGTCACTCTATCCTGCACTCTCTTTAAGAGACCAACATTTTTTCCTGTTAGATTTGGACAATCATCTGTTGTCATAACTGGCAGCTTGTCCTATTTTAGTCCCAATGTGTCCAAACATACATTTACCTCCGTGAACAAATCATTACCAGTTGTTGTTCCTTTCATTGACTGTATGGCTGCCAGCTCCTCTGATTTTAAAGTCTGTAGTTATCCCATGAACAAAGATGAGTAGCTGGGCTGTGTCACGTACGTCACAGCTCTCATCCAAGGCCAAGGATAAAAGTCAAAGTTGACCGCTCTGTGCTGCAGCTGAAGCTCCAGATTTCCCACGATGTCCCCAATCCTTCTCGTTACAATGCGTCGGAAGAGGGGCACATTCTCAAATGCCTCCTTTTTCTCTTGGCATATTAGTTCTGCAGAGTCCGACAAGCACTCCTTAATAAACTCTCCACCAGAAAACGGTTTACTGTTTCTGGTGATTTTGTGGGATATGACATAACTTGTCTTGGCATGAGATGATATTTTGAGGGCTAGCCAGCAAGCATCACTTTTAGCTGTTCACGCACGCACATACATTGACCTCATGTGGGCCGGACAGGAATGACCAAAGGGCCGGATATGGCCCGCAGGCTGTAAAATGCCCAGGTCTGCTGTAGAGGGACTGAGCAGAGTTCAGACTTTGCTTGTTTTTGTAAATAAGCTGCTCATCTGTTAGGCAGCCCCCCTGCTTTGTGTAAACTCCATGTCTATCTTGCTGCCTTCTGTTCTTCATTTTTTGTCATGCAGATTAAATGTTATTCTATCCATGTTAATGCTACCTTTAGTTGAATTGAACTAAAAGTAGCTACAATTGAACCTAAATGAGGATTAGGGAAAAGGCAGCAATCACATATCAGTGTCACACAGTCTAGGCACACTGTCTGCTAAACCATAACATGAAAATGAGTCATTTGAAGTCAAGTCCCTCCTGAAAGCTCTTGGTTTGACTCAAATTCTGAGGAAACTCTGTTTGACTTTTTCCTTTAACTGTATCCCTTCAATGTTTCAGCAAACGCAAAGACTGTAATGCTGTCTTGATTTCCTTGAACATCTCTATGAGATCACTTTTTGAAAAAAAATACTCCTGGACATCTCAACTATCTTCACCTCCAGTGTGAAAAGAGTGAGGAGCTTAATGTCCATCATCATGACCTCCATCACCTTCCTCTCCCCAATCCCTGACTTAGACTCCTCAATCCAGTTGTGGCCAGTTTTTCCTGTCATGAGAGGAATAGAGCACAGAATGTGGTGGAGTTGGATGCAAGATCAGTTCCACGGCATGCATGAACATCCAAGGTGGTAAACTATTTCCGGTGAGTCAATAGGAAGTGTGGAGGCCAAAGAAGGGTTTGTAGTTAGAGAGGATGAGATGCATGTGAGCTTTTGAATGTACATGATGCATGTGATGCTGAGCATTATAATCTTTGTTGAGGTGTATACATTGTGGCATTGGCGGTGGGAGTGATGGCCCCATGAGTGTGAGATACCATAAACAAGATAGTGCTGAGGTCATTGACCTTCTTTCTGCACTGCTGGCTGTCCCTTTTCACAGTGAAGATAGTACTGACCTATGATGCTATCTGGGCCATGTGGATTGTCTTTTGTGGTCATCAGTGAGGGAAAGGGCTGACCTCTCCTCCATACAGTCCACCAACATCTTGGGAACTTTCTTCATGAAGCTGGGAGTGAGCTTGTTTCCCTTTTGCTCTATGTCTTAGAGTCATAGAGATGTACAGCACAGAAACAGACCCTTCAGTCCAACTCGTCCATGCCAACCAGATATCCCAACCCAATCTAGTCCCACCTGCCAGCACCTGACCCACATCCCTCCAAACCCTTCCTATTCATATGCCCATCCAGATGCTTTTTAAATGTTGCAATTGTACTGGCTTCCACCACTCCTCTGGCAGCTCATTCCATACACGTACCACTCTCTGTGTGAAAAAGTTGTCCCTTGGGTCTCTTTTATATTTTTCCCCTCTCACATTAAACCTATGTCTTCTAGTTCTGGACTCTCCCATTCAGCGAAAAGACTTTGTCTATTTATCCTATCCATGCCCCTCATGATTTTATAAACCTCTATGAGTTCACCCTTCAGCCTCCGAAGCTCCAGGGAAAAGAGCCCCAACCTGTTCAATCTCCCCCTTTAGCTCAAATCCTCCAATCCTGGCAACATCCTTGTAAATCTTTTCTGAACCCTTTCAAATTTCACAATATCTTTCTGATAGGAGGGAGAACAGAATTGCAAGCAATATTCTAACAGTGGCCTAACCAATGTCCTGTACAGCCACAACATGAACTCCCAACTCCTGTACTCAAAACTCTGACCAATAAAGGAAAGCATACCAAACACCTTCTTCACTATCCTATCTACCTGCGACTCCACTTTCAAGGAGCTATGAACCTGCACTCCAAGGTCTCTTTCTTCAGCAACACTCCCTAGGACCTTACCATTAAAGTGTACAAGTCCTGCTAAGATTTGCTTTCCCAAAATGCAGCACTTCAATTTATTTGAATTAGACTCCATCTGCCACTTCTCAACCTATTGGCCCATCTGATCAAGATCCCGTTGTAATCTGAAGTAACCTTTTTTGCTGTCCACTACACCTCCAATTTTGTCATCTGCAAACTTACTAACTGTACGTCTTATGCTCGCATCCAAATCATTTATGCAAATGATGAAAAATAGTGGACCCAGCACTGATCCTTGTGGCACTCCACTGGTCACAGACCTCCAGTCTGATAAACAACTTTCCACCATCATCCTCTTCTTCTACCTTTGAGCCAGTTCTGTATCCAAATGACTAGTTCTCCCTGTATTCCATGAGATCTAACCTTGCTAACCAGTCTGCCACAGGGAACCTTGTCGAACACCTGACTGAAGTCCATATAGATCACATCTACCGCTCTGCCCTCATCAATCCTCTTTGTTACTTCTGCAGAAAAACTCAATGAAGTTTGTGAGACATGATTTCCCATGCACAAATCTATGTTGACTATCCCTAATCGGTCCTTGCCTTTCCAAATACATGGACATTCTGTCCCTCAGGATTCCTTCCAACAACTTGCCCACCACCGACGTCAGGCTCACCGGTCTATAGTTCCCTGACTTATCCTTACCACATTTTTTAAACAGTGGCACTATGTTAGCCAACCTTCAGTCTTCCGGCACCTCACCTGTGACTATCGATGATACAAATACCTCAGTAAGAGGCCCAGCAATCACTTCCCTAGCTTCCCTCAGAGTTCTAGAGTACACCTGATCAGGTCCTGGAGATTTATCCAGTTTTATTTATTTCAAGAAATCTAGCACTTCCTCCTCTGTAATATGGACATTTTTCAAGATGTTACCATCTATTTCCTTCCATTCTATATCTTCCATGTTCTTTTCCACAGTAAATACTGATGCAAAGTACTCGTTTAATAGCTCCCTCATCTCCTGTGGATCCACACAAAAGCTGCCTTGCTGATCTTTGAGGGGCCCTATTCTCTCCCTAATTACCCTTTTGTCCTTAATGTATTTGTAAAAATCTTTGGATTCTCCTTAACTCTGTTTGCCAAAGCTATCTCATGTCCACTTTTTGCCCTCCTGATCTCCCTCTTAAGTATTGAAACTTATGTGTTGAAACTTTATAGTGAGCAGCATAGTGTGAGCAGCATTTG
The DNA here is from genome assembly GCF_020745735.1 of Hemiscyllium ocellatum. Taxonomy (NCBI): domain Eukaryota; kingdom Metazoa; phylum Chordata; class Chondrichthyes; order Orectolobiformes; family Hemiscylliidae; genus Hemiscyllium; species Hemiscyllium ocellatum. The sequence continues at coordinate 99,344,317 of NC_083401.1, forward strand.
AAGAGGTGTACAGAGGGGTTTTAAATATAATGCCCGAGCCTTGGAGGCTACAAAGTACTAGCTGTAGTGGGCATCTTATTTCATTCCCTACACGATTCTCCAAGTAATGCACCCAATATCTCCCTTGCCAAAATAACAATTTGAGTAATGTGTGATTGTGCAAGATAACTTACCCAGGACACAGTGGAAATGAAATTATGAAATTTACTTGTGCTATTCTTTAACTTTAACTATGAAACTCCTGGCTCGCTAACCTGATTGTAATTTGTGCATAAAGTGAAGGAAATTAATGACTGGGACCAGTGCTAGGACAGTATTACAAATAATAACTGCCAGAACCTGTTTTTGAAAATAACATTCTGGATATATAACTAGACAACAGAATTCATATATGTACATGGAATGAATCCTTTGGAAAAACAATGTTCAAGAATTTACAAATTGTGATGAAAATAGCAAGCTGAATATTCCCTCCAGAGAAGGTAAATAAATAAAGACTGTTTTTCGGTGTTGAAGAAACTTAATTGGAGTTAAGGTTTTTGCATGGGTGAGCCCAGAATTGACATTCAGACAGGCTCCCTGTCCAATTAAGGTTGGTAAGTAGGTTGTTGAAGTTGGACAGCCAATAAGAGGCCCTTCAGCTTCAGTGATCCACTAACATACAAGACCAGAAGATGGGATTCAACAGTTTAGTTAAATGGGCAATTTATTTTTTTAAAGTATTTCATTTTAATGCAGTGGCAGCTGTATAATTGCTCTTTGGGTATATTAATCTTTATCTTACAGGAAGTGAGCATTGCTGGCAGGTCCACCATTTATAGCCCATCCCTCTTTGCTCTTGAGGTGGTTTTGAGCTGCTTCCTTGAACCACTACAGGTCATTGTAGGTTGGTACATTCAGAATGTTGTTGGAAAGGAAGTCCCTGGAATTTGGTCCCATAATGGTGAAGGAACAGTGAAATAGTTCCTGGCTTGGAAGGTACCTTTGACAGTGTATCTTACAAATGGTACTCTGTTCCTATTGTGCAGCAGTGATGAAAGAGGTGAATGTTGAAGTTGATAGATGGGGAGTCAATTAAGCAGGCTGGTTTGACCTGGATAGTGTTAAGTGTCTCGACTTTTGTTCGAATTACACTTACCACGGCAAGTGGGGGGAATTCCATCACACTCCTGACTTGCACCATGTAGGTGATGGATATGCTTTGGGGAATCAGGATATGTGTTACTCCCTGCGGGATTACTAGGCTCTCCTCTGAGACTACAGCCATTGTGTTTATATAGCTGGCATATTATAATTTTTGTTCAATGGTAGCCTCCAGAATGTTGTCAGTGTGGCATTCAGTAAGGTAATGCCATTGATTGTCAGGGAGAATTGGTTAGACTCACTCTTATTGGATATGACATTGCCTGGCAATTCTGTGGCATAAATGTCACTTGCCACTTATCAACCCCAACCTGGATATTGTCTGGGTCTTGCTGCACATGAACACTGGACTTCCTTTTTATTTATTCATTTTGAGGAATATGGGCATCTCTGGCTGTGCCAGTACTTATTGCCTGTCCCTAGTTTCCTTTGAGAAGGTGGTGGTGAGCTACCTTCTTGAACTGTTGCAGTCCACCTGCTGTAGGTTGACCCACAATGCCATTAGGGAAGGAGTTCCCAGGATTGTGATCCAGCAATAGTGAAGGAACAATGATTTATTTTCAAACTGGATGGTGAGTCACTTGGAGGGAAACTTGAAGGTGGTGATGTTCGCTTGTATCTGCTCCCTTTTACCTTCTGGATAGAGGTGGTTGTAGGTTTGGAAGGTACTGTCTGAGGATATTTGGTTAATTTTTTGCAGTACAGCTTGTAGAGAGCACACATTGCTGCTACTGAATGTCGGTGGTGGAAGGAGTGGATGGTACACTGCTGTTACTGAATATCAGTGGTGGAAGGAGTGGATGGTACACACTGCTGTTACTGAATGTCAGTGGTGGAGGGAGGGGATGGTACACACTGCTGTTACTGAATGTCGGTGGTGGAGGGAGGGGATGGTACACACTGCTGTTACAGAATGTTGGTGGTGGAGGGAGGGGATGGTACACACTGCTGTTACTGAATGTCGGTGGTGGAGGGATGGGATGGTACACACTGCTGTTACTGAATGTCAGTGATGGAGGGAGGGGATCGTACACACACTGCTGTAACTGAATGTCAGTAGTGGAGGGAGAGGATGCTTGTGGATACTGCTTCAGTGTCTGAGGAGGTGCAAATGGTGCTGAACATTGTGTAATCTTCAGTGAACATCCCCACTTTTGACCAAATGATGGAGGGAAGATCGTTTTATGAAGCAGCTGAAGATGTTCCACTATTCTGAGGAACAGCTGCAATGTTGCCCTGGGATGGACATGACTGATCTCCAACAACAACAGGCATTTTCCCATTTGCCAAGTTTGACTCAAAACAGTTGAAACTTTTCTCCCGATTCTCACTGACTCCAGTTTTACTTAGGCACCTTCATGCCAAACTCTGTCAATTGATGCCTTGACATTAAAGGAATTTACTTTCACTTCTCCACTGGGCTTCAATTCTTTTGTCCATGTTTGGGGTAAGGGAATAATAATGAGATTAGGAGTTGTGTGACCTAGGGGATCTGAACTGAGCCACATTTTGCGCAGATTATTACAAAGAGTGCCATTTGATGAACACTCTTGATGACCTTGACCCTCAGTGCAAAAGCCTCAAGCCAACAGGACAATCTTAGAGACTAAACAACCAACTGCTCCGTTAAAACCACCTTACTCACTGTCACATCATCTTCCTGCTCCTGACCGTGAACATGATCAAAAGTATTTAGATTTTGTGGTTTAACTGCCTCCTAGAACAAAGTGTCCAGATAACATTTCCCCTCCCTATTACATTGCAATTTCTGAGACACTTAGTCATAGCTCATTTGATTCTGAGCCATAGTTCCTCGAACTGTGGACACTTACTGCAGGTGTGGTTGCTATGGTTCACACAGCTCTCCGGTGTACTCATATGTTATAGCTGCAACACACTATCTGACCTGCATCTTTATTGTATTTTATTTAATGAGGAAATTTCACTTTACTGCTGTCTGTAACCATGTAAAGCAACTCAACTGGTTAAGCTACAAATTTTAACAATATCTGCCATTACCAGCTTAAACTATGGCCCTTGTATAGGCAGATAAATTCTTAAAACTCACCAACCAACTCATCGAATTAATGCCTTAGAGCTCTCACTAGTCCCCGTTAATCTAAATTTTAACTTGAGGAAAACTCACTAAATATCTCAAGTTAGCACTCATTCCTGTTGCTCTCAGTTGTCATGTGCACTTTGCTCTCCTATTCCTGAAGCAACATTACTTTTCTTCCTTTCCTCTCATCATCTTTCCAATGCCATACTTCCTGTGGCCACAGTTTCTGCCCTTTTGCTTCTCCAGGTTTTCCAGTTGAGAGGATTGCAGCACAGCTCAATTTTAAGAGGGACAAGCTGCCTCTGACACTTAGGTTAGTGGAAATGTGCAATAACTACACATACCATATGGCCCATCTGCTCAGCGAAGTCTGTGCTGGGCAGTATCCTGAAGCCATCTAGCTAAAGAAGATTGCATAGTTTGCTGATCAAGTCAGGTGCAGGGCAGTCAAGTACTATCTAGATCAGTGGTGCTGGAAGAGCACAGCAGTTCAGACAGCATCAAACGGCAGCGAAATCGACGTTTTGGGCAAAAGTCCTTGGTCAAGTACTATGGCCACTGCAACTAAAGGCTAGTCTTGACAAATGTTTCCTCATGGAGATAAATAAAGCCCAAGGCTTCTTTTATGGTATGTGCATTTTCAGATAGTACCCCACACATCATTCAATTTTACCTTCAATGAATCTCAGATTTTTGTTTTCACCGCTCTATCTGAAAGACTATTCCATTTTTTGACTTCTTGCCTGACACTTTTCAGTTAATATCTGCATTGATTTATTGTTTAATATGCTCTGATTCCTTTTATTCTAATATTCTCATTTACCTTGGAGGAGCTGTCTTGTTTTACAACATATTGCTTGATAATTGTACAAAAGTTGCATCTCATTGCTAAGAGTTACAATTAATTTAGCCTTTAACCGACATCGGTATTCATTTTTAATTAACTATATATCTGACCTACTGAATTTAGCATATAATCACATTCATCAAACTGATTCCAATTAGTCAGATTAATCATGGAGCATTCTATATTTCTATTTTTAGGCATGTTCCGTTTTGATTGTAAATCTAGTTCCAGTCTAGAGTTATTTCCTTAGCAGCTGAAAATGTGTTGCTGGAAAAGTGCAGCAGGTCAGGCAGCATCCAAGGAGCAGGAGAGTCGACGTTTCGGGCATGAGCCCTTCTTCAGGAGTCCAGAGTTATTTCCTCAGCATTCAGTATCTCATGCATCATGATTATCAGTACAGTATTTCATAAATCTTATTCATGGTCTGTTGTGATATCCTGGAAAAGATCATTCTAAACCTGGGAACACGTACTTTACCTCATTTTGAATCTGTATCTTAATCCACATCTGTCTGGATCACTTCTATTATTTCTGAAGCATGTTTCAGGATAACATTTCTAACGTTTGCTCATCATCCATTGCAATTCTATTGGCAGCCCAGCTTCCCATGTGACTGACGTTGTGTTGTAATTGCATTGGAAAGGTTTCCTGCTCTTGTTCTTGACATCTGAATGTGCTTGGTTTTGTGGTAATTTTATATTAAGATTTAATTAAAAATGAAATCCATAATGGGAAACCATGGAAGTTTTCATTTGTGTCAAAAACTTGAAACCAGTTCTTATTTGTTGAAAGCTTAAGCTCATTGGAGAAATATTACGATTTTCACTTTGAGGATAGGTGGATAGTGTTGATTAGTAGGCCATTCTTCACCTTACCCAATTTCCCTTGTGGTCAGCCAATACAGTTTTTTACTTGTGTCCACAGTAAAAATCTTCTGTCATCCCCTGCTCCTTCACTTATTAAATGTAGCAAAAATTTAGGAATAAGTATAAACTAAAAAACACTGCTTTATAATCACATCATGTTTTACTTCATTCATGTCAGTGAACATTAATTTCATCATAGGATCCTGTCAGATGAACAGTTTAGTTTATGATTTTGGTAAATATACACCCTCGAAATTTTATGTTTAGGCATTGATTTGGACCCTGATTTCATAGCCAACCCAAATATTCTGGGATAAAACAGCCAGGAGGTTGCTGCAACACAACTCTTCACAAAAGTCAATCAATGGATAGTTTTCTTTATTCTTTTTACACTGAAGTCCATAGCCTTCTGAAATTAGTATTTGCAGTATTTGCATTTTTTATATTTGATTTATTATTCTCCCATGTATTGAGTTATAGTGAAAAGTACTGTTCCGCATGCTAAACCAGGCAAATCATACTTTACACAAGTACATCAAGGTAATGTAACAAAATGTAGAATGTAGTGTTACAGTTACAAAGAAGATGCAGAGAAAGATCAATGCTAATATGTGAAAAGTCTGTTCATAATTAATGAATTATTTTAACAATATTTCATTACTGTAACGTAATTTCATCATAATTAGAGACTTAGCATCTCTTTAAAGCAATGCAACCTTCCCACTCACACCCACATATACACGCTCGCGCTCTCTAGCACAAATTACAGATTTTGGAAACATATATAATGTACTAAATCCAAAATGGCATTAGTTGGTCATACTCTAAATCGCCAATGATGCAAAGAATGCCATTATATTAAGGTAATATCAATTTTATTCTGCACTTCTCTTTGAAAGATACAATCCATCTCTAAAATGAGTAACGACTCTGCAAGAATAGGGGTCATCTACAGTAAGCAAGTGGAATGGTTTAAAATGTTAATAAGAAATTAAGAAAGTAAATATTGATAGTGGCAATACATGTTATAATAATCATTGAATTCCTACAGTGTGGAAGCAGGCTATTCACCTCATCAAGTCCACACTGACTCTCAGGGAATCCTACTCAAATCCACCCCATTCCTGTAAACCTGTGTTTCCAATGGCTAATCCACCTAGCCTGCACCCTGGACACTATAGGCAATTTAGCATGGCCAATCCACCTAATCAGCACATCTTTGGATGATGAGAGGAAACAGGAACATCCAGAGGAAACTCAGACAGGTATGGGGAGAATGTGCAAACTCCACACAGATAATCACCAAGGAATTGAACCTGTTGTCTCTGGCACTGTGAGGCCACAGTGCTAACCACTGAGCCACCATGCCACCCTAATCTCACGTGATAGAGGTTTGGGAGTGTTCAGAACAGATATTCATAGTTGTGTAAAAATGTTAAGACAACATCAGGTTCTCAAAGTGTCATTCATCATAGTTTGAATACAATAGTTTTGAAGTCTTTTTCCACTTCAATTTGAAACTTGATTACAAAATTACACACATTATGGGAACCTTCCTTGAAGTAGAGGGGATTTAGAGGTGCCATGAATGAGATGTATAAAATTATAAGGGGCATAGACAGGGTAGAGAGAATGAAACCTTCCCTCTTGAGGGAGGGATCAACGGATGGGGATGTTGATTTAAGGTAAGAGGCGGGAGGTATAGTGGGAATTTGAGGAAAACGTTTTTCACTCAGGGTAGTGGGAATCTGGAATTCACTGCCTGTAAGGCAGAAACCTGCATAACATCTAAGAAGGTACTGAGATGTACATTTGCAATACTAAGGCAGAGAAGGCTATGGTCCGAGTGCTGAAAAATGGGATTAGAATAGTTTGGAGTGGCACAGACTTAATGGGCTGAGTGGCCTTTTTCTGTGCTATGAACATCAATAACTCTAACTGTACAAAAAAAAACAAATGTATATGTGGCACATGATGAACATTTATATTCTGTTGGCCTGGCTTGTGACAATCATATCCCATCACATCCCAAAAAATGTTTAGAAAACTTTTTTGACTTTTCTTTACTGAAGCCTAACAAGATGAACCTAAATCTTATTGTAGCACATTCTGAGATGACTCATGGGGAGATGGGCGTGGAAAGCCTCTGGCATGTGTGGAACTCTGTAACCAACAGAATGAAATCTTGGTAGCTTCTGCTCAAGCAACGAACTGACCATTTGGTAGAGACAAAGATATTACTCCATAATGGTTGGAAATCATGATATGAAAGGTCTTATATGCAAATTAAGTTATAGATTACATATTCTGTACCATAACATTATCATTATTTGTAATAGTTGCATAGAGTGAAAGGAATAATTTAAAGTCTTGCAAACTGAAATTAAATTATTGTAATTTTACTGAACTGATACATTATTAACTTCCTCTAGTTCAATAATCCATATTTGTTGTGTTAAAAGCATTGCAGTTGAGGAAGCTAACTCATTTGAATATTAGCTAATGCTCTTTTTTTCTGACGCAGCTATCTGCATGTGTACTTGATAATTTCAATATGGTACTTTGGATTGTGAACAGCATGTTCACATTACAATGCTGCCCACAAATGGCATTGACTCCTCAGTTAATATTCATTAAGACCTATTTCATGTTCTATTGGGTGGCATTTAAGTTTGGTGCACAAAATAAAGTTACAGAAAATGGAAAACTAAAACCATTTAGATTTAGTTTCATTTTCAAATTACAATAGTTTCAAAATAGCAGCAATTCCTTAAAAATGCCATCAAAAATTACTTAATGTAAGTAAATTTTGTCTCAGTGAATGTCATCAGAAAAGTAAATCCAGCCCTAATGAATACCTAAAATAATTATGAAGGCAGTCCAGGAGGACTGGGGAGATTTATTCGAATGTTTGACTGATTATGTATTTCCATAGTCTCCTATCTATCTCCTGGGGTTTCTTTCTGTCCTCATATTTTCTGCCTTCAGTCAAAAGGGATTTTTGTGGAATGTTATTGTCCATTGTTACTGTTGGTTGTTTCCATATCGAATGACATGAAGTATAATATAATGTGAGAAATTTCAGAATGTACCAGAGACTGAGAAATTATCCATGGTTCTTGACCATCAGTGTCATTTGATGTGTAATGACTTCAACTAAAACAGCTTAATACATTAATGTCAAATTCATATCTCTGTTGCCCTAATAGAGGCATCAATCTATTTAGTTTTACTTGGTATTAACATGTTGATATTCCATATAGTAACACTACCTTCAGTAAACCTACACGTTACATACATTTGGCTTTATCATGAAAGCACAGTTTAGAATATGTTTACTTCATATTAAGAAAAGATTATTACTGTCATTTTCTTAATCATAAACAATCAAATCTGGAATCAGCCATGTGTAAACCCTTTGTGTCTGCCTTGTGTACTTATTTTCTTATTTTAGCACACCTACAAAGTGTTTTCTCCAGTGGTTACAGCTTCAGAACTGGAAAACTGCTGAGCTTCAAGTATTCTTCAGATTATTCTAGCATGGGTTATCTTGAGCAACAATAAACCTGAGCAAACCAACTCAGACTACAGCACCCAGTGTGAGCCAGAACAGTGTAGGATGACATGCTATGTGATACTAAAGGGCAGATGCAATGCAGTCATGCTGATAGAACATAGCAGATGTCTCCCCTGTGGAGTTGTCTGATTTTCTGAAATAGCACCTAAGAATGCAGAGGACCCAATTGAATAACGGCAGGAATGATTGAATACTCTGAAAGCTCCTGCCCATAGTTGCGTTCACATCTGAGATGGTAACCATTTGTTCTTCCTTTGTAGGAGTGTAAGCTGCCATCATTCCTATCTTGGCTTTCGAGGTAATTTCTTGTGCTGCCATAGCTGCTGTTGAACTGAGAAGAGAGACTCCGTGTTGGTAGGTAACTGAGTTGTATTGAGGAACTGATCATTCAGTGCATATTGGACAAAATGATCTTCTTGCTCTATGCAGAGCTTTGAGCTAAATGGATCCAGGTCTGCTCCTGTACTCTGTGACATTGTACATAAGCCTTCAGCTCTGAATGTATCCTGCTGGATGCCCATCAGCTTTCTTTTGTACATTGGTCCCTTGAGGTATTCCCCTGCTTTTTCTGTGTTAGAAGTAATGTGTAATGCCTCTTTCTGTCAAAGCTGGCAGCTGATCTCTTGCTTGTGACACTCCCTTTATTGTCCCATCTCTAATAAATCTGGCTTGTTCACAATTTTCTTCTTCTGCCAGCGATTCATCTCTTTGATCCACCTGAATTCCACATAGAGTTACAATTGAAGGCACATATCAATTAAGGTGATAGCTCAAAACTAAGAGAACTCGGTGAAACTTCAGTTACTCACTGAAAGTTAATGCAGCAGTTAAGAATACTGCTATATTATTTGTAATAGATTGCTGAAAGAATGAAGCACAGTAATCATAAAATTAAAGAAAAATATTATCAAATGTAAATTTAATGCAAATTGTAATTTTATACTTTAAAAGCAAATTTTGTTGGTGATCTGCAACTGCAATGAAATCGTGTCTTTGTAGCTATACCTATGCATGTTTTCCTAAAGATGACTATTCAGTGGATGAGGTAAAAACAATGATTACAGATGCTGGAAACCAGATTCTGGATTAGTGGTGCTGGAAGAGCACAGCAGTTCAGGCAGCATCCAAGGAGCAGCGAAATCGACGTTTCGGGCAAAAGCCCTTCATCAGGAATACAGGCAGAGAGCCTGAAGCGTGAAGAGATAAGCTAGAGGAGGGTGGGGGTGGGGAGAGAGTAGCATAGAGTACAATGGGTGAGTGGGGGAGGGGATGAAGGTGATAGGTCAGGGAGGAGAGGGTGGAGTGGATAGGTGGAAAAGGAGATAGGCAGGTAGGACAAGTCCAGACAAGTCATGGGGACAGTGCTGAGCAGGAAGTTTGGAACTAGGGTGAGGTGGGGGAAGGGGAAATGAGGAAACTGTTGAAGTCCACATTGATGCCCTGGGGTTGAAGTGTTCCAAGGCAGAAGATGAGACGTTCTTCCTCCAGGCATCTGGTGGTGAGGGAGCGGCGGTGAAGGAGGCCCAGGACCTCTATGTCCTCGGCAGAGTGGGAGGGGGTGTTGAAATGTTGGGCCACGGGGCGGAGTGGTTGATTGGTGCGGTTGTCCCGGAGATGTTCCTTCCGTGACTACACTGGGGAGACTGGGCGCCTCTGAGCAGAGAGCTCTAGGGAACATCTCCAGGACACCCGCACCAATCAACCACACCGCCCCGTGGCCCAACATTTCAACTCCCCCTCCCACTCTGCCGAGGACATGGAGGTCCTGAGCCTCCTTCACTGCCGCTCCCTCACCACCAGACGCCTGGAGGAAGAATGCCTCATCTTCCACCTTGGAACACTTCAACCCCAGAGCATCAATGTGGACTTTAACAGTTTCCTCATTTCCCCTTCCCCCACCTCACCCTAGTTCCAAACTTCCAGTTCAGCACTGTCCCCATGACTTGTCTGGACTTGTCCTACCTGCCTATCTCCTTTTCCACCTATCCACTCCACCCTTTCCTCCCTGACCTATCACCTTCATCCCCTCCCCCACTCACCTATTGTACTCCATGCTACTTTCTCCCCACCCCTACCCTCCTCTAGCTTATCTCTCCACACTTCAGGCTCACTGCCTTTATTCCTGATGAAGGGCTTTTGCCCGAAACGTCGATTTCGCTGCTGCTTGGATGCTGCCTGAACTGCTGTGCTCTTTCAGCACCACTAATCCAGTAATTAGTGGCTGTTCAACTGTAAATTGAATTTTCCTCCCATAGTCTCTGTTAAGGAAAATAAGAAGGCATGTAAATTAAACAGGCAATTTGAAAAGGTCTTCACTTTGGAGAATACTAGAAACATCACAGTAATTGGTGCAATTTAGGAGGGACAGAGAGTTAAAGGATTTGCCAACACCTTCAGCCAGATGTGCCACATGGACAAATTATCTCAGCCTCCTCCAGATATCTGCAAATCACAGCTGCCAGTGCTCAGTCAATTCAATTCTCTCTACATGATATCAAAAAACAGCTTGATACTGGAAACTTCAAAGACTGGTCCTGACAACACTTCAGCATTGGCTCTGCCCTGGAAGTAGCTGTGATCTTGTCCAAGCTGTTCCAATACATCCACAACACTGGCCATCTGCCCAGCAATGTGAAGAATTGCCCAGGATGAACAAACCTAATTACTGCCCTGCCAATCTACTGTCAACCATCCATAAAGTGATTGAAAGTGCCATGGACAATGCTAGCAAATAGCACTTATTTAGCAATAGCCTGCACTATGACACTCAGTTTAGGCTCCATTAGATCCACTCAGCTCCTGACATATTGGTCCAAACTTCAGCAAAAATATGAGGCGGCTGCCTTTGACATCAAGGAACTTTTTCAAACCTTCAGTTCATTGGAGAAATGTATCCAGTAATTGGAGTAATACCTAGAATAAAGGAAGATGGTCATGATTGTTAGACACAATGATCTCAGTTCCAGGATACTTCTGAAGGCATTCTTCAGGGCAGTGTCCTTGGTCCAACCAGCTTCAGTTGCTTAACCAACAACCTACCTTCCCTCCACATAAGGTCAGAGATTGGGTTTTCACTAATGATTACAGAAAGCTCAAAAACCAATCAAACTTTCTCACATAAGCAGTACATAACCATATGCAGCAAGTCCTGGACATAGGACAGACTTTTACTTATCAGTGGCAAGTAACATTCCCACCACACAAATACCAGGCAATGACTATCTCTGACAGCTCCACATTTTTGGGGGTTGCCATTGACCAGATCTGAACTAGACCAGGCATATAAATACTATAAAAGCCAGTCAGAGGCTAGGAATTTTGCAACGAATCGCTCTCATTGTCTCCTCCCTAATGCCTGTCCACTAACTACAAGACACCATTTAGTGTCATGGAATACTCTGCACTTGACTGAATGGGTGCAACTCTGACAACAGTCAGTAAAACCAACACTCTCCAGAACAAAGCAGCATGCTTGAATGGCACTCCATTCACCACCTTCAACATTCACTTCCTGATGCACAATGGCATCAGTATATACTTCAAAAAATACATGGCAGAAAGCTGCCAAGGCTCTTCAGACACCATCTTCCACACTCATGACTTCCACTATCTAGAAGGCCAAGGAAAGCAGATGCTTGAGAACGCCACCTCCTGCATGTGCCTCTTCAAGCTGCACACTATCCTGAAGTGGAACTATGTCACAGTTCCATCTTGTTGCTGTGTCCAAACCCTGGAACACTGTGAATATGCCTACACATCAAGGATTGCAGCAGGTCAACTTAGAGCTCACCATTACCTTCTCCATGGCAGTTGGGCACAGGCAACAACTGCTGGCTTAGCCAGTGAAGCCCACACCATACATACAAACAGAAAAAATGTTGTTTAAATTTCTTGCTCCATAAGTTGGGGGAAACAAAATGCTCCCACAGTTTCAATAATTGCTGACAAAATCTTAACTGCTGTAATTTTAGCTTTATTAATCACAACCTATCATTGTCACAATTGTGTGGGGTAGGATGTATAAGTAAGATCACTATTGATCACTCAAAGAGGTTATTTAAGGATTAGCTGTTTTGAAGTGGCGTTATGAATACAAGTCTGATCATTTGATAATGAATGAAGTACTTGAGTGGACTTCAATGTTTTGAATGGGCATTCATGATTGAGACTTAATTTTCACGTTGCAAATGGTATAATAGATATGTCAACTTCATGTTATTTCACCTCAGCATGCATAAGCAGGGAGGGGTGGAATGAGACAGGTAAATAGTGCTTGGTGGATCATAAATTCGAATTAGCTAAAACTGGTGTGGCATATGCAATGGTGAGAAAGATGGGGAAATAGAAAATGAAAAAAATCAGAATTTTGATGTTGAGAAATATTTTTGCAATTCTCCCGTCAAATCACAAATGGAGACTTCAGAACCTTGCCATTGAGTGATGACCACCTGATTTAAATGTATTTGTATCTCACTAAATCTGTGACTCCAATCACTTCTACCACCACATATTCTCTGGAGTTGTGGATTCTGAGATGATTAAACAATCTGATGCTGTTTCCACAGACAGGGCTGGTGCTGTTTGAAGAAGTGGGTGGGTGGATCTATCGTCTGGTTCAAAACCGGGCCATTTCTGCTGTCATTCCTCACTGGTGATTCTGTCAGCGGCACATTTTTCTGAATGGGAGAAGTAGAGAATCTTCAAGCCATTGCTGGATTGCCCTTTACTTGAGGACAGAGGCAGCTGCACAACATATGTGCATTTGTGTGTCACTCTGGTAACCCACCCAGACCCATTCCTCTATCCTATATTTACTCAGACTTATGCACCTAATCGATATGTCCCTGAACACAATGGGCAATTTAGCATGGCCAATTCACCTAACCTGCATATCTTTGGACTGTGAGAGGAAACCAGAGTACCCGGAGAAAATCCACGCAGACACAGGGAGAAAGTGCAAACTCCACACAGATAGTCGTCTAAGGGTGGAATCAAATCTGAGTCTCTCATGCTTGTGAGACACTGTACTGCCCACCATGGTTCAGAAGGGCTTAAAGGGATATGGGCCAAATGCTTGCAAATGGGACTAGATCAGTTTAGAATCTCAGGACAGTGTGGACGAGTTGGGTCGAAGGGTCTGTTTCCATGCTGTATGACTCTATAAGAAATGAACATGAAGGATTGGTGGGTCACCTCAATTACCAGGTTGAGTCAACAATTCAGTGTATGACCTGTGTCTTGTGTTGCATTTCATCCTCATTCGGCTTGCAAATGCACACTAAAAATGGCTGTTCTCACAGGAAGAGTAGGTGGAAGCAAATGTTTTTTTTTCTGCCTAGGAATGAAGGCTTTATTTGAGAGAGATGAGACCCTTACACATTTCAGATTTAAGTATCTGTAATCATAGAATTCTGTCTGTAAACTTCATGTAGGGACCAAATATATCAAATAGAAACCGTGGCCACAAGCAACCTTGATCATGTCATTGGTCATTACAGATTGATCACAGATATCTCTGTGAAGAAATCGTAACCACAAGCAACTTTAAGAATATTGCCTATGGGTTGCAATTCGCAAAGACAACCCAAAATCTCAGGCTGCACAAGGGCAGGAGCTAGTCTTCTTTGAATTGTTAAGTTCTTGCCAACATGCTCTTAAATGCAATTCTGCCTTTCTCTGGTGATATGAATGGTGGGTTTGTGGGGGACAATGTTCAGAGATTCGACAGCACTTACAATCTCCCAATGTATTTACAAGGGTTGTCATGCTGCATAACTCAGAATAAAGTCCAATGTGTTGTAGGTCCTAGTTCAGGGATGCCACGGCCATTCTAGTTGGAGTCCTCCATGTCCTATTACATTGAGGACTATGGTAAATTATCATGTGTGTGTAATGCTGACTGCTCACATTACTCCTCAGCTGTTCAGTTTCTGTTTTTGTGACCATGGATTAATTGGAATCCTTGGATCCAGTCTCAGCAGGAGTTATTGTCACTGTGAACATGGTTCAACAAAGGATCAGAGAGGCTGAAGTGGAAAAAATCACCAGCAAAGCCAAAAACAACCTCGAACAGCTGCCCTCCCATGCCATTTGAAGGAGCTGCTGCTGAAGGTTCACTCAAGATAAAGGAGGCTCAGAATCTATTGTCTTTGATGTTGTTTGCTCCAGGTGAATGAGACACAGACTGAGGACATCCTGGGACACCATACAGAATTATGTCATCTGCTGGAGCGGGACATGTAACCTGAAGGGTTGGGCGTTGGTCTTACCCTAGTGGTCATCAAGGTCACAGTGTTGTGCTAAACTTTTATGCAACTGGTTCCTTTCAAGGATTGACTAGGGATTTGTGTGGAATCTCTCAATCCTCGAATTGCATATATATTAAGGTTATTACCAATGCAATTTTTGCCAGATCAAATTGCTTCATCTTGATTCCCTGTGACCAGGACAGTGCTACAATCCAGGATGGAGCCTTTGTCAACATAGTCAGCTTCACTCAGGAGCAGGGTGCACTAGCTTATTCACACATTGCACTGGGAGCTCCATATCATGACAGCAACCTTCAACAGAAAATTCTTCCATTTAGCCAACATACAAGTCATCTGGGCCACCACAGACATTGCCATGACGCCTTTATCTTTAAGAACTCTCAAGTACCAGCTACATGTCAGGAACTGGATGCCTTATAAGGAAGGTTACTGGGAGTCAAGGTGTACCCTTTGCTACCATGGTTGATGAATTCATTGCACAACCCC
Source organism: Hemiscyllium ocellatum (assembly GCF_020745735.1). NCBI lineage: Eukaryota > Metazoa > Chordata > Chondrichthyes > Orectolobiformes > Hemiscylliidae > Hemiscyllium > Hemiscyllium ocellatum. Next base: position 99,359,564 of record NC_083401.1, read on the forward strand.
CCCGACTGAAGCTGAGTGATGATGAAATGCAGTTGGCTGTCCAATAGCAGAGTACACAGGTCTCCCGAGGTGAGATTCAGAGCTTCGATTAGTCTGCAGGGCCTTGCAGGACAGTCCAGACTCAACGTGCTGTGTAATTCTACCATGCTGTGCTAGGCACAATTAGATCCAACAAATTAGGAATGTAATGGATGCTGAAGAGCTGTGAGAGTGACAGTAGTCTTCTGAGGAGGAAAATGAGGACATTAATTACGAGGAAGATCACCTTCATCATGATGGAGTAGTGCAGCATCCAGTGTGAGAAACCAGTTTGGATTTAAATGGCACCCACTTCCAATAAATATGTTGGATGAGGTTATCATTCATTGATTGTAAATTTTTTTGTTGCTTGAATGCCAACTAGTCCCTATTTTGTCTAGCTTTTCTTGTTGGTTTTTAATTTATGGTTCCGGTTGTTCAATAGAAATTCATATCATCAACTAGAAGGCCTAAAAAGATTTGATGCTCCCAAATTGAACAATGACAAGATGTTGTGCTTTGCTGGGCATGAGTGAGAGGATAGAGAATTGTATACAGCGTTCGAACATGGCATATTGTTGCTAAGGATGGGTAGCCCCTATTCTTGCAGATATTATTACTAAGACTGTTAATCAAGTAGGTGATGATGTAAAGTAGCAACACATTGATGAATGTGAGATTCTATTACATAAAGTATCACTTGTGTTACCTGTGTGTCCTGAGAAGCTTAATTTCTTTGGTTCTCTCCCACTGATCATACTGTGAAGGGCTATTCCTAGCTGGCAGCATTTGAGGTGGTGCACAGCTGCCCTTTAAATATGGCACCAATGGTATAAATCCTGCACCTTCCTGGCAATGTGACATATTTCTGCTGTGAGTGAGCACATGATAATGTAAGTAGGGTGATATTGGGGTGCAGTACCCACATACTAAGGTGAGTAGTCTCCAAGAAACTCCCTGAAATTGTCACTCGTCAATCATTTGATAAAATTCAGCCCTGCTTCCTCTTGTGGGAATGTTCAAAACCATGGTTGGGTAACTCAGAGGATTGTGCAACTTTGAACTCTCTGCCTCAGAAGTTAGTGAAGACAGGATTATCGAAAAGCGATAGATTTTTAAGAAGGCAATGGAATCAAAGGTAATTGGGAATAGGTGGAAATGTGGAATTCAAACACAAATAATGATCTTACTGAATGACAGACTAAGTTGCATAACTCTGTTCCTAATTCATATGACCGCATGCTCATCATTCAGAAAACTGTGGCTTTGTTTGCTGTGCTTTCCCCCTTGTAGGAAGTATCTCAAATATACCTATAACAATACCTTATTGACAGTAGTTCATTGTTAGCCTAATTACCTGCCACTCATTAACTTCAAGTTGCCACATAACCCAAGCACAACTGGAAAGGGTGAGAGGAACTGCCTTGAGGTTTTGCTTCAGTGAAGAGGAATTTCCCTGTTTCATGTATGCTCCCATAATTCTCTAACATTGGATTTATTTCCAACATGCTGTGACAAGACCTTAATATTACAACACAAAAAATGACTTCAAAGAACTACTGGTAACAATTTTATCAATGATACATAGAACATAGAACATAGAACATAGGAAAGTACAGCATAGAACAGGCCCTTTGGCCCACGATGTTGTGCCGAGGTTTAATCCTAATGTATAACATAGTAACTTAACCTATGCACCCCTCAACTCACTGCAATCCATGTGCATGTCCAGCAGTCGTTTAAATGTCCCTCATGACTTTGCTTCCACCACCACAGCTGGGAACGCATTCCATACATTCACAACTCTCTGCATAAAGAACCTACCTCTGACATCTCCTTTATATTTTCCTTCTAATATCTTCAAACTATGACTCCCCATACCAGTCAATCCTGCCCTGGGACTATTGACTCTATCTATTCCACTCATTATCTTGTATACCTTGATCAGGTCTCCTCTCTTCCTCCTTCTCTCCAAAGAGAAGAGTCCGAGCTTATTCAACCTTTCTTCATAAGGCAAGCCTTCCAGTCCAGGCAGCATCCTGGTAAACCTTCTTCGCACCCTCTACAAAGTCTCTGCATCTTTCCTATAGTAGGGTGACCAGAACATTCCAAGTGTGGTCTCACCAGTAGAGCTGTAGTAAAACCTCGCGGCTCATAAACTCGATCCCCCTGTTAATGAAAGCCAAACTACCATATGATTCCTTAACAACCCTATTCACTTGGGTGGCAATTTTGAGGGATCTATGTACTTGCACACCCAGATCCCTCTGTTCCTCCACACTGCCAAAAATCCTGTCTTTAATCCTATATTCAGCATTTGAGTTTGACCTTCCAAAGTGCATCACTTTGCATTTATCCAGGTTGAACTCCATCTGCCATTTCTCAGCCCAGCTCTGCACCCTATATTGCGCTGCAGCCTGGAGTAGCCCTCAATACTACCAATGGCATCTCCAACCTTTGTGTCATCTGCAAATTTACTAACCCACCCCTCAACCTCCTCATCCAAGTCATTTATAAAAACTACAAAGAGCAAAGGCCCAAGTACAGAGCCCTACGGGACTCCACTCAACACTGACCTCCAGGCAGAATACTTTCCATCTACAACCACTCTGTCTTCTCTCAGCCAGCCAATTCTGAATCCCAGATAGCCAAATCTCCCTGTATCCCATATTTCCTGACTTTATGAATGAGCCTACCATGGGGAACCTTATCAAATGCCTTGCTGAAGTCCATATACATCACATCCACTGCTCAACCTTCTTGTCTTGTCACCTCCTCAAAGAATTCAATAAGATTTGTGAGGCATGACCTGCCCCTCACAAAGCCATACTGACTGCCTTTAATCACACTATGCTTTGCCCAATACTCATAAATTCTATCCCCAGAATTCTTTCCAAAACTTTGCTGACCACAGACGTAAGACTGACTGGTTTGTAATTGCCAGGGATTTCCCTGTTACCCTTCATGAAAGGAGGAACAATATTTGCCTCCTTCCAATCCTCCGGTGTGACTCCCATGGAGAGTGAGGAGGCAAATATCCTTGCCAACAGCTTAGCAACGTCCTTCCTTGCTTCCCAGAGCATCCTAGGATAAATCTGGTCTGGCCCTGGGGACTTATCAATCTTAATATTTTCCAAAGTTTCCAGCACATCAACTTCATCAATCTTGATCTGGTCAAGCCTGTATCCCAGCTCCTGAAGTTCTCATTTAGAACAAGGTCCCTTTCTTGGTGAAAACCTAAACAAAAACACTCATTAAGGGCTTCCCCTATCTGCTCAGACTCCATGCACAAGTTCTCTGCTCTATCCCTGACCAGCCCTACCTTCTCCCTAATCATTCTCTTATTCCTCACGTATGAGGAAAATGCCTTTGGGTTCTCCCTAATCATTCTTGCCAAGCCTTTATCATGCCCCCTCCTGGCTGTCCTCATTCCATTTCTGAGCTCCTTTCTAGCAAGCCTGTACTCCTCTAAAGCTGTGCTAGATCCTTGCTTCCTCCACCTTACGTAAGCTGTCGTCTTCGTTTTGACAAGAAGATCCCCTGTTCACATCATTCAAGGTTCCTTAATCTTGCCCCTTCTTACCTGTCTCAGAGGAACAAATTCCTGCATCACTTGTAACAACTTAAATAGTCTCCACATGTCTGCTGTGCCCTTTCTGTGGAACAATTGGTTCCAGTCTGTACCTCCCAACTCCAATCTGATAGCGTCATAATTTCCTTTTCCCCAATTAAATATCTTCCCTCGGTAACTGCTCCTTCCCCTCTCCAAGTCTATGGTAAATGTGAGGCAGTTGTGATCACTGTCACCAAAGTGTTCTCCCACCGCGAGATCTGACACCTGTCCTGGCTCGTGCCGAGCACCAAATCTAAAATGGCCTCTCCCCTCGTCAGTCTGTTTACATACTGAGTAAGGAAACCCTCCTGAACACACCTGACAAAAACGGCTCCATCCAAACCATCTGCACTAAGGAGGTTCCAGTCGATATTGAGAAAGTTGAAATCACCCATAACAACAACCCTGCTACTTTTGAATTTTTCCAGAATCTGCCCGCCTATGAGTTCTTCAATCTCTCTACTGTTATTAGGGGGTCTGCAGAAAACTCCCAATGCGGTGGCTGTTTCCTTGCTTTTCCTAACTTCCACCCATACTGACTCACTAGACAAACCTTCCTCAACAACTTTTGTTTCTGTAGCTGTGATGCACTCTCTGATTAGCAATACTACACCCCCTCCTCTCTTTCCACCATCCCTGTTCTTTTTAAACGTTCTAAACCATGGAACATCAAGCAACATTCCTGTCCCTGTGAAACCCACATCTCCGTTATGGCCACAACATCATAACCCCAAGTACTGATCCATGCTCTAAGTTTGTCACTCTTATTTCGGACACTCCTTGCGTTAAAGCAGACACACTTTAACCGATCCCTTTGTTTCATTGTGTGAGAAACCTTCCCGATAGATTCAATACATCCTGTCACTGCCCCATCTGCAACTGTTCTCCTCTCAGACATGTGGCTCTGATTCCCATCCCCCTGCCAAACTAGTTTAAATCCTCCTGAACCACACGAGCAAATCTCCCATCCAGGATATTTGTGCCCCTCCAGTTCAGGTGCAACCCCTACTTCATGTATAGGTCCCACCTTCCCCAGAAGATATCCCAATGGTCTAGGTATCTGAAGCCTACCCTCCTGCACCATTCTCACAAACACGTGTTAAGCTGCATTCACTGACTGTTCCTCATCTCACTATCTTGTGGCAGGGGTAGCAAACCCGAGATCACTACTCTAGTCATCCTGCTCTTCAGCTTCCTACTTAACTCGCTGTAGTCACTTTTCAGATCCTCAATCCCTTTCCTGGCTATATCATTGGTGCTAATAGGTACCACAGCTTCTGGCTGCTCACCCTTCCCCTTCAGAATCTTAGAAACCCAATCGGTGACATCCTGGACCTGGCACCGGGGAGGCAACATACCTTCCGGGAGTCCCGTTTCTGACCCCAAATACATCAATAATATAAAAAAACTAAGCTAAGCATTCATGTGCATCCCCTTGGTGCCTTGTCTTCTAGGTTCCTTTCTCTTTTCCACGATCCGTTTTAATGGTCACACCAGTGACTGCAGCATGGCCAGTGCAAAAGTGTTGAATTTCACTGGAGAGACTGTAGCTGGCCTTCCTACATGATTTTGAGCAGCTCTGCTGCTATGACATACAAGGCTGGAGGGAAGTATTAAATACTTACTGCAGATTTTCTGTAATGAATATTCAAGACAGGTATTTTTGGCAGAGAAATGGTTATAGCTTATCATTTTAATTTGTGCAATGTTGTCATGTTTTGCAGAAAACTTAACAAAAGAAAATATTTGGGAGGAACAAGAAATGTAATACATGAAAAAACACCAACCATAAATTAATTTATTTTGGTTCCTGTTCCTCCTAGAGTTAGAAAATAAAATAAAAATGGTTTGCTGAAAAAAAAAGCAGGAAAGATATACAAAGAACTTAGGGGTATATTTTCAACTTGTTTCTTGGGCAGAGAATGTTTTTAAGATTGGTGACCCATTATTTTAAAAAAAACGCAGTTTGAAAATGACATGATTTCCACGATGGAAATCCAATTTCCAAAGTTTGCTTTATGTCCAGGTAACATGTTGAAAATTTATCACACAGTTTCAAACTCTTGCATCTTTTGTCTTCATCGTAGACTATTGTTGGACAAACAGTTTCTCCACAGGAGTCACATTAACAAAGTTGCTACCTCAAGTCTTTTGATTTGCACAATTACACTACTTTAAAACAGAACATTAACAAATAGAAAGTTGAAGAATGAATAGCTTTGAGAGAACCTCATCATTTTATCCACAATATCCAATGCTTTTGTTCTTTTATTTCTCTAATTCCACTTGCTGCATTTCTCTTGAGTTTTTCTTTTTGATTTATAACAGAAATGTATGGTTCGCCAGGCAGTTTTGGATGGGATCAGATTGGTCAGCTATTATACGCTTATTGTATTTGATAATTGATGCAATCGACTCTAATGAAACTGATCTAACAGGGATTACTGGTGGCTGATCTGATATTGCCCATATTATGTAAATTTCTACATTCATTCTCAAAACGGCTATTAAAACATCACATATCACAGAACAATTTCGATAGCCTTTTGTAAGAATAGCATCAAAAATTAATGTCACAAAACATTTGGAAGTTATTGAATTTCAAATCAAGTATATGGAAAAGTAACAAGAAAAAGCTTCCAACACATTTTTGTTTACAATTCACACTTTGAAATCATTTTGTAACCACTAGGTAACAAATAGCTCATGACCCATTCAGTTGGGACTAGCAGACTGCCAGTGTGTTAGGATTTCCTTTGGCTCCCCCTTCCTTTCATTCTGAAACATTGCTCATGTTCATTCAACTTTTTATCTAGGATTCTCCATAGTTAGAAAATCTAAAGGTTAACCCATTACAACAAGATTTATGTGTATTTCAGTAAATGGATACTTCATTTATTCGAAATATTTTGGAATTTGCTTTTCCTCCCTCACACAAGATTTTTTCCTCTTCTTTTCAAGCAGCAACTCCATGCCTTGATCTGCGTTCACAAGCATTGGTTGCTCACAGGTATCTCACCAACTGGACATTATTTATTTCTGAGCATACGCAGAAATTTGTGTGAAGTTATGTGATAACTTTTACAGTTCAATGTGTTAATGAAAATGTTTAATATAAAGCCTAATCCTATCTTCCACCAATCGCCATGTGCATGCTCTTTCAGCTGGAGCCACTAGATAATGGTTCAGAAAGAACAACTGGTTTTATATTGACCTTCTCCATTATTATTTTATTGATAATTTGTAATCAGTGAGCTGCCACATCCCGTACGTCAAAAAAAGTGGCAATGTTTTAGAAACAACCTCAAAATGTGAGCATTAATCATATGTAATGAAGATTATAAATGCAGCATTTATGAAAAGAACAAATAAAAACTGGTTTCATTGCTTTTCATGATTTTCAAAGACTACTAACCATTTTATGTAAGCAATACGAAAAGCAGATTCAGGATTTCATACTGTAAAAAGTATTATTAAAATACGTTTACAACAATTTACTTTTACACCATGTGACAGTTCAATATTTGGGAACTGAGTTTAGCATCAAGTCCATGTACAATGATATAAAATAACAAAACTGATATTAAAAGAGTGCTTTCACAGAACAGATTTCAGAAGGCATTTGTTTGGACAGAAATGCTGTCATATAAATGACATTCTTCTTCTCCAGTGAATTTTGTAACTGTATGGCAGGTAATTTTAAAATGGCACTTTGTGTCAAATAAAATAAAAAATAAATTTAATGCTATCTCTTTATGTTTCTGAAAATTGACTGAACTAAAAACTCAAACATTCAGCACTATACAAATCAAATTCAGTGCCAATACATTGGATGTTTGTTGAATTAAAATTGCAAAATCTTCCAACATTTTAATCAGTCTCAAGAAGGTTAAGTGCAGTTAAGTAATCATTTCATCCTTTCTATCATTCCAAAAGTCTGTCATTTTACTTAACTTTGAAATCACATTTTTCCCCTCAATTTCCTTTCCCATTTAATTTAGGAGAAAAGCAGAGACCAAACAAAGTAAAAGTAATATATATTTGCATTTGTTTCCAGAAAACAATGAATATTTGTTTGTTGTAAGTTCTTATTAATAACATATGTGATCTCATTATATTGAATTCTTGGATGCACATTTTTCTAGTTGATCACTGACAAACTACAAGTTTAAGCATTACCACCTTTTTGTAACATTCTTTGAGCGTACACCAGCATCCCAAGGCAGGGCAAAGGTTTGTTGCTCACTGCATTGTTCAGCCATTTCAGCAGGTCATTAATCTGGAGTCATGTTTAGGCTGAAATAGATTAGAGTGACAGATCTTCTTCCTAAAGGACATTAATGAACAAGTTGTTCCCTTATGAGAATGGTTACATATTCACCATTGGACTAATTTTAATACCAGATTTTAGTTGAATGCAAATTTCACCATTTGTCATGAATCAAATATTAACCTGGCCCTCTGGATTACTACCCTGTAGTCCAGTAAAACTGGCACAATGCTACTGCATCCCCTTGTCAATTGTAGGGACTGAAAAATGAGAATTGTCCTTTTTAAAATTTGATGTTGACAAAGATCATGGTATTAGAACATCAGGGTGACATGATGGTTCAGGGTTAGCATTGGTACCTCACAGTGCTGGGGACCCAGGTTTGACTTCACCGTCGGGTGGCTGTCTGCGTGGAGTTTGGACATTCTCCCCGTGTTTGTGAGGGTTTCCTCCCATAGTTCAAAGATATGGAAGTTAGGTGGATTGGCCACAGGGTTCAGAGATGTGTAGGCTACGTGGATAGTCATGGGAAATGCTGGGCTATAAGGTGATGGGGGGGGGGGGGTGAGTCTAGGTGGTATATTGTTTGGGTGCGGGTGTGGTGTGTGGGTTGAATGGCCTGCTTCCATACTGGGGATTGTATGATCTGAGAAGGATTTTGATCTATTTCTAAAATAGTTGTTATTCCTTCTTTCCTGCCCTGGGTCACTCTAAACCTCAGTGTTTTCTGACATTGAGGACAGAATAGCAACTTCCTCCCAAGTTGCCACCAACAAGACTGGATAGTGGGTAAGGGGAGCTGAAGCCCACAGTTTAATTAAATTGGAACATGCTACTTTTAGAGAACATTCCAACCAATAGTCCAGTGGAAAATTAATTGAATTCAGCCAATGAATTCTAGAAATAAACTAAGGTAGGAGTCATACCCTTCTGAACCATCCTCTAACATTCAGGTTGCGATTTTTGTGAATGCATTGTGATTGGCATTCACATCTATGGCAAAGCCTTGGTATCAGACACTAGGAAATGACAGAAGTGGCTTTTGTACAATTATAAATACCTTGCTGCTGTGACTTACAAGAGCAGTTGCTTCAATGGGATACTGTTAATGTGACAGCTGACTATTGTTGAAAGAAAATTGAAGAGATTTGAAAGGTGTTTCAAAGGATCCATTTAATTAAACCACAACAGATCTCAACCCCTTAATTATGAAGCTTCACAAAGAGTAGAAAAATGTGAATTAATAGCAAGTGCAGATTTGCATCTTACTTTGAGTGTTGGACTTAGTAAGTACACAATTACAAGCAAATAATAAGGAAATAAATTAACCCTTAAAGTACTGTATAGCATATGCCACGTGTTCCCTTAGAAAATAGACAGCTTCGCTGATTGATTAATAATTGACATCATTCCTGTAATTATGCCATTTATTAATTATAAGTGGCCCAATCCTCAGAGACACCCTAGCATGAGCGAGTAACATTCTACCAGTCTTGATCACTGTCACTGGGTCTCCTGCTAGAAGATCAATTGGGTTCTCTACTTTGAAAGAAAACCAAGTATGCCAGCCTCAATCTGGAACAGGAGCAAAGAGAAAAGTCAACAGGGAAGGTCTGTGGATAAAGGCCATGGATCACTACTTACATGCTGCTCCCCCAGATATACATTAACAACCTAAAACATGGCAATCGGCATAAATAGGCTTTCAAAAGTGAAAAATGGAACAATGGCATCCTCGTTAAGTTTAAATGCATGGAAAAAGTTGCCCCCATGTCCCTTTTAAATATTTCCCCTCTCATCTTAAACCTGCGTCCTTTATTTTTGGACTCACCTACTCTGGGGAAAAGACATTGGCTATTCACCCTACCCATGCCCATCATGACTTTAAACACTTCTATAAGGTCACCCCTCAGACTCTAATGCTTCAGGGGAGAAGTGCTCCAGCCTATTCAGCCTCTCCCTATAGCTCAAACTCTCCAAATCTCAGCAACATCCTTGCAAAATGAAAGCAGTATTTTGAAACTGCTCTAATCAATATTCATGACAGCTGCCAACTGACATCCCAACTCCTATACACAATGCACTGACCAATGAAGGCATGCATGCCAAGAGCATTCTCCACCACCCGGTCTATCTGAGATTCCACTTTGAAGCAACTATGCACCTACGTGTTGGGAGACATTAAAAAGCCAGTAATATTTTTGCCCAAGCAGCAGTGGACAACCTTAGGTGTCAAACCCAAATGCACTTGGGTAATAGCTACACTGTTATGTAAGCCTCTTAAAACCATACTTAGTGCACTATTCCATTGTCTTTTTTGCAACATATTACACCAACCTTCAATTTATTTGAAATTTATTTGTCATTTACTTAAATGATTTGGATTAGTAGTGCTGGAAGAGCACTGGCACCACTCTCCACCTCTTCCTCCGCTACATTAATGACTGCATTGGCGCCACCTCGTGCTCCTGCGAGGAGATTGAGCAATTCATCAACTTCACCAACACATTCCACCCTGACTTTAGATTTATCTGGACCATCTCTGACACCTCCCTCCCCATCCTGGACCTCTCCATCTCCATTAATGATGACTGACTTGACACTGACATTTTTTACAAATCCACCGACTCCCACAGCTACCTGGATTACACCTCTTCTCAACCTACCTCCTGCAAAAAAGCCATCCTGTATTCCCAATTCCTCCGCCTCAGCTGTATCTGCTCCCAGGAGGACCAGTTCCACCACAGAACACACCAGATGGCTTCCTTCTTTAGAGACCGCAATTTCCCTTCCCACATGGTTAAAGATGCCCTCCAAAGCATCTCGTCCACATCGTCAGACCCCACTCTTCCAAGCTCAGAACAGCCCTGGTGCTCACCTTCCACCCTACCAACCTTCGCATAAACCAAACCATCCACTGACATTTCCGTCACATCCAAATAGACCCCACCACCAGGGATATATTTCCCTTCCACCCCTTTCCACCTTCCGCAAAGACTGTTCCCTCTGTGACTACCTGGCCAGGTCCATGCCCCCCTACAACCCACCCTCCCATCCTGGCACCTTCCCCTGCCACTGCAGGAATTGCAAAACCTGCGCCTACACGTCCTCCCTCACCTCTATCCAAGGCCCTAAAGGAGCCTTCCACATCCATCAAAGTTTTACCTGTACATCCATCAATATCATTTATTGTATCCGTTGCTCCCGATGCGGTCTCCTCTACATTGGGGAGACTGGATGCCTCCTAACAGAGCGCTTTAGGGAACATCTCCGGGACATCCGCACCAATCAACCACACCACCCTGTGGCCCAACATTTCAACTCCCCTTCCCACTCTGCCAAAGACGTGGAGGTCCTGGGCCTCCTTCACCGCTGCTCCCTCACCACCAGACACTTGGAGGAAGAACGCCTCATCTTCTGCCTCGGAACATTTCAACCCCAGGGCATCAATGTGGTCTTCAACAGTTTCCTCATTCCCCCTTCCCCACCTCACCCCAGTTCCAAATTTCCAGCTCAGCACTGTCCCCATGACTTGTACTACCTGCCTATCTTCTTTTCCACCTATCCACTCCACCCTCCTCCCCGACCTATCACTTTCATCCCCTCCTCCACTCACCTATTGTACTCTATGCTACTTTCTCCCCACCTGCACCCTCCTCTCACTTATCTCTCCACCCTTCAGGTTCTCTGCCTTTATTCCTAATGAAGGGCTTTTGCCTGAAATGTTGATTTTACTGCTCCTTGGATGCTGCCTGAACCTTTGTGCTCTTCCAACACCACTAATCCAGAATCTGGGTTTCCAGCATCTGCTGTAATTGTTTTTACCCAGAAATGATTTGGATGCGAGCGTAAGAGGTGCAGTTAGTAAGTTTGCAGATGACACCGAAATTGGAGGTGTAGTGGACAGCGAAGAGGGTTACCTCAGATTACAACAGGATCTGGACCAGATGGGCCAATGGGCTGAGAAGTGGCAGATGGAGTTTAATTCAGATAAATGCGAGGTGCTGCATTTTGGGAAAGCAAATCTTAGCAGGACTTATACACTTAATGGTAAGGTCCTAGGGAGTGTTGCTGAACAAAGAGACCTTGGTGTGCAAGTTCATAGCTCCTTGAAAATGGAGTCGCAGATAGATAGGATAGTGAAGAAGGTGTTTGGTATGCTTTCCTTTATTGATCAGAGCATGGAGTACAGGAGTTAGGAGGTCATGTTGCAGCTGTACAGGACATTGGTTAGAGCATGGTTGGAATATTGCATGCAATTCTGGTCTCCTTCCTATCGGAAAGATGTTGTGAAACCTGAAAGGGTTCAGAAAAGATTTACAAGGCTGTTGCCAGGATTGGAGGATTTGAGTTATAGGGAGAGGCTGAATAGGCTGGCGCTGTTTTCCCTGGAGCGTCAGAGGGCTGAGGGGTGACCTTATAAAGGTTTACAAAATTATGAGGGGCATGGATAGGATAAATAGACAAAGTCCTTTCCCTGGGATGGGAGAGTCCAGAACCAGAGGGCATAGGTTTAGGGTGAGAGGGGAAAGATATAAAAGAGACCTAAGGGGCTCTTTTTCATGCAGAGGGTGGTACGTGTATGGAATGAGCTGCCAGAGGATGTGGTGGAGGCTGGTACAATTGCAACATTTAAGAGGCATTTAGATGGGTAAATGAATAGGAAGGGTTTGGAGGGATATGGGCTGGGTGCTGTCAGGTGGGACTAGATTGGGTTGGGATATCTGGTCAGCATGGACAGGTTGGACAGAAGGATCTGTTTCCATGCTGTACATCTCTATGGCTCTATGACTGTATAATTAGCAAAGAAAGGGAAATAAATTTGATTCTTCTTGAAGTTTCTAATGAATGGATGTGGAGTTAATGCTGTGATGATGTGGGTATAATTTATTAATTTGGGAAAATGCATCCCTGAAGTTCATACAACCTGATTATAGTAACTGGTGCAGCATCGGATTACGACAGTATGCCAGTATGGAAATGAACAAGATATTCTGACTAATACACTTCTAAACGCTCAGCTGGAACTTATAAATGGGAGGGTGGGTTGGTATGGTGGGCCCCTCCACCCCCTGAAAGGAAAAATGATCAGCAGTCAATATACAGTAAAGAAGCCTGGCCTACAGAGATAATGTGGTGCTGGTGGGTGAAACCAGGTGAGAGCAGGACGTACACTCCTCCCACTGCCCATAACAGTCATCCATCAATCTGATTGTCGGCAGCTCTGGTAGTCCTGCCATTGCCAGGCGCTGATAGTAAATGCTGCCCGGAACATAAGGAAGCTGGTAAGTTGAGCGTAGGAAGGCATAGTGAATATTAGGGAAATGAAGACCAGGAGATGGGGGAGGTCAGAGGTGCTGGTTTTGGAGGCAAGGCACAAAGAAATGAAGGGTGGCTAAAAGTTCAGGGGTTGAAGGAGCTATACACCTAATGCACACGTGCCGTTCCCCAAAAGATGCTTGCCCCATTCAACATTTCAACAATTTCTTTAAAATAGCCTACTCATTCTCCTTTCTGCCCATGTGTCTGCACCAATCATACAATAGAATAGACAGAATATTGTCTGGATCAAGTAGCATAGGTCACAAGTTCAGTTGGCTTAATTATTCATTTGAAAATGGCAGTGGGCCTCCAATTTTGTTAGCTGCCTCTAACGGATGGTCAGGTAATCCAGACAGCCTTGTATTTGTATTCAGTTTAGGGATATAGGGAACACTGGTTAGGCTAGCACTTGTTTCCCATTGTAGGTTGACTTCATTTCTGTCTGGAGCCAGAGCAGGTAAGGACAGCAGATTTATATTCCTAACACACTAGCTACCTGACGAAGGAGTAGTAATCCGAAGGTTTGTACTTCCAAATAAACCTGTTGGACTATAACCTGAGGTTGTGTGATTTTTAACTTTATCCTGAAAGGATATTAGTGCACCTGATGAGCTTTACATCAACCAACAACTGTTACATGCATGACATTTTTTATTCCAGTTATTTTTATTGAGTTCAAATTTCAGTATCTGTCAAGGTAGGATTCAAACCCACATCCTTAGAACATTAGATTGGTCTCTTCATCACTAATCACATGATAATACAATTACATCACAACTTCCCATTAAATGTGAAAGACGGATACAGTGTTCCTTTTAACAGCGTGATGATTTTAAGGGTTCTATTTGACAGAATGGGTGATAAGTGGAATTAATTTAGGAACTGCCCCTTATGGATTAATAACTTCTTCTTATCCTTCACTTCCTTAAAGTTTCTGTTCCAAGAATTAAGTTTGAACAAAGAACAGTTGTGATCACCTGCAGATTTTCATATCTTGCAGCTGTTTTTGTTTTAGGTTAGGTAATATCTATTATGAAAGTTTTATTTAGATTACATGGTTTGGGCAAATGCATGGCTATATACTTAACCTTTATGTAATTTGACTCTCACAAACAACTTCAAACTACCTATCATCTGAATGCTAGCCTCAGTCTATTTGGAAACATTCAGGTAAAGGATGGGAGAGGGAAAGAATCCCATTCTGAAAACAAGTTGTTCATTTGTTGTGGATATGTCATAATCATTAAAATTCAAGAGTCCACTATATCACACATCAGTGATAAGGAACGTAATATGCCCTATAGTCAATGACTTTACTTGGGCAATAACCTGATGTAGTGGATATAAATATCTTGCCTTTATCGAACTGATCTGATTTTTTTGGTTCTATGGATTTCAATGGGATAAAATTATAGAAACACAATTTTTGACAAGGAAATGAAGTGGAAAATTACACAGTGACTATCATAGTCACTGATAATGAAATAGTGCTCACTTCCCTGGTACAACAGTCCTGCAGCAATTGTCAACAGATATAATTATTCCACAATAATCTTAGCTCAGGGTTTAGATGATAATTATAAACAGGGGATGTTTCAATCTCATTATTTACAGAGCCAACTCAGCCCTTTTTTAATTACGAGATATTGAAACTATGTCACGGAGTCATTGGGTTGATGCGGTTGCTAGAGAGATAACACAAACCTTTACAAGCACAGTGCAAGGTCAGTCTACATTGTGATGTTTTTAATGCACAAAAAAAAGCGGGTTTGAGTTTGCGATATCTTTTTCCTTATGCAAACTCACCTCTATCTTCAATTGTGCCTGAATGGAGAGCGGGTGACAAATGCCCTCCAAAGAGGCATGTTTGTATTTTAAACATAATACTATTGTTAAGATTTTCTATTGTGGTTGGCTGGATATCTCAAGTGATGGAAAACTTTCACCACAAAGTATTCTATTTGTCACCTTCGTCTATGAACCTGCCACTTATGAGGCAACTAAAGTTAATTCAGCTTTGGCCTATAATTGTTGTCAAGCCTTAAAAACCCCACTATACCTCCCACATATGTTTCCCCCTCTCATCCACTCCTTGATTGATCCCTATTTGGTTTGAGATTTCCCTTCCCACCTGATTGTAATGAGGTAAACCAGGTGGACCTCATAGAATATGAGTTCCCTGATAGGGGCTGTTAATCTGGTCCAATTAGGGAGCTTTAGCTGACAGAAAAAAAACCAGGAATGTTGAACATTCTGATATTTTGAGAGCTGGCTCTGTGGAAGCTGGATTAATGTCAAGGACTTACCACATATAAACAAAGGGTGACGTGGTGACGGGATATAGCCTCTGTGGAGTTATTTTAATCATCAGTGATTTTCATTTCAGTGTGTAAAACAGCACTAACTGCTGTCCATAAACATTGCTGCAAGTTAGCTCTAACACAACAGTATCTGTCATCGTTTATGACCAATGCTGCATCATTCTGAGTGCAGGCATTTGTACCTTCTTAGCGTCAAACACAAGGGATGTACTTTTCACTGGAATGCCTGAAAGTACTTGACGCATTGCTTTTTCAGTCTATATTTTCCTTTATTTAATTATTATATAAAGTTTATAGTAAATTGCAGTATTGTATGAATTTTGCATTCTCAAAATGTGTGACTTATTTCTTTAAGGCACTATATTCAGCCATATATAAGGGTAAATACACTTATAAAATCTGTTAGTTTTCATGCAAAACCTGGGAATATGATTGAATAGAAACTTTGCTACACAGAATGACGCATGGATTAGAGTTTTTTTTTACTTCTGTAGATTTAAAGTGTAAAGAGAAAAATAGATGGGACAGTTTCCTCCAGTTGCTACTTGTGATAAAAATTCCATGCATGTTTCAAAATAACAATGATCACTTTGTTAAAAATTGTCAGACGAAGAAATTGCTTTGAATCTCATGCTTGCTGATGTTAAAGTCTCTGGGAGAGCTTAATTTGGGAGCATTCATAATATAAAACCTGAAAAGACTATAAATGTATTCCTGACTGTATTCCTGATGAAGGGCTTTTGCCCGAAACGTCGATTTTACTGCTCCTCGGATGCTGCCTGAACTGCTGTGCTTTTCCAGCACCACTCTAATCTAGACTCTGGTTTCCAGCATCTGCAGTCCTTGTTTTTACCTATAAATGAAAATAGCTTGATGTATGAACATGGAAAAGATGAGTACGTTCTATATATCCTATGTTTCGATATATTTTAAGCCGGGGCAATCACTACACTATAAAAAATGCATGTTGTAACTAGCTGTAAGTTAACTATGAAGTTTGTAAATATATAAACAGCCCATCCAATTGCACTGATAACAAGCATGTAGACCAGCAGAACTAAATAGAAACATGTTGGAAATATAATAAAAATGCAGTTGCATGAGGAAGCACAAAACAATTCTCTTAAAACAAAATAGTTAAAAATAATACAAAAACAGAGCAGAACAAAAACCAGCAAAATCTGGTCCAATACGCAGAGTCCGAGTGTATCTCATAAGGGTTCAAGACCCATCTGTTCCAGAGGTGTTGTAACAACATTTCTGAACAGGTTGATTAGAAAATAGTTTTTTTTGTGCAGAATCCAGATATTAATTAGGTGGCGGGTGGTTTGAGAACGAGCGTGGTATCACATTTTAAAGGACCTCCTTTAATTGGTGGTGATCGGCAGCTTGGCAGCTGGGTGGTTGCAAAAACAAAGGTAGGCAGCCAGAGATCCATGGGCACTTTTTCTCTTGTCAGTAGAACCTAAATGTGCCAGGCTCTGATTAGGACTGCAGGGTGGGGGTAAAAAATGAATTTGGATATCAGGTCTGTATCATTGGATTTGCAATTGGGACTTTGGTGGAAGTGAGGACATGAAGGTTTTGGGTTGTATTGAGGGCATTGAGGTTGCAGCTGGGTTTGGGGCAGAGCAAGGATATCAGAGCTGCCAACAGGGTTTTGTGTGAGCCTGGGGTGCTGAGGATATCATAAGGAGAGAATTATGGTTGGGTGCTGGTTAAGTTGCTCAAACCTAACAGTTTAACGTTTGCAGCCATCCATTCATCCAGTCTGCCAAACCTGACACCCTCCTTCCAGTTACCCAATGTGGCCTAGAAAATACTATTGCCAACATTAGCTGACACACACATTGCAATTGCTGTTATTTTGCAGAAGACAATTCATTTTAAATGAAGTGGGTAATACTGAAAAATATTTGACAGCATTCACACGCTAAAATTGTGAATAGTAATTTATAGTAAGTGTTTTTTTTAATTTTCCTGCATGTGTAAGAAGGGAAAATCAAGTCTGAAGATCATATGCTCATTCACTTTATGAAGGAATAAAGTGATTTGATTCTTAATCAGACACATTATGTGGTATTTAATCTCCTAGCAGGATGGGAATGGTCATGAATAGTCATCCTGCCCTGTGGGAAAACAAGGACCATTCAGTACACAGTCAATTGCCACTTGTGCGTCAACACATTACCATTGGTTTTCTAATAGTAGTGGGGTGGCCATACACCAGCTATGCTTAATGTCAATACTGGTGGCCTTAATCACTAGCTGGAAAGATGGTGGCAACTCCATTGCATTTCTGGGGAGCCCAGATGAATCTAAATGTTAATCAGGCAGCTCAGTATTTCCGAACTTTTAAAGAAGATGACTAGCTCCTCCCCCACAAACCTGCTCACCAATCAGAGGGCTGACAACTCTTCACCGCCGGCAGTAGTTGTCACTACTGGTTCTGCAGGAAACCTTAAGTCGCAGCCATGGTGGGTGGGAGAGGGAGTGTGTGATGCAGAGTTAGATAACTAGGGCAGGCTCTTTACAGTCAGTCAGACAATAATGTCTGGTGTGTGTTTAAGATGTCAGTTTGGGGAGAAGGGAACATTTTTCAGTGACAGACATTCTTGTCTTTGGTGGCGCTCTCCTTAGGGTACATTTTCGCAGAAGCCTCCACTCCAGTCCCTGAACCTTCAGGGTATAGTGGGTGGCCCTCCCATGTAACTTGAGCATTTTCACTTGCCCCTGGTAAAATGTCACCAGTAGTAATGAATCGAGACCTTCACTTGGCCACTTAAAGGGATTAATTGGCCTTCAGGTGGGTAGGTGGTCTGGGACCTTTCTGAGCCTACATTTAAATGAAGGGAGTTAAGAAGGGGACTGGTTTTCTCTTTTGCACCCCCCAATCCTTGCTCACTGTCTCACTACCAAAGTTTGTCCACTGGCTTTGGTGAATCACCATACCCACCTCCTGGGCCCTCCTTCCTGGCTACAGCTCCACAGTTAGGTTGAAAACTGCAGCCAATTGGCCAGCAGCTCTCTCATTCTCAAGGTATGGGAGCCCTGGCAACAGTTACCTGCTGAATGTCATCGTGTCAGGGCTGCCAAAAGCAGCTATGGCAAGGTTGCCACCATTTTTCCAGTTGGAAAGTTGGTGGATGAGGCCACTATCGTAACTATTATTGTCAACCCTAATCTTTCAAAGCAGAAGATATTGAATAGCTGTCATTAGGAGTTAAGCATTGAACAAAAGCAATTTATTTCAAAACTCAAATATTCATCCTAGCCAGACACAAGTTCATTGGCAAATACGCTTATGTATTTAATTCCCACAACAAATTAAGAGCTGAATATCTTACCTTGAACTTGTTGCTATTTTGCTACTACAGTTCTTTAAGGGTTAATAAATGAAATCAAAATAAAGAAGGAATCCTATCTGTACTGTACATACTGTCTGAGTTAGTGCACATAGTACAGCCAGTACACCAAGTTAAAAAACCCAAATGTAACAGGAAAGACCACCCGTGACCACCTGTCTATGGCATTCACATCAGCCAAATCTGGGATTTTAATTTTCAGTTGTGATGTTCGTCGCCGTAAGCGTCCCTTCTTCTGAATTGTGTGCCTTTCTAGTGTGCTTCTACCATAGCCATCTCTGCTGGTAGCTGGCCTTCTGTATTGGATGTTGGTATTGTCATAAGAAAACATGGTCGGTCTTGGATCATTGATATTCGTGAACACCTCAGAAGCTTTCACTTCATTCCGAATTTCAAGAGTTGTTAGTGGAATATTTCCATGAGCATCCACCTGTGGTGAAAAGAGAAATACTTTGAGAAACAGAAAATTTGTGTTGATTGAGACAATGCAATTTAGGGCTGCTATTACTGTTCATGCAGTAACAAGGGCATTTCACAAACTGATGAGTGATTAAATGGCGTTTCTGTACACAACCCATGGTCATCTTGACGTAACACTGACTTTCTTGATGCACCTCGTAACTTGCAGTTTATAAACTGAAGGGCCTAGAAATTCCATTTTGGCAGCTGTAGTACCACACAAATGATGGGATGCTTGTTCAGCCCACCGGTCCAGGTTAGCATGGATTTTGTCCAAAATGATAGTGATGAGTTCACAAAGACTTGATATATTTATGACATTTCCTGCCACAGGAGTCTGAAAATTTGGAATAGCACCCTCTCACCACTCTGTGGAAGAAGGTGTCTTGTTAAGTTCTGAAGAAAAGATTTTCATCCTCAAATATAAATTTCTTAGAGTGGAACCAATCTCTATGAGACAGACAGCCATTGGAAAATTACAATGCAATACTGTACAACGTGCCATTATTGGATATTGTGAGAATTGGTGGTATTGTCAGCTGGTTAGGCTATCCTATTAGCCCTGCCTTATGATATCGCATTTTCACAGCTGAGAGCGGCGGGAGCTGGGCAGAAGTTCAGGCGGAGCGCAAAGCTGGTCGGGAAGGTAAGTGATTGCTATTAGAGTGAGTGTGTTCTAAACCCCAGGTCCTACAAAGTAAGTCTCCCTCCCTCCCTCCTCCTCTAACCTAAATTAAGAGTCCACAGACTTGACACAAAAAGAGGGTCTAAGGAAGTTTGGATTGAAGAGTGAGGCATCAGCTCAGGAGTCTTTGACAAGGAAGTTGAGTGAAGTGATTATGCTACAGTTGAAGAGGGTGAAGACATGACTGCCCAGCTGGTTCAGTGCGCTACGTGCTTGATGTGGGAGGTCAACGACTCTGGTGTGTCTGGCTCATATATGTGTGGAAAGTGTGTGCACATTCAGCTATTGACCGAGCACTTTGCAGCGCTGATGAAAGAACTCGAGGACCTTAGGCTCATCCGAGAGAACGAGATCTTTCTGGACAAGACCTTCAGCGAGGGTTATTACACCAATCAGGCCAGAAGAGACCAGAAGAGAGCAGATGATGAGGAAGGCAGAGAGGACACAGGTGCAAGAGACCCCGGGAGAAGTACCTGTCAGGAACAAGTTGAAGCTTTTGGAAACAGTAGAGACAGATGACACTGCCAGTCCGGGAGGCGGCCAGGTCTGTCAATCAAAAGTTGGCGCAGAGGCAGAGCGGAAGAGTCGTACATCGCACAGAGCCGTGGTAATAGGGGACTCCATCGTGAGAGGAACTGACCGGGGTTTTTGTGACAGCAGACGGGATTTAAAGATGGTGTGTTGCCTTCCTGATGCCAGGGTGAAAGACATTGTGGACAAAGTGCAGGAAATCTCAAGGACGAGGGTGAAGAGCCAGAGGTGGTGGTACATGTCGGCACAAATGATGTCGGGAAGAAAAGGAGGAACATACTACAGCGGGACTTCAGAGAACTAGGAAGAAGGCTGAAAAGCAGGATGTCCAAGGTGGTTATCTCCGGTTTGCTTCCAGGTCCTCGGGTTGGTGTGGCCAAAAACAGGGAGATAATGGTCTTGAACGTGTGGTTGGGGAACTAGTGTAGGAAGCAAGGATTTAAGTTCTTGAATCACTTGGGTATATTTTGTGGTAAGCATAAATTCTACAAGAGAGATGGTTTGCACCTTAATAGGTTAGGAACCAGCATTCTGGCAGGCAGGTTTTCTACTGCAACACAGCTACGTTTAAACTAAGTAGCGGGGGGCGACAAACTGGATGTTTAAAAAGGAAATTGAAGGGAAAGTTAGAACGAGAGAAGTCAAGAAAGACAACTGTATCAATGAAGCAGAAAACTCGGAAAGGGATCATGCTGTAAGGTTGAGTGAAATAGGAGTTGATGGGAAGGGTGAGAGCAGTAACAAATTAAAAATACTGTATATGAACGCACGAAGCATTAGACATAAGATGGATAAGCTTGAGGCTCTTTTGGAAATTGGCAGATACGATATTGTGGCAATAACTGAGACGTGGCTTCAAGTGGACAGGGCCTGGGAAATGAATATTCAAGGCTACACGTGCTATCGTAAGGACAGACTGACGGTTAGAGGGGGTGGGGTGGCCTTGTTGGTAAGGGAGGATATTCAGTCCCTTGTGCAGGGGGACCTAGAGTCAGGGGATGTAGAGTCAGTGTTGATAGAGCTGCAAAATACTAAGGGTAAAAAGACCCTCTTGGGAGTCATCTACAGGCCCCCAAACAGTAGTCTGGATGTCGGATGTAAGTTGAATCAGGAGCTGAAATTGGCCTGTCGCAAAGATGTTACTACAGTTGTTATGGGGGATTTTAACATGCAGATAGACTGGGAGAATCAGGATGGTATTAGACCTCAAGAAAGAGACTTGGTGGAGTGCCTCAGAGATGGATTCTTAGAGCAGCTGGTGCTGGAGCCGACCAGGGAGAAGGCAATTCTGGATCTAGTATTGTGTAATGAACCAGAATTGGTCAGAGACCTCAAAGTGAAGGAGCCATTGGGAAGTAGTGACCATAATACATTAAGCTTCAATCTGCAATTTGAGAGGGAAAGAGTACAGTCGGAAGTGACAGTACTTCTGTTGAATAAAGGGAACTATGGAGCTATGAGGGAGGAGCAGGCCAAAGTTCAATGGTGCAATACCTTAGCACGGATGACCGTGGAAGAACAATGGTGGATATTTCTGTGTATAATGCAGAAGTTGCAGGATCAGTTCATTCCTAAAAGGAAGAAAGATCCCAGGAGGAGGCATGGGCGGCCGTGGCTGACGAGGGAAGTTAAGAAACATATAAAGTTAAAAGAGAAAAAGTATAACATAGCAAAGATAAGTGGGAAATCAGAGGACGGGGAAGCTTTTAAAGAACAAGAGAGGATTGCTAAGAAGGAATTACGCAGAGGAAAAATGAGGTACGAAGGTAAACTGGCCAATAATATAAAGGAGGATAGTAAAAGCTTTTTTAAGTGTGTGCAAGGCAAAAAAATGGTTAACTAAAATTGGGCCCTTGAAGACAGAAACAGGGGAATATATTACAGGGAACAAAGAAATGGCAGAAGAATTAAATGGGTACTTCAGATCTGTGTTCACTAGGGAAGACACAAGCAATCTCCCTGAGGTAACAGTGGCTGACGGACCTGAACTTAAGGGAATTTATATTTGCCAGGAATTGGTGTTGGAGAGACTGTTAGGTCTGAAGGTTGATAAGTCCCCGGGGCCTGAAGGTCTATATCCCAGGGTACTGAAGGAGGTGGCTCTGGAAATTGTGGATGCGTTGGTGATTATTTTCCAGAGTTCGATAGATTCGGGGTCGGTTTCTGAGGATTGGAGGATGGCTAATGTTAGACCACTTTTTTAAAAAGGTGGGAGAGAGAAAGCAGGAAATTATAGACCAGTTAGTCTGACCTCAGTGGTGGGAAAGATGCTGGAGTCTATTATAAAGGATGAAATTATGGCACATCTGGATAGTAGTAACAGGATAGGACAGAGTCAGCATGGATTTATGAAGGGGGAATCATGCTTGACTAATCTTCTTGAATTTTTTGAGGATGTAACTCTGAAGATGGATGAGGGAGATCCAGTAGATGTCGTGTACCTGGACTTTCAGAAAGCTTTTGATAAAGTCCCACACAGGAGCTTAGTGAGTAAACTTAAGGTGCATGGTTTTGGGGGCAATAGATTGGATTGAAAATTGGTTGGCTGATAGGAAACAAAGGGTAGTGATAAATGGCTCCATTTCAGAATGGCAGGCAGTGACCAGTGGGGTACCGCAGGGATCAGTGCTGGGACCGCAGCTTTTTACAATATATGTTAATGATATAGAAGATGGTATTAGTAATAACATGAGCAAATTTGCTGATGATACAAAGCTGGGTGGCAGGGTGAAATGTGATGAGGATGTTAGGAGATTACAGGGTGATCTGGACAAGTGAGGTGAGTGGGCAGATGCATGGCAGATGCAGTTTAATGTGGATAAATGTATGGTTATCCACTTTGGTGGCAAGAACAGGAAGGCAGATTACTACCTAAGTGGAATTAATTTAGGTAAAGGGGCAGTACAAAGAGATCTGGGTGTTCTTGTGCACCAGTCAATGAAGGTAAGCATGTAGGTACAGCAGGTACTGAAGAAGGCTAATAGCATGCTGGCCTTCATAACAAGAGGGATTGAGTATAGAAGCAAAGAGGTGCTTCTGCAGCTGTACAGGGCCCTGGTGAGACCACAACTGGAGTATTGTGTGCAGTTTTGGTCTCCAAATTTGAGGAAAGACATTCTGGCTATTGAGGGAGTGCAACGTAGGTTCACGAGGTCAATTCCTGGAATGGAGTGATTACCTTACGCTGAAAGACTGAAGCGACTGGGCTTGTATACCCTTGAGTTTAGAAGACTTAGAGGGGATCTGATTGAGACATATAAGATTATGAAAGGATTGGACACTCTGGCAGCAGGAAACATGTTTCTGCTGATGGGTGAGTGCCGAACCAGAGGACACAGCTTAAAAATACAGGGTAGACCATTTAGGACAGAGATGAGGAGAAACTTCTTCACCCAGAGAGTGGTGGCTGTGTGGAATGCTCTGCCCCAGAGGGCAGTGGAGGCCCAGTCTCTGGATTCATTTAAGAAAGAGTTGGATAGAGCTCTCAAAGATAGTGGAATCAAAGGTTATGGAGATAAGGCAGGAACAGGATACTGATTGAGGATGATCTGCCATGATCATATTGAATGGCGGTGCAGGCTCGAAGGGCTGAATGGCCTACTCCTGCATCTATTGTCTATTGTCTATTGTCTATATCATGGAATAGATGAAGGACACACTGATAAGCACCTGACCCCCTCACATTTAAAATCTGCATCTGGCTCTGAAAGGTAACATCGTCTAATGGTGATGGATTCAGACATGAGTTTAAGTCAAGTACAAGTTTTAAAATGAAGTTTCATGAATCTGCCCATGTTTTATTCATTAACAATGCACAATAATTCAGTTATTGAGTTGTAATAGAATTCAGTAATTACAACTAATTCTGAAAAGTGGCCTTCATTAGCATCTGGGGTCTCATGTGATCAGGTAGGGAGCAACATACTGATAAAGTCACAATTGCTTCAGCAAACCAGTAAGTTAACATTCAGATGCCTCCTGAATATGGCTTAAACATATCGAAATGTTTTTGCGCTGTGGAGTTTCACAAAAGAGGGGTTAGAATTTTAAGTAGTGGAGTTATATGTCAAGTGTTCATAATTGCTAATCCTTAACTAGAAGATATTTATTTGTAATAAATAGTAACCCTCATTATGTATAGATCTGCACTTACTCTCAACCTGGGTCGAAAAGACAGGTAAAATGGATTTTCTGCAAATGGTAGACTTGTTTTAAGGGTACATTTAAAACTCAGACTAATTGACTTGGTGAGTAAACTGGAAGCAGCATTACCTGACACAGCGAAGACAGAGATGATTGAGATACAAGCACAACACTTGGGTTTAGAAAAAAACACAAGAGAGACCAGGCACTCTAAATAGTGAAGCATTGAAATCAGGTGATATTCAGTTGCGGTTAAAGCAATTTAAAGATGAAGAGATTAAAAAAAAAACTGGAGATGGAATTCCACAGCAAAGAGTAAATCAAGGAAAGGGAAATGGAATTGAAAAGATTATTATGGAGGATGGGAAAAATTTCTGGCTGTAAGAGCCGCTCCTTTTTTTGAGGTATTTTAGGTGTTGGAGGTGATTTCCTCGAAATCCAGCAGCAGCAGTTACTGTTTTATATGCTGTTGCATTGTTTTGGAACTTTGGGGAAAAAAGTCAAAACAACAGCAGTTTAAAAGGGAGAAGAGCAGACAAAGGAAACACATGGCGAGGACAGTGCAGGAGAGAGAGAGAACCCCTGCACAGTTACTGCCTTTGCTGTTTGAATTCGTGTATCGCTGGACATCAGAGTGCATCTGGGAAAATTAACAAACAGTGAAATTCACAACTAATCTTGGAGGAACTGTTGGGTGAAGTTCATAGCACAGAATCAGATAAGTTAATTGTTGTTTTAAGTCTGACCAAGAGAAAGACTGTATTAGTGAGTATAGTGGATTCTTTCTTGATTCTGTGTTTTTGGAGATAAGTCTCTTGATTAAACATAAAATATAAGCCATAGCTATTAATTTAACCTGGGGCAGTGTTTGTAGTGGAATAAGACTGTGTTATTTTCTGGGTCTGTAGATTGTGAAGGAGCAAAAATGGTCTTTGCAGTGATATGTACTTTTTGTCAGATGTGGGAGTTTAAAGAGAGTTTAAGGGTTACTGCAGATTATATCTGCCATAAATGCTGTTGGATACGAACCTTATCAGATCGAGTGGATTGGTTGGAGAGACAGATAGAAGCGATGAGGAATTTACAACAGCAACAATATGTGATAGATGGCAGTTATAGGAAGGGGAGAAAGTCTCAGATACAGTCACATAGATGGGTTAACTCCAGGAAGGGTAAGAGAGGTAGCCAGCTGGTGCAGGAGTCTTTTGTGGATATACCCATTTCAAACAGGTATGCTATTTTGGATTCTCAGGGGAACGTAGCACAAACAGCCAAGTTTCTGGTGTTGAGACTGGCTCTAATGCAACGAGAGGTATGTCGGCTTCCAAGAGATCAGTTGTGTTAGGGGATTCTGTAGTCAGAGGTACAGACAGACGTTTCTGTGGCCAGCAGAGAAAAAGCAGAATGTTGTGTTGTTTCCCTGGTGCCAGGATCAAGGATGTCTCAGAGAGGATGCAGAATGTTCTCATGGGGGAGAGGGGCCAGCAAAAGGTCATTGTCTACATTGAAACCAATGACATTGGAAGGGAAAAGGTTGAGAGTCTGAAGGGAGATTAGGGAGAGTTAGGCAGAAATTTAAAAAGGAGGTCCTCAAGGGTAATAATATCTGGATTACTCCCAGTGCTATGAGCTAGTGAGGGCAGGAATAGGAGGATAGAGCAGATTAATGCATGGCTGAGGAGCTGGTGTATGGGAGAAGGATTCACATTTTTGGATCATTGGAATCTCTTTTGGGGTAGAAGTGACCTGTACAAGAAGGACGGATTACACCTAAATTGGAAGGGAACTAATATACTGGCAGGGAAATTTGCTAGAACTGTTTGGGAGGATTTAACTGGTAAGGTTGGGTGGGGACCCAGGAGATAGTGAGGAAAGCGATCAATCTGAGACAGATACAGCTGAGAACAGAAGTGAGTCAAACAGTCAGGGCAGGCAAGGACAAGGTAGGACTAATAAATTAAATTGCATTTATTTCAATGCAAGGGGCCTGACAGGAAAGGCAGATGAACTCAGGGCATGGTTAGGAACACGGGACTGGATATCATAGCAATTACGGAAACATGGCTCAGGGATGGGCAGAACTGGCAGCTTAATGTTCCAGGATACAAATGCACAGGAAGGATAGAAAGGGAGGCAAGAGAGCAGGGATAGTGGCATTTTTGATAAGGGATAGCATTACTTCTGTGCTGAGGGAGGATATTCCCGGAAATACATCCAGGGAAGTTATTTGGGTGGAACTGAGAAATAAGGCAGGAATGATCACATTATTGGGATTGTATTATAGACCCCCCAACAATGAGAGGGAAATTGAGAAACAAACTTGTAAGGAGATCTCAGCTTTCTGTAAGAATAATAGGGTAGTTATGGTAGGGGATTTTAACTTCCCAAACACAGACTGGGACTGCCGTATTGTTAAAGGTTTAGATGGAAAGGAATTTCTTAAGTGTGTACAAGAAAATTTTCTGATTCAGTATGTGGATGTACCTACTAGAGAAGGTGCAAAACTTGACCTACTCTTGGGAAATAAGGCAGGGCAGGTGACTGAGGTGTCAGTGGGGGAGCATTTTGGGGGCCAGCAACCATAATTCTATTTGTTTTAAAATAGTGATGGAAAAGGATAAACCAGATCTAAAAGTTGAAGTTCTAAATTGGAGAAAGGCTAATTTTGACGGTGTTAGGCAAGAACTTTCGAAAGCTGGTTGGGGGCAGATGTTCGCAGGTAAAGGGATGGCTGGAAAATGGGAAGCCTTCAGAAATGAGATAACGAGAATCCAGAGAAAGTATATTCCTGTCAGGGTGAAAGGGAAGGCTAGTAGGTATAGGGAATGCTGGATGACTAAAGAAATTGAGGATTTGGTTCAGAAAAAGAAGGAGGCATATGTCAGGTATAGACAGGATAGATCGAGTGAATCCTTAGAAGAGTATAAAGAAAGTAGGAGTATACTTAAGAGGGAAATCAGGAAGGCAAAACGGGGACATGAGATAGCTTTGGCAAATAGAATTAAGGAGAATCCAAAGGGTTTTTACAAATATATTAAGGACAAAAGGGTAACTAAGGAGAGAATAGGGCCCCTCAAAGATCAGCAAGGCGGCCTTTGTGTGGAGCCACAGAAAATGGGGGAGATACTAAATGAATATTTTGCATCAGTATTTACAGTGGAGAAGGATATGGAAGGTATCAACTGTAGGGAAATAGATGGTGACATCTTGCAAAATGTCCACATTACACAGGAGGAAGTGCTGGATGTCTTGAAACGGTTAAAGGTGAATAAATCCCCAGGACCCAAGAACACCTGATCAGATGTACCCGAGAACTCTGTGGGAAGCTAGAGAAGTGATTGCTGGGCCTCTTGCCAAGATATTTGTTTCATCAATAGTCACAGGTGAGGTGCCAGAAGACGGCAGGTTGGCAAACATAGTGCCACTGTTTAGGAATGGCGGTAAAGACAAGCCAGGGAACAATAGACCAGTGAGCCTGACCTCGGTGGTGGGCACATTGTTGGAGGGAATCCTGAGGGACAGGATGTACATGTATTTGGAAAGACAAGGACTGATTTGGGACATTCAACATGGCTTTGTGCATGGGAAATCATATCTCACAAACTTGATTGAGTTTTTTGAAGAAGCAACAAAGAAGATTGATGAGGGCAGAGCAGTAGATGTGATCAGTATGGACTTCAGTAAGGCATTCAACAAGGTTCCCCATGGGAGACTGATTACCAAGGTTAGATCTCATGGAATACAGGGAGAACTAGCCATTTGGATACAAAACTGGCTCAAAGGTAGAAGACAGAGGGTGGTGGTGGAGGGTTGTTTTTCAGACTGGAGGCCTGTGACCAGTGGAGTGCCACAGAGATCAGTGCTGGGCCTTCTATGTTTTGACATTTACATAAATGATTTGGATGCGAGCATAAGAGGTACAGTTAGTAAGTTTGCAGATGACACCAAAATTGGAGGTGTAGTGGACAGCGAAGAAGATTACCTCAGATTACAACAGGATCTGGACCAGATGGGCCAATGGACTGAGGAGTGGCAGATGGAGTTTAATTCAGATAAATGCGAGGTGCTGCATTTTGGGAAAGCAGATCTTAGCAGGACGTATATACTTCATGGTAAGGTCCTAGGGAGTGTTGCTGAACAAAGAGACCTTGGAGTGCAGGTTCATAGCTCCTTGAAAGTGGAGTCACAGGTAGATAGGATAGTGAAGAAGGTGTTTGGTATGCTTTCCTTTATTGGTCAGAGTATTGAGTACAGAAGTTGGGAGGTCATGTTGCAGAACATTGTTTAGGTCACTGTTGGAATATTGCGTGCAATTCTGGTCTCCTTCCTATCGGAAAGGTGTTGTGAAACTTGAAAGGGTTCAGAAAAGATTTCCAAGGATGTTGCCAGAGTTGAAGGATCTGAGCTACAGGAAGAGGCTGAACAGGCTGGGGCTGTATTCCCTGGAGTGTCGGAAGCTGAGGGGTGACCTTATAGAGATTTACAAAATTATGTGGAACATAGATAGGATAAGTAGACAAAGTCTTTTCCCTGGGTTCGGGGAGTCCAGAACTAGAGGGCCTGGGTTTTGGGTGAGAGGGGAAAGATATAAAAGAGACCTAAGGGGCAACTTTTTTATGCAGAGGGTGGTATATGTATGGAATGAGCTGCTAGAGGATGTGGTGGAGGCTGGTACAATTGCAACTTTTAGAGGCATTTGGATGGGTATATGAATAAGAAGGGTTTGGAGGGCTATGGGCTGGGTGCTGGCAGGTGGGACAAGATTGGATTGGGATATCTGGTCAGCATGGATGGGTTGGACCAAAGGGTCTGTTTCCATGCTGTGCATCTCTATGACTCTGTGACTAGAAATGAAAAATCTAGAAACAGAATTGCAAGACAGAAAGCAAGATAATGCAAATATCAGCATTAAAGGATACTGTTGCTTACTTCTGTGCAATTTTATGAAAACATTAATGGTTGTGATGACTCCAGGAATATTGAGGCTTGATTTACATTAATATCAAGAGGTTAGGACCACTCAAGGATAAAAGAGGGAACTAGTGCATCGAGGCAGAGGATGTGGGTGAGATCTTAAGTGAGTACTTTGTATTCACCCAAGAGAAGGATATGGAGGATAGTGAGATTTGTGTGGAGCATACTAATACGCTCTGGCATTTTGAGATCAAGAAAGAAGTGGTGTTGGGTCTCTTGAAGAATGTTGAGGCGGATAAATACCCCCAGGACCCAATGGTATCTACTCCAGCTTATTGAGAGAGGCAAGATAGGAGATTGCTGGACCTTTGATAAGATCTTTGTATCCCCGCTAGCTACTGGAGAGGTACCAGAGGGCTGGCAAGTAGCAAACGTTGCTCCTTTATTCAAGAAGGAAATTAGAGATAATCCAGGAAACTATAGACTGGTGAGTCTCACATCAGTGATTGGGAAGCTAATGGAGAGAATTCTTAAGGATAAGACTTACGTGCATTTGATAAGCATGGCCTACTTAGAGACAGTCAGCATGTCTTTGTGCAGGACAGGTAATGTCTTAAATACTTGACTGAATTTTTCGAGGGGGTGACAAAAATGATTGAGGAGGGTAGAACAGTGAATGTTTTCTCCATGGATTTTAGAAAAACATTTGACAATGTCCCTCATGGTAGGTTCATCCAAAAGATTAAGATGTACGGGATCCAAGTGGATTCAGAATTTGTTTGCCCATAGAGGGCAGTGGTGGAAGTGTGTTTTTCTGGCTGGAGGTCTGTGACTGATTAGTGGTGTTCTGCAGGGATCCGTACTGGGATCTCTGCTGTTTGTGATATGAATTGGCTGAAAATATAGATGGTGGGTTAATATGTTTGCAGATGATACAAAGATCAGTGGAGTTGTGGATCATGCAGAAGGTTGTTAAAGGATGGACCCTCTACTTTTTGTCATTTATATATATGATTTGGATGTGAGCATAAGAGGTACACTTATTAAGTTTGCAGATGACACCATAATTGGAGGTGTAGTGGACAGCAAAGAGGGTTACCTCAGATTACAACAGGATCTGGACCAGATGGACCAATGGGCTGAGGAGTGGCAGATGGAGTTTAATTCAGATAAATGCGAGGTGCTGCATTTTGGGAAAGCAAATCTTAACAGGACTTATACACTTAATGGTAAGGTCCTAGGGAGTGTTGCTGAACATAGAGACCTTGGAATACAGGTTCATAGCTCCTTGAAAGTGGAGTTGCAGGTAGATAGGATAGTGAAGAAGACGTTTGGTATGCTTTCCTTTATTGGTCAGAGTATGGAGTACAGTGGTTGGGAGGTCATATTGCAGCTGTACAGGACATTGGTTAGGCCACTGTTGGAATATTGTGTGCAATTCTGGTCTCCTTCCTATCGGAAAGATGTTGTGAAACTTGAAAGGGTTCAGAAAAGATTTACAAGGCTGTTGCCAGGATTGGAGGATTTGAGTTATAGGGAGAGGCTGAATAGGCTGGGGCTGTTTTCCCTGGAGCATCGGAGGCTGAGGGGTGACCTTATAGAGGTTTATAAAATTATGAGGGGCATGGATAGGATAAATAGAAAAAGTCTTTTCCCTGGGGTCGGGGAGTCCAGAACTAGAGAACATAGGTTTTGGGAGAGAAGGGAAAGATATAAAAGAGATCAGTGGGGCAACTTTTTCATGCAGAGGGTGATACGTGTATGGAATGAGCTGCCAGAGGATATGGTGGAGGCTGTTACAATTGCAACGTATAAGAGGCATTTGGATGTGTATATGAATAGGAAGGGTTTGGAGGGATATGGGCCGGGTGCTGGCAGGTGGGACTAGATTGGGTTGGGATATCTGGTCGGCATGGACGAGTTGGACCGAAGGGTCTGTTCCAAGCTGTACATCTCTATGACTCTATGATACAGTGGGGTATAGATCAGTTGTAGATTAGGGTGGAGAAATGGTAGATGGAGTTTAATCCATGTGAATGTGAGGTGCTCACTTTGGGAGATCAAATATTAAGGAAAAGTATACAGTTAATGGCAGGACCCTGAACAGCACTGACGTACAGAGGGATCTTGGGGTTCAAGTCCATAGCTCCCTGAAAGTGGCCATGCTTGCATTTGTTGGTCAGGGAATTGAGTAAAAGAGTCAGGATGCCATGTTGCAAATTTTTAAGACTTTGGTTAACTCTGACTTAAAGTATTGCATTTAATTCTGGTCACCACATTGTAGAAAGGATGTCAAGGCTTTGGAGAGGGTGCAGAAGAGGTTTGCAGGATGCTACTTGGATTAGAGGGCATGAGCTACAAGGCACATTAGAAAAACTCAGGTTGTTTTCTCTGGAATGGCAGAGGCTGAGGGGAGGCTTAATAGAAATCTATAAAATGATGAGAAGCATAGATAGGGTAAACGGTCACAATCTTTTTCCCAGAGTTGAAATGTCCAATACCAGGGGACATGCATTTAAGGTGAGAGGGGAAGGTTCAAAGGAGATGTGAGGGGCAAGTCTTTTATACAAACAGTGTTAGGAGTCTGAAATATGCTGCTAGGGGTGGTGGTGGAGGTAGTTATGAAAGGGCATTTATTACACTTTTACATAAGCACATGAGTATGAAAGGGATGGAGGGATATAGACAAGAGCAGACAGAGAGATTCATTTAATTTGGCGTCATGTTCAGCACAATATCATGGGCTGAAGGGCCTGTTTCTGTGCTGTGCAGTTTTATGTTCTAATTTAAACAAGCAATGCATTCTTAAATGCCTCAATTGACTCTGGCTCCATCAAGCTTCCAGGTTGGGCATTTCAGACATGAACAATTTGTAACATGAAAAGGTTTCTCCTCACACCATATCTGCAACATTTTCAAATAAGTTTAAACTGTGACGTCTCATTTTCAATCCTTATATGTGTGGGAACAAGTTATACCTATAAACATTATCTAGTGCTCTTATGATTTGGAAAACTTCTATTAAATGTCTTCATCTCTTCTATACAGTAACAGTATAAATCGCATTCATTTATCTCATAAATGACATTTTTAGCCTCATGAACTATTTTTGAAAATCTCTTCTGCAGCCTTTTTGACTGCAGCCCAAATCTCATGGTTAGCGGTGAAGATTTAATCTGCCCATTTTTTAAGCCGAAGGCTTTGCACAGTCGTAGCATAGTCATGACACAGCTGTCATAATTCCACTAGATTCAAGATTATTGTAGAAAACGACAATGATGGGCATAAAATCAAAATTATAAACTGACTTTAATAAAAGCAGGTATAATTTGGCTAGAGTGGACTGGGAGCAGGTACTTTTAGATAAATCTGTGTCAGAGCAGTGAGCTTCATTCAAGAAGGAAATAAAAAGGGAATTTTCCAATAAAGGGAAAGGTTAGGACCATCAAATCTTGTGAACACTGGATATCGTGAGATGTATAGGTTTGGATAAAGAGAAAAATGGAGGTTTATGGCAGAAACTGAGGGTTCGAGAAAACTGAAGAAGCTCGAGAAAAGTACAGAATGTACAAATGGAAACTTAAAAAGGAAATTAGGAAAGCAAAAGGGATCATGAAAAATAATGGCACAGAAGAATAAAGGAAAATCTGAAGTTACCGTACAAGCAAGTTTAAGTTTAAAAGATAACTAGGGAAAGAATGGGGCCCAATGAGGACCATAGAGGTAATTTATACATGGAACCAAACGATGTAGGTTGGGGTTCTAAATGACTACTTTGTGTTGGTGTTCACTAGTGAGAGTCATAGACTCATAGAGATGTACAGCATGGAAACAGATCCTCCAGTCCAACCCGCTGATCAGATATCCCAACCCAATCTAGTCCCACCTGCCAGCACCTGTCCCATATCCCTCCAAACTCTTCCTATTCATATACCCATCCAAATGCCTCCTAAATGTTGCAATTGTACCAGCCTCCACCACATCCTCTGGCAGCTCATTCCATACACGTACCACCCTCTGCATGAAAAAGTTGCCCTACTGATCTCTTTTATATCTTTCCCCTCTCACCCTAAACCTATGCCCTCTAGTTCTGGACTCCTCGACCCCAGGAAAAAGACTTTGTCTATTTACCCTATCCATGCCCCTCATAATTTTATAAACCTCTATAAGGTCACCCCTCAGCCTCCGACACGCCAGGGAAAACAGCCCCAGCCTGTTCAGCCTCTCCCTATAGTTCAAATCCTCCAACCCTGGCAACATCCTTATGAATCTTTTCTGAACCCTTTCAAGTTTCACAACATCTTTCCGATAGGAAGGAGACCAGAATTGCACACAATATTCCAACAGTGGCCTAACCAATGTCCTGGGTAAAAACAATGACTGCAGATGCTGGAAACCAGATTCTGGATTAGTGGTGCTGGTGCTTCATCCCCTCCCCCACTCACCTATTGTACTCTATGCTACTTTGTCTGCACCCCCACCCTCCCTTCACTTATCTCTCCACCCTTCAGGCTCTCTGCCTGTATTCCTGATGAAGGGCTTTTGCCTGAAACATCAATTTTACTGCTCCTCGGATGCTGCCTGAACTGCTGTGCTCTTCCAGCACTACTAATCCAGTAACCAATGTCCTTATAGCCGCAACATGACCTCCCAAATCCTGTACTCAATACTCTGACCAAGAAAGGAAAGCATACCAAACGCCGTTTTCACTATTCTATCTACCTGCATCTCCACTTTCAAGGAGCTATGAACCTGCACTCCAAGGTCCCTTTGTTTAGCAACACTCCCTAGGACCTTACCATTAAGTGTATAAGTCCTGCTACAATTTGCTTTCCCAAAATTCAGCCCCTCGCATTTATCTGAATTAAACTCCATCTGCCACTCCTCAGTCCATTGGCCCATCTGGTCCAGATCCTGTTGTAATCTGAGGTAACCCTCTTCACTGTCCACTACACTTCCAATTTTGGTGTCATCCGCAAACTTACTAACTGTACCTCATATGCTCACATCCAAATCATTTATATGAATGACAAAAGGTAGAGGACCCAGCACTGATCCTTGTGGCACTCCACTGGTCACAGGCCTCCAGTCTGAAAAACAACCCTTCACCACCACCCTCTGTCTTCTACCTTTGAGCCAGTTTTGTATCCAAACAGTTGGTATTCCATGAGATCCAACCTTGCTAATCAGTCTCCTATGGGGAACCTTGTCGAACGCCTTACTGAAGTCCATACTGATCCCATTTACTGCTCTGCCCCCATCAATCCTCTTTGTTACTTCTTCAAAAAACTCAATCAAGTTTATGAGACATGATTTCCCATGCATAAAGCCATGTTGACTATCCATAATCAGAGGGATTACCACCTATTTATAAAGAATCTATCTACCATTGCCTTAAAACTGTCAGAGACTCTGACTCCACCATCTTTTCAGGACAAGAGCTCCAAAAGACAAATGATCCTCAGAGAAAAAAAAGTCTCATCTCTGCTTTAAATGGGCAATGCTGATTTTTAAACAATGACCCCTACTTCTATGTTCTGCCATTAAAGGAAATATCCTCTCCACATTGATCCAGTCAAGACCACTTGATATTTCATTTGTTTCAAACAGGTTGCGGCTTACTCTCCTAAACAGAAGTCCTATATCTGGGATAAATATATATTACTGACAGCAACTTCCAAACTTAACTGCACAGTGCGGAAACCAGAAGTGGTTGTCAGTGTTATCTAGCAATAATAATGTGTGTTTGACAGCCGACACTGTTATTAGTACAGCAAAATCTGAATAACTATTCTATTGCAAACTGTATCAGGTCAAATGCTAGAAATTAAATTTTGTATGTAACTTTGTTAATGTATTGGGTGGATTTTCTAGTTAAATTCAGAGACCGAGGAAGGAACAGAATGCTGTTATCTTTGTACCCATCAATTACTTTGAATTCAACCACATTCAACTTCTGTAGTGCATAACAAGATGTAACACTCATGCTGGGAATTCAATGCACTGTGGGTGGACAATCTAATACTTTGTACTGCCACTGTTGACACACAGCATCAGAAAATTCTCTTTACCCAGGCAAAGAGTAATTTTGCACAAACTCCATAATATTGTCTTTTTCAAAAATGACATCAAATCTTTTCACTTTAATTCCAGTTAATTAAAAACTGTCCACGATTAACATCCTTCTTGTCAAAAGGATTCCAACCTACTCAAGCAATGCAATATTGATTTAATCATTTTGCCTCAATGATCTGTGGCAGGCTACTATTATTTGTTTTCCACTTGTGCTGTCATACTTTTCTATACAAATCAGATGTGGCAACTTCCCCTCTGTGGATTTGGCTGGCATTTTATTGACTGTCAGATCCTCCCTGATGAGCACAGTACCCTCCTGCATTTAATGTGTTTTTATGTCTTCTGATCATTCTGAGAGTGGGAGCTCACATCTCTTCTGTTTGTAACCACATGCAGTAATTGTTGAGACTCTCCTCTCAGCACTGATCTTTACTCAATGGGATAAAAGATCAGGGATTCGTGCACACGAATAAAAAAGCTCAATTTCTGCATCCAATTCTATTATCTCTGGTCATGCCAGAAGCTGAATCTCGTAAAGGTTCACCCATAACTCCATTAAACTGGTTACATGCATCCTTTCAATACATTCACAAATTGGCTTTTCAATGTTTGCAACGACCTCCATAACCAGATGTTCTTTGATTTTATTCTCAGTATAGTTTTTATTTTGCCCTAAGATATATCTTAGACAATTCAAATGTTTCCTTTTCTGATCTTTTTATAAACATCTTTTGTTTCCAAGTCCCATGCTTCTTCATGGCTTCTGCTGCTTCACTCCCTGTTATTATGATATAAATGTGGCTCTCTGTCTCCCACGGTCTCACAAATGCTTTCATTTCAATCACAACAGTAATTTGTCTGCTTCATGTTCACTGCTGAGGTAGCACTTGGCTTTCAGTCTCACATCCAGTAAATCAATGCAACACACCTTTTGTATTCTAGTTACCCAATAATGGGCAAATTTAGCAAATGTTTGCTGTTTCATTATGCGTGTTAATGTTGCATACAACTCCTCTTCATCCATGGTAATCGTTAGTGATTTGGTTTCATAATCCAATCACAGTCATTTCAAACAATGAAATAATCAGCTATGTTGCTAAAATAATTAAAAGATGTTGTTCCACGGCTGTTGTCACCTTTACATCCCTAAGAACAAGACAGTACGAGAAATTATGTGGAACTATCTTCACCCTTTGTTAGAATCTAATACTAGACCACTTGAATAAAATAAATAATGAAGTACTCATTTTGTTGAGTATTGCTGAAAAAAATCAAATTTTCTTAAAACGTTTCTTCTTGCACTTATCAGTACAATTCACAAGAAATTTAAAAAAAGGGCAAACAACAATTATGCTGCACAGGAGGAAAGTACTCATTTCTTAGCAAGTGTACTCTGACTGTTAGAGGTATCACTATTGGGATGAACCAGTTTATGATGATTGACAGTTAATTGCCAGGTTTTGTCAAAATTTTTAACCAAACAGGTTGAGTCTGATTCATGAAAGCATTGCCTTCAGAAGTAAACTGGAGAAAAGTTGTCACATTTTTTAAAATACATTTTTACTATCTGCAAAGAACAACACCCTGTATACTAAACTATGCAGCTTCCAGTGTGTCCAAATACATTTTACTATAGGCTCAACTGGCAAAAATTGGTTCAGTGTCATTCTTCACACTCTCAGGATTATTTAACCAACACTGTCCAATCACAGAAACATATCTGATGTTAGATACTGTCTGTGGGTTTTACACTTGTTGGGCTGGTTGGGAATGGTCAGTACCTTGCTTGTTGCAAACAGCTGAAGGAAAATGCTGCTTGATATGATCTAGTGTCTTTGGGATATGCAGACCACAAATGTGCCATCACACTGGCACTGAAATCAGACATTATGTTAATCACTTACGCAATGGGCAAAATGTCTTTTGGCTTGACAACAGCATCCTGTTATGGTGAACACCACTCATGGTACTACAGCATTGTAGCAGTATGCAATAGGAATAGATTCACCTGTGGCTCAAACTTTCCAAACATTTTATCCAGGATAATCTGAGGTAGACTGCTCACATTTCAGGACCAAAAGTGGTGGTCCTAGGCACATTCATAAGTGACCGTGATAAATTACAAGATCTGATTTAATCAGGGTAGCTACTACCCTGCAGGATGGCTTTGTACACCCTATTCCAACATTAGGCTGTGAAGGTAGGCTTGCAGGAGACAGTCGTAGAGAGACCCCTGGCTGATTTCCCAACTAGGACATCAAAGAAAGCAAGCTCATTTGACCGTTCCATTTCAAAGGTGAATTTTGAGCACAAGATTCATGTGTGAGACAAGTAAGGAAATTCTCGTAGGGTTGTGCATCTTTGGAACTCTCTGCCTCAGAAGGTGGTGGAAGCAGGACACTGAATATTTTTAAGGTATTGCAGATAGATTGTTGTTAGACTTGGGGAATTAAGGGCTATTAGGACAAACAGACCAGTCATGATCTTATGAAAAGCTGGAGCAAGGGCTGAATGATCTCATCTTGCATTCTGTATTCACCAGTTTGTATGTTATTAAATAAACAATTCAGGCTCTCTCTCCATTTCTTATGCAGATGAAAATTCATAAAGATGGCCCTGCTCTGATTCTGGTCAGTGATATCCTTTCCAGGATGTTGATAGCGAGATAATGATATTGCTATTGAACAACAAGGTGAATTGGTTAGATTCTCTCTCATTGGAGATGGTCATTGACTTGAATGATATGAATGTTACTTGTCACATATCAACCTTAAGCGAGGATGTTGTCCAGGTCTTGCTGCGCATGAACGTGGACTATTTCTGAGGAGTCACAAATGGTGTTGAACATTGTCCAATCATCAATGAACATCACCACTTGTAACCTTCCGTTGGAGGGAAGGTCATTGATGAAGCAGCTGAAGAACTGTAGCTTAAGAATTAAATGGAAAAATTAGCAGGCTGAGATTCAGCCTGGTCTAATCTGTGAGCTGGATGAATATCTCAGCCTGCAGAATGTCCTTGCTGTAGCATTTCCATGCAAATTGCTTGTAGGTCCTGATGTGCAGCTTTAAAGTATGGAAACATCCAATAAGTGGGTCAGAAAGATGCCTGAAAGGAGGGTCCTGAGAGGCTAGCAAGTGCCAGATGCCATGGATGTGGGGTGCATGGGCTGGTACCCTGGTATGTTGCTGGTTGTCCAAGATGGCTGCCTGGAAGAGCAAGTGGCAAGCTGGAATCTGCAGATAGCCCTTCTGAATTTCCTGTTTGGAATTGTTGACAACTAGTCTCCTTGTGGTAGGAGGTGGAATAGGAAGCTGTGCATTAATGAAGTAAGATTTGTTGTTAATTGCACTGATAACAAGCAATAATTTCCATTAACAAGCTTCTTGCCACTGCCCACAGATAAGACAACTTCCAAGCGGTTGCCTGGACTTGGCCTCCAGTGGAGGTCAGTCTGCCATTACTAACAACTCAGGAATATCACCAGTTTGTTTTTAAGTGACAATTTAAATGCTAACTTGATAGACAGCTCATGACCATCATTCAAAGCCTGCCTCTATCAAGATCCCTCAGACGTGGAAATGCTGTAGGGTGCCACTCTGATAAAAGATTTCCTGAATTGTAATGCTCTTTTAATTCCTAGGCTGCCTCTGTGTGACTAATAAGATTTCATAATTTGACATTCAGTAGGATTAGCATTTCTGAATTCCCCTTCTACACTGGGCCCACTGTTGACCATTCACTTTCCCAGACCAGCTACATAAATACTGTGACTAGATGTACAGGTGAGAAGAGGGTTTTCTGTGATAAGTAGTTATCCGGACTTCACAACTTCATGTCCATCATATATGAGGCACAAGTAACAATGTGACATAATACTCTTTATTTGTTTGGATGACTGCAGCTCCAACTGAGTGTTAATACACAAGAAAGTGAATATTCCATTCAGGAAAACAGATCTCTTAATCAGTAGTCCATTGACCAAATTAAAATTCCACTCACTCACCAACAACTCACAGTGACATCACGGTTGCTATCTAAAAGATTCAGAAATTGGCTAAACCTTGTTCAACAGCAAGGGTCAAAGGTGTGACCTCTACCACCTCGAAGGGTAAGGGTGTCTTCAGGTTCCACTCTCTGTTACCATCCTGATTTGGAAGAAACATACTATTACCATCCCTCCACTGTCTCTGGGTCAAAATCCTGGAATCTCCAGCCGACAGCACTGTGGGCGTACCTTCATCACGCTCCATGGACTGCAGCAATTCTATACATTGAGTCATCACAATCTTCTCAAGGATATGATTTGGAGATGCCAGTGTTGGACTGGGGTGTACAAAGTTAAAAATCACAACACCAGGTTATAGTCCAACAGGTTTAATTGGAAGCACACTAGCTTTTGGAGCGACGCTCTTTCATCAGGTGATTGTGGAGGGCTAGATCGTAACATAGAATTTATAGCAAAAATTTGCAGTGTCATGTAACTGAAATTATACATTGAAAAATTGATTATCTGTTAAGCCTTTCATCTGTTAGAATACAGTGATAGTTTCACTTCTTTCATGTGTAAATCACAAAACGTTTTTTTAAAGTTGCATTCTCAGGTTAGCTGTTAACAATGGTGATAGCTAGACAATATGTTGAAGGTGTTAGCCCCCTGTGTTCTCTGTCTGTGACCTGATGTTTAGATTGATTCTAATCTAAAAAGTGAGATAACAGCTAACCCGAGAATGCAACTTTAAAAAAGGGTTTTGTGATTTACACATGAAAGAAGTGAAACTATCA
The DNA here is from genome assembly GCF_020745735.1 of Hemiscyllium ocellatum. Classification (NCBI taxonomy): domain Eukaryota; kingdom Metazoa; phylum Chordata; class Chondrichthyes; order Orectolobiformes; family Hemiscylliidae; genus Hemiscyllium; species Hemiscyllium ocellatum. The sequence continues at coordinate 99,400,065 of NC_083401.1, forward strand.
CTGTATTCTAACAGATGAAAGGCTTAACAAACAATCAATTTTTCAATGTATAATTTCAGTTACATCACACTGCAAATTTTGCTATAAATTCTGTGTTACGATCGAGCCCTCCACTATCACCTGGTGAAGGAGCGTCACTCCGAAAGCTAGAGTGCTTCCAATTAAACCTGTTGGACTATAACCTGGTGTTGTGTGATTTTTAACTTCTCGAGGATAATTAGGGATGAACAATAAATGCTGGTTTTGCCAGTGATATCCATATTCCAGGAAGAATAAAAAATTATAATCTTTTCCTGAACTGTTCTCACATCTGTATGGGAGATGTCAGAAATTCTTGGATAGTGGGGCATATGCAACACAATAATACCATTTTTCTCTCACCCATTTATAACATCCTGTCAATAGAATTTATGAGAAAGGTTTTGCAGAACTCATGAAAGAAAACATGTGTTTGATATTAGAACTTTTGGTCCTACTAAGTGTAGGCAACAATTCAGTTGTGTTAGAAGATTCCATCACTTATGGGCAATGAGTTGTTGAGGTGTAACATAAGATGGCCCAAGGGAACTCCAATCTTACCAATGTCAATCAAACAAAGCAACATTTGAGGGCAGGAAGTAAAAGGCACTAATTAAAATAGCACCAAACAAAGTCATGACCTGACTTAGCTGCAACAATCCTAGTCAATTTTTAATAAAGCTCCAATTAATACATATCAAAATGTTAAAATTAGTTAATGCACAGTTTGAGCTTGGATTATTATGTAATGCATAATTTAAAACTGTGGTAAGCTATCACCTTCAAAAAATTATATTTTGCACAATATAAGTAACATGAAGTACGATTAAGCTGCCAATAGTATAAAACCTGTTTAGCTGAAATTACATAATTAAAGCTCAATAACAAATAAAACATCTTCATTCAGAAAAGGTTGCACTTTGCAGTCATTCTGTCTTTTGATCCCTGCAGCAAGTGCTACAAAGGAAGTTGAAATTACTGGGTAGCCGTACAAAACAGTGAACAAAGCCAAGAGAAACAGGCAGAGATCTCAATCTGAAATACCAGATCCTTTCCCAACCTGTACAATGTTACTGATGGCCTGGGGTGCTTGGACACAGCTGTTATCTTTATATAAGTAGATGGAAAATGGACACCAATGAGGAATTACACAATCCACTCATCTTCTCATGGGAAATATGGTGTGATAACAGCCAGGGTTACTCCGATAGAGGAAGGTAAATATAACTTCATTTACAGGGTTTGACCTGGATGGATTTCTGTTACAGCACCATTTTTCTTTTTTTAAATAATATATTTTTATTAAGAAAAAATAAATTTTTAAATATTACAACAAATACAAAACAATGCAATTCAAAACAGTACAAAAATAGGACAAAACTAAGCCCAAATAATAAAAAGAAATTCCCCAACTCACCCTCATATACGAATGTATAAACATATATAGAGAAGTATAAAATTTAAAAAAAACCTAAATTAGCTATTTAACTAAATAAATACCTAACAACAAACAAATAAATAGTCATAACTCAGCCCAGCCAAACAAAACACTCATACATTCACAGTTCCTCCTCCCTGGATATTGGACTCATGAAACACAATTGTTACGGCTATATAAAAGCCCTTGTTAGTGTGGCCGATAAATCTGTGTCCAGATATTTCAAAAAGAGTTGCCATGTCTTGCAAAAATTCTCAGTTTTGTGGTGTACCATATTTGTGAGAAAATCCAGGGGAATATGCTCCATAACAATCTTCCGCCAACCCGACAGGCCTGGGGGGTTTTCGGATCTCCAACCTAGCAAGATATTCTTTCTTGCACAGAATGTAAGAATATTGAAAAGTTTTGCCTTATGCCAGACTGCAGGAAATACAATGGGTAGGCCCAAAAGGAGCAAAATAGGGTCCTTCTCCACCCATACACCTAAAATCCTATCCATTGCACCCACCACAACGCTCCGATATATTTGAAGCCTGTCACAAAACCAAAGTCAATGGGTAAGAGTACCCATACAGGCCTTGCACTTGGGACATGCTGAAGATACCCCTGGTTTAAATTTTGATAAAATGGTCTGGGGCTAAGTGGACCCCGTGGAGAATCTTCAACTGTAAAGCATGGGTCCTATTGCAAGTTGATATCTTCCTTGCATTCTCCCAAATATCCTCCCATGCCTCTGAAGAAACTTCAACACCCAGCTCTCTTTCCCACATCTTGCAGAGTCGATAAGACTCATTTAAGATGGCACCCCCCAATTGGTGATATAGAGTACTGACCGAGAGTGTAGTCTTAGCCCTTAGTACCCCTCTTTCTATGTTAGATTTGTAGGGATCAGTCAAAAGTGTGGTCCTTTTTTGAATAAAATCCCTAACTTGAAAAAAACAAAAGAGGTCTCTATTAGGTAACTTGTAATTCAGTACTAACTGATCGAAGGACATCATTACATCTCCCTCAAATAAATCACCCATGCAAGATATACCCCTAGCTGCCCAACGTTTAAATCCTGATTCTATCATACATGGTTGAAAACTCAGCATACCCACTAAAGGTGTAAACAAAGATGTTTTGCCAATATTACCTTCCCTCTGCCGAATTGCCCTCCATGCTTTAAGAGTATTGATGACTATTGGGTTATGGCAATATTCCCTAACTGTCCTCATTTTGACCAAAAACAGAAAACTGGTAAGGGGGCACCTTGCCTGGGAGCCTTCAATATCTAGCCATATTGAAAGAAGGTCCCCACAAACCGAATCACTTATGTAGGTCAAAAGCGAGCTTAATTGGTAATTTTTATCGTCCAGAAGGTCTACCCCCTCCCCCCCCCCCCAATCTGTGAGGCAACTGCAGTTTGGCTAATTTAATGAGGGGCCGTTTACGGTGCCAGACAAAGGAGCTGAACCAACTGTTCAGTCTCCTGAGTGTTTGTTTATTGAAAATCAGGGGGACCATCCATATAGGGTATAGCAAACAAGGGAGAATATTCATCTTAATAAGCACTATCCGATCCAACTATGAGACTGGAAGTGCCTCCCATCTTTGGAGATCTTGTTTAATTTTTTCAAATAATTGAGTAAAATTGACTTTGAACAGCCAATCCAGAACTGGAGTAATGAATGTGCCCAAATACACAAAACCCCCCTGTGACCACCTAAATGGGAATCTATAGTCACTCTCAAGAGCCAACCAGTAGGGCTGGTCCTCACCTACTACCCCACCAACCTCCACATACATCGTATCATCCGTCGTCATTTCTGCTACCTCCAAACGGACCCCACCACCAGAGATTTATTTCCCTCCCTTCCCCTATCAGCGTTCCGAAAAGACCACTCCCTCCGTGACTCCCTCGTCAGGTCCACACCCCCCACCAACCCAACCTCCACTCTCAGCACCATTCCCTGCAACCGCAAGAAATGCAAAACTTGCACCCACACCTCCCCCCTTACTTCCCTCCAAGGCCCCATGGGATCCTTCCATATCTGCCACAAATTCACCTGCACCTCCACACACATCATTTACTGCACCCGCTGCACCCGATGTGGCCTCCTCTATATTGGGGAGACAGGCCGCCTACTTGCAGAATGTTTCAGAGAACACCTCTGGGACACCCGGACCAACCAACCCAACCACCCCGTGGCTCAACACTTCAACTCCCCTCACTCCACCAAGGACATGCAGGTCCTTGGACTCCTCCATCTCCATACCATAGCACCACGATGGCTGGAGGAAGAGCACCTCATCTTCTGCCTTGGAACCCTCCAACCACATCGGATGAACTCAGATTTCTCCAGTTTCCTCATTTCCCCTCCCCCCACCTTGTCTCAGTCAAATCTGCCCACAAATCTCTTAGTGGGCGGCACGGTGGTACAGTGGTTAGCACTGCTGCCTCACAGTTCAATTCCCGCCTCAGGCGACTGACTGTGTGGAGTTTGCACATTCTCCCCGTGTCTGCGTGGGTTTCCTCTGGGTACTCTGGTTTCCTCCCACAGTCCAAAGATGTGCAGCTTAGGTGAATTGGCCATGCTAAATTGCCCGTAGCGTTTGGTGAAGGGGTAAATGTAGGGGAATAGGTCTGGGTGGGTTGCGCTTCGGCGAGTCGGTTGGGCCGAAGGGCCTGTTTCCACACTGTAAGTAATCTAAAAATCCCTCGAACTCAGCACCGCCTTCCTAACCTGCAATCTTCTTCCTGACCTCTCCGCCCCCACCCCCACTTGGCCGATCACCCTCACCTTGACCTCCTTCCACCTATTGCATTTCCAACGCCCCTCCCCCAAGTCCCTCTTCTCTACCTTTTATCTTAGCCTGCTGGACACACTTTCCTCATTCCTGAAGAAGGGCTCATGCCCAAAACATTGATTCTCCTGCTCCTTGGATGCTGCCTGACCTGCTGCGCTTTTCCAGCAACACATTTTCAGCTCTAATCTGCAACAAATGCAGTCCTCACTTTCATTTGGCATTAAGAAAGCCAAAATTGCCTTTGCTTTTTTTGACAGAGGTGCTTGCCATTAGCCTCTGAGCAAGTCCAACTTAGAAATGTAAGTTGTTTGTCCCACCTTTTCAACACAGTCTTCCAACTGTGGAACTGGATATACATCAGTCTTTTTAACTGCATTAACTTTGTGATAGTCCACACATAACCGTTGGGTACCATGACTATGGGTGAGCTCCAGTCACTATAACTCACTTCAGTTATGCCATCTTAGAGCATGTGTTCTATCTCCGTCTGAACCTGTGCCGACTTTAGAGGGTTATGCCTATAAGGATGTTGCTTAATTGGAACAGCATCTCCTATATCTACATCATGCACAGTTAAGTTCGTACTTCTCAATTTATTTCCACGTCTCCCCATGTGATCGTAATAACTCTTTCAGGTCATTTCAATTTTTCTCAGGAAGGTAACTCAATAATTTATCCCCATTGTTGACAACTTCCTTATTATCCAGTTTGATTTGAGGAATGTCTAACCCAGAATCCTCTGAACTTGGTTCTTCCTTCTGTGCTGTAATCATGAACACGTTCTAAACATAGTACATTACAGTGCAGTATAGGCCCTTCAGCCCACAATGTTGCACCAACCTTTGAAATGAATCTGAAGTCCATCTAACCTACTCTATTGCATTGTCATCCATATGTTTATCTAATGACCATTTAAATGCTCCTAACGTTGGTGGGTCTCCTATCGTTGCAGGCAGGGTGTTCCATGCCACTACTACTCTCCGAGTAAAGAAACGACAAGCTAGCCATCACCATCTGAGGAAAAAGGCTCTCACTCCCTACCCTATCTAACCCTCTGATTATCTTATATGTCTCAATTAAGTCACCTCTCCACCTTCTTCTCTCGAACAAAAACAGCCTCAAGTCTCTCAGCCTTTCCTCATAAGATCTTCCCTCCATACCAAGCAACATCCTGGTAAATCTTCTCTGAACCGTTTCCAAAGCTTCCACATCCTTCCTATAATGTGGTGACCAGAACTGTATGCAACGCTCCAAATGCAGCCGTACCAGAGTTTTGTACAGCTGCAACATGACCTCATGGCTCAGAAACGTAATCCCCCTACCAATAAAGGTTAACACACCATATGCCTTCTTAACGACCCTACCAACCTGACAACTTTCAGAGATCTATGTACATGGACACAGAGATCTCTCTGCTCATCCACACTACCAAGAATCTCACCGTTAGTATCCAGTACTCTTTATTCCTGTTGCTCCTTCCAAAGTGAATCGTCTCACACCCTTCTGCATTAAACGCCATTTGCCACCTCTCAGCCCAGCTCTGCATCTTCTCTATGTCCCTCTGTAACCTGCAACATCCTTCGACACTATCCACAACTCCACCAACCTTAGTGTCATCTGCAAATTTACTAACCCATCCTTCTACATCCTCATCCAGGTAATTTGTAAAACTGACAAATGACAGTGGCCCCAAAACAAATCTTTGCAGTTCACCACTAGTAACTGAACTCCAGGATGAACACTTCCCATCAACCACCACCCTCTGTCTTCTTTCAACTAGCCAATTTCTGATCCAAACCATTAGATCACCCTCAATCCCATGCCTCTGCATTTTGTGCAATAGCCTACCATGGGGAAGCTTATCAAACACCTTACTGAAATCCATATATGCCACATCAACCACTTTACCCTTGCTTTCCTTCTCTGTCAAAATACCTTCTGAGCATATTCACACATGACTTTCTCTGTGATTTTCTTCCTGCCTGGAGTCCTCATCGAGTAGCTCACTTCGCTTAATTTCCTTTTGATTTGATAATGTCCACTAAACCTGGCTTTAGGGTGGCATGGTGGCTCAGTGGTTAGAACTGCTGCCTCACAGCGCCAGGGACTTGGTGACCGTCTGCGTGGAGTTTTCACATTCTTTCCGTGTCTGTGTGGGTTTCCTCCCACAATCCAAAGATGTGCAGGTCAGGTGAATTGCCCATTCTAATTTTCTACAATGTTCAGGAATGTATAGGTTAGGTACATTACTTAGGGGTAAATGTAGGGGAATGGGTCTGGGTGGGTTACTCTTCGGTATGGACTTGTTGGGCTGAAGGGCCTATTTCCATACTGTAGGGAATCTAACCTAAAGGTTCAACTATTACAGGAGGTAACAGCAATATGTTATCCCCGATAGCAAAATTGTGAATTTTTGATTTCTTGTCCGCTTCCTGTTTTATTGTATGCTGTGTACTTTTAAATGCTGACTAGCCTACTCCCCAGGTCTATTTAATCATCCTCCAAACTTTGACACATAATCCAAATGGGTGGTCTCTGAATTCTGACTTAGTAATTTCTCTTTGATCAATTTTAATGGGCCTCTCACTTCATATTCAAAAACTAATTGAATTCGACTGAATTTGGACAATTCATTTGGTGTATTTCTGATTGCAACAAGGACAAACAGAATTCCCTTATCTCAATCATCTGGATAATCCTGGCTATAAACTTTCATCATGATTTGATGCCATATTTCTAGTGCTCCTTGTGATTTTGGATGGTACGCAATAGGTTTGAATTGCTTTATACCCAAGCTGTCCATAACTTCCTTGAATAGTTTGGATGTGAAATTTGACCTTCAATCTGACTGCATCTCTAATGGTAGCCCGTATCGCTTAAAAAAAGAGTAATTCCTCTACAATCCTTTTAGCTGTGATATTGCGTAATGGAATGGCCTCTGGAAATCTCATTGATCTATCCATTATTGTTAACAAATACTGATTTCCACTTTTTGTGAGAGGTGGGGGACCTATGCAATCAATTAAGACTCTTGCAAAAGGTTCCTCAAATGCTGGAATGTGCAGTTTTATTACTGCCTGTGGTTTACCAATAAGCTGACATGTATGACACATCTGGCAAAATTCAACTACATCCTTGTGCAGTACAGGCCAGTAAAAATGTCTTTGAATTTTAGCCTGTGTTTTTCTCACTCCTAATGCCCTCCTAATAGCTAATGCGTCACTTGCAACACCTCCTTTCTATACCCCACTGGCAAAACAATTTGTTGCATCATTTCTCATCTGCTTGAATATGTAACGGTCTCCATTTCCTCATTAAGACATAATTTTTCAGGTAATAACACACAGAGTTGCGTTCAGACTCCTTCTCTGTAAATGCCTTTTCATACAACTGTTTTAAATTTTCATCTTTCTGCTGCAACTCAATGAGTTTTGCAGAGCTAAAGATATTTGCATGATTATTTATTTATTCCTGTTTTATCTCAACTAACTGATTGAACTCAGTCTCCGCTAATGCTACTTTAGCATCCTTATCTGTACTCGGTGACCTCTCTTCCTTCAACTGTTGACTCTGTGACCTTATTACTACACAATCAAAGAAGATATCTGGATAAGAATCCAGCAATGCTTCAGTTGCCTGAGTTTCCACTGGTATTTCAACTATAGTAACTGATGAAGGGCTTATGCCCGAAACGTCGAATTTCCTATTCCTTGGATGCTGCCTGACCTGCTGTGCTTTAACCAGCAACACATTTTCAACGGTGATCTCCAGCATCTGCAGACCTCATTTTTTACCCTATAGTAAACAGCATGCCTACCAGTGAAACAGCTATATTATTCTCAAGGACAAATTGTATTCCTGGAGCTGAGAGTTTGTCTAGTACTCCTCCCACAAATGCTTCACCCTTCTCTAGACACTCTAACCTCACTTTACATAAAAGAGCACCTTTTGTCTCACCGTGAATTCCTGTTACCAGTACCTTTTCTGGCAATAGTCTTTCAGGAGTACATATCTCCTCATCCTTCAGCATCACAGACTGAGACGATCCTATGTCTCTTAATATTGTAACCTCTTTACCTGCTATTCCTAGCCTATGTGAATAAACCTTACCTTTGCAGGTATATTTTTTAAGCAGTTCTGGCAATTTCTCCTTAACTAGACTCTGATCATCTTGTGCACTCTGATGCAGCTTTCTAGATTTCAGTGTGTTTTTTCCAACAAAACTCCCAGACTTGTCCTGCTTTCCCACGTCTGGCTTTCCTGTGCTTTTCCTAGCCCACTAACACTGTGATTTCATGTGACCTACTTTATTGCGATGAAAACACTGGAGCTTTTTACCCTCAAGGGCTTCCTTTTTACCTTGTGGTAAATTATCCTTATGATCTTCACTGAGCTCTACCTTACCCATTCCACGTGAGGATTTCTCTTTGGTCCAATTTCAATCCCCAATGGATTGAAATTGAGTCATGAAGCCAAACTGTGTTTTATGGACCAGCTCATAGTCATCAGCCACTTCAGCTGCTAACCGTACTGTTTTAACACTCTGCTCTTCCAAATGTGTTCGCACCATGTCAGGGAGTGAATTTTTGAACTCCTCCAAAATAATTATCTCTCTAAGGGCATTGTAAGTTTGCTCTATTTTTAATGGTGTTATCCACCTATCAAAATTACTTTGCTTGATCCTTTCAAACTCAATATAGGTTTACCAGGGTCCCTCCTTAGATTCCTGAAACCTTGTCTGTAGGCTTCTGGTACAAGCTCATATATACTTAAGATAGCTTTCTTCACCTCTGCATACTCCCCAGATACCCCTCCGCTGATAGGAATGCAAATACCTCACTAGCTCTACCTACAAGTTTGGTTTGGATCAACAAAACCCACATGGTGACTGGCAACTGCATTTATTAAGCCATTTTTTCAATTGAGATGAAAAAGGCTTCCACATCCTTCTTATCAAATTTAGGTAATGCTTGAACATACTTAAACAGTTTCTCACCAGGCTTTTAACTACCAGGGGCTTGCTCATCCCCACTCTGTTCATTATTAATCTTACCTTCAGCCTTCATCTCCAGCCTTTTAAGCTGACTTCCCTATTTGTGTCAATTTCTGAAGTTCAAATACTCTGTCTTTTTCTCTCTCATCTGCGAAAGCCCTTTGTTCTTTTTCTTTCTCTTCCGATTTTAATGGTAACTCAAACTGTTTCATTTCTGTTGCCCCTACTTTATCTCTCGCCTCTAATTCAAGCTGCCTCATTTGCAATTGAATTCGTGCCATCTCTACAGACCTTGATGGTGTTTCCAGCAAGTTTATATGCTGAGCTATTGCTGCAATCATCTAATCTTTCCTCACATTAGGAGGTAACTTCAACTCCGGCTTGTCCACTAATTCCTGCAGCTTGGTCTTATTTGCCGTTTGTAAAACTCCAAAGGTCACTTCTTCTACCTTCAGAACCTCCTTGGTGACTGAAAGAGCCATTGCTGTCTGAGCGCTGTTTAAACCAACCAAATCAACACCCGAAATAAAAGACACTAACACCTACCACCCGCTGTTTAAATCCCACAAAGAGCTCCCAATGTGTTATGAACTGGGCCAGACCCCTCAAAACATTTTTAAGCAGGTAGCCCAGACCGTAAATTTGCTATTTATTTCAGCTAGGAATATAGTGGATATTCCCAGAGTAAATTAGTTGGTTCGACTGCCAAGCTTTAAACAAACAAAATTTACTTACAAAATCATGGAATGAAACACAAAGAACCAAAAACAGAATACTGGATAACTTATCCTATCCAAACTCAACTTAATGATGCTGTTCCGAAAATACTTGCAACAGTCCCAACACACAAATCCCTTAGCCCAAACAATAACCAATGACACAGGCAGCTTACAGTTTTTGCAATTAGAAGGGCAGAAGGAGAGAGAGAGAGAGCTTCCAGTTTCAACTGTGACAGGGGATCTGGAAGATTCTGGGGACAGTCTGTACTTCCGTGGCTGGTGAGTGCATGATAGCATGCGAGTGGCGCCCTGGAGGTGTAATACATCCTTACTGAGGTGAAGTTTGTAAGACCACATGAGAACATGTGCTGGAACTCCTGGAGAGAAACTCTCCATGAAACTCCCAAATTGACACTTATGTTGGGAAACTTTAGCCCAAAATCTCATTGAACTATCCTTTGACCTTATCTTTTCTATCTAAAGATCAATAACAATGCATCACATTAAAATGAAAATGCCTCATTGAGCTTGTACCAATATTAAATATGTAACTAGGCCCATCCCAAACTATGGTTTGTTACTCTTAAAGCACAGCTGGCATCAAGGTTGTAGCTAAAGACCCCCTGAGATCCTTGAGAAGGTGTCTTTTTACTGGTGATGACCTATTTGTAGGAACTATCTTGTTAGCCTTCTTAAGAAGTGAACAAGCACTGATCTGCCTAAATGGTGGAATGTGTCTTGATTCTTAACCTAGCTGTGTGGAAAAAATCAGATCAGCACACGCAGATGTGCAGTGGAGAGCTTTAATTGACAATTGTCAGACTTGAAGGATTCTTTCATCTGTGGGGAACAACCTGTTATTTAGGAGCAAAAATAGATTTCAGTCTTCAATGTGTTTGTGACTGAACGTTTTTCATATCCAGTAGCTATGGTGATCAAGAATGTGTGCACTTCGGAACATTATATTTTAGTCTGAAAAGGATTCCAACAGCTTTCACTGAAATAATATATTCTTAATTGGTAGAAAAACATTTGTCTAGCAAGTATTGACTGTCAGCAGACAATGCCTTTCATTTGTGACTAAGGACTACTATTCTGTAATTGTGAAATACATGAAGAATAAATAATAAAAGACTGTTGAAAGCAAAAATAACATATTTCAGAGTCTCTGCATGTGAGATACCCATCTTTAACAAATCCTCCTCCCTGCGTCTGTGTGGGTTTCATCTGTGTGCTCCGGTTTCTACCCACAGTCCAAAGGTGTGCATGTGAGATGAATTGGCCATGCTAAATTGCACATAGTGTTCAGGGATGTATAGGTTAGGTGCAGTAATCAGGGGTAAATGTAGAGGAATGGGTCTGGGTGGGTTACCCCTCCAGGGGGCAGGTGGATTTGTTGGGCTGAAGGGCCTGTTTCCACACCGTAGGGATTCAATGAAAAAAGCTAGCATCCAAGTAGGGATTCTGTGGAAATACAGAAGTTTGTATTTTCTTTCCTTTGCTGGGACAAGTGAGGATCCTTTCCATTGTTAAAGAGCACTATCCAGAAGTAAAATCATGTTCAATTACATCTATCAGCAGGCTTGATTAGGTAGACTGAGGCATAGCGGATTCTAGCAAAATCAATCTTAGCTTTTAAACAGTTGACCTACTTGAAGGAATTTAATTTTATCTTTTATAAAGCTTAGAAAAATATTGATTCAGCTACAGAGCAAGGAATAAAAATATTTGTTTCAAGATTCCATTCAACAATATCCATGTTTGTTCCATTTATTAAAATATAAAATGCAAACACAGCAATTCACTCAGTGAAGAAAAATTCCATTGTCTATGATTAATTTGGGTTTTTTTTCAAACTACTGCCTTGGGTTGAACCATCAAGAGCAATGGTTCTGATATATCGACAGACGACATGTATTCAGTAACTGCTGTGATGTTATTTCATAAGAATATTCATTAGTAGCAAAAACAACCATACACAGAATATCTGCATGAAAGTAAACATCATTCATACTTCACAGGATGAAAACAGCCGTAGGAAAGGTTTACATTCTGTAAATAGTCTTTTGGTAAAATGGAAACCAGAAGTAAGTAATTCTCAATTATTTTTCTGTCTGAGGATTTGAAAGACAAAAATAAATATGCTTAATGTATTTTTTTTACAGTTTTACCACAATTTTTAATGAGCCTTAAGCTGGTAAGTACTGCACTCTCTACTATCTATGTTCATTAAAAATTAAATGTGAATGAAAATACCCAGTATTTGTCCAGAAATATTACATTCTTCTTGCATTATTGTGCAAGTGATCATTTTATAGAAAGATTATACTTATCTCAATTGGATTAATTCAATGTTTGCTCAGTTGAAATTAGATTTCTTAAATTCAGAAACAAGACTAGGAATGTAAGTTAGTGTAAATGTTTGACGGACTGAGGAATATGGTCAATAATTGAAGTGTTTTAAGTTTGCCATAAATTTGGCTGCAGCTACTGTTTACAAACAATATGCAAAATTTTGGAAATCATTGAACATAGGTGGTTCCCAAACTGAAACCATGATCCTCATTTTGATAAATCAATGCGTCAGCAAACTGCAAGGGACTAGGAACTCATAAATTATTATTTATGGAAGGACTACAGCTATCTCTCACTATCTGAACATGCCACATACTCTTCCTATCAAAAATTACACCTCAATATTTTACAGACAGACTTCAAAGGAAGATCAATATTGGATTAGATGCAACGATTGCCAATGAGTTTTGAATGTATTTTATGTAAAGAAGTAAAAATATGCAGATATTTTAAAAAAATGTATGCTTTTATAGCCAGCAATAGCTAGAAATGGGTCAGCAGAGACACCAGTGCCTGGAGCGGGGATGCCAGCGACCAGTGGCCCAGTGCAGAGCAAGGCAGCAACCAATGGGTCAGACCAGGTGGAGGCCCCCCTGCGCTGGTCTACTACAGAGAGCCTTTGGAGACAAACTGTGAGGTTTGTCATTGTAACTTTGCTTCTTGTTTTTCTGCTCTCTGGTTATACTGTGTATAGCTGCAATGTAACTGTCTTTTTCGTTTCTCTAATCTGTAACTAAGGACTGTACCTTTGTGCCTAAGATGGCGCAGTAAATGGCAATTTATGAGCTTTTCACTGTAACTCATTTGAGTACATGTGACAATAAAGCTAATTCAATTCAATTTGAATATTTCAAAGGGAATCATCTGAACAATATTAGAAGTAATGTCTTTCGCCTCCTGTGGACAAAACATTCAGGAATATGTCTTAAATGATGTAAGGCTGCACTGAACAATGAACATTCACTTTGGAACATCACAGTTGATGTATCTTACTCTCTTACTTACCCTTGTTGTGAAATGTTTTAAAAACACCTCCATCATCCTCCCAATAGTTCTCTGACAAAGCTTTGCTTACAAATATTGTAAGTCTTGTACATCTTAGCAATAACCACATGGTCTTCCACTTGGAGGCTGACGTTAATTTTATATGAAACGTAAATTATTTTAAAAATGTAACAGCTGGAATTTTTTTTTGAGGAAAGCCATTTTTAATTGTAATTTAACTGCAGAACTATTGCATTTTGGTGGTTGTGTAGATTTTATCAGAACACCATAAATTGGTCTTATTTTGGAAAAAGCCATGAAGCACTATGGATGCAAATAGAATCAACAAATTGTAACTAAATGGCAAGATGCTATAGCAGTGACGACTAGAAAAACAGCTTAAAACAAGACATATGTACAAGCTTCACCTTGAACACTGAAAATTGTATAGCTTTACAAACGTACGATCGCAATGTCATTTCAGTATAATTAGAGTTATTGTATATGATTAGCGCAACTCCCAGTCTGTCATCAAACATGAAGTCATCCATGGAATTGTACACTGCCTCAACACTTACATCAGGACCAACCTGCCTTTAAAAGGTTACATAAAGATGCACTTTCCTAATATAATCTGCATTAACCCTTTGAGCACTGAAATACAATTAAATGGTCATTGGATAGGCATATGGACGAGAATGGTATAGTGCAGGTTAGATGGACTTCAGGCTTGTTTCACAGGTTGGTGCATCATCGAGGGACGAAGGGCCTTTACTGTGCTGTGATATTCTATGTTCTATATATAAATGGATTAACCAAATCTTGGTTAATGGCAGTAAGGCACATTTCATTAAGATAAAACACAACCAAGTAAATGTATAAAAGGCACTGTAAAAACCAAAATTAATAGATGTAATTACTTCTTTAGCTTGATGCTCTGAAAATGTACAATAAAAACAAGGCTGAAGCTTACATGGAAATGTCTTTCAATGACAAATTAATCTAAACTGCATTTTTGTTCTCTTGTTTTAGAATATCACAGACTCCATTTACAAGACAGCCAGTGGAAAACATGCTGGTAATTTTAACTCGCCTCACCTGACAGGAAATCATGGGGATCAGATGGATCACTGGTGTTCTGTTCCACCTAATGTCTTCATTGACTCCAACAGAGAAGAAAATCAGCTGGAGTGATAAAACAGCATTTTACTTAATCCAGTCAATCTGCTGATGGGTGGATTAAGTTTAAATTTCTTCATTTTACCTGTAATACGTTCAATCTTTTTAAATTCTTTGTTATTGGGGTATGGGTGTTGCTGGCAATGCCAGCATTTATTGCCTACTGCTAATTGCCTTTGAGATGGTGGTGGTGTCATCTTGAACCACTGCAGTCCATGTGGTGTAGGTACCTTGCTGCTGAGAGGCGAGAGAATTCCCGGGTTTGGATTCAGCAACCATGAAGAAACAGTGATATATTTTGAACTCAAGATGGTGCGTGCCTTGGAGGGGAATGTAAATGTGGTGGTATTCCCATGTATTAGCTGCACACTGTTCTCCCTCATTGCAGAGTTCATGAGTTTGGAACGTTCTGCTGAAGAAGCCTTGGTGAATTGCAACAGTGTACCTTTTAAAGGTATATACTGCTGCTGCTGGTGGATGGTGTCAATGTTTAATTTGGTGCATGGAGTGGCAATCAAGGTTGTTCTTCTGTTTTGCATAATATCAAGCATTTTGAGTATTTTGGAAAGCATTCATCCAGGCACTCCAGCAAATTCTTTACATTGTGCTTGTACACGATAGACATACTTCGGAGAGACAGAAGGTGGATAACAAATAGAGAGATTTTCTGCCTCTGCTCCCACAGCCACAGTATTTATGTAATTAGTTCAGATCAGTTTCTGACAATGCTGCTCCCCAAGATATTGATGGTGGCAGTTCAGCAATGGTAATGCCATTGAAAGAGAGAAATGGTGAAATTATGTTGTTGGAGGTGATCATTTAATGGCACTGATATTATGTAAATGTCACTTGCTATTTATCAGGCCAAACCTTAACATTGTCCAGGACTTGCTGTATAGAGGCATGAATTGCTTCAGTATCTAAAGAAGTCTAAATGGCACTGAACATGATAAAAACATTATCATATAGATGGTGACATCTATAAATTAGACTTTAGGCTGTATCAGTGAGTTCAACTTGCTCTCCATATCAAGTGGAATGAATTAAATTGCCTGAGGACTGACACGTGTGATGCAGGGGACCTCGGGAGAAGGTTGAGATGGATCATCCACTTGATACTTCTGAATGAAGATTCTTGTTAATATTTCAACTTTATCTTTTGCACCGATATGCTTGTTTCTGCCATCATTTAAGATGTCGATTATATTTGAGACCTTATCTTCTATCTGGTCTTTTAATTGTCCACTTCCATTGACAAATCTTCCTATGTGCCAAGTATGTCTCCAACCAACAAAGAGTTTTTCCACTTATTCCCATTAATTCTAGTTTTGCTAGGGATTCTTGATGTCAACTCAGTCAAAGTCAGCCTTGATGTCAAGGGCTGTAACTCTCTCATCATCTCTAGAATTCAACTCTTTTGTCCATGTTTGAACCAAGGCTATAATGAGGTCAGGAGCTGAGTGGCTCTAGCAGAACCCAAACTGAAAGCATTGTTGATGACATCTTCCATCACTTTACTGATGATCAAAGGTAGTCTGATGGATCGGTAATTGGTGTGGCAGCTTCCTGGCTGCCACAACACAGATAGATTGTCAACTTGGCCAAACAGCAAGGGATGCTGGGTACATTGGCCAAGTGAAAAATTGAAATCACAAAAGCCCACATACCAGAGTGCAAACACAGCAGCCAGTTGCTAATGACATTAGCATAATGTAATAGGCATCAGTTAGTCTGCACTGCCACCCCCAACAATTTATCCATTAAACTAAGGACAGCCTAGATAAAAGACACTAGGTCCTGCAACACAAACAAACTGACCATAGCATGCCATCTAAATGATTGAGTAAGCAAAAGTGAGGAGTGCAGATGTTGGAGATTAGAATTGAGAGTGTGGTGCTGGAAAAGCACACTAGGTTAGGCAGCATCCGAGAAGCAGGAGAGTCGATGTTTCAAGCAAAAGCCCTGAGCTCATTCATGATGAAGGGTTTTTGCCCAAAACATCAACTCTCTTGCTCCTGGGATGCTGCCTTACCTGTTGTGCTTTTCCAGCACCACTGTCTTGATCTAAATGATTGACTCTTGTTTCAAACTATTAAGTATATCTCCCTGATTGGTCAGAACTACAGAAATTTCCAGAAAACCATCTAAAAGGTATAAAAATAGGGTTCACCTGCTTAGTTCTCTCTTGGAACCTTTCTTGGAATTGTCTGAGGTCTTCTGAGGAGATCAGCATAGCAAGAGCAGAGACCAGCTGACCATCCAGAGGGAGAGAGAGGAAGAAAGCAACTTCACAGACCCCGAGCCAGAGTCACAGAGAGCGCAACTGTGTAAATTTACAATGACTCATTTATTAAAGATTATTGTAAATTTGTTCCTAATAAAGTGAGAATGTTTTGCTTTTGGTGCCGGCTTGAGCTTGTATTGATTTGATTGTTTCTATTGTGGGACACCAGGGCATATTCATTCATAACATTCTGGTTGAAGTTGTTTGCAACTTATTTAAAGAGGAACCAGACAACATTGTCCTTTTTGGATTTGTCCTGGTCTTCTGTATACAGGACATGCCTGGGCAATTTTCCATATTACTGGAGAGATGGCAGTATTATACTTATGCTAGCACAGTCTGGTTAGGGATACTGCCAGTTCTGGTGCACAAGTCTTCATCAATTTTGCTGCAATGTTGTCAGGGTCTATAAGTTTTGCACAAGGCAATGTCTTTAGTCATTTCTTGATATCATATTGAGTGAATCAAATTAGTTTACATTGACATGTGTGATCTTGGGGACGACAGGCGAGGGGAAGATGAATCATCCACTCTGCACTTCTGCCCATAGATTGTTGCAAATGCTTCAGCCTTTTCTTTGGTGCTGATGTACTGGGTTCTTCCAATATTGAAGATTGGGTGGCATAGTGGTTAGCACTGCTGCCTCACAGCACCAGAGACCTGGGTTCAATTCCCACCTCGGGCAACTCTGTGTGGAGCTTGCACGCTCTCCCCATGTCTGCGTGGGTTTCCTCCGGTTTCCTCCCACAATCCAAAGATGTGCAGGTTAGGTGACTTGGCCATACTAAATTGCCTTTAGTGTCAGGTGAAGGAGTAAATGGAGGGGAATGGGTTGGGTGGATTGTTCTTCAGAGGGTCAGTGTGGACTTGTTGGGCCAAAAGGCCTGTTTCCACTAATTAATCTAATCTAATATTATGGAGCCTCCTTCTCCAAAGAAAGAGTTGTTTCATCATTCATCATCCTTCACAACTGATGTGGCAGGACAGCAGACGTTAGATATGATCCACTGTTTGTGGAATCCCTTAGCTCTTTTCATTACTTGCTACTTATGCTGTTTGACATGCAGATAGTCCTGTGAAGTAATTTCACCAAGTTGACATCTAATTTTTAGATATGCAGCGTGCTACTTCTGGCGTGCCCTCTTGCACTCCATTGAATCTTCTGTTTTAGATCCTTTCCTTTCTATTATTAGATTTGTTTGACATTGTTTCAGTATCTCCTTGACTGCTTTTCAGACACTCATTACTTGTCATATGCTTTTCATCAATCCCCTCCAGCCTCTCTTTTTCTGAAACTGTAAACTTCAGTTCAATACTAGCTAGTGCTCCAGTCAAATTACTAATATTGACTGTCAAAATTAACAGCAATATTTGTTTTGGATTATGTAACCTTCTTCAAGAGGTCCCTCTAGTCTTAAAATATTTAGGTATATTCAAGGCAAGCAATACAAACAGATGGGTATGGTAGCATAATATAGATTCATAGAACCATACAGCATGGAAACAGACCCTTCGTTCCAAGCAGTACATGCCAACCATAATCCCAAACTAAATTAGTCCCACCTCTTTACGCGTGACCATATCCCTTCAAAAATTTCTTATTTATGATCTTATCCAAATGTCTTAAACATTGTATCTGTAATATATTGAGGCACTGCAGTATTCAGGCTTTTATGAAAATGAAAAAAGAGAACTGATTTACATTTCAGCAAAGATGGTCATCAATTAGATGCTACTGCGTTTTGAATCTGGTCATCTGTCAATCAGAAAATGTTATACAATCTGATCACTGATCAAGATGTAGTGTATATCATGCAGTTAATGTTTCAAGCCAATGTGTTGAAGACTTGAAAAATGGGTTGTACAACCCCTATTATTGTGCTAGCATTAGCAGTCTCACGGCATTAGAACACAAAAGAAAGAAATAATTGAAATTCAGTAAGTAAACAGTTTCAGCTGCTAAGTGGTAAGTTGTAGCTGCTGAACATATGAATTTCCAAATCTCGATATCAGAGCTGCCTTGGACAATAGAGTTGGATATTTAGACTGAGATAATAAAACTGCTTGTTGAAAATCTTTAATGTATTGATGACTTGATATATTGAATTCTGGTAAGTAAAATGTAAGTTCCATAAGGATAATCAATTCTGACCAGCTTGCATCAAAGAGAATGAGTTGACGATAGATTCATGTGTAATCCTAATGGATGAAAGAATATATAAAAATTTATAGGAAAGGTACTTGCTATGGGATATTTTACCATTTCCTCTTGTCAGTTTTGACCCTAACCAGACCTCACCCCAATTAAGAGCTGAAGAAACATGCTTAATAATGATTCTTCAAACTCTAAATTACAGCAGAGATAGGAAACAAATGTAAAATAAAGAGCTAATTTATTTTACCTCTCAGCCTTGCTTAGCAAGCCTAAATTTGTTTACCTGAGTTTTGTTGGTTCCAAGTCTGCTTTTCGTGTGGGGCTGTGTTGGTTTCTGAGTTGCTTTCTTCTGAAGCTGTGGTCCTCTTCCAAAGAATATGTAGTTGACAAAGGCATATTCCAATAAAGCCAGGAATACAAAGACAAAACAACCCATCAAGTAAATGTCAATAGCCTTAACATAGGGGATCTTGGGAAGGGTTTCCCTGAGGTGAGTGCTGATAGTTGTCATGGTAAGTACAGTTGTGATTCCTGTGAAATGTTGGGAAAAAAAATCAATAAGCAACTTGGAAGAAAATATCTACTTATATCTATTACATATTTAAAAAGTACGACATCTGCACACGAAAGCAACTGATATGGTAATTTTAAAATAAAACAAAAATCTCAAATTGCTTCACGGAAATATAATCTTTGTATCAGATGGAGATAGTAGAAGTGGTAGCCAAAAGCATAATAAAAGAAGTGGGTTTTAAAGAGGGTCTTAGAAAACAATAAGGGCTGAATAGGCAGAGATCTCAGATGGTCAAAGACATGATGACGTGAGGGGATAAAGATTGCATCAGCTGATTGTCAGAGGAACAGAGGTGGGAGATAACAGGATTGAAAGAGATTACAAGAAGGCTGAGGCCATTTCAGTGTGAGAGATTTTAACCAAAAGTTTGGAATTTGAAACTGCAGGGTTTGAAATGCCAGGAATGATGGATAGGCTGGATTTGGTTTGGGACTGAATAGAAGGGAGCAGAGTTTGGATAAGCTCAAATCTGCAAATGGTGCTGAATATATTTTTCTTCAGATGAGGGTATTACTGTCAAGGCCAGCACTCATTGGCCAGATACATTTGCCCTTAAGAAGGTGGTAGTGAGTCAACTGCTTTGTAGTTCATCTGGTATACACACACACACACACACACACACACACACACACACACATACATACACACAGACACACAACACAGATACATACACATACACACAGACAGACAGACACACACATGCACACACAGACACAGACACACACAGACACACAAACACACACAGACACACACACCACACACGTAGACACACACAGACACACACACACAGACACGCACACATAGTCACACACACAGGTGCACACACACACAGACATACACACAGATACACACACTCAGACACACACACAGATACACACACATACACATACACACACAGACACATACACACACAGACACACACACACACAGACACACACACAAACACACCACATACAGACACACGAAAGCACACATGCACACAGAGACACACACAGACACACATGCAAGCACACACGCACGCACACACAGACACACACACGTGCACACACACAGACACACACGCGCACACACACAGACGCACATACACACACCACACGCACACAGACACACAGACACGCGCACACAGACACGCGCACACAGACACGCGCACACAGACACACACACAAACACAGACACACAGAGACACACACATAGACACCCACACACAGATACACACACACGAACATACACACACACAGCACACACACCACGCCCACACACACACACACCACACAGGCGCACACACACAGACACACATGCACACAGACACACACAGTCACCCACAGACACACATGCACAGACGCACACATGCACACGCACATACACACGCATACACAGACACACACACCGTCACACACAGACACACACACCGTCACACACAGACACACATGCACACACAGACACAGATACACACAGAGGCACACACACATACACACACAGAACGCACACACAGACACACACACACACAGATGCACACACACACAGATACAGACACACAGACACCATGCACACACCACACACAGACACAGACACAGACACACAGACACCATGCACACACCACACACAGACACAGACACACACACACGCATACAGACACACACACACGCATACAGACACACACACACAGTCACCCACAGACGCACACATGCACATGCACACACACACGGACACACACATGCACACGCACATACACACGCACACACATAGACACACACAGACACGCACACACAGTCACATACAGACACACAGACACACACACGCACACAGACACACACACGCACGCTCACAGACACACACACACAGATGCACACAGACACACACACACACACACACACACACACACACACACACACACACACACACACACACACCTTTGCTGAGATTAAAGGTCCAAGATTTTGATTCTATGACAACGAAGGAATGGTGTGATAGTTCCAAGCCATTCTGGGGGACCTTGTCAATGGTGAGGTTCACATGCATCTGCTGATCCTGTTCTACTTGTGGGAAAAGCCATTGTTTGGAAGGTGCTGTCAGAACAACCTTGGAAAGTTGCTGCGGTACAGGGAGGCAATGGCCAAGTGATATTAATCCACAGACCCAGGCAATGTGATGGGAATTCCATTGACATCCTGCCTTGGCAGACTGTGAAATTTGAATTCAATAAAAATGTGGAATGTCTGATGATGACCATGAATCCATTGTCAATTGTCAGGAATATCCATCTGGTTCACAAATGTCATTTATGTAAGGAAACTGCCATCCTTACCTGGTCCTGTTGACATTTGACTCCAGACTCTACAGCAATATAGTTGACTCTTAACAACCCTCTGGGCAACTAGGGATGGGCAATAAACGCTGGCCTAACCAGCAATACACTCATTGGAAATGAGTAAATAAACAAAATTTTGTAAATGGTATACATTGCTGACACTCTGAACTAGTTATGGATGAAATGATTGTTTATGTTAATGAATGGCGTAGCAATCTAGTAAGTTTCTTAGTCCTGGATAGTGTGGAGCTTCTTGAGTGTTATTGGAGCTACACTCATCAAGACAAGTAGAGTATTCTATCACACTCCTGACTTGCAGTTGTAGACAATGGATAGGGTTTGGGGAGTCTGGAGGTATGTTACTTATTATAGCATTCTCAGCTTCTGACCTTCACTTGCAATTAAGATAATTTACATAACAGGTCCAGTTAAGTTTCTGGTCGAATAGTAAAGTATTTCATAATAGTATTGCCATTTAATGGCAAGAGAATTTAATCAGATTCTCTCTTTAAGGACAATGCCCAGCACTGTGTGGTCTGGCTGTTACTTGGACAATATTTTAGATGCCATTGGATTAGTCAAAACTAAAGGTGACAAATGCGTGACTAATTGAATTTTGACTTGATATGGGTAGTATTACAGTTTCTGTGATGAAGGAGATATGGGGTTGAAAGTGGGAACCTCATAAGCCACCAAGTTTGCAAAGAGTCTGGTTCAAACCGAGACAAAATGTCAGAGTTGGGGGAGGAGCTAGGATTAATTGCAACAATTTAAAGCATGCCGTGTGGGACGCTACATTTAGTTATGGGGAAATATGGCACAGCTAAGTTTGGATAGTGGACAATATATCTAACAACACAGAGGCAATGCCAATTTCAGAGAGATGTGGCAGATTCAAGCTGAGTGCCATCAGCTTCTATGTGGAAACTGATCCATTCTTTTTGGATCATGTCTGACTTGGTGGTAAGAGACTCACATCACTGCAGCAGATTGTAGGAGGAGGGAGCGGAAAGTGTAGCTCTTTTGGGATCCTCTGGTAGGCAGCAAGGTATGGCCAGGACTCAGGAGCCAACTTTCTATTTTGTGTATGCAAAATATCATAGTTGGTACACTGCCAATTTTGCCTTGCCCTTCAAACAAGCCCTGACACTTCAATCAACTTGACATCTCTGCTTCCAAAAGCCACCAAACTTTTGCTATTTTATTGGTATTAAGAATATTAACTAAACTTATGACTGAATACAAGGACAAAATATAGGACTTTAAATTAAGGTTGATCACAATCTATCAAACAAAATCCTATTCTCTGGAGGCGAAGATTGTTCCTGCTATGAAGACTCACCCTTTCCCACACTACTGAGACCAACATATGACAGCTTGTGATTGATACATCTCATCTCACTGGCCTTTCAGCTGAGTCACAAATGAGCTAATAAAATGGAAATTCCTAGTGTAGGCAGTCATTTAAATCACAGCACTGTGACGTATATTTCTACACTGGTTACATAACCTCCAGACTAATAACCCAGAGGGACCCTCTCCAACAGCTGTTTAAACCACTCACCCTCTATTGCAGTCCATTTAAAAGTATCCGAAGATTGCAATACCAGCTTCTGGTATTTTATGTGGCCCTCTAATTTGCCTCAATATTGCACCCTTGGGCTGGCCATCATGTTATGATCCCTATCACTGCACCCCACGTATATACTTTCATGTGTCATATCGCATGCACAGAACAGGTTTGCTGAAGGTTATTTAAGTACCTAATGCAACTCTTGCAGCAGAAGCATCATAATTGATCCAGAAGGACACCCAGGACAAAATTGTGATTAAAATTGAGGGCATGTATGTTTGCAAGATGAAATAGCCAATATTTCTTTTCAGTCGAAAACTCAGTGATAGTCTTGGATAAGAACCTAAAAATGAAACAAATAAATGATTCAAGACAAATGCTTTACTTTGCCCATTAACACAACACACCATTTGCTTTTGTACCGATGAAAGCTTTTGTTGACTCTACTCCATCACAGAGTTTTCATTAATCCTTCGTACCCATCCCCCCCCACCTTTTATATGCTCATAACATACTATGTTGCTCAGTACTGATGAAAGCTCATTGGCCTGAAACATTAGGTGGAATTTCCTAAGCCTATTTGGAGTTTTTAGAAAGATGGGCAGAGGGGAACTTAATTGGGCAGTTTCCCAACAGTGGGTTAGACTTTTGGTAAGTTCTCAGAACCTCTCAGGTCAATTGGGTTTCATGATCATCATTATTGAGAACCTGTTTACATTCATAAACATTGAATGAATACTAATGACCATTTTGTGAAGATCTGTAGCTCTGGAGCTGGTTGAATTCATTGTTGGTCTGCTTGTATTCACAGGCTCAAACCTGTTTGGCAAAAACAGGAAACACAGGTGATCAGAAACCTGTTCAATAGAAACCGTATTCATCTGGAGGTATTTGCTCTTTGTGACTGATGGCAAAATATTTTTTTCCTGACATCTTTTGGAATCACCTTTTACTTCTAAACTGTGTGTTAGGTTATTTATTGCGTTCAGTAAATAATAAATGTACACTTTGCTAATTTGAGGAAGTCTGATTTAATTGGTTCCTTTTAAAGCACAAGTTCATGTAGACTGGGAGAAAGGTATTCACAAAGGAAGGCATCCTTTTTAAATTAACCATATTGCAACCAACTGAGGTGGTGGGTGAATAAACAAAGGGATCTAAATCATCCCTGCTTACCTGGGAGCTTAATGGTTTGGGGTGTTCATCTGAAATCATAATAAATTGGGGAACTTCATCCAGAATTTGGTCATCATATTTGTCGTTGCAAATTGTTCTCCTAATTTAATCTACTGATGAAAGCTCATTGGCCTGAAACATTAGGTGGAATTTTCTAAGCCTATTTGGAGTTTTTAGAAGGATGGGCAGAGGGGAACTTAATTGGGCAGTTTCTCAACAGTGGGTTAGACTTTTGGTAAGTTCTCAGAACCTCTCAGGTCAAATAATAATCATGCACTCATTCAAGAAATGTCAGTACAAATGCAGATCAACTAGACCATTTACATTTTGGTGAAACTAAATAATACCCTTGCACAATAAAGCTATAATCAATTCACAGCCAAATAACACTCATCTAACACCTCTGCGTCTCTTTTCTTCCTAAATGTGTCCACGTAGAGTCATGGAATGTACAGCATGGAAATAGACCCTTCAGATCCCTTCAGAACCTTGAGGTTCCTCGCCCATACCGTCCAGATGTCCTAACCTAATCTAGTCCCATTTGTCAGCACTTAGCTCATATCCTTCTAAACCCTTCCTATTAGATTAGATTCCCAACAGTGCGGAAACAGGCCTTTTGGCCCAACCAGTCCACACCAACCCTCCGAAGAGTAATCCACTCAGACCCATTTCCCCTCTAATGCACCTAACACTATGGACAATTTAACATGGCCAATTCACCTGACCTTTACATCTTTGGACTGTGGAAGGAAACAGGAGCACCCGGAGGAAACCCACGCAGACACGGGGAGAATGTGCAAACTCCATACAGACAGTCGCCCGAGGCTAGAATCGAACCTGAGACCCTGGTGCTGTGAGGCAGCAGTGCTAACCACTGAGCCACCGTGCCCATCCAGATGCCTTTTAAATGCCTAGCTATGCCCTTCATGATTTTATAAACCTCGATAAGGTCTTGTTGCAGTAAACCGAATATTATTTTAAAAACATAAATCAGAATCATAAAGCAAATATTTCTATAGAAATGGTATCTTAGTTTCTGCCTGTATTCCTGATGAAGGGCATTTGCCTGAAACGTCAATTTTACTGCTCCTCGGACGCTGCCTGAAATGCTGTGTTTTTCCAGCACCACTAATCCAGAATCTTAGTTTAAATATCAAGCTTGGGAAACAAAGTCCTGTGTTCAATCAGTGAAAGGTATTTAAGCTACCATACTGGAAGAGGCATTTGCTATCTCACCTGAAACAGGCATTTAATTTACATATATACAGTCTTGCATTGCTTTAGTGGCCCTGAAGTAAATCAGTTGCTCAGTTTCTTCATACTGATCTGAGAAGCAGCCACTAACCATAAGAATGGAAGTATTTTAAAAAAAGAAATGTTCCTGTGAAGAAAGTTCAAAGGATGTGCAGCTGCTGACCTGGTATTGGCATTTTCTCCCTTTGACCTTCCATCTGCTTCTGTATTTAATGGTTGCCTCCCCACCCCTTTCAATGTGGCAGATGGTTATGTTGATAGGAACAGGTCTGGCTTAATATTATCGACATCGCTATCACCATCTTGACCTCTTTGAAGATTGCTTATGCCAGGGCAATGCAACTTTCCCTCCTTTTGTCAGGATTGTTGATATATTCACATATATTCTGGATCATTCCTTTTGCAAAAAGCAAAAGCATTTCACATTTAGCAAGCTTAAAAGAGGAAGACTGACCATTATCCGAAAGAATGATAATATTTTCTTTCTCTTTCACTTTCTTTATTCTGTTTCTATGGAGCGGGAAACAGGTCAGTCCTTTCTCAGTCAATCAAATTCTTTTTCAGAGACACGTATTTCAGTTAATATTCAAAAGGAACAAGAGGATGACACATTGTGCAATTGTGTTCAAATCGAATGAATTATGTTCCAACACATTAACAAAATGTTCCTGAAGCTGTTTTTGGAGCAGGTATTTCTCCTATTGTATATGGAGACAAAACAATGTCAAGGCATAGAGAACATTGGAAGATTAGGTGATGAGGATCGGACATCTGTAACTGAGTCTGCCTGACTTTATTTAATGTGCTGCACGCAGATGGCCTGTTAAACTCAAGCGCCAATCTATATCTTATTATCCTCCCATCTTATTTTTTTCCCCGAGGTTTTAGTTATGCATCTCAGTTTGTTCATCTAAATGCAATGAAAACATCTACATTTATTAATTACATTCACCTTAAAAGTTTACATTTAGAGGGCTTTTGTGACGCAGTAGTAGACTCCTACCTCTGGAGCCGAGGATGCCCAGGTTCAAATCCCACCTGCCCCAGATATGTGCTATGTCATATCTGAACACGTTGCTTAAAGTAACCTTTCGGGGTAGGCAATGGCCTAGTCATATTAACAGATCAATTAACCCAGGGTTTAATCCAGAGACCAGATAATGTTCTGTGGACTCAGGTTCAAATCCCACCACCCTGGATGTTGGTATTTGAATTCAATAATAATCTCGAAATAAGATTCGAATGATGACCATGAAACTATTGTTGATTGTCAGGAAAAACCCATCTGGTTCATTAATGTTCTTTAGGGAAGGAAATCTGCCATCCTTACATCTGCACTAGCCTCACAGCAATATGTTTAACAATTGCCTGCCCTCTGGGCAATTAGTGATGGGCACTAAATACTGGTCCAGCCAGTGACACCCACATCCATGAATGAATAAAAGAAAAACTAAAAGTGAGATAGCAACTATTTCTGCTGCAGGGGATTCTGGTGTTTAGAAGGAATGGATATCCCCCACACTCCTGGGTTCACACAATTATTTTGAAATAATATTTGTTTTTAGTTGGCAGCCGGTATTGAACAATGGATGGAGAAAATCTGAAACCTTCTCATCAAACACTGATTGCTCAAAGGTCCCAAAGGTGAATTGCTTTGCTCTACACTCATGCTAAGCCTGAAAAATGGGTCCAATCAGAGCATTTCCTATCCCTCTGTGTCTTTAACAACCACGAACCCCTGGAGTTCAGTAACATAAATGATTGATAGAGCCTCTATTTCCAGTTGAATGGCTTACCTGTAGCAAAAACTGCTCGCTTTGAAACCAGCTTGTGTTCGACAATGGAAAACTGCGGCAGTTCAATCTTCTCTACTCCTGTGACTGCATAGTTACCACCTGTCCACTGAAATTCAATGTCATCCGTTGTGTACCCATCTATAAAGTAAAGCCAAAAAATCAGTATGGAATTAAACTCTTTCTGCAGAGTCCAAGTGCTTTGTCAGTGCTTTGATAAATGAAAACCTCACTTTTCAAACATAACAATGAAATAAAAGCTACCATCAGTACTCCAGTCTTGCTTCACATTTCTAAAGGTTAACCATTCCTAATTGCTTTTTGCTATTTGTAGTATCCCTATGCACCTGCCAGCAGTCATTCTGTGTAAACTCTGGTAAGTGAAAACACGTGTTCTTTTCAGCACCTTGTCTCTGCAGACCTGGGTTAACCAGCAGAAGGCACTCATCACTTGCAGCTGAGTGAAGCAAAATGAAATTATTTCCAACATAACCTAAAATAATTTATAGTTCCTTCTGGGAATATACAAGGTCAAATGCCATATTGTAAGTATTTATGGAAAGATCTTATTGAACTGTGGCCTAATGAACCTTTGGATTTAATAAAAGGTTTACAAGCCTTAATAACTCATTCTCCTGCAACAAACACTTTGCTGTAATGTTTACTGCAGTGGCAATGCTGTCCCAGACCTTTACTGATGAAAATCTGGCACATCTCTAACTTTCTCTAAGTCTGATGAGAGTTTATCAATCTAAAATATTATTGGTGTTTTGTTCTCCACTGATTCACCCAGACTTACTGAATATTTTCACCATTCCCTTTTCATAATTTTAGATTTCTGGCATTTGAAGTATTTTGCTTTTTAGATAATTGCTGTACTATTTTTGGAATCAGACTGAGTATGATCTTCACTGTTTATTTGTTGCTCCCCTCTAATTGGCTTGGAGAAAGGTTTGTGGTGAACCACCTTCTTGAATCCCTGCACCCTTTTTGGTGTGAATATACCTGTCAGGAAGACCTGGTGACACTGGTGGAATGACAATATAAGTTCCAAGTCAGGATGCTTCAGGTCTTGCAGGGAAATGTACAGATCATGGTGTTTCTATGGATCTGTTGCCATTGTCCTTCTAGGTGATAGAATTTGTGGGAAGTATTGTTGAAGGGAACCTGACAAATTGCTGCTGTATATCTTGCATATGGCCCTCACTGCTTTTGCTTTGCACCAGTGGTGCAGGGTGATAACATTGAAATTAGTAGATGGAGTGCTTTGGATTGTATTGCATTTTCTGAGTGTTTCTGGAGCTGTACTCATCCAGGCAACTGAAGAGCATTTCATCACGCTGTAAGCTTATGTCTTGTGGATGGTTGAAAGACTTTTGAGGTTGAGAGTGAGGAGGTGAGTCACTAACCACAGAACTCCCAGCCTCTGAGCAACTCTTATAAGTACAGTACATGTATTATATAATATGTCAGGTCCAGTTCAGTTTCAGGTCAATGGTAACCCCCAAGTTTTAGTAGAGAAATTCAATTATTGTAATGCCACTGAATGTTAAGGGGAGATGATCAATGCCTGGCACTTATGCAGTAAAACAAAATCACTTTACACTTCTTAGCCCAAACATGCATGTAGTCAGTGTGTATTGATTGGTGTGTGATCTAAATATTCTTACCATATGATGGAGTGAAGATTGTTAAAAAAGCAACTGAAGATGGTTGAGCCTAGATATTTTATTGAGGAACTCCTGCAATATGTCCAAGGACAGAGGTGATTGGTTGTGGTTGTGGAAGCCATTCTCCTTTGAGGTAGGTATGTTTCTAACCAGCAGAAAGATTTTCCCCTCATTCCCATTTTTGTCAAATTTTCTAGGGGTCCGTGATGCCACACTCAGTCAAAAGCTATCTTGATGTTTAAGGTGGTCAGTCTCAACACATCTCTGGAATTCAGCTCTCTTGTCCATATTTGCAACAAACTTGGTTTGAGACAAAAAAAAACTGCAGATGTTGGAATCCAAAGTAGACAGGCAGGAGGCTGGAAGAACACAGCAAGCCAGGCAGCATCAAGAGGGAGAGAAGTCAATGTTTTGGGTGTAACCCTTCTTAAGGACTGGGGGTGGGAGCAAGGCAGCTGCAGATAAAGGAGGTGGCAGGGACAGGGTGCTGACGTGGGGATAGGTGAGCACAGGTAGAGGGTACGACCCTGGTTGGTCAATGGGAGGAATGAATCGGTTGGTGGCAGGGAACAGTAAAAGGGAAGGGGCGGGTTCGGATGAGAGTCGGGGATGGAAAGGGTGGTTATTTACGATTGGAGAACTCAATGTTAACCTCCCTTCCCATTCCCTGACTCTCATCCCACCCCCTCACTTTTCCTTCCACTGCTCTCTGCCACCAACCGGATTCATTCCTCCCATTGACCAACTAGGTCGTATCCTCTACCTGTCTGCACCCATCGCCACTTCAACACCCTGCCCCTGCCATCCCCTTTATCTGCAGCTCCCCCTACACCCACTCCCAGTCCTGAAGAAGGGTCACATCTGAAACGTCAACTTCTCCACCTCCGAATTCTGCCTGGCTTGCTGTGTTCTGCCAGCCTCCAGCCTGTCTACTACATATTTGAAACAAAGCTGTAATGTTGTCTGGATCTGTGGGGTTATGGCAGAACCAAAACTATGCATTGGTCTGCATGTTCTTGCTGAGTTAGTCCACCCCAGAGCACAGGGCTTCCCTATTACCACCAGCATGCTGTTATGGCTTGTAGCGTTTCTGTATGTGAAGTTTCATATCATGCATAGTGAGTGGAAATGCCTGATGGCTGGCATCTGCGATGCTGGGAAGTGTGGGAGGAGGGTGTCATGGATTTTGGATAATGATGTCTGCAAATTCCTCAGCCTTTACTTTACACAGACATGGTAAGATCTCTCTCATTGAGCACTATCAATCACAACTTCAGAAATTTCATCTGATCTGCCAGTTGATGAATAGCTTAGCTCTGTCTAGAGCATGATTCCTTAGCTGTCAGCATGCAGGAAATCCTATGTTGTTGCTTAATCAGGTTGGCAGGCTGCTTTTTTGGTTTGGAAAATGGTACTCCTGACACACTCTCCCATTCTTCTGATTGCATGAAGCGTGGTCTCCCAGTTCAATGTGAATATTAGAGTGATGGATATTCCAGCCCCTGAGATTACAGATTGTTATTGAATATAAATCTGCTGCTGTTAATTGTCCACAATGCTTCATGGGGGCCTAGTTTTGACCTTACAAATCTGCTTTCTATCTAATCCATTTCACAAGGTGGTAATGCTATACATTAGAATATAGGAACATAAGAATTCAGAGCAGGAGTAGGCAATTCAGCCCGTTGAGCCCATTCTGCCATTTAACATGATCATGGGTGATTTTATCCTGGTCTCAACTCCACTCTCCTGCCTGCTCCCCATAGCCCTTTCTCCCACTTTTCATCTGAAACATATCTATTTTTTTCTTGAATCTGTTGATTGATTCTGCTTCCACTCTATGACAGTGCATTCTGCAGATTCACAACTCTCTGAGAGACAGAGTTTGTTGCACCTCAGTTCTGAATCTACTTCTTCTCATATTATATCTTTGACCTCTTGTTGAAGACTGCCACACAAGGGGAATATCTGTTCAGCGTCCACCTTATCAATCTCCTTTAACATTTTATATCCCTCAATCAGGTCCTCCTCATCCATTCTTCTTAACTCCAGTGAGAATAGGCCTAAGCTATTCCACTGCTTCTTGTACAACAGCCCTTTCATCCCTGGAATCAATCTGGTGAACCTCCTCTGAACTGTCTCCAGTGCCATCATATCATTTCTCATATATGGAGACCCAAAAGTGGACACAATATTCCAGGTGTGGTCTCACTGATGCCTTATATGATGGTAAAAACACTTCTCTTACAATTCGATTCTTTTACAATAAATGCCAGGATTCCATTTACCTTTATTATTATATGCTGCATACTCACCTTTTGTGATTTATTCACAAAAATGCCCAGGTCCCTCTGCACTGATACACTTTGAATCTGCTTCCCATTTAAATAATAATTTGCCCTTTTATTTTTCCAGCCAAAATAGACAATCTCTCACTTATCCACATTAAACCCCATCTGCCAGCTTCTGGCCCATTCTCCAGGTCTATCAATATCCATCTGTAAACTCTTTATCTGCTCATCCTGCTTTCCACCTACTTTAGTATCAGCTGTGAACTTTGCTATGTTAAACTCTGCAACTCTTGCAGATAAATTATCAAGATTGTCAATAGTTTAGGTCCGAGAACTGAACCCTGCATCACCCCACTAGTTAGAATTCGCCATGCAGAGACGGACCCATTTATCCCAACGCTCTGATTTCTGACAGTCAGCCAATCCTCTATCCAAGCCAATACTGTACCCTTAAGACCTGGGATCTAATCTGCTGGATCAGTCTTTTATGTGGCACCTTGTCAAATGCCCCTTCTGGAAAGCTAGATATATCACATCTACTAGATTCACATTATCTACCTTGCTGGTTATAACCTCAAAGCACTCCATCAAGTTTGTCAAACATGCCCTTCATGAAATTATGCTGATAGTGGTGAATTAAGCTTTGTTTTTCTAAGTGTTCAGCCGACTGGTGAGGATGAGTTGAAGCAGGCTTTTCACGCATGTTGGTTCCTTCAGCACCAGATGCAGACCCAGACGAGCTGATTTGGCCTTTAGGACTCAGCAAGCTTGATCAGCAATCGTGGTATCTAGCTATTCTTGGTGTTGGACATTGAATTCCCTCACTGAGAATACATTCACTGCCCTTGCTATTCTCAGTCATTCTTCTATCTGATGTTCAACATGGAGGAACACTGATTCACCAGCTGGGGTGGAGCAATAAGGTGGCATGAGAGAAGGTGGTAATCAGGAAGAGGGTTATTTTCCTATGTTTGGGCTGATGCCATGGGAATTCATACAGCATGCAGTCAATGCTGAGGACTCACATAGCAAATCCGTCCTGATTACATGGCACTGTGCTATCTCTGGTGGGTCTGCTCTGCCTGTGGGACATGACATATGATTGATGGATAAATCTTATGGATAAAATTCCTTTTAGATCCAATGGTAATTTCATGCATTCTATTAAACTTTAAATAATTGCACTTTTCTGCCTTTCTGTCATATTATTGGTCTTACAACTTATAGTGGATAGTCTTAGCACAAATCCTTACGGTGTGAGTTCTTGTGCAGTGAAAGTGAAACTGTGATCAGCCAGTGTAACTGCAGACACTCTCTAACTGTCAGTGTGGTCATTTCCATTTCAATGTTGTCAAACCTGTTGATGGGACTTTTCATGAATAACTCCACAATATTAGCTGCAATCTGACCACACAATTACTTGGGTTTGTGTTTTCTCTGTCTTGTGCTTATTCACACTTAAAGGATGACAGCAAGTAAAAGGGATAGAGTCCCATTATATCAGATCTTCACAGATTGCATAACCTGGGAACTTCCTCAAACTGTGTCCTGCTTGATTTTCAATAAGAAACAGTTTTGAGTCCCAGTACATAGACACCTAACCAAAGCTTGCTATTAAATGGATACTACCAGGTCAGGCAGAGGATTTGAGAGAATATATTCATTTTAATTTGTACTCTTTTCAACTGGATGATTTCAGGGACTAGCAGCCTCCTCTCAGTACACAGGTGCAGGCATGAATGCCCACAGCTGCACTCCCATTCCCACCAAGGTTTGTATGCACATGCCTTTGCAAGCAGTGGCTCTCCATCTGGGTATGCACATGGCCTGAGGAAGAAGGAACTGTGGACAGTCGCTTCCTCACAATCACAGTGCACTAGAGTAACAATCCAGGAGCCTGGCACCAAACTCCTGTCTTGTGTATATTTATCCACTCAATCTCAGCACGAAAATAACAGCTAAATGCTGCAGATACTGAAAGTACAAAATGAAAGCAGAAGATGCTGGAGAAACCCAGCAGGTATGGCAGCATCCGTGGAGAAAGAAAAAGAGCATTAGAGTTTTGAGTCCAACACGACTCTTCTTTAGAACTGAAAAGGGCTGGAAAAAAACATTTGTTCTGCTGTCAATAGAGGGGAGGAGGAGCAAGCGGAACAGATTTTTAAGGTGCCCAGAGCAAAAGACAAAGGAGTGCTACTGGTGGTAAAGGAATGGTAGGGATGTAGAATAGGTATAAATGATATCTGTATAAAATGAGAAAATGGGTCCACTCTACCGAGAGCAAAATCAACAAGATCTAACCAAGACATGGTGAGGGTGGATTGGAAGTAAAATGGATGATAGATATCATGCTCTGAAGTTGTGAAGTTTAATATTGAATCTTGGAGTCTGTAAAATGATTAAGAGGAAAATCAGGTGTTGTCTTTGAGCTTGTGTTGTGCTTTGAAGGAACATTATGTTAAGATAGCCCAGAAGTTTGACAAAATGGACTAGGCTAACCTCCTGAAGCAGTTTGGCTGTCAGTGGAAATTTGGGAGCTACTCAGCTTCTGCAGCCATTTCAGTCAGAATTGTTCAGTGGATAATCTATCTCAGCTTCCTCATGAGGTTCCCTGAATCACAGATGCTGGCTTTCAATCAATTTTTATTCATTTCAGTAATAGCAAGAAATAATTGAAGGCACTAAATATTGCAAAGGCTATGGGTTCTGACAACACTTCAGCATTAGTACTGAATACTTCTGTCTTTTGGAATACTGTGTACAATTCTGATCACCCTTCTATAGGAAGAGTATTGTTAAACATGTGAGGATATAGAAAAGACTTACAAGGATGTTGCCTGTTTGAACTATAGGGAGAGGTTGAATAAACTGGGGCTCTTATCCCTGAAGCATCAGAGACTGATGGGTGACCTTATAGAAGTTTATGAAATCATGAATGGGCATGGATAGGGTGAATAGCCAAGGCTTTTTCATAGGTGGGGGAGTTCAAAACTAGAGGGCATAGGTTTAAGGTGAGAGGGAGAAGTCCAAAAAGCACCTGAGGGGTAACTTTTTCATGCAGAGGGTGGTGCATGTATGGAATGATCTGCCAAAGGAAGTGGTGGAAGCAGGTACAGTTACAACATTTAAAAGGCATCTGGATGGGTATGTGAATAGGAAGGGTTTAGAAGGATACAGGCTAAATGCTGGCAAATAGGACTAGGTCAGATTGGGATGCCTGGTTGCTTGGATGACATGGTCTGAAAGGTCTGTTTCTATGCTGTATGACTCTCTGACTCTATGAGCCAGAACTGGCCATGCCAAGCTGTTCCAGTACAGTTCCAACACTGGGATTTACAAGACAATATATAAAATTGCCTAGGTATGTACTGTACACAAAATGCAAGACAAACCCAACCCAGCCAGTTGCCGCTTCACCTGTCTATTCTCAATTATCAGCATTTGATGGAAGGTATTATGGACAGTGTAATTGAGTAGTACATATACAGTAATACAGTGATCACTGATGCTGAGCTTACCGGGATGGTTCAACACCTGAACTCATTACAGCTTTGATCCAAACATGAACGAAGGAGCTGAACTCTAACATGAGGTGAGAATTTAACACTTAACATCGAGACAACACTTCATTGAGTAGGCTAACAAGGAGCCTGAACAAAACTGAAGTCAATGTTATCAGGGAGAAAACTCTCCACTGTTTGAAATTCAATCTAATTTCTCTATTTCATAAGAACAATTATTGTGCTTCTAGTTGGTATATTCCCTAACTTTTCCCAACAACCCTCTTCATGTTCCTGATCTTGGCATCATGGAGGCAACACTGTATTTACAGGTGTTCTAACTAACTCCTTAATACCACTACAACAAAACACCTTGTCATAATATCAATACATAGCATCCTGGCAAAGCTAAAATGCTATTAACTGATAAGGCAACATTTTAAAATTGAGTAATATGTGTAGGAACTTGTCAAATCACGTGCACACCTTCTTCCGGATTCACTGTACGTATGTGATACTATTGACTGTTTGTGGACTTCCATTCTGGCTATTCTGGTCCTTAATTCTAATGAAAGATGACATACAACTGCAGAATAAACAAACCTAATTTTCGGAAGTTGCTCTGGTTGCACTTCAGGGACTCCTCTGTTCAATGCATTTATCTTCTACTTTGCAAACAGCTACATTTTTAACAGTGACAAATAACCTTTCAATCAATTGAACTGTTGACTGCTGTGGCACTCGGCACCACATGTTATCTATCAGAAACACTGATTATATGCAAATGAAGTGCTGTATGATGCACAGGAAGAGGAACAGCCAGAAATCACTTTGCCAATATCACATTTCAACCACGAACACCTACTGCAAATCGCTAATTTGAAACGTCTTTCACATCCTCTGGATTTTCCAAAGCAATGAACAATTATTTAATTTGGAAAAGTAGTCACTGTATGTAGACGTACATCGTTGCAAGGTCCCACAGACACACAAGATTCCACAAAGTGGGGCAACTCACAAAACAAGTGACTAATTTTTAAATCTTTCTTTGTTCTTTCACCAGCTTTTACTAGTGTGTGACATCATTGGACTCTTTTGGCACTTTAGCCAATGCCTCTGGATCAGACTGTGGGAATTGATCTCCTAACAACCCACTCACATTCCATCTAATATATTCCTTTCAGTCCTCATGGTCTCTAATGAAGATTTGGCATTCCTTTTCCTGCCAGCTTTCTGTCTGAGGCCTCACGTACAACGATAGAGAACCTGAGAGCTCTCTTTCTTGGTTATTCTTTCATTTACTATCTTCCTCTTTAGAGCTAGAGCTTGTCAACAGTGTAATGATTGCAGCTTTCCTTTACTGAAATAGATGCTAGCCATAGACGCTGCTGGGTCCCTGTTAACATTTTCAGACAGGCAGCCCGGCAGATGCGCTGATGTGCTGACCAATAGGCTGGGACCAGTAAAACAGAGTTCAGAACAATGAAGTACTTTTGCCACATAGTTATTATTATAATGTAGACAAACTCAGAAGCCAATTTATGCACAGTATGCTCCCATAAACAGCAATGTAATAATGACGTGTTTAGTTGTGTGCATGGTATTAGTTGAAGGGTATCTTTGGCTAAGACACCAATTCCCCTATTCTTCTGCAAATTAATGTCAAGGGAACCTTACATAAAGGCAAATGTTACTTTGTTTTAAAATTTTGAAAGACAGTACATGCAATATTAAAGGCTTAACTCCTGAACATGTACGTCATTGGTGATGACATGACAACATAATGATAGACAGGATGATGCAAACACTCCAGTGAAAGATCTAAGTAGCTTAGATCATGTACATAGTTATAATATTGATAGTTCATTTGATGTCAACAACTGCTTTAAAAAATACCCAGAGAGTCCAGCTATACCTTTACCTTTCAGTAATACCCTGCAAGCACCAACTGGAACTTAACACAGTCACTCCAGACAAACTGTGCAACATTTCTTCAGTACTGCACTGAAGTGTCAGCCTTGGATTATTTAAGCTTCTGAAGGAGAAACTGGACCCACTAACTTTTGAGTCAGAAGTAAATATGCTGTCCCTGAGATCTGAAAAGGCCAGAGATCCTGTAATCTATGTAATTGTGCATATTTTCTGAAAAATATCACCACAAAGTTGCATTTCAATATTAAATTCAGTAATTCTGTACTTCATATAGAATGGTACACTTTAAAATTGTCTGTATTGGTGGTAAAGCGTGTCTTTTTTTAGCGGTGCAGGATCAGTATCAGTACAAATTATTCTTGAGGGTAGCATCTTAAATTTGATAATAAGTCAGTATTATTATACCTGATATCAAAAATAAACATTCATATGTTAGTGTCTCCATGTAGGAACTCCCTTCCACTCATTCTCAATGCTCCAAATTGCTTTTATTTCCATTGTGTTGAGTGTCATGTCATGGCTAGCAAAGAATAAAATGGTGACCCTCATCATCAAAATCAGGGCAGAAATGGGGATAATCGCGACTGATTGTACAAATTTCAGCTCCATTCATGGCTCTTCAGATATGAAAGTAGCCTTTGCCAAAATGCAGCAAGATCTGAACAATATTCAGACTCACTTTGATAAATAGCAAGTTATATCTATGTCACACAGTGGTAGGGAAATAACTATCTCCAACAAAAGAGAATCTGACTATCATTTCTCTACATTCAATGGCATTACCATCGTTGAATCCTCTACAATCAGCATTGTAGGCATTGCCATTGATAGGAAACTGAACTTCAGGGGCCAAAAATATGCAGTGGCTACAAAAGCAGTGAGTAGCTCACCTCCTGACTCCCCAAAGCCTGTCCACCATTTACAATGCACAAGTCAGAAGTGTATTGGAATATTCCCCCTTGCCTGAATGAGTGCAGGTCCAACAATACTCAAGAAGCTTGACACCATCCAGGACAAAGCAGCTCACTTCATTTGAATCACATCATTCCTATCACAACATTCAGTAGCAGCAGTGTGTAGCATCGAAAAGATACACTGTGTTAAAGGCTCCACTGCCAGCATCTTGCAAACCTATGACCTTTACCACTAAGAAGGACAAGGGCAAGCAGCTGCATGGGAACATCACTATCTGCAAGTTCCTTTCCAGCCACTCACCAACTTGAGTTCAATCTATAACGCATTCATCTACTGTCAAATCCTGGAACTCCTTTCCTAAAGGTACTATGAGTATGCACATATCACACTGACTGCAGCTTTTCAAGAAGGCATTTCAATACCATCTTTGCAAGGGCATTTAGGAATAGGCAACATAAGCTGATCTAGTCAGTGAGGCCCACATAGTGTGAATGAACGAAGAAAAGTAAGAAATCATATGCCGGGTAGTACTCTCAGTACCATGGATTTGAGGAAAAATTGAGTACATAGTGTCTGATTTTATGTCCCTGAAAAACAATTCACAGAAGATCATGAATTATGCACTGAGGATTCCTGACAGGCCATGGCATGAACTGTTAGTATTACCTAGGCAGGCATTAGTACTTATGAAAAAAGAAGATATTGTGGGGATTTTAAATGGTGTAAACCAAATTTGGGAACACTTCAAACTAATATTTTAATCCAAACCTATCTTCATTCTTAACAGTTCCAATGATCCTGTTTACTGTGTTATATCTTAAATAATTGATGTCAAGTTTTCTTTCAAATATAAGAAGCATCCCTGTGTGATTTGCCAAAAGGTGTTCATTGTTCATGGTCTGTCAATGCTTCTATTCTGTTTTTCCTTAGTAATAATTTGGTATTGCTTTACAATATAAGGAACTGGGTAAAGAGGCTGATCCCAAATCTACCTCAATAAAAGTAGAATTGAACCTGTCCTATTGGCAATATTCTGAACCATACCCTAGCCATTTAGTCAACTAACTTACATCAGAAGTAATGTGCACAGTGCTGATATTCTTATTTGAGGAAGGATGTAAATACATTGGAAATAGTTCAGAGGAGGTTTACTAGACTAAAACCTGGAATGGCTAGTTTGAATTATGAAGAAAACATTAATGCTAGGCTTGTATCTGTTGGAGTTTAGAAGAATAAGAAGTGATTTGACCGAAAAATATAAGATTCTCAGGGTTTATGAGATGATGCAGGTGGAAATTATGCGCTTCTGCAATAACCTGGAACTAACAGTCACTGTTTTAAAATAAGTGGTTGTCCATTTAAGGCAGAGATAAAGAGAATTTATTTCCTTTGAAAGGTTCATGAGTCATTTGGGTCAATCTTCCACAAATGGCAGTAGAAGCCAGGTGTTTAAACATTTTTAAGGCAGAGGTGAATGGAGTCTTGATAAGCCGGGGGTAAAACGTTACTGAGAGTAGGTGGGAAAATGGCGTAATTAGAACAGCAATGATCATATTGAATAGAGGAGCAGGCTGGAGAAGCTGAGCATATGTTTGTAGGAAAAGGTTTAATGCAACAAGCTAAATTCATTGCTTTTGCAATAATTCCATGTTTAAGGAATGTTTGCGATGTTTATCTTCCATGTTTTGTTGCATAATTTTTTTCTAAATAATGAAATAAACTGCTTGTTTTTTTGATGGATGATGAGCTGGCTCTCAGATGTTGTTGCTATGGTGAATGCAACACTGTCAACATGATCAGGGAACTTGTAGCAAACACAAACTGGAGGAAATGACACCATTTAATTTGGTATTTTTGTGACTTTATTCTACACATAATTGCTTTCTGGCTGAACATAATGGTTTAATAAAAAAACATGTTACGAACAAAGTTTTTAAAATTTTTCTTGGAATTCTTTCCCTCCCAAAGCCAGCCTGGAGAGGACAGACTGATTTTCCAATTATAGAGACAGAACTGTACAGCATGGAAACAGACCCTTCGGTCCAACTCGTCCATGCTGGCTAGATATCCAAAATTAACCTAGTCCCATTTGACAGCATTTGGCCCATACCCCTCTAAAATAGAGGGATATTTCATATACCCATCTAGATGGCTTTTAAATGTTGTAAAAATACCAGCCTCCACTGCTTCCTCTGGCAGCTCATTGCATATACGTACCAGTCTCTGTATGAAAAGGTTACCTGTTAGGTCCCTTTTAAATCTTTCACCTCTCACCTTGAACCTATGCCCTCTAGTTTTGGACTCTGCTACCCTGGTGAAAAGACCTTGGTTATTCACCCTATCTATGCCTCTTATGATTTTACAAACTTCTATAAGGTCATGCCTCAGCCTCCGATGTTCCAGGGAAAACAAACCCTAGCCTACTCAGCCTCTCTCTATAGCTCAAACCCTCCAACCCTGGCAACATCCTTCTAAATCTTTTCTGAACCCATTCAAGTTTCATAACATCATTCCTGTAGGGAGACCAGAATTGAACATAGTATTCTAAAAGTAGCCTAACAATGTCTTGTACAGCTGCAACATGACCTCCCAACTACCCGACTCAATACACTGACTAATAAAGGCAAGCACACCAAATGACCTTCTTCATTATCACGTCTACCAGCAACTCTACTTTTAAGGAACTATGAACCTGCACTCCAAGGTCTCTTTGTTCAGCAATACTCCCCAGGACCTTGCCATTAAGTGAACAAGTGCTCTCCTGATTTGCCTTTTGAAAATGCAGCACCTCACATTTGTCTAAATGAAATTCCATCTGCCAATCCTCAGCCCATTGGCCTGTCTGATCAAGGTCCTATTGTACTCTGAGGTAAAAATTCTTTGCTGTCCACTACACCTTCAATTTTGGTGTCATTCGCCAACTTACTAACCATACCTCCTATATTCACATTCAAATAATTTATACAAATGACAAAAAGCAGTGGCCCCAGCATCAATCCTTGGAGCACAGTCTGAAAAGCAACCCTCCACCACCATCCTCTGTACCTAAATGGCTAGTTCTGTGCTTACTGTAATTTTGGTTTAAGAGTGGTCTGCCAGGAGATGTGTCTGAATCCTGGGGAAAAGGTGGAAATGAGATGGTAGTTGGGGTAAATACATTTGTCACAACCATTTTTCTCTTTCTCCCCAAAGCAGCACATTAAAAATGAGGAAAATTGCTTCAGAGATCTCTCTCTCATTCCTGATGAAGGGCTTATGCTCGAAACGTCAAATTCCCTATTCCTGAGATGCTGCCTGGCCTGCTGTGCTTTGACCAGCAACACATTTTCAGCAGCATCAGAGATCATAGTCAAGATTTTGGATTTGGCACATGCCTATCAATTCATCCTTCAACTGTTTATCTTTCTGCTGGTAACTTCAAATTCAAAATATGACATTGAAACAAAGGATTAAATGAACAAACAAGTCCCAAATCTATTTGCAAAATGCTTTAGCCCTGTCAACTTCTGGAAGGAATTCTCTTACAAAATAACAATGAGCAAGATGCAGTTTCACTGGGTGGAATTTTTCTACATTGTACTAGGATCCTCATTTCACCCAGCGTAAATTGTAAGTCTGAGAAATGATGCTAGATGTTGGAGAATTAGAGTCAAAAAGTGTGGCACTGGAAAAGCAAAGCAGGTCAGGCAGCATCTACGTAGCAGGTTGAAGGCCTTATGCCCAAAATGTGAACTCTTCTGCTCCTGCTCTTCGGATGCTGCCAGCTGCAAATGTGTTGCTGGTCAAAGCACAGCAGGTTAGGCAGCATCTCAGGAATAGAGAATTCGACGTTTCGAGCATAAGCCCTTCATTCCTGATGAAGGGCTTATGCTCGAAACGTCGAATTCTCTATTCCTGAGATGCTGCCTAACCTGCTGTGCTTTGACCAGCAACACATTTGCAGCTGTGATCTCCAGCATCTGCAGACCTCATTTTTTACTCTTCGGATGCTGCCAGACCTGCTGTGCATTTCCAGCACCACACTTTTCAACTCTAAATTGTAATGTGCCAGTTTTCCTTGGTGCAATTTAGTCGACAAACATTCTTCCCAAAAAGGGAGTAAATCCTGCCTCCAGGACCTGCTGGCCATTTGATTGCTGTTTTCTCCCAGCAACATGACCTGACCTACAATGGGAATTGAGAGACTGCTGTGGGCCCTGTTTTACAGAGAAATGGCTCACTCCTGCTACATCTGACTGGGCCTACAACCTCAGGGCTTCTCAGCCCACTGGATGGACTGAATAGCGTCCTCGGTTAAGGCAAAGGGCAGTAGGGTCTGCCTCCTGATCAATATCTCTTGGTGCTCACATGTGATGACCCTGGCGATTTACTGCTTCCTGTATGTACAATATCTAACGGTGAAGTGCTGTCCCTACTATCTGCTGTGGGAGTTTACTTCTACTATCCTGACAGCAATTTACATCCCATACTATGTGGAAGTGAAGAGCACACGTGATGAAATATACATTGCTATAAATGGCCTGGAGTACACAGGCAGGAGGCTGGCAGAACACAGCAATCCAGGTAGCGTCAGAAGGTGGAGAAGTCAACCCTTTTTCAGGACAGTGGTGGGTGTGGGGAGAGCTGTAGATAAAAGGGGGAGGCTGCAGCAGGGTAGCGAAATGGAGATAGGTGAAGACAGGTAGAGGGTACAACCTGTTTGGTCAATGGGAGGAATGAATCTGGTTGGTAGCAGGGAGGAATGGAAGGGAGCAGGAGGGGCTGGGAAGGGAGCCAGGAGATAGGAAGCAAAGTTATTTGAAATTGGAGAACTCAATGTTGAGACGGAAAACTCTGAGGCATTATTCGTTATTGCCGTTGAGTTCCAGCAGGCCAACCTCAATTATGTGTCACCAAAACATTATCAACAAGTCTCCTGTCCCACATGAAGTCTGAACATCCTTGACCATTGCTACGCAACCATGCAACCATCGAAGATGTTTACTACTCTATCCCCTGCCTGCATTTTGGTAAATCAGACCATAAGGCTTTGCTCCTTCTCCTTGCTTACAGGCAGAAATGAAAGTGTGAGGATCCGGTATAGGAGGTCATATAGTGCTGGGTCTGAGGTAACAGACAAGCTCCTATACAACAGCTTGGAGTCAGAGGACTGGCCCTTATTCAAGAACTTAATGGGCAACCTCAATGAGTATGCCATTACCATAATGGACTTCATCTGTGAGTGTGTAGTGGACTACCTGCCGAAGAAGTTAATCTGATCGTTCCTCAACCGGAAACCATGGATGAACCAGAAGATCTACTCCCTATTGAAGTCCATGTCTGAGGTTCAAGTCAGGTGGCCCTGATCAAATGGGAAATCTAGGTACCATCTTCACAAAGCTATCAGGGACACCAAGAGACAATACATGATTAAACTAGAGTCCCAGACTAACCACACTAACACAGCTTGATTGCGGCAAGGCTTACACAACATAACGGGCTACAAGCGAAGTTCAGTAGAATTGCTGACAACAATGCATCCTTCCCCAATGAGCTCAATGTGTTCTATGTTCATTTTGAACAGAGGTCAGTGAAATGATGTCACTTGCCTTGACAAACTCAGATGCACCTCTATCCACAGTCACAGCCACAGTCGTCAGATTGGCCTTCTTGAGGATGACCTCACAGAAAGTGACTGGCCCAGATGGAATCCCCAGCCATGCACTCAGATCCTGTGCAGACGAGTGGAGGGAGCATTCACTGAAAATTTAACCTCTCCTTACTGTGATGTGAGGTTCAAGAAGGCTACTATTATCCTGGTGCCAAAGAAAAATCAGATGTGTCCTAATAACTACTGCCCAGTGGTTCTAACATCCATCATAATGAAGTGCTTCGAGAGGTTACCTCTAGCCTCCCAGATTGCCTTGGTCTGCTTCAATTCACCTACCATTGCAGACACTATCTTCCTGGTCCTACATTCATCCCTGGAACATCAGGGTAACAAGAGTCCTATTTGTTGACTTCAGACTCCTATT
Organism: Hemiscyllium ocellatum; assembly: GCF_020745735.1. Lineage (NCBI taxonomy): Eukaryota > Metazoa > Chordata > Chondrichthyes > Orectolobiformes > Hemiscylliidae > Hemiscyllium > Hemiscyllium ocellatum. Next base: position 99,443,980 of record NC_083401.1, read on the forward strand.
TGTTGACTTTCACTCCCATCTCAACACCATAATTTCAACCAAACCCCTCTCCAAATTCCAAGACCTAGGACTCTGTTTCTCCCTCTACAACTGGGGATCCTTGATTTCCTGACCACAAACCCCAATCAGTAAGGATAGGTGTTCTCAGCCCTTTACTACACTCATTATACACTTCTGACTGTTTGTTCAAATACAGGTATAATTCCATTTATAAATTTGCTGATGACACCAATGTATTGGGTCGGAACTCAAACAATATATACAGGCAAGCTTAGTGGGCATGGTGTAAAGACAACAATCTCTCCCTCAATGTCAGCCAAACAAAGGAACTGGTTATTGCCTTCAGGAAGCAGAGTGGAGGACACGCCCCTGCTTGTATCAATGGTGATAAGTTGGAGGTGGTCAAGAACTTCAAGTCCCTAGGAGTAAGTATCATCAACAACCTGTTCTGGTCCATCCACATTGACACTACAGTGAAGAAAGCACAGCAATGCCTCTACTTCCTCAGAAGGTTAAGGAGATTTGGCATGTCCACAATGATTCTTACCAATTTTTATAGATGCAGCATAGAAAGCATCTGGATGCATCACAGCTTGGCATAGTAATTGCTCTGGAAAAGTGCAGCAGGTCAGGCAGCATCCAAGGAACAGGAGATTCGACGTTTCGGGCATACGCCCTTCTCCCTGAAGAAGGGCTTATGCCCAAAACGTCGAATCTCCTGTTCCTTGGATGCTGCCTGACCTGCTGCGCTTTTCCAGCAACACATTTTCAGCTCTGATCTCCAGCATCTGCAGTCCTCACTTTCTCCTCAATTGCTCTGCCTAAGACAGCAAAAAATTACAGAGAGCTGTGAACGCATTCCAGTTCAGGTGTTGCATTTGGTGTCCCAGGAAACTGCAGTTGTCAGAGACACAAAGAATCCCTGGTCTACAGGCTGATGTAGTCCTCATTACGTGTAAGATTGGAGTGCGATGAGGGCAGACAGACAGGAGCAGTGCTTATGGCATGGTGCCCAACTTAATGCTTGTACCAACAATCAATCTTCCCATATGAAGGGGTGTAATATTCAATTCACTATAGCCTGCATTTAAACAGAAATATTAGCATTCATAAAATGTCTTTTAATAAAGAAAAATGCGATAATGAACTGAGGTTTTTGGTATAGTGTAAATATCGATATCGATATTTGAGTTACGGGTGATTAGCTGATTTAAAATTGTCATATTGGTTATTTTTCATTACTGTATCTTTAGGATTTGCTTTCACCAGTTGGCTAGGCTTCTTCTATTTTTCTGCTCATTGGTGCAGGTCATTAAAGAAAACATTTGGAACTGACAAAGTATTTTACAAATAATTGGTAATATTTGGTCTTTGCCCAGCAAGATGGCTGCAGAGAAACAGGGCTCTTGCCCATTTGCTTTCCTTCCATGTTTCACTTTTGCTTCAGCTCTTTTCTTTTGCTTTATTTTTCTTTCCTTTTGATCTTTTTAAATTATTTTCTGTGGCAGATTGGTCGTCACAGCAGTGAGAATGAGCCAACAGCAGAAAGACGGATGTGGCTTCTCCTGGTGATAGAAGGTGGTGACAGCGACAGTGAGGTCATCCCCTCACCATTCAGGGCTGGTGACACTGACAGTGAGGTCATGCCCTCGCCATTCAGGGCTGGTGACAGCATCAGTGAGGTCATCCTCTCATTGTTCACGATCGGTGACAGCATCAGTGAGGTCATCCTCTCGCTGTTCAGGGCCAGTGACAGCATCAGTGAGGTCATCCTCTCATTGTTCAGGGCCAGTGACAGCGTCAGTGAGGTCATCCTCTCACCATTCAGGGCTGGTGACAGTGTCAGTGATATCATCCTCTCGTTGTTCAGGGCTAGTGACAGTGTCAGTGAGGTCATCCTCTCGTTGTTCAGGGCCGGTGACAGCATCAGTGAGGTCGTCCTCTCGCCATTCAGGGCTGGTGACAGTGTCAGTGATATCATCCTCTCATTGTTCAGGGCTGGTGACAGCGTCAGTGAGGTCATCCTCCCGCTGTTCAGGGCCGGTACAGCGTCAGTGAGGTCATCCTCCCGCTGTTCAGGGCCGGTACAGCATCAGTGAGCTCATCCTCTCACCATTCGGGGTGGTGACACCATCAGTGAAGGTCATCCTCTCGGGTTCAGGGCCGGTGACAGTGACAGTGACATCATCCTCTCGCCATTAGGGTTGGTGACAATGACAGTGACATCATGCTCTCGCCATTCAGGGCCAGTGACAGTGACATCATCCTCTCACCATTCAGGGCCAGTGACAATGATAGTGACATCATCCTCTCGCCATTCAGGGCCAGTGACAGTGACATCATCCTCTCGCCATTCAGGACCGGTGACAGCAACAGTGACATCATCCTCTCATCATTCAGGGCCAGTGAAAATGACAGTGGCATCATCCTCTCACCATTCAGGGCCAGTGACAATGATAGTGACATCATCCTCTCGCCATTCAGGGCCAGTGACAGTGACATCATCCTCTCGCCATTCAGGACCGGTGACAGCAACAGTGACATCATCCTCTCATCATTCAGGGCCAGTGAAAATGACAGTGGCATCATCCTCTCACCATTCAGGGCCGGTGACAGTGACAGCGACATCATCCTCTCGCCATTCAGGGCTGGTGACAGTGACAGTGAAGTCATACTTGCCGTTCAGGACCGGTGACAGAAGTAGGAGAGCTCCTCCAGTGATCACGGATGGCAGCAGCATTGGCAATGGACCTTCCAAGATGGCAGCACTGGCTAAATGACATCTGCAGCTGAAGATCAACACTTGGCCCAGTGGTGGCCTGTCTTCGCAGTGGAGCCAGAGACTCTTAGCTGCAGGATGAGTGTGAGTTCAGTGGCATCAATGAAGTAGGCTCAGTGGTGAAGAGATGGTGCCTAAAGTGGGTCGGCTCCTATGTTGGGTGGGTCCAGCGCAGGTGGCAGCGAGATGGCGGGAGTCGCCCTTGAGGCTAGGTGCTAGTATGGACTGGATCAGAAAGTCTGATGTTCTGAACCTTCTCCATCTTTATTTTTCTCATTTATTCCTATGATCTGTAATGGTTGACAATTCATTTCTTTACTTCCTAATTTTTTTTGTTTTCTAAGAATTTAATCTTGACAATCTGTACCTAGGTACCTCTGTACCTAAGATTGCGCTATAATGTGGCGACTGTAAACTTTTCACTGTACATGTATCAATAAAGCTAATTCAATTTATTAAATAGGTAGTTGATTTCTACTGAAATATCCAACACATGCCTATAAAATGTCTATAAAATAATATTAAATGAATACTATACCCCGGATTGACACTTTGAAACAAATAAGTTTATTCACACTGAAATGATTGGGAAATTATAAAAAGGACTAAAGACAGTATTGAAAATTGCTTCAATTTTCAGGCTAAATCTGGAAGTAAAAGTCACTGATGGGTCACTGGGAGCTAAACCAAAGCCCTTTCGGTGATTCAACAAAAACATGTATTTACACAAAGTCTTTAATATAATAAAATCTCCCAAGACACATAGCAGGGTGGGGTGGTGGTGAGGGGGGTGCTATATAAAATAAAGCATGACACTCAGCCACATGAAGTTATATTCAGGCAGATGACCAAAACTATAGTCAAAAATGTGTAAAGTCCAATAGAAATTTAGGGATTAAAGTTGATAATTTCAGAGTTTAGACTCTGGGCAGTTAAAGACAACAATTGCCAGAGTTGAAACAATTAAAATCAAGACTGATCATTAGGCCAGTGTTTGAAGTGCACAGCTCTCAGGTGAAGTTGGAGCAGATCATAGAGATCGGGATAGGCCAGGTCGCGAAGGGAACTGAAAACAAAAAAAAAATTAAACAAGATTGCTGAATTGGAAGCTAATGTAGGTTAGTGAGAATTGAGGTGCTGGGGATGACGGAATCAGTGATACGCTCTTTGTGGATACCCTGATCCATTGCTTCTCCCCATTGCTCTGTGATATAACAGTATTTGCAAGGTATAGAACAGACAAAATATACTCTGAATTAGAGACACCACTTCGACTTTAAAAATGATGATCACTGGAACTGACCCACACCTCTCAATCCATGAGATGTGACTTAAATATAAATTGGGAGAAAGTGAGGACTGCAGATACTGGAGTAACAGAGTTGTAAAATATCGTGCTGGAAAAACACAGCAGGCCAGGCAGCATCTGAGGAGCTGGAGAATCAACTTTTGGGCATAAACCCTTCTTCAGGAATGGGGCGACATTGTCCAAGCAGCTGCTGCAGCCACCACTGCTGTACTGAATGGTAACATCCTTCCACCCCCAGCGCCGCACGGACAACAGCCACCACCGATCATGCAGCCTCCGTGATCGCCGCCCAGACAACCACCTCCATGATCACCAGGAAGACCATCGCTGACAGATATGCAGCCGCAACGGGATTCACGGTTACCAGGACCAGCGCCGTTTCTGCCGGGCGCGCCATGTCCGTCCCCAGAGCTGCTGCCGCCGCCGCAGCCACTTCCGCCCCCAGTGACATCACTCACCTGCTCAAGGACCACACTGCACGCTACGCCACTCCCACATAGATCTCCGCCCCCACGTCTAACTCCGCCCCCACGACCAACTCCGCCCCCACGACCAACTCCATCCCCACGACCAACTCCGCCCCCACGACCAACTCCATCCCCACACCAGGTCCTAGCGCCCAGCCCTGCCGTATTTTCACTATCCCTCCAGACCTCCCTCTCTCTAAGGTTGACTGATCAGTCTTCAGCAGAGGCCTCACCTTCATCCCCCTGCGCTCCCATTCCTGAAGAAAGGCTTATGCCCAAAACGTCGATTCTCCTGCTCCTCGGATGCTGCCTGGCCTGCTGTGTTTTTTCCAGCACGACATTTTTCAACATAAATTAAAATTGCTGTGTCCATAGACAACCGACTGATCTCCCATAACAGAAGACTAACTTACTCAAATGTGTTTACTTCCTTCAAATACAATGTTCAGAACTTAAGGGAGTCGGCCAAGAGGTAGGGTGGGCAAGCACATTATGTGCTAGAAAGGCTCTGGGTGGAGACCCTGTCACATTCACATCTCCCCCAATTAAGCCTGAATAGGATGGTTTGAGAATGACATTTCTGTGCCAAGTGGTCGTTTGAAACTGTTGATGATACTGTACCAGTAGCGAGGTTGGGCAGGTGGGTAGGAACGTTGGTGAGGGGCCTTTTTGCCTGATAGGGGGACTCACTCCTATTGAGGCCAACAATGTCAAATGGAGACAACCATCAGTGGCAGGGTCTGTCTCCATGGGAAGAACCCTCACAGACTTCACACCATCAGCTCCCCTCTCCTTACTAGGGCTGTCCTAACTGGTGTTCTCAGGATACAGTAATCATCCTCCTTCTAAGAGTCTCCTGGTCTGAAGTAATGGCATTGGCCACTGTTCCTGATGGTGCTGCTGGTACTGAAGAGCTACTTTCCTCTGATTGAACGGCATCTGTCAGACTTGGGACATCTGCTCTGCAGCACCTAGAAAGCCCAACAATGTGCAGCAGATTGGGTGATCAGGGTTTAATCATGCTAGGGCTCCCAGAAATGGCCTGAGTATTGTTGCTATTGGTCTCCAGAAAGTGGATGGAGCTAAGACTATGACCATTAAATTCTATCCATTCTGTGCTTTGGGCTCCTTTGGAGTGTCTAGGGCTTTTGTACATTCACATAGACATATGCAACATGAGAACAAATGCAGTACAGTACGCTGTGGGATACCTTCCTACAGATACCCCAGGCCTTATTATAGACAAGCGAGATTCCTTCACAATGTAAGTATCCATGATGAAGTTGGGGTTAAAATGTCACTGTTACCTCTTTGCAGTCATACATATATATATAAAATATATATATATTGTTAAGGCAACTCTGTAATCACAAAAAGATGAAAGAGTAATAACTGTAAAGTAATTAAAATGTTATCATTGTGGAGGTCTCTATTACCTGTGGCAGCACCTCAGTATTCAGCTTGAGGATAAAGAAAGCAAAATCAGGCTGTTTGCCTGAGCTCCTATCAAAGGCAATAGTTCTGTCACAGATTGTATAAAATAGGAGGAAGCTGACACATGTGTTGTACAGATGTAGTCCATTCCAGTTCAATCTTCGTAGTAATAAACTTTAACAAAGGATCTAAAAAACTCTCCATAAAAAAAATTAACATATGTTTTGGACACTCCGTTTCTGGACTGATAAGATATATGCTTCAGTAGCATAGATCCATTATTTGTTATTTCTCATTTTCAGTCGATCCCTTGGGATTGAGGATGTGGTCTGAAAAGTCAGCTATGTCTAATCCAAGATCTATGTCATTTGCCACGTAGTTCAGGTGGTACATGAAGGAGTGAACTGTTTGAATGTCTGAGCTCTTTTTCAAACACCTTGAGGTCATCATCCCATGTTCCAAATTAAGACACTTGATGTCTTCACTCTTCTCAAATGAACTTGCTCCATATTGGTTAGAACAAGGCAAGGTTTCCCATGAGTTGGTGGTGATATATAACCTCTTCCGAGATGCTTTGAGGATACTATTACAGGGACATGGGCGACCACTGTTGCTCACTGGTTAGCATTGCTGCCTCACAGCTCCCGGGATATGGGTTCAATTCCATTATTGGGCGATTGCATGAAGTTTGTACATTCTTCCTCTGTCTGCATAGATTTCCTCTGGCTGTTCTGTTTTCTTCCCCCAGACCAAAGGTGTGCAGGTTAGGTGGATTGTTCATGCTAAAATTGCCTATGGTCTCCAGGGATGTGCTAGGTTAGCCACGGGAAATACAGGGTTACAGAGATGGGATAGATCTGGATGGGATGCTCTTTGGAGGGGCAGGATGGACTTGATTGGCTGAATGGCATACTTCCACACTGTAAGGATTCTATGATATGGTTACAAATTCATCAAGGCCAGGATATAAATATTGCAGAGTACAAAATAGTTCAGAGAAGCAGGCTGTATAGCAAATTTGGAAAAGTTGCTTTGATAGTAAATAATGACATACAGGTATTAGTGAGACAGGCTCTGTCTTAGAAGATCATGAAGTACATCAGTGTGGTTGGAAAATAGGAGCAGCAAAAATGACAGCAGTGTGAGTAGTTTATAAATCCCCTGACAATAGTTATAACACTGGACAGAGTATTAAACAAGAAGTTATTGGAGCATGTAATAAGGGCAATGTGATAATTGTGAGCGACATTAATCTTAATATAGGCGAGGACAATCAAATTGGCTAGAGTAATCTAGAAGATGAGTTTGTGGGATAGTTTCGTGACAGTTTCTTGAATCAGGACGTTATGGAAGTGACCGGGGATATAGCTGTCTTAGAAGTAATATTATTGTATATACTCGAGTAAAAGTATATCTTGTGTAAAACTTGACCTTCTGTTTAGGCCAGACAAATCAGGAATTTTCCTTACATCTCGACCCGAGTTCTTCACAAATGACAGATCAACATTTGTAGCCAAGGTATTATCCTGTATATAAATGTTACAGTAAGAAATTCATTTTTTTGTGCTATTATGTGTTTTGATGTAAAAGTCACAACAACGTTAGGTTACAGATTTCTTAAGTCCATTATTGAACAAGCACTATAATTAGATTGATACAAAGTTTATCACACCATTGTTTTCTATATAAGATAGGCCTTTATACATTTAATTCACTATAATTACCAAGGGGCGATGACTATTTCTCACAGCTACAATGATTGGTGAGACTGTATGACAGTCAAATGTCTGACAACTTCTTTTAGCATAAATAAAAGTACACAAATGGGCCCCTCACCACTCAGAAGTGAGGTTCACAACTTGTCATTCAAGGTTTGGGTGGACCTTACCCCTAGCAAAAGTTGTTGAACAAAGAGACCTTGGAGTGCAGCTTCATAGTTCCTTGAAAGTGGAGTCGCAGGTAGATAGGATAGTGAAGAAGACTTTTGGTATGCTTTCTGTTATTGGTCAGAGTATTGAGTACAGGAGTTGGGAAGTCATATTGTGGCTGTACAGGACATTGGTAAGGCCACTGTTGGTATATTGCGTACAATTCTGGTCTCCTTCCTATCGGAAAGATGTTGTGAAATTTGAAAGGGAGAAAAGATTTACAAGGATGTTGCCGGGGTTGGGGGATTTGAGCTATAGGGAGAGGTTAAATAGGCTGGAACTGTTTTCCCTGGAGCATCAGAGGCTGAGAGGTGACTGTATAGAGGTTGATAAAATCATGAGGGGCATGGATAGGATAAATAGACAAAGTCTGTTCCCTGGGGTGGGTGAGTCCAGAACTAGAGAGCATAGGTTAGGGCAAGAGGGGAAAGATATAAAAAAGACCTAAGGGACAACTTTTTCATACAGAAGGTGGTACATGTCTCGAATGAGCTGCCAGAAGAAGTGGTGGAGGCCATTACAATTGCAACATTTAAAAGGCATCTAGATGGGTATACGAATAGGAAGGGTTTGGAGGGATATGAGCCGGGTGCTGGCAGGTGGGACGAGATTGGGTTGGAATATCTGGTCGGCATGGACGGGTTGGACCAAAAGGTCTGTTTCCATGCTGTACATCTCGATGACTCTATGACTCTAAAAGCTTAAAATGTTAAACAACAGTCGGTGAGAGAAAATGGAGGGAAATGGAAGAATTTGGCATGAAAGTTTAAGATGCATCAGGTCAGAGTCAGGTGACAACCTCCCTTTGTTTGCAGCTCAGTTCCCCTGTAGCATTCATGGAATTACTGTCATTCATTGTGCATGAATTTAGCTCCTCAAAAGTAGAATCCATGTAATAATCGACTCCATATATTTAACCTCAAAAATAGTCTAAAAATTTGACTTTGAATAAGTATATACGGTAAATATTATCATGCTATATATCTGGTTCATTAGAAATGCTGTAGTACAAGATCCTCTGGAAAATTATGAACATGGGTGGTATTTTTTCAGCCCTTGAATGATATGGGCAATGGCAAACTCATTGGAAAAGTTTAGTGAGATTAATTGTTTCAGGAACCTGGTGCCAGGAACACATGGAGCACAATGGAGCTGATTTTGAGTGTTTTGTACCTTTATGATGGCATTTAGTTTGGGAGGACACTTCTGTTGGACCACCTTTCTTGCTATCAAACTTTGAAGATCTTGTACTGATACTGCTGGAGGTTCTTCTCCAGTACTTTGAGGTGCCCGCTGTGTGTTGGCCAAGTCTTCAAAGTATATACAGAATCATAGGGATCACTGCTTCCATGACCTTAATTTAGGCTTGTTACTCTGTTCCTGAACTGGCCAATAGCTGAGCTGGTACTTTGAAGTTCAGGATGAATTTCATCATCTCTGTCTACATCCTTATGTGTCATTATTCAAATCAACTCCCTAATGATCATATCAGAATACAACGTTACTTCTCTAACTCCCCACTCATTATTCATCAATATGCACCATAATGGAATGCAAACTGTGAAGGCAATTTCACATTTAAAATATGAATTTTTCAAAAAAATTAACATATTATTTTACTCAAGTGCTTAACAGGTCAAATAATATAGTTTAACAATAACTGCAGTCAGTTATGGTGCTAGTTTCCTTATAATTAGCTTTTGCCCTTCAAAAATCGGATAATGACGCTGCACTGATAATTAGACTATATTTATGAGCATAAGCAATACAGAGAATATATTCAAATCCCTTCCAAAAAGCCCCAATATTATTCTTCTACCAGTTAAGAAATATCCATGTATGATTCTAACTGAATTGTTCCATTGCAAAAATACAGATATTTTGGTGTATTTGTTTTGTACCATTTTCCTCCGAAGTGAGATGACAGCAGAGTGATTGGCCTTAATGTTTTATTATTTTGCACTATGTTTGCATCAATGTTTTATAGCAGTGACACATTGATCATTTATACCTGCACCCATCTGGAAAGATCACTGGCTGCCTTATTCCACGTTCATGAAACTGGGCTTACAAAATATTTTGTGAGGAAAGTGAACAAAATCTTAATGCACCACATAGTTACATAACGTATTAGGTACCTGCAAATATCAGACCAGAATTTATATGGGGTAAGTTTTCAATTTACTGCTAAGATAAATGTCCATTGCAGACACACTGCCCAATCAGTGGAAATCCAGGTTGGGTGTTTCTATAATGGGTAGCTAGTCTGAAAATCTGATTTATGCCTGGATAGTGAATTGAATATTTACTGCAATAACTTCTTATTCAGAGCATAACACTTGTTCTGGATGCTTAATTGGAATTATAAAACAAAAATAGATCATTTCATGTCCATTATATAAAATTTATGAATACCAAGAGGACAGTTGTATTATCCAGTGAGCAGGGATCTTAGTTAAGGATAAGTACATTTCTAGCAACTGTCAGAATAGAAGGACTGACTTTCATATCAGTTTTGATCAACTCGGAAAACATTATACTTTCAAGTTATTTCCTGGCCTTTCTTTCGGTGTATCATGCACTATTTCTTATTATAGAGAGGGCAGCTTACCTGATCAGAGAATGCTGCTACTATTGTTTCAGGATATTAAAATGTATATGTTATTGAATAAGACTTCCCTGTTTTTCCAATTGTTGCTTGTACTGTCACCGAATACCATTGGCTCAATTGGTAGTATTTGTGCCTTTAAGTGAGCTAGTTGTCCGTCTAAATCCCACTTCAGGACCTTTCCATACTACCTTACAACACTAAAGGACTGCTGTATTAAATGTGGTGCAGTCCAAGAATGGAAAGTAACCAAGGTTCTGACTGTCTTTCAGATAGGCTGTTAAGTAGAGTAGGTAGGCTACATAGGAACTTTATTTGTGTGTGGGGGCTATTCTGCCTTAGCATGAAAGAATTGCAGCTCTATCTGAAGAAGATCACAGATTCTATCTGAGCTTCTTCCCCTATAGAATCATATTGTTATTTTGTGAAGCTTTACAAATTCCCTAATGGTATCAATAATTTGCATAAGGCAAGGATTTTAGTGTAGTGTTTCGGGAGATATTCCAAGGCACTATTTAAATCTACATCATTTTTGAGATAGATTAGACTTGATAGTTGCTGAGATGTGGGATTTTTTGAGGTTGTCAGTGGGGTATGGTGTCTGTGTTATTGAGCACAGATACATTTGAAATAGTCCACAAGATCTGATATAGACAACCAGCCCAATGATATTGGGTGCTTGTAGCCAAGATTCATTAGCCCCTTGAAAATCATAAAGATGTTAAGGAATCGATTAAGATGGTATTATATTGTGTTAGCCATTATTCAGAACAGAGAAATAGGCCTTTTAGATCAACACATTTATGCTTAACATAAACCTTGTCCCATTTAATTCTCATCAACACCTTCTTCTATTTTTATTTCCTCATGTACCTATCTAGTTTCCCCTATCAAATACAAATGAAACATTTGAGTAACAAGAAAATTGCTTCTATCAGGCAGATGGACACAGGTCCTGTTCTGTTTGCTTCTCACCCAGTGTAACAGGCCATACAACAACACGAACAGAAAAGTGTATGTAAGTCACATACTCCTCATGAATTTACAGCTGTCATCACTTAACCTTTAGCAGTGAAGAATAGAAAGATCATCAAAGTCGACATTCCAGAAGTAACATTCTGATCTCAATTTCAATTCATAGTAGTGCCAGATAGGCTGTTAAGTAGAGTAGGTAGGCTACATAGGAACTTTATTTGTGTGTGTGGGCTATTCTGCCTTAGCATGATTCTGCCTTTGTAGTCACATCTTTTCATTTATACAAACAGTGGCATCTTTAATTATGGAATTTTATGACAATCCTTCATGTGGCAACAATATCAATAGAAATTGACAGAAGAACCCAAAGTGATGTTGCAGATTGGAGTTGTGGTTGATAGGGTATGGATTGTGGTAGGATAAAGAATGATATGGCAGTTCTCATGACAGAGCTGAACCCATTGTGGAAGCCACCATCTTCTCCACTGAGAAAAAGGTAAAATTTGAGAAGCCAAGGTGAGATAAATTTGTTAAAGCTGCTAAATCTGCTCAAATTTTATAAATATTTAAATTAATATACATCATATTACATGATCAAAGTTGAATGATAGCCAGAATACCATTCAGCAATATTTAAACAGAAATCAACATCATCATTCAAAAAAATTAAGAAGTCAGAATGTTGAGAAACATATCAACCATGATTGAAGGGCAGGGTAAACTCAATGGGCCAAATGGCCTAAATCCACTCCTATATCTTATGGCCTTAACAGGCAGGGCCAGGATAATGAACTGGCATTCTGAAGTTCATTTATTTTAAGGCAAGGAGTATAACAGATAAGGCAGATAAGTTTAAAGTCTGCATTAGTACCTGGGACTATGATGTGGAAGCCATTACAGGAATGTGGTTGAGAGAAGGCAGGATTACAGCTTAATGTTCCAAAGTTTAGATGTTTAAGAAGTGATACAGAAGGATGTAAAAGGGATGCAGGAGTTGCATTACTGACTAAGGAAAATGTCACAGCTGTACTAGGAGAGGACATGTTGGATGGCGCATCTAGCAAGGCAATATGGGTAGAACTCAGGAATAAGAAAGATGCAAATACTATGGTGGGGTTATATAATAGGCCTCCCAATAACCAGTGGCAGATAGAGGAACAGATATGTAAGCAGATCATGGAAAGATGTAAAAGCATTGGGGTTGTTGTAATGGGTGATTTTAACTTCCCCAATATTGTTTGGGACTCCTGTTGTGCCTGGGGCTTAGATGGGGCAGAATTGTTAGGTGCATTTGGGAGGGTTTCCTGAAAAAAATATGTGGATAGTCCAACTAGAGAAAGGGCTGTACTAGACTTTGTAATGGGGAATGAGCCTGACCAGATGATTGAAGTTTCAGTGGGGGAGCAATTGGGGAATAGTAATCATAATTCCATAAGTTTTAAGATAGTTATGTATGAAGATAAAACTGGTCTTTAGGTGAAAGTGGAAAATTGTGCAAAGGCTAACTATAACAATATTAGGCAAGAATAGGAGAAATTAGATCAGGAACAGCTATTTGAGGATAATCTATTTCTGACATGTTGGAGTCTTTCGCGGCCAGTAATACAAAGCTCAGAACCAACATCTTCCTGTGAGGATGAAATATAAGGATGGCAAGATTTGGGAACCTTAGATGACAAGACAGTATGACAAGTATAATAAAAGAAAGAAAACATTTTCAATGTTTAGGAAACTGAAATCAGACAAGGCCCTTGTAGAATATAAAGGAAGCAGGAAAACCTTAAACATGGAATTAGGAGGGCTAAAGGCGGCCATGAAATGTCCTTGTCAAGTAGGATTAAGTAGATTCCCAAAGCATTATATATGTGCATAAAAAGCAATAGGGTAACTGGGGAAAGGGTAGATTCACTCAGAACAAAGGAGAAAATTTATGCATGAAGGCAGAGGAAGTGCGTGCGGTCCTTAATGAATACATTGCATCAGTATTCACTAAGTGGAAAGACATGGATAATGGTAAAATTAGGGCTAGGAATATTGATATTCTAGGGCAAATTGATATTAAGAAGAAGGTATTTTGGCTGTCTTTAAAAACATTAAGGTAGGTAAATCCCCAGGGCCTAATGGGATCTATCCCAGGATACTTAGGGACATAATGGAAGAGCTTGTGGGGCCTTGACAGGTATCTTTGTATCCTGTTTAGCCACAAGTGAGATTCCAGAAGATTGGAGAATAGACAACGTTGTTCCTTTGTTCAAGACAGGCAACAGGGATAATCCAGGAAGCTATAGGCTTGTGAGCCTTATGTCAGTTGTAGGAAAACTATTGGAGAAGATTCTTAGGGACAGGATTTACTCACATTTGGAATAATATGGACTGATTAGTGATAGGCATCATTGTTTTGAGTGGAGGAGGTCAGGTTTCACAAACTTGATTGCATTTTTTGAGCAAGTGACAAAGATAATTAATGAGTGTAGGGTGGTGGATGTTGTCTTCATGGACTTTAGCAAGGCATTTGACAAGGTCCCTCATGGCAGGCTGATACAGAAGGTGAAGTCACACGGAATCGACAGTGAGCTGGTAAGGTAGATATAGAACTGGCTTAGTCATAAAAGACAGAGAGTTGGTTTTCTAGCCACCAGGATACATGAACACCAACTAGCCACAAAAAGACATGACCCTCTCTCACTAGTATCCTTACATACGGATGAAGAAGGACACCACTTCTACTGGGACAACACATCCGTCCTAGGACAAGCCAAACAAAGACATGCATGAGAATTCCTAGAAGCATGGCATTCCAAGCAGAACTCTATCAACAAACACATCAAGTTAGACCCCATCTACCACCCCCTGAGAAAATGAACAGGAAGTGACTTCACCACAGAAAATAACATCACTAACCCAAAGAAACCCAAACATATAAATTGAAAGCAGGAATTTTCAGCATTGCTTTGCCTGAGGCCCACTGAAGATGTTACCTGGTAGGGTAACGAAACGTCTGGAAAAGAACCTTCCAACTCAACAAGCAAACCTACATCCAAAACCTCAACCTGAGCTACAAATCTTCTCAAAACTCACCAAGCTGTTTTTTGACTAGAGATCTGTGACCACTGGTGTTCTGCAGGGATCAGTGTAGAGACCCCTATTGTTTGTAATATCTGGACATGATTTGGATGTGAATATAAGTGATCTGATCAGTATGTTTTAAGATGTCATAAAGACTGGGAAACTGCAGATAGTAAGGAAAACTGTCAATGGGAATGACAGGACATAGATCAGTTGGAAAGTTGAGTGGAGAAGTGGCAGATGGAATTTAATCTGGACAAATGCGAGATAATGTGTTTTGAAGATCTAATACAGAAGGGAAGTATATAGTAACTGGCAGAACACTTAAAAGCATTATTATACAGAGGAATCTAGACATACAGGTTCACAGTTCCTTGAAAGTGGCAACACAAGTGGATAACATGGTCAAAAAAAAAATGGATCACATTTATCTTCATCATTTGGGGCACAGAGTATAAAAAATGGCAAGTCATTTTGCAGCTGTACAGAACTTGAATTTAGCCATGTTTGAAATTCTGTGTACAGTTCTGGTCTCCAGACTGTTACAAGAATATAAAGGTTTTGGAGAGGGCATAGAAAAAGTTTACCAGGATATTGCCTGGTTTGGAAGGAATTAGCAATGAGGAGAGATTGGACAAACTTAGTTTATTTTCACTTGAACATTGGAGCTATGGGGTAACCTAATAGAAGTTACCAAAATTCTGAGAGGCATGGATAGAATGGAGAGTCAGAATCTTTTTCCCAGGATAGAAATTACCATTACCTGGGGATGTAGGTTAAAGGTAAAAGGTGGAAAGTTTAAAGGAGACATGAGAGGCAGGTTTTTTTTATACAGAGGGTGGTAAGTACCTGGAATGCACTGCTGGAGGAGGTGGTACAAGCAGATAGGATAGCAATATTTAAGCGGTATTTTGACAAATACATGAATAGGCAGAGAACAGAGGGACATGGATCATGTAGAGGCAAAATGTTTTTGCTTTGGAAAGGCGATATGCATCTGTGTAGGCTGGGTGGGTTGAGGGGCCTGTTTCTGTGCTATACTGTTCTATGTTGTGTCATACCAACACCATTCGGAATCAGGACCCAGGAATGATCACAGTGTTGAATTCCCAATCACAAGCAAAATTCCAATTCACTGTTTCTTTCTCCATCAATGCTTCATGGCCTATTTTAGATATTGGAAGCAAAATTGAGCTCAAAGTTGCATCAGTTTTCTGATTTGAATTCACACTTTGAATTTCTGACAACATATTTGCATAGTTGTGTGCACAAAACCATTTGTGAATTAGCCCAATTGGGCAGTATTTTAGAACGTAATATTGTTTGATTGAATTGTAAAATATTATTTGATATATTTAAGAGTGGCAATTAGTTTTGTTAATATAGCTGAAAAGGATCTATCACAAAAAAATCATTTGTAATGAGTGTCTAGTGCACTAGGCCTTCATAGCCCATTTTAACTGAAAAATCAGTTACAGATCCGTGCAGAACTATTTATTTTTTCACTGATGTACACACCAGTGGGCTTTTCAGGAGAAGGTCATGAAAATTGGTTTGTGCTAAATGTAATTTTGCTTTAGATACAGCTTTTGCAAAGTGGGTTTGCCTCCAGAAGGGTATCTTGCCGTTACAATGCTTATGTTGTCCCTCATAAGTTAATGATATGAGCATGGATTACATGGTATTGAAGGATTCAACAGATGCTTGTTACAACTGGCTATTATGGACAGTTACTATATTCACAGATACAGATGTGACTGGGCTGATATTCAGCTATTTAGTTACAAAATAGTAGCATGCTTCAAATGATCCTATGAAAGATGCTTCTAAGACCTTTATGTTGTCATGTCGCATATAGTGATAAAATGAAGAGTATATTCCTTAGAGGTGTATTGATATCTTTGGTCTGTTAAAGTCATGTTAATATATTGACTCATTTCTGCCATGAAAAAATTGATACAATTATATACAGTTAGTTTTGAACTTATCTAACTGTCTGGTGATAGAAATAATCAGCAGGCTTCAAAACTCAACATGTGATTTAATAAAATTATTGAAGTAACATCAAGTGAAGAAAAACAACACATTCTCTTTTATTCTGACTCCTGTATTACTTTTTGTTTCTTTAGTTTAATACCTTTATTGTGATTGAAAGAATGCAAAGCATGGTATTCTGCCTGTGGTGGCAACTATGAGTAAAATCTTATGTAATCCATTTATTTAGTGAGGCTCTCTGATGTTATGTGACTGTCAATCAACCAAATACTATTAATCTGTTTATTTGGAGTCTCACTACAATTCCTAATAAGCGTCACTGGGTGGCACTGTACCAATGCATTTGCTTCGACAAGGTGGATTAATTAGTAAAGAAAGGCATTTTATTTTCATTTTTGCTGTCCTAATTGGCAATCTATTGCATTCCATCCTCAATGACCATCTTTTTCTAACACTCTTCAATGAAAATACCTTCTGATTATCCCTTCTTCTCTCGCTCCTCCAACAATTCTGGCTGCTCTATCTCCTCCCCTAACTCATGACATTTGTACATCATCTCTGTCTCCTCACTGTTTCTTCTCCATTCTCAGTTCACCCATCCTGTGCTCTTCTACCATTCTCTTCATGCCCTCATCCATGCCCTCCTCTCTCTGTATCTATCTTACTAACTCCTTTCATTATCATTAATACCTAAGTTACATCATCTCCTCCATACTCAATATATGAATGTACATAATATTAAAAAAAAGGAGCATGGTTGATAATGTAGAATGAAAGTTGTAGACTGCAGGAAGATATTAATGGAATAGTCGAATGGAATTCTGTCTGAAAAGTTATGATGTAATGTATTTACGGAAGACAAAAAACAATACAGTACATAATCAACAATGATATACTAATTGATTTCAAAGATCAGGGGGTCTTTGGAGTATAGGGCAAAGATACCTGAAGGTGACTGGGTAGATGGATTAGGTTAAGAAGGTATATGAAAGATATTATTTAATTAGAACATTTGGCTATCCAATAAAGGAGCAGAATTAGGCCATTGACTCTGCTCTGCCATTCAATCATGGCTGATATCCTTTTTCAATGCCATTCTTCTGCCTTCTTCCTGTATCTCTTGATCTCATTACTAATCAGGAACCTATGTATCTCTGTCTTAAGTGCATTCAATGACTTGGCCTCCACAGCCTTGTGTGGCAATGATTTCCACAGATTCACCACCTTATAGGCTGAAGAAATACCTTCGCATCTCAGTTTGAAAGAGTTGTCCGTTCACTCTGAGGTTGTGGCCTTGGGTCCTAGTCTCTCCTCCTAGAGGAAATATCTTCTCCAAATCCACTCTCTATAGGTCTAACTGTATTTTGTTAGTTCCGACGAGCTCTCCCCTCATCCTTCTAAACTTCACTGAATGCAGACCCAGAGTCTTCAACTGCTCCTCATATGACAAACCCTTCAACCCCAGGATCATTCTTGTAAACCTCCTCTGGACCCCTCCAAGACCAATGCAATGCCTTAGATATGAAGCCAAAAACTGATCACAATATTCTAAACGCTGTCTGACCAGAATGACATACAGCCTCAGCAGTATGTCCCTGCTCTTGTATTCTAGCCCTCTTTAAATGAATACTAACATTTAATTTTCCTTCCTAACAACCAACTGAGCATGCATGTTAATCTTAAGAGGATCCTGAACTTGGACTCCTAAATTTCTTTGTGCTTCAGATTTTCAAAGCCTTTCCCCTCCTGCAAAACAGTATACGCCTCTATTTCAATTGCCATTCAATGACGTTGATATCATTGAATCCCCCACTATCCTGGGAATTACTAGAAACCGAATGGATTTGCCAGATAAATATAATGGCCATAAGACCAGGTCAGAGGCTTAAAAGAATTCTGCAGTGAATAACTCTCCTCCTGTATCCCCAAAGCCTGACTATCATCTACAAGGCATAAATCAGGATGATGATGGATTATTCTCCACTGGATAAATACAGCTCCAACAATACTCAAGAAGCTTGATACCATCCATGAGAAAGTAGTCTGCTTGATTGACATCACATGTATTATCTTTCTAAAACCATGCACTCTACTACTTAAAAGGACAAGGGCAGCTGATATGTGGGAACACCACTACTAACTGTAAGTTCCTTCCAAATCATGTACCATCCTGAGTTGGAAATATATTGCTGTTCTACCATAGTCATTGCTTCACTGTCACTTATCAGAACCTTGGAGCTGTCTTCCTAACAGCACTATAGGTGTCTCTATACCTGAAGGACTGCAGCAGTTCAAAAAGGCAGCTCCCTTCAGGGAAATGCAAGAAATGCTGGTCTAGCCAGTGATGTTCACATCTCATGAATGAATGAAGAAAAACAACTTCTTCAGTCTAATTCTTGCCTTTTCCATCATGTTTTCTCTCTTCAGATAATACCCAATTGCCTTTTGAAAGTCTTGATTGAATCTGCCTTCACCACGATCCCAGTCAGTGAATTCCACATCCTAACCACTTGCTGCTACTTTCTCATGTTACCATTGCTTCTTTCATCAATCAGCGTCCTCTGGTTCTTAATCCTGTTACTGGGAATGGTTTCTTTCTATCTATTGTGTACAAACCTGTTAAGTTGTTGAATACATCTGACAAATCTTACTGTTCCCAGGTTTTTCAATCTATCTACATAACTGGAATTCAACATCTCTGGTAAGCATTCTCATTATTTTTTTCTGAATTCTTTCAAATGCCTTCATCTCCTTCCTAAAGTGTAATTCCTAGAACTAGGCACAATTATCAGTTTAGATGAAACCAATGCTTTATACATGATCATCAAAACTTATTTGCTTTGGTACTGAATGCCTTTATTTATAAAACTAGGATCCTGTGTTCTTTATTTTCATTTATTCAGTATGTCCTGTCATCTTCTATTTATATATATGCATATATATAAACTGCTCCTTTATCCCGTTTGGATATATAATCTTGACATTATACCGTCTTTCTATGTTCTTTTGACCAAAATGATAAATGGATTTTATGGCATAGATACAGTGAAAGTATTTCTTCTTTTTGTGATGTTCACACCAAAATCAAAGCTTGTTCATTTGGATGTGAAATCTGAAAACACGGTTTCACTCAAAATATAGAGAAAATCTAGGACTCTTTCTTGAAAAGGCTGTGGATAATAGAATAATTGAAATTTTCAAGGCTGGGATTGGTTAGTTTAGTGCATTAAGAGATATGGAATAAAAGAAATTAAATCAAGTTTAGCTACATGATCAAATGGAATGACAGAATATGTCTAAGGGGCTGAATAGCCTACTCTTGTCCCTGTGTGCTGAAATGGGTGGCTTATTGAATTTTGCTGTTATAAAACTGTTGCCCTGCACTGGGAGATTTATCTATCATTGATGATTAGGACTGTGACTGTTCATATGATGGACAGGCACTACAATATTTTGAAGTGCTGTGTCTAATGCCTAATGTTCAACTACTGAGGAGACGTAAAAAGAAGTGCTCGTAAATTAAGTTAATTTGATGTTTTAAAAATGTGTTTTATGTCTTCCCAGACTGTGAAACCTGTGCACAGCCGTGTATGTGCTAGATTTGAACTTTAGCTAATTCTATATCTTGCATCTGCTCAGCATTTTGAGCTTGGCAAGGACTGAACAAGTGTCATCTAAGATACAGATTTCTGAACAAATCTGCCAGTACCATGGCTTCAGACCAGAAATGCGGTAAGTATTAACATATGGTTTTCAATGAGCTAGGTATTAGTTAAGTAGTTTGTCATCACAACAGCACAACTTGATCTCAATCATTACTACATTACAATGAGAACAAAGAACTCTATTAGAAAACTTACAGCTTTCTATTTCAAGTGTGCAGTTTTGCTCATCCAAGGGGTACCTCCTCAGATCCATCATACATGCTGCTGTCGTTGTGATTCTGCAACAGAAGAATATAGTACGTTTTAAAGAGTTTTTGATAAACCTTCTAGCAGCATTGATTATTTATTGCTATTTTGTTTGGCCATATCATGAAGGATTAATGTAGATAACCCAAGTGAATTCCAGTTCAGAGGTTGGTTTGGATGAGTGGGATGAGTGAAATGGAAGATCCCATTGAATGTAAAATAACTGCACTATCACCCCTCACAATACTCTTTGGATAAATCTACACAAGAGCTTAGTATACAATCTAAGGCCAAAAGCTTTCATCATAGTTATGGAATAAGGCAATAAAGAACAGGTGCTGTTCTGACAGTGGGTGGTAGCTATGTTAAATTTATATTTCATACCTATTAACCACATGAGAAATGCTGCCTTCAATTTTATAATCTCCTACACTCTCGGACTTTTGGAAAAGTGACATATAAACTCTCAGGATCAAGCAAACCGCTGACATCACTGGCCTGTTAATTATACTGCATTGCTTTAGGCCATCCATTAGATTCCTGTGGAAGGCTAGTGCGGGCCCAGATTAAATTCAAAGATGTCATTATTGGTATTATGAAGTCAGAGTGCTAGAGATTCACGAAGAGGCTTACGTTGTTGGATGCCTGGCAACAGATCCAAGGTGGAGAGTCTAACTTGCCAAGGTACTTAAAGAGATAAAAACAGAAATTGCTGCAAGAGCTCAGTAGGTCTGGCAGCATCTGTGAAAAGAAATCAGTTACCATTTCAGGTTGAGTCACTCTTCCTCAGACCTGGAGGAGAATGAATAGTTGCTAAATGGGGAGTGTTAGTGGCCAACAATAGGTCACGTGTAATAGCAGACCTTGTGATAACAAGGCCGAGTGCGTGTTTCTCAGGTTCTGAGGTAGGGAGGAAGTAATGTTCCTTTTAGAACTCCTGGCATGTCAGGAAAAACAGGAGCAAACTTCTCAGGTTTCTCGGTTTCAGGTGGTCATACCTCCTCTTGGCTGTCAAAATGCCACACCAAACCTTTCTCCTCCCAATTTCTGCCTTAATATCTGACTGACCTAGAACAAACAATGTTAATTGCACAGCTCAAGGGTCTTCCTTGTCCTTCAACCCGATTGTTGGCAGATTTATCATCCACCCTCATACCTCTCATTTTTATTCATTCACAGGACGTGGACCTTGCTGGTTAGGACAGTATTTATTGTCCATCCTAATTGTCTAGAGGGCAGTTGAGAGTGAACCAAATTGCTGTGGGACTGGAGTCACATGTAGGTCAGACCAGGCAGATTTCCATCTTCAGGGACATTCGTGAACTAGGTGGATTTTTCCTGACAATCAGCAACAGCCATCATTAGATTCTGAACACAGATTTTTTTTAAATTGAATTCAAATTTCATCATCTGTCATGGCAAGATTTGAACCCAGGCATCCAGAACATTACCTGGATCCCTGGTGTAATATCTAGTGATAATATCATTAGGGCACCGCCTCCCCCTCAATTGTACCCCAAAGCTTCCTCCTCCGCAATCCCCAATTGACTAGTGGGGACCATTGCCTATACAAGCAGACCAGATGTTGTGTGGGAATCTGCACATATTCACTTGAGGCTCTGCCATTAAGTTCAGCAGAGTTTTCATTTCTCTAACTTTGGCAAGTTGTTTACCAGGTACTGGGCTCCTCAAATCCTCCTAGATCTCTGTTAATAAAGGCCAATTGTTCCTCCTTAAGTTGTTTGGAATGTTATGGCACTGACTTTCTTTCTAGACTACATATGAATGTATATGTCGTATGTAAATGATATTTATTATATCTGACATGCACACAGACACACACTCGGGAACAATTGGTATCAGTTATGTTGATTCTGGATTAGTGGTGCTGGAAGAGCACAGCAGTTCAGGCATCAGTTATGTTGACACCAAGCAGATATCATGTAAAATTTAAATGGAAAGGAAGTGAAATGTAGCAAGGAATTGATAAGAGCTGATATATTAAGCTGCTATCTCTGTGTAGACATATGCATCCACTAAAAGCATTGATTATAGCATGAGAAACGCAAGCCACTATAGTTATCAGGACATAGTTGACAGCTCAAAACTAAAGTCCTGGTGCAGTTTTTGTTATGCATTAGCATCAGAGAGTAAATAAAGCTGTAATGTGGATTTGTTTCTGGAATGTAAGCTGGAGATGACCTGTGGCTTGGAAAAGGCTGGAAACTGGGATTGCGACGTTTTGAAGATTTTTCATCACCATTTTGTGGTGGATTGATGCCAGATATTAAAATTCAGCTGCAGCAGCTTTTGGGTTTTTGGCATGTGTGTAGAGATCTGGTTTAAGTGATAGCAAATCTGTTAGCTTGGTAATGAGCTTGGAGAGATCTGGCACCGCAGTCACAGCTCTGTTGTGTTTCAGATGATATATAGATTGGCCAACTTCATCGAGTGCAACGATTGTAGTGATTTTGATGGGTAATGATGTTGCTAACAGTAACATGCAGGATTAGACTCTTTCAGGGATGCTTCCTCTTCTATTGACTCACCCAGCTACCTGTTTTCCCTGGTGTACCTCTAATTTGATTCCTTTGGAACAGAAGCTGGTACCTATAACTAATGAATGTTTGGTACGTTGTCACGAAGGAAACTGGAGCACATAAATACAGTCCAACATTATTGACAGAGTTATTTAGATTTTTTAAAATACTTAATAGACTTTGTTGCCCAATTCTGTTACTGTGTCCCTGGGCTGATTCACTTTTTACCCAAATGTAGCCTAAAGAGTGAAAAACACTGCAGAGAAAATAAACAAATGTCAATTGTTAAAGGCAGAAAGATATTCACAGATTCCAGAAATCTGAAATAAAAACAGAAAATGCTACTCAGCAGCGCAGACAGCATCTCTAGAGTTAATACTAAAGGTGCAATCTCTTTAAACCCTTCAAGGGGAGTCATACTTCAATGCCCTCTGAAAGGGCTTAGGAAGTCACTCACATCAAAGGCAATGAGAGGTGAGCAACAAATGATGCCAACAATGCCCAGATCCCATGAAAGAATAGATCAAAGTGAATTTTAGAGATGGGTCCACACCTACAATTTTTATATAGATTCTCTATGCTTGCTGACTGCTGAATATTTCCAGCATTTTCTGTTCTTGTTATCATTTTTAAGGACATACAGTAGGTCACCGAGATAACTAAGAGTAGCTATGCTCAGGACAACTTTTCTGAGAGCCGCTGTGTATACTTGCTATGATAAGATAAACATCCATTTATCAAGAAGTATTACTGTTGACACACACCAAGATTCACAGAAAAACCCTGGGTGTAATATCTAATTGGTGGCCTGGAAATATTCCATGAGCAAGCAGCCAGCAGACTGTTGCAATACATTGTTAGAGCTTCTTGTCTAACATGCTTTCCATGCAGTTTGACAAATGAAGTAGTCGCGATGCTAATCTGTAATTTCAGTCTCCGACTTTGATCTCTGCTTGAAAAGAAGCATAATCTTTATTGCCCAATCACTTTTAACAGCTTTGGTTTCAGAGACAATTTAAACAGATAAGCAATTGCAGTTGCTTCTTCTTTAGACAGGCATCCTTGCATACCTCTGAAATCAGGAGAGTTTGTCAGATTACATTGTTGAAGGATCGACCACTCTCTTAAATGGTTCTAATTTAGACTCAAGTACTGGGATTTTTAGCATTGAATCTAATCTAATTTTTTTATTATGTAGCAGTGTTGAGAAGTCCACACTATAAACATCCACTGAATCCAGACATTGGCCACATTGCTGCATTACAAGTATTTCCAGTGCTCCTTTTATCATTGATAAATGCTGGATATAGTAATTTTGGGTGAAGCAGTTACTAACTGTGAAGGAATTATTTTGTCACTGTGGTGGAAGATAATTCTGACTTTGGGCAAACTGGTTTAAGATTTGTTGCCAACTGTTCTCTCTGGGTGATTTTCCTTTCCACTGAAAATTACCTCCATCGATTATTTTTTCTAGTTGCTAATCTCTCTGAGGAGAAATATATTGCGGTGTTCCATATGTGATAAAGTGGTTCCTGCAGAAGCAAAACTCTACACATTAAGTGTTGGGCAAACAACAATACTGGGATCAAGGACATAATGGAATAAGTGTAAGACAAAATTCTCAATCTGTGTTTGAGGGCACATTGTATGTGCTGGATATTAATGTGTCAAATTCTCAATGCTCCCTATATTTCTGATGATAGGGAAAATTGCTAATGCGATGAATTAGACACGTTGCTTTCCATCCCAAATTCTATGATCTGTGCTTCCATCAAGCAAGGCCATGGATCTTTAACTTCTCAGAATTCATCCTGAATTGTATTCACTATGTCTTAATAGATTGCCTTCTAAATAATCATAATAGGCATTACTGCAAGGATATATATTTTGCAGCAGGAATAGATTTGCTCAAAAATTTTAAATGTTTGCCATTGAGCAAGCCCTTCACAGTCTAAATTTTTTGTTTAGCACTTTAAGAGCGAGAGATAAATGTTTGGGTGTCATAGCATTCTGCTAAGGGACAGCGTAATTTAACACAATGGGTTTTGAATTAAATTGTGTTAGGATAGATTACTATTTAGCTCTGCAGTAAAGTGATTGTCAATCCTCTCTTCTAATGTTAACTCTGGAGCTGGAGCTGGAGTTTTGGGAAGGAGACCTGCTGTTCCTACCCAATCTCCAATCTGGTTGACATATCTCTCCACACCCACAAGAATGTCATTTACTATTGATTGCTTATTTAAAAAGTCACTGAGCCACTCAGTTGCATCAAGTCACTACAAGGAATTAAAATTAGAATAAAACTAAAGAGGCATCAGAATACCACAAGGACACAAGCAGCACAATCCTCCTAACAAACACCTGGTGACTTATGCCAAGATTGAAAGACATATCAGACAAATAAAACAACTTGATATGGTCATACTCATAGAATAATATGGCACAGCAAATTCTGGAGACTCTCACGCTATTACGTTATCATTCCATGGTATGTTCTGTCTTGCTTGTAAGGCAGACTCAGCAGAGTTGGCTGCATGGAACTACAGAACTATTTTAATGCAGAAGGAGACCATTTGAC